>NC_079312.1:89535486-90192986 GCF_029931775.1 Euleptes europaea | reverse complement strand
TAATCAAATAATCGATTCTGCAGACTTCCGAATATTAAGAAAAAGTAGGTTTAAAAAAAAAAATCATCTCTTTCCACTTGTGATGTAAGTGTTGTGTTTAAAAGATAAATGCTGCTATTATTGTTCCTATTAGTGAAATGTTGTTTAGTACTTAGGTGGGTCTATAACAGACTGTAATTTGCAAGAGTGGCAAAGTGTTTTGGGATAGAAGGGGAAATGGCAGAAGTGGGTGCTACCAAACCATAGCCTGTCATAACCCCTGTTACATTTGAAAGTATATCACATGCCCATGCCAGATAGCTTTGCAGTTGGCTTCTTTAGAAATCTATAAAGCTACTTGGCAAATAAATTATCTTTCATGATTCTCCAACACTCTGTGGGGGGCCTCACTATGCAGTCCCAAGCAGAGCTACATGCTTCTAAATACATTGGGCTTAGAAGGGTGTAACTCTGCTTAGGAATTTAAAACCCAGGACTGTTTCTGTCCCAGACATCATGTTTGTGTTTCAGTTCTTTTCCCATAATACTTCTCACACCTCTCCTCCCCAACTGCTGCCTAGCAGGTGATGTACAGAGGGTACAGAGAGGTTAAAAATAGGTGGGACCATGCAGAGCTAATGAGGGAAAGTGGAACAGGCATTCGACTGCTGCTACCACCAGGCTTCTGAAGGTGACTCTGCATAGATTAGGAACTGATAAAATGATTATAATTAAATGTTAAGCCTTTGTGGCATTTCATACTGCATCAATACTGAAATCATACCAAAAGAATACCTCATATTAAGAGACATTCCACATAAATCCTCAAAAGGCTCCATTGGCAGAGATGCTATGGACTTCAGTGGGACTGTCGTTGGGGTTTACTAGGTCCATTTGTTACGTTAGAACATGGGTGTGTTATTTCTGTATCTCACAGCAGTGTTTACTAGGATTAGATCATTAGAAACACATGTTTGGTTTTTAGCACTCCAGTAGCTAAAGAAGTATTTACAAGAGCCTGTTAAATCTCAGGGCAGAAGTCATAACCTCATTCCATCATCCCACAAGCTTCTTGTGTTGTATTGGGCATTATAAATACACCCTTTCCCCCTGGTTTCTCCCACCAACAGTGTGAGTCTAAAATGAATAGGTTCATCACATGAGCAGACCAACACACCTAAATATTTAAATAAGATGCACGTTGGTTCCAAGCTTGACCCAATTGTCCCATTAGATTCTTGTATGATTTTGTTTTCCATGGCACAGTGCTTGAAAATGATTTCCCAGACACAGAATTCTGGTGAACCATTGGTAGCTCCAAGATCTACCAGCTGAGTATCCGTGAATGATCATATAGGAACATGGAATACATTTTAGAGACAATCTACAAATTATACCCAACTAGCTTTTTTTAAAAAAGGTAGCACGTATATTGCTATACTTACAACCAATTTTTTTAAAAAGGTAGAAAAAACACTCTGGCAATGGGGGAGGGGGGCAGCAGGTGTGGTGGGATGGGAAATGGTGCCAGATGAGGGAAGAAAGCTTGGAAGTTTGCACCTTCCCATCCACATGACAGCTAACATGCATTGACTCCAATATTTCCAGAAACCTTGGATCAAAGCAGATTCTGGACACATTGGAGGAAAGGAAGGGAAATTCTGGAAAGATAATGGGAGGAGGAAAATGTCTTGTAGATGCTCCCAAAAACCCCACAGAGCAAATCATCCATGTGGATGCAGAATGGGTATGGCTGGCTGCCTTTGGATACAGTTCAGAAACTTGAGTTTCATTCATGCAGCATTACAAATGTTGATTGGAACAAACAAGTCCAATCTTTGAGGTTTTAGAACATCTAGGTTTGCTGTCAGTTTGTTTCTGGATTTGCTCAAGGTGCTAGTTTTGGCCTTTAATGCCCGATGCAGTCTGGAACCCAAATACCAACCATGAGTTTGCAAGAGTTTGCAGAACTTACTGACTGTTGCTTCAGTGAGGGAGATGTGATCTGCGGCAGCCCGGGTGAGGGCTTTTTGTGGTGACACCACTCCTCTCCAGTGGGCTGTCCAGCAAAGTCAGGGCCATGACATCTTGGCCTCTCCTTAGAAGAAGATACAAAGCAAAACCATTTAGTGAGCAAGAGAATCTAAAACCCAGGACTGTTCCTGTCCCAGACATCATGTTTGTGTGTTTCAGCTCTTTCCCCATGGCTCAATGGTAGAGCATCTACTTGGCAGGCAGAAGGTCCCAGGTTCAATCCCTGGCATCTCCAGTTAAAGGCATTAGGCAAGTAGGTGATGTGAAAGACCCCTGCCTGAGACCATGGAGAGCCACTGCCAGTCGGAGTAGACAGTACTGACTTTGATGGACCAAGGGTCTGATTAAGTATGAGTACTTCTCACATCTCTTCTCCCCATCCACTGTCTAATGGGTGATGTACAGATTTCTGAAATGATATAACATTGTTTTAAATCTCTTGATATGATTGTTTTTGTTTGAATCCATTTGAACAAGAAAAATAATATAAAAATAGAATAAATAAATATATAGAATATATTCAGCAGGATTTTTTAAATGCTCTTGCCAAAGAGATTTCTATATATGTTAACACTTAAATGGAAAAAAAATCTTTTAAGATTTAGTGAAATCTTTCCGTTTCACGTATTTCATTTTAAGCTGTACCAATAAGTTTTATGTGCAAAAAAATGTAACACATAAATGCAACAAATAGATTTGCAGACACACAAGTATATTTGTTAACTGAGTGAGAGCTGAGCTATTGGTGCAAACCCTCCCAACAGGTAGATGGGGGGAACTGTCTTAGGTAATGTAAATGGGGCATTAATGGAGGTTGGCTTTGTCAGTTATTTCATTCTCCAACATGGTGACCCCTTCTTTATGGGTGGGATGAGAGACGACAAGAGAGACAAAATGCAATGCTATGTGACCTCTGAAGTAAAAACTCTCTGATGTATTGTGCTTTATTTGTTACTACATTTCCCCTACTGGGGAGAAGGAGGGCATTGGGTTTTCTATCTCAATTTCCAAAATGTCTTCAGTTGGCTCTGCACTGACAAATGGACACTCAATATCAAATACAGGCATGCAACCTGATAAAATGGTCCTGAAAGCAGCACATAATTTGCAAACACTTAAGTTTGCCTGTGCTTAAAAAAAAAGACAGATCACATTTTACTAACAATCCATAATTGGATTCTATTTTCTTCCTACAGAAGCCTGCTTATCCCTGGTCCCTGGTAAGTATTTGTAAATAAGTAGGCATTGGTCCTAATCTAGCTGAAGTTACACAGAACTGTGCTAGTACAACAACTAGCGTGCATCCCCATTTGCATCAACAGATATATTCAGCCATCCGTTGCATGTGCAAAAGCCTGCTTTGGTGCACAGTCTCCCTTCCTGGACTGGCAATTATACTTAGCAAATTACTTATTATTCTGCCCACAAGAAAAGTAGCAGCCTTCCAGATAAAAGTGACAAAGAAGCATGCAAATAAAGCTCACTTAACACATGCCAATCATTTAGAAATGGTTGCCAACCTCCAGGTACTAGCTGGAGATCTCCTGCTGTTACAATGGATCTCCAGCCAATAGAGATCAGTTCATCTGGAGAAAATGGCTGCTTTGGCAATTGGACTCTATGGCACAGAAGTCCCTGTCCTCCCAAAACCCCGCCCTTCTCAAGCTCTGCCCCAAAAACTTCCCGGTGGTGGCGAAGAGGGACCTGGCAACCCTATTTAGCAATAGTATTCAAAAGGTGTGTGATATGCTGCCCTCTCCTACAGCTGTTTACAGGAGTCAGTCCCATTGAGTTGAATAGGTTGAAGCCTGGGTAACAATGCATAATGTATGGTTAACAATGCTGCAGTCATATTTAAGCAGAATCCAGTACAGAGTAATGTGTTTTTTCATTACCTTACATGGAAGCTCATGGGGTTCTACATACACTAGTCTACATACATAGAGAATGCAAGAACATAAGATGAGCCCTGCTGGATCAGACCAGCGGTCCATCTAATAAATCATCGTGTCTCACTCAGTGGCCAACCAGTTTTCCTAGAGGGCAAACAACAGGGAATAGAGACTGAGGCCTTCCCCTAATGTTGCCTTCTCAGATTAGTATCCAGAGGTTTATTGCCTCTGAACTTGGAGGTTCCATTTAGTCCCCATGGCTAGTAGCCACTGATAGACCTATCCTCCATGAATCTGTCTAATCCCCTTTTAAAGCTGTCTATGCCTGTGGCCCACTGGATGTAGAATGGTATAGTATATCCTGAACTCGTCAGCTCTCAGAAGCTAAGCTGGGTCAGGCAACGGCAAACCACTTCTGCTTAATCATTTGCTTTGAAAAACCTTATGGGGTTGACATAAATTGGCTGTGACTTGACAGCACTTTACACACATACACACACAACTGTGGCCATCATTACATCCTCTGGCAGCAAATTCCACATTTTAATCACTACCTGTGTAAAGAAGTATTTTCTTTTGACCATTCTGAAACAGTTCCATTGAACGCCCTTGAACTGCCTGCCATGGTCTTCCTATAATGATGGGATCATGGAAAGGTCTTCCAGGTTCTCCAAGGAACTAATCCCAGCTGCCTGTGAAGAAACTCAACAGATTTATTTTTATATATTTATATATAATACAACTTGGGCCTACAGCCCCTACCACAACAATTCCAGCAGCCATCTTAACAACCACGCTGCTGCTTCCAGATAATATCAGGAGACATATATCTTTGCCCCCAAACATTAACTCTTTCTTATCTGTATCATCCTTTGTAACTCTTTACCACCCTGTCCACAAAACTTTAGTTGGCTTGAAGCTTGCAGAGGTTTCAGAGACAATATGGACAAGTTTGCAGTTAGGGTTGCAGGTCCCTCTTCGCCACCGGCAGGAGATCTTGAGGGCGGAGCCTGAGGAGGGCAGGGTTTGGGGAGGAGAGGGACTTCAATGCCATAAAGTCCAATGGCCAAAGCAGCCATTTTCTCCAAGTGAACCGATCTCTATCGGCTGGAGATCAGTTGCAATAACAAGAGATCTCCAGCTAGTACCTGGAAGTTATGCAAAAAATACTCACAATACTAGAAACCACAAGTAGCAACAAACAAACTAGCACGACTCAATAGGAAATTTCAACAATTCATTAAGGTGCTGAAAATGAAAACCACCAAAAGTGTGTAATACAAAACAATATAAACACTATATACAAAAATACCAGGAACAAATGGAAAAAGTCCAAAGTCCAAAGGTCTTATCCTATTCCATCATCTTCTGATGTAACCGTAGAAATAAGGTCCACAAAGGTCCAAAGGTAGTGACAAGACAACGAAGAGAGGAAACGCTATTCTGGATATCTTTAGCGCTTTCACAAAAGCACAGCTTCATCAGCCTATAAAATTTATATAATAATTTTCATAACATTTTTATAACATTTTTACATTTTTTCATTTTTTAAATAAATAAATAGTTAATCAATAGTAAATACAAGGATAGACAACAATAATCATATGAAAAGCTTACCTCTTAGTGTGTTAGAAAGCAAACTCACTGGGAGAAATTTAATCCATATAGTTCAATTTTTTCTTCTTTTTATTATCCAAACGTATTAGTTTTATATAATATATTATTTTGCAATTTTTTATTATTAATGTTTGTTATGCTCCCAAAAAGAAGGGCTGCTAAACCTTCCGGTTCCAAGTTAGATTGTAAAAATACTGCATACGCAGATATAGAGCTAATGGGTCACGTGCTGCTGTTGTTACTGAATTTATAAAGGCACAGTGTCAAAAACGGAGCTTAACTCATAGAAAGCAGGACAAATCAAATTCATTATTTAACCCGTTGGGGGCCAAGGTGTTAAATAAATGTATAAAGCGCATTTCATTTTGAAGGAGTGTATAAAGCTCTATATCTGCGTATGCAGTATTTTTACAATCTAACTTGGAACCGGAAGGTTTAGCAGCCCTTCTTTTTGGGAGCATAAAAAACATTAATAATAAAAAATTGCAAAATAATATATTATATAAAACTAATACGTTTGGATAATAAAAAGAAGAAAAAATTGAACTATATGGATTAAATTTCTCCCAGTGAGTTTGCTTTCTAACACACTAAGAGGTAAGCTTTTCATATGATTATTGTTGTCTATCCTTGTATTTACTATTGATTAACTATTTATTTATTTAAAAAATGAAAAAATGTAAAAATGTTATAAAAATGTTATGAAAATTATTATATAAATTTTATAGGCTGATGAAGCTGTGCTTTTGTGAAAGCGCTAAAGATATCCGGAATAGCGTTTCCTCTCTTCGTTGTCTTGTCACTACCTTTGGACCTTTGTGGACCTTATTTCTACGGTTACATCAGAAGATGATGGAATAGGATAAGACCTTTGGACTTTGGACTTTTTCCATTTGTTCCTGGTATTTTTGTATATAGTGTTTATATTGTTTTGTATTACACACTTTTGGTGGTTTTCATTTTCAGCACCTTAATGAATTGTTGAAATTTCCTATTGAGTCGTGCTAGTTTGTTTGTTGCTGCTAGTACCTGGAAGTTGGCAACCCTATTTGCAGTGCAGTCTTCACTTTAATTTGAAGCAGAAAGTAGCTCCACATCATGGGTCCTTATTACTCAGAGTTACCTAGTGTTTTGTTCATTTTTGTATTCGTCCACAAGGTTCATAATTATGACACGATTCATGGGTGTTAGTCCTAGTCTTCTTCAGTGATATACTACTGGCAGATGGGAATCAGTGCTTTCCAGTATAGACACATTCACAAGACCCAAAATAAGAAGCATAGATCAGCAGTGCACTGAATTCACATTGCATGCACTGCCACACCACACGCACACCTTTATAATATAAATAGAAGTTTTGATCAAATGGCAATAGCACCTGTAAGAGTAATCATGCACCAAGCATATCCACCCGAGCTTTAATTACAAGCATAAACAGAAAAAGCATATTGCATACTTTTGAAATGTTATTTTTTCTTAGTGCTGTTTTATTCTTAGTAATAAAATTAAGTCCTGAATCTATGGGAAATTAGATAAATTCCCATTGGTGATGTCATGGGTGGGAGTGATGAAGCAGTGTAACCTTCCCCTCACAGGGTTCTGTCTAATTCATAATTTCCTCCTTTCAGAGGAAGTTTGCACCTTGGTGATCACAGAAGCGTTCCCTGAAGATTCTGGCCTATTTAGATGTGTTGCTGAAAATGAGTTTGGCTCAGTGGCGTCCGGTGCATGCCTTCTCGTTTTCCCAGGTAACTGCCGATTTCTCTCCCCCTAACCAGTTCTTAGGGAGAGCAAGAAATTTTCAGTGTTAAGTTTCTGCTTTGGAAACATGACTCTCTTGTCAATCTCTCCTTGTTTAACCTTGGGACATACAGACAGCTCAATGTTATCGATGCGCTGTTCAACAGAACGTAAGATCAGAAT
Organism: Euleptes europaea; assembly: GCF_029931775.1. Lineage (NCBI taxonomy): Eukaryota > Metazoa > Chordata > Lepidosauria > Squamata > Sphaerodactylidae > Euleptes > Euleptes europaea. The sequence continues at coordinate 90,185,541 of NC_079312.1, read as the reverse complement.
AGAAGTACAATTAGAGCAACGAAAAATATGTGTTGTGTTAACGTATCTCGTGAAGATTTGCATGTGCGACTTTTCTGGTTTGAAGCCACTCTCTAGAAACTGGGTGCCAAAGAATAGTTGGAGGGCATATGATGCTACCACATCATATTCAGACCAGTGAATCTAGAAATGGCTCAGTACCTAAGTGAAAGACTGGTCGTGAACTTCATGTAAGCACCTCTGAGCATCCTAAATGAAGAGCTGGATATAAATATAATAAATAAATCAAGCATTTGGAAAACCATGACATAGTCTTCATTCCACAAGGCTGAAGAGCTGGGGTGAAAGAGAGCTAGTACTGATCATTATAGAGTACTGGTAAGAAACTGGCCAGAATGGTACCTCCATACTTCTGCTATGAGCCCCCTGAGACAGTACCAGTAATAAATGTAAATGACTGTCACCCCTGCTAAAGGGCTGACAATCAGCACAGTATCTGCTCAAGCTAACATCCCTGACAAATGTGCAGGCTCCCCCTCCTTCAAATCCTTATCTGTATAAATCAACTTGCTTGGCAGGTACAGTCTATGAGGTCATTGGCAGTGACCTTACCAGGAGAGACACAGCTGTTCCCAGGCTTGTAGGTCACTGTCAGTGAAGATATGAATTAAATCAGGATTGGTCCTGTTCCAAAAACAGTGCAAGACTCTGGCATGGTTCATATGTAATGACAAATACTCAGCCTCATGCTTCCCTCCACTCCTCTCATGTATAGTTCAGAAATTAATCTCTGTCATTTCACTGAAATGACAAACTGATTTGTTCTGTTCCCTTCAAACCCAGATTCCAAGCCATGTTTTGGAAGCATTAGAACAAACCCATAGTTTGTGACTCAGATCTAAACTATGATTTGCCACAAAAGTGGAAATGCTTAATTTGAAAGGAAGGTAGTGCTTGAGCCTACAGATTTCTATCGCTTATTCTCATTAAGACAATCCATAGTTTCTCACTGCATGTGACTTGTGCCTTTTAATTTTAAAAAAGTACCTAAAATTCTTTGTATTTCCCCTTTAGTTGCTTTGGGTTATATACTGGATTCCATAAGGATTCCCATCTTTGTAAGCCATTTTAGGCAAGTTTTCTGGATAGGCACCATAAAAAAAATCATATAAATAATAGCTCCTCTATCCCAGCTGAAAATTTGATCCTAAATAGCCGCTCAATGTCAGCCCTTGCTATTCGTGTTTCATTTTATTGTTGTCCACCAAGAGAGGATAGTGGAATTTCCCTGAGTAAAGGGGTTGCCAGATTAGACAGTCTTACAATAAGGGTTTTTTTAAAAAAAGAAAAGAAATTGCCTCTCTGTCTCCACAGAAGAATGATATAATGGTAAGAGTTGCTGTCATTGGTTTAATTTCTACCTGTGTCACTAAAAGAACTGTGTGTTCCAGGAACAGAAGAAGATTTAAAAACCACTCCAATATCAGAAGCACCAGCTATAATGAACATCACCCCTGCATCAAAGAGCGAATACTGGTCCAATGCTATGCCCCAAATGCCTGATGCTGACCCAGCAAACCAAGTGGAGCATGCAAGTTCCTGGTGGCAGAATTATGGGGATGAGAGCAAGGATTTCTGTAACATGTATGAAAACCCTTCAAAGAACTCAAATTACTGGTAAGCCAATACAACTAAATAAAAAGGTATCTCCCATCTATTCTAGAGCAGCAACTGCATTTGCCAGGGGAAAAAAAACTACCACCAGTATTTCAAAAAACTGCCCTGTGTGTATGCCATGTATGGATTCTGGAAGCCTAGCTATCCGTTTATCTGCCTGCGTGTTGTAAACCTACCCACGCTATGAACAGGGAAGCTTTTGTGCCACATATCCTTTGCGAGCTCTTGCTTCAAAAGAAAGACTGAATGCTATTTTGATAAGACCAGACAGACTTCTGTGCAATCATAGGACACAAGCATACTAACCATGATAGGAACCATGAAATGTGGCCACAGATTTGCCAGAGCAATATGCAAAATGCACAGATCATCTCCCCTGTCCTTGGTTAAAGTAAAAAAAGACTTAGTTTTTGTGCCATCCTATCTCAATGGGACTGAAAACTCACATTTGCTCTGAAACTGTTGAAGATCAACATCGGAGAAAACTAGAATCACTGCATGTACCCCCTTGCCAACTCTGCTAAACAGCTAACATCGCACTCTAACAATGCCTATGCATCCAAGCATCATAAGTTTCCTGTGACAAAAAAGTGTGAATCAATTATTCTATTTCTGGATTTAGTAATCAACCTTCCAAAGCAAAATTACCTGTTCAGAACACATCCTTACCAGCTAGCCATAAGAGAGTTGGGATGGATTAATTAGAAAGATACATGTGGAATGAGATCTTTAAAAGGTTAATTATAATAGCAGAACTGTCTGTAAAATAGAGGTGCAGTCCTATGGGAAGATTTCAGTTTCTCTCCCCAAGTTGAAATTGTCCTAATTTTTTTTTCCATTTTGCTGGTGCAAATTTTTTATTTATTACTTGAACCAATCTGGTTCTTCCATTTAAAATTTACATATAAAACAGCTGTAATTAAAGATTGGTAAAAACATAAAGAAGAGATTATATCTTAGTCCACTAGAGGGTTATAAATATTTAATCTCATCAGTTAGCTTCCTCAGGGTTAGGGCACTAGCACAGCAGTGCGGTGGACTGGATCCTGTGGATGCAGAGAGATACGAGAATTCTTCCGAAGTCCAGGGTACCATAGCCATCATTCTGCTTTGTATGATACCCCAGATCTGCCTCACAGTAGCTCTAAGCTGTGCTTTTAGATACCCTTATGAAATAGCTGAAAGCGCAGGTAGAGTCACCTAAGGAGGCAGTTAAAAGACACTGTTGACAAGGCAAATTGTCAGTTGTTTAGTTTATTAATATATTGTTTACAAGGTGGGGGGCACAGAAATCCTATCCATCCCATAAAATCTCCCTCCCAACATCCTATACATTATAAGGGACTTGAGCAGACTGTTATGTCCTCCCACCCTTTTTTCCCCCCTTTAATTGCCATTCGATGCTCTCAACATTCTGTCCCTTATGGGGCATTTTCAGTTCTCATCCTGAGGGTTTTTTCCCCTTCTGGGCTAATTTACAATTATCATCCTATCAAAAGAAATAGCCTACAGTGAATCAAGGGGGGAGGGGAGGAACAATTTGGAAATGCCACACCCAAATCTCCTCCTCCTGGATTCTTTAAACTCCTGAAGGGCTTGAACAGCCTGGTTTCTCTCCCCTCACCTTCTATTTAACTGACACTCAGCAACTCTCAACATTCCATCCTTTGTGATGCATATTTAGCCCTCATCAGAGCTTTTTTTAAGTTGGGAAGGTTAATTTACAAAATGATGCATTTCTGCATGTCCCCAGAGTAGGTAGAGACCCTGACTTTGCCTGTGTATCCTTTGGTTTTGCTGCTTTCATCATCCACACAGAAGCCAGCCAGTTTACTCTTAGAAACAGTGATTTTCTGCCTGACACATCAAAAGTTGGGGTTACCCACTGGGTAATTTAAGGCTACCTTCAAGAGTTTTCCTGTTGACTCCAGAATATTGAAGCTTATTGTATCTATGTAACAATCTGTTTCTTTACAAATGTAACAGGAAGACAATTTTAGATTTACATCAGCATCAGTCTTGAAGCAGAATTCTTATGAACTTAACAAGTTGTCTTACACCAGTAGTGCCTTATACTGCTAGTGGTCCACCTAGCTCAATACTGTTTCCTCCAACTGTCAGTGGCTGTCCAGCTTCTTAGGCAAAAAGAGGTCTCTCCCCATCATCTGCAACCTGATATCTTTTAACTTGCAATTCCAGAGGCTGAACCTCAGATCTTCTGCACACAAAACATGCTCTACCACTGTGTCAGGGGTCCTTTCATACCCTTACCTGCTGCCTTCCAAAAAAAAAACCCTCTGACTTTCTTCAGAAATCTCTTAGTAACAGTGTGAGTGAGTGTATGTAAAGTGCTGTCAAGACACAGCAGACTTATGGTGACCCCGTAGGGTTTTCAAGGCAAGAGACGTTCAGAGGTTGCCTGCCTCTGCATGGGCTGAGAGAGTTCAGAGAGAACTGTGACTGGCCTAAGGTCACCCAGCAGGCTTTATGTGGAGGAGTGGGGAATCAAACCCAGTTGTCCAGATCAGAGTCTGCCGCTTATGTGGAGGAGTGGGGAATCGAACACTCTTACGGCTACACCATGCTGACTCCCTTAGTAACAGTAGAAGCCAAAATTCAAACATGAACTGTTCCGTTCAGCTCTCTTTGCCCCCATACACTCTCAGACTGGTAGACCCGTCTCACAATCTTTTCTTATCCCACAGGTAGGTGGGAGCAACAATCTAAATAGCAGAGGGGGTTATTGATTGCAGTAATTGCACTAATTAGGAGGCATCCCTTTTTAGCAAAAAAAAAAAAAACCCACACTGAAGCTAACGGGAGGCTTTTAATAACAGGACAGGCTTGATTTAAATGGCGAGCTACTCCTGATCCTGTGGAAAGGTAACTGGAAACATTTAGAAAAAATAAGGGCAAATAACATGGAGTAAATTATTTACTGATTTACAAAGTAAATATCTCTCCTTCAGTCCTAGTACTGAATAAAAAGCCAGCATGCCTTACAACAGTATCTCTTTACATGGATGCTAAAACCTCCTTTATTCGACAGCTATAGTTTCAGTTCAAGTACTGCATTTTGCATCCATGGAATACATATAATTTTTTTTATCCAAGGGTGATTCCATAAACTGGATCAAACTGGAATCTAGAATGCAGACCAGATCCAAATTTTGCCTCTGAACAAACTGCATGGCACCTTCACAACAATGGGAATAATTCCAAACATTGTCCATTGAACACAAAATTTTGGAAAAGGAGAGAAGCATACAGACAGGACATTGTCATTAAACAGCTTACTACTGAGAATGTTTAGAAGGCCCTTAAGAAAACACGAAACCAATGCAACAAACAAATACCACTGCTCTCAGCAGTGTATGTTCACCTAAAAGTAAATCCCATGGTATGTAAGGTTTCTCCATAGTAATAATGCACAGAATTGCATAGTTCACTGAAAGATGCTCCATTTTACCCTCACAAATCTACCTCTGAGATAGGTTAGGCTGAGAGTATGTGACAGACCCAAGGTTACCCAGCAAGCAACCTGGGTAATCTAGTTCCTACTGGCTCTCAATCCTCTTTTAAAATTGTATGTTTTAAATGTATATTTATATTATTAGCTTTAAGACCATTTTATTCACTGGTTGTAGGTGATTTGGGTTGTGGATATTATGTGTGCTGGTTTTTGAAATGTGTCACTGTGGTTTTGTTACTTTTTTAAGGGAATTCAGTTGTTTTGAAAACAGATATGCAGAATCTGCCTCAGAAACCTGCAGAGGCAGGGTATAAATCTTTAAAATAATAATTAAATGGTATTATGGGTAGGATCCACACATCATTGAATATTCCACTACTGTAACAACTCACTTTCTCAATTGTATTTTATGTATAGACATTTGACATTTGAACTCCACTTTCTCCCCAATGGGAACCCAAAGCAACACTGTTCTTCCCTTCTACGTTTTATTCCTACAACATCAACCCTGTGAGGCAGGTTAGGCTGAGAGTGACTAATCCTAGGTTACCTCAGAGAGCTTCCATGTAGGGTTGCCAACCTCCAGATACTAGCTGGAGATCTCCTGCTATTACAACTGATCTCCAGCCGATAGAGATCAGTTCACCTGGAGAAAATGGCCACTTTGGCAATTGGACTCTATGGCATTGAAGTCCCTCCCCTCCCTAAACCCCGCCCTCCTCAGGCCCCTCCCCAAAAACATCCCACCAGTGGTGAAGAGGGACCTGGCAACCCTACTTCCATGGCAGATGTGGATTCAAACCTGTCAAGACAGAAAACATCCAGTATGTAAATTATTACTACAGTGCAGTATTCAAAAACTGTGGATCTAGCCTTAGACAGCATAGTTGTACAAACTTCTTCAGGCTGTTTTTTTCACCTCTACACTGATTTAAAGACAAAACAAAGAACCCGTTTCAGACTTTTTGCTTTCCAAGCCTTTCTTTGTTAATTCAGCTTCATGGGGAGACAAAGCTGTTTTTTAATTGGTGTCTGGCTGTCAAAAATGGATTCCTATTGGAATCAAAGGTGCTGGGGTCTGACTTATAAAAGCAGAGAATGTCACCTTTAACACCCTCGCAGCATTTTATGAAGATGATGATTACACAACAATTTCCTCCTGGGTTGGCCAATTCCTACTTTCAAGTGAGGAGGCTTGGCTTTCTGTCAGGACACATTTCCTTCTCATAATCACTTTTCTCGAGGAGGAATTTATGTTAATTGGTACCCAATTAACACTTGCCACCCAGAATGAGTGTCCCAAGCATTGATATGCAAGCTTGAGTTTACTTCTGGAGTCAGGTTTAACCTTGTTACCTTCATATCTGACAAAAGAGAAACAATAAAAAAGGAGACAAGGAATCTGAAAGTTTGTCTATTTAGAAACTAATTTCTCTTTCCTAAATCTCAAGATAGCTTTAAAAAGTAATATTGGTTTTACTGTTTTTTGAATCACTAGTTCAATTAACTTGGGAGAAAGGATTCCTTCCAAATCTTCAGTTTGTAATGGCAAACACAGGAATATTTGTGTTCAAACTCTAGTCTTATGAGTGAAATTGCAGAATAGTATTTTGGCTGACCCCAAGTTTATCTGGAAGTTGCCATTCCCAGAAGTTACAAAAAAGGAGGGATATTTTTTCTTAAAGTAAGCAATATATCCTAGAGAATCCTATGCATGCTTTCTTACTGCTATACACCACTGACTTCAGTGGGAATATTTTCAAGTAAATACGTTTAGGGTTGAAGCCTACAGATGATATTTTGGGAAGGACGTTAATGTGTTCATTACACTGGAGAATAGCCCAACAAAATCATATAAAGATTTTTCTTGCTTGTATTTATTTAATTCCTTTATACTCCGCCAACCCAAAGCAGCTTACATCATTCTCCTTTCCTCCATTGTATCCTCACAACTTATGGCAACCCCTGGTGTGTTTTCCAAGGAAAGAGACATTCAGAGGTGTTTTTTCACTGGTTTATCAAAATGCTGGTATGCCTTGGAGGTCTCTCATCCAAATACTTGCCAGGGTTGACCCTGCTTAGCTTCTGAGATCTGACAAGATCAGACTAGCCTGAGCTATCCAGGTCAGGGCAACATAGCATTTTTCAGATTTTCACACATATGAGGGGCAAGCTTCACCCACCCATGTATGTTTATCTAAAATGCATATATACAGACTACGTGGGAACCCAAAAAGACTTGCAGGAGGCATCTCATTTCCCCCCTCCCACTGTTTCTTCTTTCCCTTTCCTGAAAGCCCCCATAGCCTGCTTCCTTCCCCCCTTCCCACGGTAGAGGAGTGTCTTCTTCCCCTTTACCATGCAAATGATACAACAGTTGGGTCAGGCACTTCACATTGACACCCAATGGAATGGAAACCCTGTGTGTGTGTGTGTTAAGTGCCATCAAGTCGCTTCCGACTCATGGCGACCCTATGAATGAAAGTCCTCCAAAATGTCCTATCTTTGACAGCCTTGCTCAGATCTTGCAAATTGAAGGCTGTGGCTTCCTTTATTGAGTCAATCCATCTCTTGTAGGGTCTTCCTCTTTTCCTGCTGCCCTCAACTTTTCCTATCATGACGGTCTTTTCCAGTGACTCTTGTCGTCTCATGACGTGACCAAAATACGACAGCCTCAGTTTAGTCATTTTAGCTTCTAGGGTCAGTTCAGGCTTGATTTGATCTCTAACCCACTGATTTGTTTTTTTGGCAGTCCACGGAATCTGTAACACTCTCCTCCAACACCACATTTCAAAGGAATCTATTTTCTTCCTATCAGCTTTCTTCATTGTCCAGCTTTCACACCCATACATAGTAATAGGGAATATGATGGCATGAATTAATCTAGTCTTGGTGGCCAGAGTCACATCCTTACACTTCAAAATCTTTTCTAGCTCCTTCATGGCTGCCCTTCCCAGTCTCAATCTCCTTCTAATTTCTTGGCTGCAGTCTCCCTTTTGGTTGATGGTGGAGCCAAGGAATAGAAAGTCTTGAACAATTTCAATTTCCTCATTGTCAACCTTAAAGTTGTGTAATTCTCCTGTAGTCATTACTTTTGTTTTCTTGATGTTCAGCTGTAGTCCTGCTTTGGCACTTTCTCTTTTAACTTTCAGCAGTAGTTGTTTCAAATCTTCACTATTTTCTGCCAATAATGTAGTGTCATCAGCATATCTCAAATTATTAATGTTCCTCCCTCCAATTTTCACTCCACCGTCATCTAAATCTAATCCAGTTTTCCTAATTATATGTTCTGCATAGAGATTGAAGAGATAGGGAGATAAAATACATCCTTGACTGACACCTTTGCCAATTGGAAACCATTCCGTTTCTCCATATTCCGTTCTAACTGTGGCCTCTTGTCCAGAGGTTGCGCATCAAAACGATCAGATGTAGTGGCACACCCATTTCCTTTAAAACCAGCCATAGCTTTTCATGATCCACACAGTCAAAAGCTTTGCTGTAATCTATGAAACACAAGCTGATTTTCTTCTGAAATTCTCTCGTACGCTCCAGTAACCAGCGTATATTTGCAATATGATCTCTAGTTCCTCTTCCTTTTCTGAAACCCTACTTATACAATTAATCTGCATCAAAAAGAGAGAGAAATCATGTTCTTGGTTGGTCTATACTATTGGATATTGGATGGATCATTAGTGCTGGCTGGGGTATTCTTGCAAAATGCAAAGGGTACTAATCCAGGTAACATATGAATGAGTAAGGAGACAAAGCTATCTTTTAATCACAAGTGAACTTTCTTCAGATGTTTTCTAGATCACAGTTGTTAGGTGAGTCCTATTTCTCACTGTGGTGGTAAACCTGTGACTGGGATGTACCACTCCAGGCTGCTGGTGAGTGCTCACATGTTTGAATGGCCATCCATATATTTTTTTTAAATTGCCAACATTTAAAGAATAGGTATCAGTAACGATTCTAGCTTAGCTTTGTCTGTGGTGTGCAGGTTTTTTGTGTACAATGAGTTGGGGGTAGGGTAGGGATCAACAGTCATGTGAGAGCCCAGCTGCATCTGAAGTGATGATACAACCCAGGCACAGGTTAACCATCAGTGAGAAATAGACTTCAGAACAACCAGAGCTCTTTGCTCTAAGGTGATATTCATACAATACCTCTTTGACAGCAAATTCAGACAGAGAGTAATCCATGCATCCATTTTTTTATGCTTTCAATATAATGCCTTAAGAGAGAACTCAAACACATCACTGTAATTTGAGTCTCAGTCAAAAACAACAACAATAAATAAAGTAAATAAATACTTCCCCCCCCCCCCAAGCTACCCTGTGAGATGTGTGTACTCCAGACATTGGGAGAGCTTCTGCATAACATGATTGGGAAGATGTGCAAGTTTCTCCTGCACGTATTAGACAATTTTGTGAGCCTTTTTTTAACCACCCCCCCCCCATTTCTTGGCAAGAAACCAAGATCAAAGCAGCAGAGTGCCACTTACCCACACTGCTGTTTGGAATGACACTATGTCTTTCTTTCCTAAAAAACCTGTTCAATATTACAGTGATGATGACCAGAAGTAAACCTGCAATGACATGTCATGAAAAATCTGTTACCTAGCAGATCCTGCAAAACAAATGCTGTTGATTCTTGATGGGCACCCAAATTGTTTACATAAAGGGAACAGCATGTTGGCAGTGCCTGGCCAAATCAATAGAACCCTTATCAAAGCATGCTTGCCAGCAGGTAAATCCCATTTAAATCAATGGGCCTTACAGGCAAACAGGTTTATCTAGGATTGAGGCCTTAACGCAGCAGAGTTAGAGGAGAGGAACAGAGAAAGATTGATTTTCACATTGGACTTCAGTGGGTTACCGCATTATGTATTCCCAGAGATGTATTAAGAGTTTGAAAACGTTATAAAAAAAACATCACTTTAAAAGGGTTTTTGGATGCCACGGCTAAAAAATGGTTGGAAGACATCTTCACAGCTAAAGGGGCCAAACAAAGTGCGAACAGTATTTTTTATAACAAACTCTTAATACATCGGTGGGAATACATAGAAAGTGCGAACAGTATTTTTTATAACATTTTCAAACTCTTAATACATTGCTGGGAATATATAATGCGGTAACTCCCATATATAGTTGCATTTCCTACTTCAGCTTAAGCAGCAAAAAAACAGTAGTAAATTCAATGGCTCCTGCTTTTAAGCAACGCATATAATTATTCAGATTCCAGATGTGATGAGGTTGTGGTCAACTTTCACCACAGTTGAAATAAGTGTGAGTAGTTGTGAAGTGCAAATCCCCTCAGTTGGTGTCAGCATCAACCTACAGGAAGACACTTGTGCAGATTAACTAGTTTCCTCCTTGCAGATTCTTCTGGTTTAATGCTTCATGAATGCTACAGTGGCATAAAAATATAAGAACAATAGTGGTGAGAGACAAGATGTCTGACTTTTTAAGCTATACCAGCTGTAAAATAATTCTGATTTGTCACAACTGACTTTTTAATTTTTTTTTACAAAGTTCTTTGCTGGCTAACAAATTATTGGATTCAGGCCAGCCGGTGTTCAGATGCAGCATGTAAGCATTCAAGATGCACAGATTCTTCCTTAATCAGGATATTAAAATATTGTCGAAGGCTTTCACGGTCAGAGTTCATTGGTTCTTGTAGGTTATCCGGGCTGTGTAACCGTGGTCTTGGAATTTTCTTTCCTGACGTTTCGCCAGCAACTGTGGCAGGCATCTTCAGAGTAGTAACACTGAAGGACAGTGTCTCTCAGTGTCAAGGGTGTAGGAAGAGTAATATATAGTCAGAAAGGGGTTGGGTTTGAGCTGAGTATTGTCCTGCAAAAGTATTGTCCTGTAAGTATCAAGATAATGTGCTAATGAGGGTATGGTATGTTAATATGGAACCATTGTATCCTGAAGTGATCTGTTAATGTGTGTAATCCAAAGCTAATCTGTATGGCTATTGTTGAATGTTGTCTTTGTCTGGAGGTTTTTCAGGGCAGGAAGCCAAGCCTTATTCATTCTTAAACTCTCCTCTTTTCTGTTAAAGTTGTGCTGATGTTTATGAATTTCAATGGCTTCTCTGTGCAATCTGACAAAATAGTTGGTAGAATTGTCCAGTCTTTCAGTGTCTTGGAATAAGACCCTGTGTCCTGTTTGTGTCAGTCCATGTTCAGCCACTGCTGATTTCTCAGGTTGGCCAAGTCTGCAGTATCTTTCATGTTCTTTTATCCTTGTTTGTATGCTGCGTTTTGTGGTCCCGATGTAAACTTCTCCACAGCTGCAAGGTATACGATATACTCCTGCAGAGGTGAGGGGGTCTCTTTTGTCTTTTGCTGATCGTAGCATTTGTTGTATTTTCTTGGTGGGTTTAAACACTGTTTGTAGGTTATGTTTTTTCAAAAGTTTCTCCATCCTATCAGTGACTCCTTTAATAAATGGCAAGAATACCTTTCCTATGGGAGACTGTTTTTCTTGAGTTTTCTGATTTTTGTTTGGTTTAATGGCCCTTCTGATTTCATTCTTGGAGTAGCCGTTTGCTAGCAGTGCGTGATTTAGATGATTAGTTTCTTCCTTGAGAAACTGTGGTTCACAGATCCGTCTTGCACGGTCCATTAATGTTTTGATTATTCCTCTTTTCTGTCGGGGGTGGTGGTTGGAGTTTTTGTGTAAGTAGCGATCTGTGTGAGTTGGTTTCCGGTAGACCTTGTGACCTAACTGAAGGTTTGATTTACGGATGACAAGGGTATCAAGAAACTATTTTGTCAGATTGCACAGAGAAGCCATTGAAATTCATAAACATCAGCACAACTTTAACAGAAAAGAGGAGAGTTTAAGAATGAATAAGGCTTGGCTTCCTGCCCTGAAAAACCTCCAGACAAAGACAACATTCAACAATAGCCATACAGATTAGCTTTGGATTACACACATTAACAGATCACTTCAGGATACAATGGTTCCATATTAACATACCATACCCTCATTAGCACATTATCTTGATACTTACAGGACAATACTTTTGCAGGACAATACTCAGCTCAAACCCAACCCCTTTCTGACTATATATTACTCTTCCTACACCCTTGACACTGAGAGACACTGTCCTTCAGTGTTACTACTCTGAAGATGCCCGCCACAGTTGCTGGCGAAACGTCAGGAAAGAAAATTCCAAGACCACGGTTACACAGCCCGGATAACCTACAAGAACCAATCAGGATATTATTTAAAATATGACTCGGGGTGTGTGGGGAGAAGGGGTTTGGAGGCAGTGTGACTCCTGTGGCAGCGTGACTCAAGTGCCACTTGCGCCATCCAAATGAGCACTTACACCATCACAGGACCACTTATGCTGGTGCTGGGGAGCCATGCAGTGGCGCGAGGCACAGGCACCGCCGCAGCAGTGTTTCTCCAGCACAAGGGCTCGGGTGCAAAAAGGCGGCATTCCCAGGGTGGGGCTGACTTTAGTCAGCTCCCTGAGCCCTTTCACCCCAGGAAAAACCCCTTTTGCCGGCACGAACTTGAACCTGCAAAAGTGGTGGCGCAGCCCTGTGAAACTGAATGGAGCAGTTTCAAAGGGTTTTCAGTAAATTACATTTTTTTGGCTTGTGGCACCAGGCCAGCAAGCAGCTCCGGAAGCAGCGCAATGGTGCCGTCCCCTGGCCCGCCACAACTACCCTCCCTTAGGCTTGCACTGTGAGAGGGCTTAGGGTTTCAAGATATACTCTCGGCAAGTACTTCCATGTTAAGCATTTAAAAAGTAAGATAAGTTTTGTCGAAGGCTTTCATGGTCAGAGTTCATTGGTTCTTGTAGGTTATCCGGGCTGTGTAACCGTACCAAGACCACGGTTACACAGCCCGGATAACCTACAAGAACCAATAAGATAAGTTTGTTTTGTCCACAGGAAGCCTGCTGGGTGACCTTGGGCCAGTCACAGTTCTCTCAGAACTCCCTCAGCCCATCCAGAGGCAGGCGATGGCATACCACCTCCGAATGTTTCATGCCTTGAAAACCCTACGGGGGTCACCATAAGTCAGCTGTGACTTGCTGGTACTTTCCACCGCCACCTAATTCTAGATTGTGCACAACTGCAGCTAGCAGACTGCTTGCAGCTCAGCCCAATTAGTGTTTACTCAGAAGTAAGTCCCAGTGTTTTCAGTAGGCCTCGTTCCTAAGTATATCTGCATTGAGCAGTGGTCTCCAGTATGGTGCCCATGGGTTCCTTGGCACCCATCTGCTTCTTCCCCAAAACATGTTGCTCAAACTAAATAGATGTTCCTGGTTTTCTTCCACTCCATTGGAGTAGGAAGCATTGCAGAGTCCAGGAGCATCACCAGTGGCAGACTGGGTCTAAAAGTATTGGTTGCCAGGAGACAAAGGAGACACAACTATAAGGCTTTCATTTAATTTTTATTTTTAACATATTGTCTAATGTTTAAGGGGGCCCACTTCATCGGGGCCCACAGGGCCTACTTGCTATCGGGCAAGCTGACTCAATGGCCAGTCCTCCACTGAGCATCACCTCTGTGTCTGCAAGGAGCACCCATTCAGAATCAGAAGCCTCCATTGTAAGAGGGTGCTTGGGGTTGCAATCTCCTACCATTTTGAGATTGGCCTCATGGCAGCTGTTTTGTGGTGATGCCCGTCCCCCATTCCCAAAATGCACACAGGCTCAAGGACATTGGGGGCCCTGACTCAGCATGTCACCTACATAATCCCTGCTCAGCATGAATCTTAAGAGGTAACCCTGGGCCAGTAACTCTCCCTAGCCCACTTCCGGAAGTTGTTGTGATCATAAAAATGGGATGAGGAAGAACCAGCTACCCTGCCTGGAGCTCTTTGGAGGAACAGCGGGATAAAAACATAAAAACAATAGTGGTGAGAGACAAAATGTCTGACTTTTTAAGCTATACCAGCTGTAAAATTATTCTGATTTGTCACAACTGACTTTTTAAATTTTCTTTACAAAGTTCTTTGCTGGCTAACAAATTATTGGATTCAGGTCAGCCGGTGCTCAGAATCAGTATGTAAGCGTTCAAGATGCACAGATTCTTCCTTACCCAGGATATTATTTAAAATATGACTGGGGTGGGGGAGAAGGGGTTTGGAGGCAGCGTGACTCCTGTGGCCTGGGCTGTGATTTCCCCTATTGCGATGCAACACATGTCAGCTAAGAGCGACTGGGCAGTTCTGCGGGGCCGCCCGAACAAAAGGGCCCCGCTGCAGAGTACCGTCTGCAACCCGATCGCGTGCGCCGGGATCGCCGCTCGGCTCTCCTTCAAAATCAGAGTCTCCCGGGCGGGGAGGGCTCGCTTTCAAGCGCCTGCTGAACCCCAGAGAGGCGAAGCCCGCCCGCTGCTGCCGCTTGCTTGAAAGGACCCTTTCAAACTGGCCGAGTGATGCAGTTTCCATCCACCTTCAATGCACTTTGAGGCTGGATTTGACTGGGTGAACTGGAAAAACCCACTCGCAAACGATTGCTCAAGTGTCCCGAAAGGGGATTGAGAGTGCATTATTTGACATGGGTGCAAGTGCTTTCTGCAGCGCTTCCCGCTTGGTTAGAAAGGGCCTGACTGTAGTCGTTCGCCTCCTCTTCTAAGCAACCCCCCCTTCCAATGCAAAGGAGGGGTCAGATCGCCGCCCGCCTCTAGCACCGTCCCGATTCAGAAGGCGCGCCCGGGACACGACGCGGTCTTTGAAGGTCGCCGTCACACTTATGTCTCGGTTAACGCCGTAGGACTTACAACCCGCTCCTGTGCCAAGTTAGGAGGTTTGGTCTTGGGTTTGCCGCTCTCTAGATGAACACTTTCCCCGTCTGGATTCTCAAAACTCTTGCATGGGGGCTTATGTTTTGAATTTTGAGAAAAGCCCTGGGGGAAACGTGCACGGAGAGTGCACTGAAGGCAAACCCTCCCGTGCGTTTTCGCCCTAACTGCATCGGACCCGGCTGCAAGGAATGGTGACTTCCCGGGTAGTTTTGTCGCTGTGATTCGGCTCGCAGGACTCTGCCGCGGGTGTCCCCCCCAGGCTGTGGGTCGCTGCCTTGTTCAGGATTGTAGCCCTGAGCAGTGAACGTCCAAGAAACGGCCAGCCTGCCTCCAACTGCTGCGGAAAAGCGGACGCGTCCTCCTCTTTCGAG
This sequence comes from Euleptes europaea, assembly GCF_029931775.1. Taxonomy (NCBI): domain Eukaryota; kingdom Metazoa; phylum Chordata; class Lepidosauria; order Squamata; family Sphaerodactylidae; genus Euleptes; species Euleptes europaea. The sequence goes on along the minus strand of NC_079312.1, from coordinate 90,170,260 downwards.
GGGGGCCCTCAGCACGCAAACGTCGCAGCTCAGTACAGGTGGGTTGTTGTGTTTGGGGGGGTCCTCGAAACCTTTTGCTTGCGCGGGTATTGATAGCGGGGGTTTGCTGCGTGCGGCTACCCTCCCTTTCCTCTGCACCCGCCCCACTCCATGGTCTGGAAAGGTTTCTGCAGCTAAAGGCTCCCTTGCTCGGGAGTAAAGCCCAGGGTCGCTTCCGCGAGTAAAGAGAGGCGCCTCGGCTCGAGCCGCCCAACGCGAGGTCGCTGCAGCGCTTTCGCCCGCGTGTCCCAGTGGTAGGTGAAAGCGTGCAGACAGGGCGGAGACTTTTATTTTGATACCTTCGCCTGGGGAGGTGGACAAGCGAGCCCATCAGATGTCATTTATTTGGCAGCCGATAAAAGTCGCTGGGCTTATTAATGCTAAGGAGGGAGCTATCATGATTGTAGGCTGCGTGCGCGGCTGGGCAGCCTTTCTCTTCCACGTTGGTTAAAAAGCCCTCCGGTTGCCCTGTAGGCAAAGACCCTTGTTGGCCCGCTGTTCCCAACTAGCTTTCGCGCGCCTCGTCGGTCCGGGGTCTGCGGTCAAGATCTGATTCAAGTTGTCAGTATCGTGGAGGTGAGTTTTCATTAAATTGCGTGTTGTGCTTCGGGAAAACTTCGCGCGAGTCTTCAGCCGCGTGTTAGGGAAGGGCGGTGCGGTCAAACGCTTTCTTTCGAGGGTAGCTTAGCTTTTAACCGGATTGCCCTTTACGCACGGGAGGTTTTGCCTTGGATTCGCCGCTCTCTAGATGCACATTTTCCCCATCTTGCATTCTCAAAACGCTGCAGGGGGGCTGATTGTTGAGTTTTCAGAATTGAGACGGGGGAAATGTGCATCTAGAGAGTGGCAAATCCAAGGCAAAACTTCCCATGCATAAATGGTCATGTACTCTGGGACCTGTTGAGGAGGCTATCTGTTACCATCTCATTCATTTGTGGGGTTGGGGCTTTTTGTTCTGAGCTGGGGTTCTTCATAGCATTCTTAAGGCAACCCAAAAGCTTTTTTTTTTAGTTTCATATTCCTGGGGCGGGGGGGGAGTAAGAAGGGTTATTTGTTTCCAGTTGCTAGAAGAATTCCTGCTTACCTGGAATTAGTCTGGGAATTCTCTTGACAAAGAGAAATGAAATCTTAATTCAGTTAACTAATAACTTGATCTCTTGGGGGGCTTCATGGAGGTTCTCCTGTGACAGGAATGCAACATAGTGTACATATATAGCTGCGAAACAGCTGGTCCTGGAGAAAGCAGCTGGTGGGGGTTGATTTTCCAATGGAAAAGCTGCTGGCAGGGAAGGGGTTAAGCATCCTCTCGCTCACCCCTGCTGCTTTGTTCAAAATAGAAGCCTTCTGAGGCTGCTTTTCTTTAAGTGTGTGTGTGAGTGAGGGGGGGGGGGTCGCAGACAGGAGAGTGTAACATGTAGTTTGCCCCACAGCTGCATTTTAAAATCTGTATGTTATACCTCTGATCCTTTAAGTATTTACATTTCTTAAATGGTTGCTCTTCTTCATAATAGTTCAGTTAATTCTTTTTAAAAGGCAGGAAATATTGAAAGAGTTGACTATCGCTGTGAAATACATCTTAGTCAAATTTCCAGGGCAACCTTGCCGAGCGCCTCTTTTTTCCCATGAGCGCTGTCTCTGCTGCTCCTGGGAGCGCACTTACGTAGGTAGACCTGTGTGGCTGTGATTCTAATCAGCAATAATTCTCTGGTCGCAGGGCTAGACAAAGTGCTGCTATCGTAGTGGGAATTGCTGCGAACTATGAATGCAATCCTCAGCACGGTTACGTCCTTGATGTCATCCTATTTAGATGGATTTAGAAGCCCGTAACTCTGCTTAGGATTGCACTGTGCGTCTGTGAATGCCCGTGTATAAATAGCTGTATAAATCTTCTGGGTATCTTTGTGAGTTGCATAAATATTTTGGTTATCTACAGGTTGCTGGAAGTGCATAAAACTCTCCTTCTTCAACATAGACTACTTGTTAATTGGATGGTACTCTATCAATAAACCAGGGAATCTTCAAGGGTGTCTTTTGATCCACGAACTCTAGATATTGGGAGGCAATAAGGGGTGGGGAGACTAGTGGTGAGTTTCTTGCCATTTTTTAACAATACATTCCCATTATTTCCATGCAAAATGAAACACTTTGAGGGAAATATAATGGGGCACAATTACTACTATTGTTACTCAATATTAGTTCCCAATAGAGCAGATGCAGCTGGAGTCATTCGCATTATTGTCTTGTTCTGAGGGTCTCTAGTAATGATGGCTGCTACAGCAAATCATGTAATGAACACATACCTTTCAGTAAATTGATGAGTGTTGTCCATTTAAAAGTAAGCACTACTGTGTTACACGGATTTCCCTGGGAGAGGGGTGTAGTCTGTTAACAGACGTGTAAACGTGTATGGATAATTGTTTCAATTAACACTGGCCTAAACAAGTGAATGCTGGTGATCACTCTTAAGTAACTGTCAACATCCACTGGAATATGAGTTTCTGAACACTTGTAAAACCTGTCGGGTATTTTCACTGTTCATATGAAAATACTGAAATTTGCTAAATTGTAGGTGATAATGGTAAAACACAATTTGTAAGGACAACAACAGAGTAGAAAGACTTCAGATGGGGAAAGAAAAGATGAGGTAGACATTTCTTAGGGAAGTTTTAGGTGCAAAATCCACTGCCAGAAACAGGCTTTAGACTACATCCTTCACTGGTATCCTTCCAGTACTAGGACTGGGCAGACTCGTGCTAGTTGTTATGGCATGCCATTTATTTTTTTTATTTGTATTGTTTTCCTAAAGGGATTATCATCTTCAAGACAGCCACTCTTTCCTGAGGCAGGGGTTCCTTTCCACCCAGGAACCTAGCCAAGAAAGGCCACAAAATTTATCGTCCAATTCTTTCCAGCCACCAACCCCAAACCCATTTTCACCTAAAGCACGGGAGAATTGTGAAAGCTTCCCAATGAGTGTCAGTAACCTCCCATCTGTATCCTCTATGTATCAACCGAGCATGTTTAACTATGAGCGTCCAAAACACTTTATCCAGTCTCAAAATGCACATCAAGGGAAACCGCAGCCTCCAGGACCAGAACCATCTGCTACGCTTCCAAGCAGGCAAACCAAACAGTCTTCCATTCTAATCCAGCCTTGTAACCCTAGCGAGAAGAAATTTTCTTCCTCTTCATCACTGAGCTCGCCAATCTCGCTCTCCTCGCCTTCATATAGCGCTTCATTTCCCGTAACACCTGCATCTGCACAGTCGCCTGCTAGCTCCTCATCCGGCCAGAGGATTTCATCCATGCATAACCAGTCCCCTGCAGCATTCCTTTGCTCCGTTTTGCCCTCCCACTTTGATTATAATAGCCAAGGTCCTTCCTCAGTGGACTCCAAGTAAGTATGCTTTCCCTTGCTTTGAATTTTGTGTATGTATACAGCTCTCGAAACACTTAGCATTGCTGAAATTGTGTGCCCGTATCAAGTCCTGTCCGCTCAGTACAGGCGGTGACTCTGTGGTGGGAAGCAGGCAGGGAGGCCAGACTAGGCAGACTTTTAACTGCCATTATTTTCCTAATGAGGGACGCCGCTTACTGTTTTCCATTTCATAAGAGAAAAGAGGTATGAGCCATGGGATTTCCCCCAAAGCCTCGCAGAAGGAAATACAAGATTTTTTAAAACATAAACATAAAAAGACCTAAAGCAAGATGTCACTTGCATTGGGGAATATTTGAGGTAATTGTCTAAACCAGCCTGCAAATACCTCAGCTTTATCAACAACTGGTTTGTTTTGTGGCAAAAGATGCAGCGATCACATTGATTTATAGGGAAAGCCATTCTTATTAAGGGGTTGCTGTGAACAGCTTTGTCTTGGACAATATCTTTTCAGTTGTTAATGTTAATTGTGGCATTATTATATAAAGCAAATGGGTTAACACTGTTCTGGAGTGTGATTATACTTCTGTTGCTTAGAGGAGGATTATCCAACTAAGTGACTTACAGTGAACTCCTAAACGCATCCAAGTCACTCCTTCCACGTCCATTGAAGTGAATGAGTTTGAAGGATATAACTCAGTTTAGGGTTGCATTGTCAGAGATTCTTTCTATGGGGCATTTCCTGCTACTACATTGGTGTTTCCGGAAACTTAAGATGTCTTCTACACAGGGATAGGGTTGTATAGTTGTCCTGTTGCTGGCACAGCTGCAGATTAAGCACAGCAGTAACAGGGCATCCACATGGCAGGTTTCCCCATAATTTCCCTTTCTGAATCTCCAAAAAGTGGCTCCCCACAAGTTAGGCCAGCAGGGCTTTTCCGAATTTTTAAAATAATTGGATCCTATAAGCTAAAATGACTAAACTGAGGTTATCATACTTTGGTCACATTATGAGAAGACAAGGGTCACTGGAAAAGACAATCATGCTAGGAAAAGTTGAAGGCAGCAGGAAAAGAGGAAGACCCAACAAGAGATGGATTGACTCTATAAAGGAAGCCACAGCCCTCAATTTGCAAGACCTGAGCAAGGCTGTTAAAAATAGGACATTTTGGAGGACATTGATTCACAGGGTCGCCATGAGTCAGAAGCCACTTGATGGCACTTAACACACGCATAAAACGTCGTTATATTGATATACCATGGTAATGACAGGTGCAGCAGCTTCTCTGAATTCCCAGCTTTCATTAAATGTGAAGGGATGCTTTTTTCCCTTATATCTCTGCAAGGGAAGTAGCTAGAGATATCTTTTTTTAAAAAAAATAAAAGCTGGGAATTCGGAGGACCAACTGCACCCATTATGACAATAGTATATCAATATAATGATATTCTAGCAGTGATGTTATTAAAAATATATTAAAAGTCCCTGGGTGGTGGACGGAGGAGATGACTGCCGCGGCACAGGAAAATGGCTGCCATGTGAGCTGGAAGATACAAATTTTCCCACACATAGAGCAGCCATCCCAGCTTTACTGCAATCTTTTTGAAAACTTCAGAGAAAAGCAAGTTTGAGAACGATCAGAGAAAAGCTGGGAAACCCCAGGAGGTGCACAAATGCACCATGATGCTGTGGGGAAGCAGGAAAAAAACCCACTTCCCAAACTTAGCGCAGATAACTAAGACACCAAAGCAAGTGGAATGGAACATGTGGCCGCATCACTTGGGTGCCATCCAGCTCTGAATGGAAAATGGCTGGTGACTTTTAGCAGAATCTAGATCCTGCTGATCTCCAGCATATTGCATGGTTGGCAATGCATGCTCTGACTTTCATCAGAATATATAGAGGTCCAACTGTGGAAAATGAAAGGGAAAGGAAGGTTCTTGTTCCTCATCCTTAATGGAATGAGGAAAGCATGTTTTCTTGAATGACAGTGGGGGATGGGTGGGTGTATATGCACACACATTCCCAGAATGGGTGATAGCGAGAACTCTTTGGTATTTCACTTCAGAACACCAGAATGTCCAACCTTTTATCTACCCAACCTTCTTTCCTTCCTGCTTTAAAAAGCAGTGACATCAGTGTTCTGCTTAATGCCTGAAGGAAGGGCACAAAGGACAATGGTAGGAGGAATGGCAGGTACTAATAATAGGACTGAAACACAGGTGGCAAGAACACAAGAAGTCTGGGAACTTTAATACCAGTTGGAATTATATTTCAGAGAACTGCATAAGGCTTACCACATTCCTGAGGTAACCACCATAATACAGTGTAAAAAGTGCATTCCTTTAATGGTTTTCACTGACAAATTACTAAATATTTCTATCTTTTTATTAAATGACCTCAACATAATGTGAGAGAAGGAATCCTTTACTGATCTCTGGGCCTGCAATCCTAAAGCACATGTACCGGGAAGAAATTCCATTGCAGTCTGTGAGACTTGCTTTTATATAAGTGCATAGTGGGATTTGAATTACTTTCAAATGTGGCAGATTCCCAATCCATGAATTTTGCTATAACAAGTAAGGGTTATTGATTGTATATTATGGGCAGAAACAGAAGAGTAAAATACTGCCACTGGTATGGCCTTAAAATTAGGGTGGACAATTCTATTGAGTTTAGTCAGTGAATTGTATGAATTGGTTAACTGACTATAATCCTGTGCAGAGTTACTCCAGTTTAATCCCTCTGTAAATTGATTAAAATGGCGTGAATTTGTATATGAGTACAAACAGTAGTTCTGAAGTAAAATGCAGTGTTTGTTTTTTAAACCTTGCATATGAGTTAGTGGGCATTATCTGTGAAAGGAAAAGTTTCCTTCTTTTAATATAAAAGCTGCCAATGGCAAGCATATTTTAAAAAAATATTTCTTTAAAGGTATGCTGCTAGATTAATAGGTGGCATTCTTTGTAGTCTTTCAATTAAAAAAGATTTAATTTGATTAAATGTTGATGCACTACTAAAATGGAATTTTAAGGGCTAATGGATTAATTATCCTTATAAAAAGAAATAAAGTAGAGAGAATAGTATTATACATGGTTTTCCAGAGACTGAGATACAGATTCCTTGGCTCTCTGAGTTTAAAACAAGTCAAGTAAAATCCCATTTTTGTGTTCCTGCTGCCTTGGGCAACAAGTGACAGTTTTCAGGTCTCTCACTAAAGAAATAGGCCTGGCTCTTAGAGAGGAAAACTCCATCCTAAGCAGCATTATGCCCTTCTAAAACTGTGGATTTAAAACTCTGTTTAGGTAGGTTGTGACACTCCTATGAAAACTGATGACCTTAGACCAGAGTAGAACTGTGTTAATATGGTATGTAATATCTGTCTCTTAAAATCTAAATTGTTTGAAAGCAAACTAAGTTTTCAGTGGAGAAGCTGCTGGAAAAGTGCACATAGAACATAAGGCAATGGTGTTTCCTTTCTTCCAGTCTTTACAATGGATACCACGTGATACGTGGTACTCTGCACTACAGTTCAGTGAAACACAGAATTCTGTGCATAGTATTAGTGGTGTCATCTTCTCTTTGCACATCAGCTGGATAATGAGGGACTTGTAATGGTGTTATCTTCAGTACCTTATATCAGTGCCAAATGACCAAATTGAGTCCCCTCCCTTTTCCCTTAAATTAGCAGTTATTCAAAGCCTATGTACAAGAAGCAAGCTAGCAGCACAAAGCAAGTGCAGAAGACTTCTGACAGAGAGATACAAGGAACGAAAGACGCTCTCATTCAAGACCTGGAAAGGAAGCTACGATGCAAAGATAACCTTCTCCACAACGGCAACCAAGTAAGAAAGATACATATTGTGTGCCCTGGAGAGTTAGCCAAGCAACTGAATTGGATTACATGAAGCTTGGCTATTCAAACAACTTTAATAAGCTAATGCCTTGCTTAAAAAAAACTTTGTTCGTGTGAATTTTAAAAACAAATGAGCGTGCACAAAGCTCAAACTGTCCAGTGTCAGTCAAGCAGACTCCCATCTGCTCATTTCAGAACTGTAATGATTCTACTGGAGGTCTGCTTCCCCTGGGCAATTAAATTCGAGTGACCTGTGTTGCTGTTTTCAGTGTTGGGTCCTTGTCTGTAACGTACCTATGAAAACCATTGTTAGACATCTTATGAAAATGGAGCAACCATAGGGTTTGGGGCAATGGCTTTTCCAGCCTGCTAAATGATGTGGCTGTAGGAGCAGGGGAGTGTGGCTGGTGAATGGATGACCTTGCTTTAGGACAGAAGAATTGCATTAGATTATCTTATACCACCTTTCAAATTAATACTGTAAGACTGCAATAAACATGAAGTCTACCTTCCCCTTCCCTTTCCTCCATTAAAACCTCTATAATACGTTATTGAGTAGTGAATAGTTGTTCTACCATCTCTTTTAACAATGACTCCTCCCCCAGTTTACAAATCTAATCCAAATATAGGGTAAATGTTCTCCTAAGTGCGGATCTGATAGCTCTTGTGAGGTAAATAGTCAACTTGATAGTACTATGTATCTTTTTCAGGGTGAGTGCCTTGATTTGGTTGTATAGCCACAAGCACAACACAGCTTTGTGGTTAGAGAGAAGTAGTTCCCTTACACAAATCCTGAGAAACCTACAAGTGGCCAAACATATGCATTTATTATGGAATAGGCTGAAAGAATAGCTTTATTTTTGTCCTTTCTCAATAAGTAGGATTGCAGTAAGAGAACACTGTTCCCTGAGTATATCGAACAGTGAAATACTTCAGAGTTTGGCAGCTGGTCTTGCAATACTTGGCGTGCTTATATAAGAGATCTTGGGTGTGTACTCCGGACACCTGCTAATGTCGTCAGTATTAGCTGTGCACTTTTGAGAGCTGTTCTCATCTGGTTAGCTTTTCGAGAACTGGTTGAGGAGGACAAATGCAAAGCCTTGAAGACAAAATGTGCACTTTAAAAGGCTTTGGAAAGAAACATGTTCCATCCCTGTTTTCCTTAAGTGGAAAAACCAGACAGCTTTACACAGTTGGCTTAACTGTTTGGTATAACTTGTCCTGAACTACGCTGCTTCATATCTGAAGAAGCTTGCATTTAATTCCCCCCATCATTTTAAATTTGTATGGACAGGAGTACCCATATCTTTGTCCCATTTGGACAGATAGCAACTCTCTGGGAAAACAACAGCAGGGAAAGGCTTGACACCCCCCCCCCCAAATCCAGTCTTGATCTGAATTAGGGCTGAATACTGAATTTTAAACATTGCTGGGAGTTGCAGTCGTGGAACCCTTGCCTTGTGAGGGTCACATTGTAAGCTGCAATGCTGTGTTGACACTGATACCTTGTATCATCATTCCATAGATATGCTTTATTTAAACATGACTTTTATGTTGAAGCAGTGCTCTTAAAGGAGTGCTCTTAAAGGAGGGGCTGTGGCTCAGTGGTAGAGCATCTGCTTGGCATGCAGAAGGTCTCCAGTTCAATTCCTGGCATCTCCAGTAGGTGATGGGAGAGACCTCAGCCTGAGACCCTGGAGAGCCGCTGCCGGTTGGAGTAGACAATACTAACCTTGATGGATCAATAGTCTGATTCAGTATAAGGCAGCTTCATGTGTGTTCTTTTTACTCTTTGCTAGCAACAATGTCTTGTGCCAGATCTTAAGAGTGAAACTGGCTTCCAGGTGAATAACAAGTTTCCTTTTCCACTAGTCCATTCTGTGTGTGAGTGACTTGTCTTGGAGCAAGAAATGAATACCCGTCAAGCTTCTATTGTGTGATGTCAATTGTAGATAATCTGGCAACATCTTACTCTCTGTTGGCATTTTTGGCTGATGCCTGTTTGTTGGCTCTATAAAGCCTATACATTCTTCCTTTCCCCCCACCCCATCTAAGTGAAGAAAATTAGCATTTTTGTTCAGATAGTCTGTCTTCTCTTTGCTTGGCACATAGACGCTTAGGTTGAAGATGCATGTAAAACTACTAGAGCAGTTGGACAGATCTGGGAGCAGCCTTCCTGTAGTTCCTCCAAATGTACCTTGACAAAAAGGGCCCCACCGGACATGGGGAGACATAGTCTGTATGCTTGCAGCAATATCTGCCTGTAGACCATGCTGAGTGTAGGGTCACCAAGGAAAATCTCTTCTACTGTGAAGCATCTGGCACTTAAATCAAAATCATTTTTTCCGTTGGTGAATGGAAGGATGGATAAATTCATGTGGTGTTTTAAAAGTGGGGGGGGAGAAGAGCAGTAACTATCCTGCCTGAAGCATGGTGGGGGGGCAGAACTGACAGCTGAACAAGCATTCACTTCAGTGGCCTGTACACCTGTCACTTGAAATTGTGAAGGAGGAGGCTGGGCTTGTTCTGTGGCTTAGGGGTGATGAAGAAGATGAGTTGGTTTTTATATCCCGATTTTCTCTACCTTTAAGGAATTTCAAACTTACAATCCCCTTCCTTTCCTCTTCCCACAAGAAACACCTTGTGAGGTAGGCGAGGCTGAGAGAGTTCAGAGAGGACTCAAGGTCACCCAGCAGGCTTCATGCGTAGGAATGGGGAATCAAACCCGGTTCTCCAGATTAGAGTCTGCTGCTCATGTGGAGAAGTGGGGAATCAAACTTGGTTCTCCAAATTAGAGTCCACCGTTCCTAACCACTACATCACGCTGCACTCTTTCTTCTAATATTTCCTGTCTTGATTCTTCGCTTGTCTCTCTCAGCCCCGTACCTGATTATGGAAGTTTTGCTTCATCATAATTACAGACTCTGCCGTAAAGGCTGCTTCTTCTGTGCTAACAACAGTGATCCCAGACAGCAGTGGCTAGAGCTGCTGCTTAAACAGCTTGCCTCAATGGTCAATATGAATTTATTATTTTTGACCCTCTTCCGTATTTGTTGTTATGAGCTCTGTAATGCTGAATGGAAACTTAAAATCCAACCATCGTTTTTCTGACTAGCTTTCACTTTGCCCTGTTCAGCGTTTAAGCTACGAGGAGAGAATGGCTCGTCGGTTACTTGGACCTGAAAATGCCGCATCTGTTTTTGAATCACAGAGTGAGGAAAATGTGCAGGATGCACAGGTAGGTTGCATTTATTATATATGGCCAAAGGCTGTTATAATCAGTGACATTGAGCATAAAACATACATAATAACTAACATCATTAGAATATCCAGACCTGAAGGTTCTTATCAGATTTTTAAAAAATTCATCCTTAAGATACAAATTTGGCCTGGTTTTTTTTTGGGTGGGGGAGGCTGCCGAGTCAGAAAACACCACTGCATATGACTCAAGCAAGTCAGTATCTGAAAGAAGAAAAATCAGCTTCTCTGCTTCTGAGGAACTCAGAAATTTGGTTCTAGGCTCCGTATAGAGTGGGCAAGACAGGATATAATAAGGCACATCTTCCAGAACTGGTACTCCACAGATACATAAAGAGTTTCTGGGCGTAGCATCCAGCAAGCAGAGCTGTTAGCATTTGCTGAGGGCCCCCCACTGAGGTCGTGGCCAAGGTGGGGTTTGTATCCAGTTTCTTGTGCTGCCTGGTTAATGTGAGTAGGGCTCTCTGGCCCCTGGCTGACCTCTAATGGTTCTCTATAATGTATGCCTTGCCCTTGACTGGAGCATGTCCTGGGAATGAGAGGTTCTGAGTGACATGTTGGTGTTGGAAGATGTTTTTCAAATATATTGGATAGAGTGTCTACTTCAGTCCCAGTCGTGACTTTTAAAATTCCACTGGGTGGTTAAGGGCGTGGAGCACATTTCATAATAAAACTTAGGGTTTTTTCCCCTCTGTAGTGGAGAGTTAATATTTGCATATTGCATATAGAGGCAAGATCTGCTGGAAATGAGTTAAGTAGCCTTGGTTGGAAAATCCTTTTCTGAACAGTCACCATGCTTGAGTGTGGCTACAGAGTTTTTGGGTTTTTTTTGCCTGTAAGCAGTCCATTTAATTTAACTTGCCAAACACAAATGAAATCCAGTATTATATACATATACACTTATAGGAGAACTTATGGAAGTGTGTGTTGTCTTATTGTGAGATTATCATTTTAACTGTCTTTTAATATATGGCACTGCATTGCATAAGCAGTTGTAATGTGAGCATGCCTACCTTGTTTCTTCAAGTCCTGCTGGTTAGTGAATCCAAGCTTGTATGGTCAGTCCCTTGTGTTCTCCTCAATAGTGTTTCTTCATTGTAACGAGGAGTCATGTTTGTCCTCTGCCAGAGGTACAACATGGTCTTGGGCAAAGGGCGTACATGGTCCCACATAGCAAATTTGCTCTATGTGTATGGAGAAAATCAATTTTACATTTTCTTTCTATAGTTGAAATAAAATCAACTCCAAATAATGTTTTTGTAAAAGTAGTGATAATATCTTTATCTTTGTCAAATCATAAGACCAGACTTTGGTGGAAGTTCCCATGTTAAAATATATTTGTAAAGGTTTTTGGATTGCAGTCTTGGCGGATGTGAAGGACTTGATACAGAGCTTATATGTTGCAAATACTTAGAACTGTCGGTGCTGCACTTCCTATATTTAACTGTCCTCATTGCTGAAATGGTAAGAATACCACAGTGCCTGAATTATACCTGGTATTGAATTCTATTACATATGGTATGTTCTTCAAAACACTAACATAAAATGGGTCTTGTTAGGGAGGGTTAAAAACATTTCAGCTGCTCAAAATGTTCCTCTGATTTAGTGAAAAAGCTATCGGAGAGGTTAGCGAGTGCTGTGATCTAACGAGGAAAATATTTTCCAGCTTAAGATGTGTTAATTGCCATTGGTACCCTGTTGTGAGTGGACACAACAATGTGCTGTTGCCAGTGCTGTATTAAAGTGACTTCTATTCCTGCTCAACTGAAGGACACCATGTCCCTAGCTCCCATTTCAGATATTCCAGTGGGATAATAGCCCCCCCCCTTTTTTTCCCCTCCAACAAAGGCTACATCTTCGCCAAAATATTTTTGGGAAGTGGAAAGAATTGCATCATGGCACACACGTGACTCCTGATGGCACTTGTTAGTATTGATGATGGTGCAACAGATGAAAACTTACTGTTGCCCTAGAAAAATTAATTGCTTACTTTAATAGGGCTTCTTTTGAAAAGCAAGCTACTGCAATTGGATGTACAGCTCAGATTCAGTTGTAACTGTTTAGCAGGTAGTGGTAACGTACCTCTTTTGGTTTTCCCAGCAACAGAATGTAGAAAGCGCAAGACTGCAAGTACCTGCACCACAAACCAGGTAACTTCTATGCATCCCTTTTCTGGTGCAAGGTATCTTTTGTGTATTCTAATGATACAAGACTGTCTGCAATCTGCAAACACAGTGTGTGTCTGCATTTAGTGTAGTTGGCGGAATGAAATACCTAGAGCTGTATTTAGTGGGGTGGCTGGCAAAATACCAATTGCCTGATCAGTGGAGTGGAACTGAATGCATTACTTCAAAGATGCATGCTGTTGATTCAAAGAACAGTGGCAACTTTTACACTGAGCTGTGGCTCAGTGGTAGAGCATCTGCTTGGCATGCAGAAGGTCCCAGGTTCAATCCCCGGCATCTCCAGTTAAAGGGACTAGGCAGGTAGATGATGTGAAAGACCCCTGTCTGAGACCTTGGAGAGCTGCAGCTGGTCTGAGTAGTCAGTACTGACTATGATGGACCAAGGGTCTGATTCAGTATAAGGCAGCTTCATGTGTTCATGTCTACTTGCTTCAGCTGTATGTAAGGGAAAACTTTAAAGCATGAGAAATCTGGAGATGATACCTTGAGTATGAAGAAGCTAAAAACAGGAGCTCCATTATGTGAAGGCAGTCCTCTTATTAAACCCAGCAGTGGCTGTGTTTGCGGCCATAGTGAAGCTTCACATGTAGAAACATAATTTTGTTCCTCTGGGAACTTTGGTCCCTGGATGACTGTGCAGCAGTGGTATTAAAGCATACTGAGTGAACTTGGTATGTATGGGTTGGGATTGTCTGGGGATGAAAATTACAAGAAATTTCATTGCCTTTAATTGGCAAACGTGCTTTTATAGGAGCAGACCATCTTCAAGAGGGGAGAGGAGTGAGCATGGCTCTATCCAGGAGAAGTTTTTTCAGCCACGTTTTGTGCAAGTGCCTGAAGACTTAACAGTTGAAGAGGGACGATTCTGCAGGATTGACTTCAAGGTAATAATTCCAAGTTGCTGTTCAACACTGATGAAATTATAGTAGTTATTTTCTCTCCTCCCCATCATTGTTACAGTGATGCAGCACTATCACCTGTATGTCCAACGTCCTTGGAAAGCTCACAAATGGAACATGAAGATGGTAGCATTTCTCTCCACCATCTGTTGTTTGGAAGAACAGTGCCACTGATCAGGCATTCAGTTCATCATAGTTAATAGCATTGATAAACCTAAATCCTCCATAAATCTTTCTAATCCTCTTTTAAAACACTCTTAAGTCATTGGCCATCACATCTTGTGGTAATGAATTCTGTACATTACCCTATGGAATTCCAGTAAGAGGAACTGGTTAAAAGCCTTCTTGGGCAGTCCGATCATCCATTGTTTAAGAGCTCTCTTATGTCGATATGAAAATATGGTGCATTCTCTCTTCTATAGACCAAGAGCTTCTTGCAGCTTTGGACTAAGACGTGGCTGGTAACCTTATAGAAAGGAAAACATGGGCATATATCGATCAACATTCTCGTGACCCTTGGCTCTTTCTCCAGCCTTTGCTTCATATTGACAAAATCTGCAAATGAGCTGAGAGGCTGGAGAATTTGCAACTCAACAAAATACTAATAAATTGAATGAAAGTTTCCTGGCCTGGCTTTAGTGTCTGCACATTATCCTTCATCCAAAGCTATGTATCTAGAAACTTAAACAGGCCAAAATTCCCCTATGAAGACCTTAGTTACTATGCATCATTGCAATTAAAACCACAAGTCATAAAATTGGACCAATAACCACTACATGTATACTTAAGCTGATTCACATAATATGACAGTTAACTGTTTCTCAGGGCTGTTAGTACATTACAAAATTGCTACATACAGATTACATTTGCTAAACACATAGAAGACCGTTCCACATTGGATCTATATGCATATTACATGCTACTATTTCCAAACATTAAATTCTCAAATACACTAATCCCTACATAGATATACTTTACAGAGCAAGCCAGTAACTTGTTTTGTATTGGGACTGTCATAAGGTAGTCCCATACAGACATGCTTTGGGGCATAAACTGTGGAAGTTTTAAAACCTGGAATTGCCCCACAGTATGTCTTGCCCTGACTTGGCTAGCCTAATCTCATCAGATCTCAGAAGCTAAGCAGGATAGGCCCTGGTTAGTATTTGGATGGGAGACACCCAGCCCCCCCAAGGAAGTCCAGGGTTGCTATGCAGAGGCAGGCAATGGCAAACCACCTCTGAAGATCTCTTGCCTTGAAAACTTTACAGGGTTGCCATAAGTTGGCTGTGACTTGACAGCACTTTCCACCATCACTATCTTTCCTCTTACAGGTCAGTGGGCTACCAACTCCAGATGTGGCATGGTATTTAAATGGCCGGATGGTTCACCCAGATGATTTTCATAAAATGATTGTATCGGAAAAAGGCTTCCACTCATTCATTTTTGAAGTTGTTCGCGTCTCTGATGCAGGAACATGGGAGTGTGTAGCTTTTAATCGTGCTGGAGAAGCTACTTTCACAGTAAAACTGGATGTAATTGGTACGCAGATGCTTGGATATTGCATGTGTTGTGTTTTCTTTCGACTGATTTATCTTGATTATATCTTCCTCATGTGCACTGTAATGGGTATTTTGAACCAGCAGAATTCTCTATAGGCTAAGCTTAAATGATAGTGGATATACTCCTACACTGATTGGGATGGGAAACAATTTTAATAAAATATTTGAATGTCATCAGTGAGACGTGCCGGATTTTGCTAAAGATGGAATAAATCCTTTTGCATAGGAAGACATTCTTCTCTATTTCCCCACCTCCCCATATCATACCTTCATTCAGACATTGGGACAGAAGATGCATATATGTCAATAATTAATCCCTATTTAAGCCAAGGTTTCCCATCTGAATCGAGGCACCAAAAGAGTTTATAGTGGATCCATTGACCTAGGACAAAGAGGAATATCATTTATAAGGCTGTCTTCGATGCTTCTTTTTTTGGCCATTAAGTGTTTATGTCATGGCTGTAGACACATTTTGTTTTTTGTTTGTTTTTGGTCTGTGTTTTTGCGTTTGTTAAATATTCTAATTTTTCTCCTTGTTGAAATCTCTAGCACGAGAACATCGGAAAGCTCCGGCTTTCATCTTTAAACCACAAAGTACAAAAGTTTATGAAGGGGATTCAGCCAGACTCGAATGCCAAGTCTCTGCTATCCCTCCACCACAGATCTACTGGAAAAGAAATAATGAAATGGTACAGTTCAATACAGACCGAATAAGGTAGGTAACCACTTGATGGAGTCAAGGCAGAATAAGATTTTTTGGGTGGTCCCAAAGAGTTAAAAGTATTACAAGTGCTCTTTTAATATAGGAGCTGTGGGGTATCGTCTCTGTGGTTCCAATCGCTAGAATAAATATTGATCTGTTAAGGGTATAGAGCAGTGGTTCCCAACCTTTTTCGAGTCGCGACCCCCTTTTACAATTGCCAAGTAACCTGCGACCCCCGCCACATTTGCAAGCCATAAAATGACATTTTCAATAGGATAAACACATTAAAAGCTTTACCTGGGTGATTATGCTGCTAAAAGCTAAAATGATTAAACTGCGGCTATCACAGGAAGACAAGACTCTCTGGAAAAGACAATAACGCTAGGAAAAGTTGAAGGCAGCAGGAAAAGAGGAAGACCCAACATGAGATGGATCAACTCAATCAAGGAAGCCATGGCCTTCAGTTTGCAAGACACGAGCAAGGCTGGTCATGATAGGACAGTTTGGAGATCCCTAATTCTGAACTCAGAGGCTACTTAATGGCACACTGTGCACATGGACAGGCCCTCCGCTCTTGTGGTCCCCCACCCCACAAGGCGTAAAAATCAGGCTCTTTGGGGAAGGCCAAGGCTGTCAGATGAAGGGAAGGAAGGAAAGAGAGAAAGAAAGAGAGGGAGGAAGGAAGAAAGAAAGAAAAAGAAAGATTGGACAGAGGTAGTCTGCAGGCCGATCGCCGCCTGCCCGCTTGCCTAGGGCTGCCCCCCCTTCCCCGGCCCTCTCTGTTGCCAATCACGCCGCTTTCTGCTTCCACCGCCTCGGCTCCGGCTGCTGCGCGGGGGCTGCTTGCAGGCTGCAGCCGGCGAAGGGTGCATCCTTGCCTTTGGGCAGGACCCCGAGGAGGGGTGGCCGGCAGGCCTGGCCCTTTGAGGCCGGAGGGAGGGAGGCGAAGGGAAGCCGCCTCCGCCCAACTCACCTCACCTCCTGCCCGCCTGGAAATGGTCCTCGGGTTCGCACGCCCTTTCAAGCTGATCTGCCCGTGGCGACCCCGTCCTTCCCCCGCGCCAGATCTCACCCCCGCCCGGGTGGCTGCGAGCTTGGCAGGACTGGGGGAGCCTGTTAATGCCGCCCCGGAAAGAAACACCCTGGGCGGGGGGCGGGGGACTGGCTGGGAGAGACAGAGACGAGCACATGGGTTTGGGCCCCCTCTTTTCCAGACAAGCCCTTCCACGCATTGCCGGGAAGTGGAACTTTGGCCCTCCGGCCACCGCCATCACTCCCCCCCCCACCGTTTCATATCTGCCTCGTCGAACTATTTATTGATGCCTCTATACTATAGATAATAACGTGGCGATGACCCCCCAGAAAACACTTTGCAACCCCCTTGGGGGTTGCGACCCACAGGTTGGGAACCACTGGTATAGAGAAATCAGTAGCAGAATTTGTCCTGGGTTCTCTTATCACTCTTTACGAAGTGTTGGTTTACACGAACAAAGTGGGGCAGCTTGCTTGTTTAAAGGTCCAGATCTGGTTATGATTGAGTCTGGAAAAAATGACAAGATGACAAAATGCTTGAAAATTCTGAAGAGCGATTTGCATGTATGTGTATAAATACACTGATGTTTCATTGAGGGAGGAAAAATGCAAACTGTTAATTCAATTTTTGTGCGTGCTCACTTGTTTCCCCTAGTATGTTTCATGATGCTTCCGGGAAAGTCTGCTTGTTGATCCACAATGTAATTAAGAAAGATGCTGGCTGGTACACAGTATCTGCAGTCAATGAAGCAGGAGTGGCAACTTGTCATGCCAGATTGGATGTGGCCAGTAAGTAACATTTGTTTTCGATGAGAGTATAGACTGTCATGTAGTCTTTCTGAGTACTTTCATCTAGCCTCACTTATATACACACTCACTTAGGCAATGCAACAATAGGGCAAGCAGGTTACCCACTATGGTGGGTAACCTCCATCCTGGAGGTGTGTGCTCTAGCTGCCACTCCATGGAGCATCAGCGGAAAAATTGGGGGGGGGGGGACTGTTGTTGGTGATACCTTGACATGACTCAAGTTCTGAAGTGGAAAGTGACGTGGCATTGCTGGTCAGTTTTTGAAGTCTCCCCTCCCACTTTGCTCCTGGGGACTGCCAGTCAAAAACAGTTTATGCCCCCCAGGTGTAACCTAAGTTGTTACCTAAGTTGCTAAATTATAAAGGGAGCGAGAGGTATAAAGCTAAGATACATCGTCTCATTTTAAAATGTACTGTAACATATACTTGGTCTCCACACAAGTAATGGTCCTGTCCCATACAAATCTACAAATTTCAGTAGGTTTAGGTCAGTGGTACTCACTCTACAGCTTATGGAGAGCCACATTCACAATTACCAGCATGGTGTAGTGGTTAAGAACGGTGGTTTGGAGCGGTGGATTCTGATCTGGAGAACCGGGTTTGTTTCCCCACTCCTCCACATGAGCAGCGGACGCTAATCTGGTGAACTAGATTTGTTTCCCCACTCCTACACATGAAGCCAGCTGGGTGACCTTGGGCTAGTCACACTCTCTCAGCCCGACCCACTTCACAGGGTGTCTGTTGTGGGGAGGGGAAGGGAAGGTGATTGTAAGCCGGTTTGAGTCTCCCTTAAGTGGTAGAGAAAGTTGGCATATAAAAAACAACTCTTCTTCTATCATAAACCAGAGGACTGCTGACCAGGCAAGGGTCTTGACTACATTTCTCATACTGAAATCGGTCTTTCAGGTGCCACTAGATTCGGTTTTATTTCACATTCCTGAAACATGACCCCTGTGGCACTTAGGGGAACAGTGCTCAGAAGAGCCACATGTGGCTCCGAAAATACTGAGGAAACCCTAAACCAGTGATACTAAACTGGGGCAGAATTCTGCTGCCTGTGTGCAACAGGGACAGTATTGATGCACTAAGTATGTGCATGTCTTCCTGGGGGTGAGAGGCAACTACTGCTTAAGTCCCTTATGCCTCTCATCTGTACTACACAGCTATTCTGCAGTAAAGGTAAAGGTGCAAGCACCGGGTCATTCCTGACCCATGGGGTGATGTCACATCCCAATGTTGACTAGGCAGACTTTGTTTTACGGGGTGGTTTGCCATTGCCTTCCCCAGTCATCTTCCCTTTACCCCCAGCAAGCTGGGTACTCACTTTACCGAGCTTGGAAGGCTGAGTCAACCTTGAGCTGGCTATCTGAAGACGACTCCCGTCGGGATCGAACTCAGGTCATGAGCAGAGCTTTTGACTGCAGTACTGCAGCTTACCACTCTGCGCCACGGGGCTCTTACTGCAGTAGCAGAATAAAATGGGGAGTTTCATTTGACTGTACAGTAGCTCTCCTCCCTTTTATTGAAACTGTGATAGGAATTAGTGCTTTAATATAATTTTTTCACAATCTGTTTCAGCTCACACATACAAACCACTTCCACATCCAAAGCAACTGAGGGTTCGACCAACTTTTAGCAAATACTTGGCGCTGAACGGCAAAGGTTTGGATGTGAAACAAGCTTTCCTGCCTGATGAAGGCGAGTTCCAGCGTATGGCGGCACAGTCCGGACTCTATGAGAGTGACGAACTTTAATTGAAAAACAAGGAAGAGAAGTTCTAGGGCTCCTGCCACAGACATTTAGGTATGGCACATAGGTGCAATTAAGTGGTAGTTGCACTGATAGGAAACATATCTAATACATTTTTAATTTATATTTTGACTCCGGCTCTTACTTCCTGCTGTTGTGACTTACAAATTTGTGAAAAATCAATCTTGTGTGACTGTAGCAGTGGGAAATATCAAATGTTTGTATTTGTAAAGGCCAAGACTCCAGGCAGTGGATGACTATGAAAGTGCAGAGGTCTTGAAGGCATCTAGACTCAGTCACAAGATGTTTTTAAAAGTGGTTTTTATTTGTACTGCTTTGTTAATATGACTCCCGATAGTATTACAATTTTCTGCTGGCTGAATACTAAACATAACTTGAGTGTTTTTAATGAAAGTTGTATGTTGATGCAAATAAAGTTTTAAATACTATATGCAAAATGTGTCAATTATGCTTTATGTTTAAGGTAAGTATCAGACAAACTTAATTTTTGATTTTTGGACTTTGGCTTGTATTTAAAAAAATGTTTTCCAGAACTGCTCAAGTGTTGTCTACACCAAGAAGACTAGAATTCCAGTCTCCTGCATGCTCAAACTATATACCAGATCTCTGGTTTATTGGAAGTTAGTTTATTATCTGTAACTCACCTTTTACAGACTTGATAGAATATTAAGGAGGCTCAGAAAACCAATCATACAGTGCAATCCTAAGCAGAGTTACTGCTTCTGAGCCCATGGACTTAGAAAGGTATAATTTTGTTTAGGATTGCAGTGATAAAACAGCACAACCTGTCACATTTCACAGTGAAAGATGGTCACAGCAAAGTTTACCCAGATCATTATTCAATTTTTTTTTTTTTTACAAAACCTAGGATAGGTGTCCATGAGAAGGGAATTCAGAGATTGTATAAGGGAAGAATCTGCAGCAAGTACTCAGGGATGGCCTATAAATTGGCTCTTACATAGAGACAACAGCTGCTTCCACATCTCATGATTCCCTGTTGTGCCCTCATTGTTACTCCAGATGCCTCTCTATGAGTATCTACTTGTCCCTGCTATTTCCCCCATGGCAGGGATTTTGCCAGATTTTTTGTCGTCAGTAGAAATGCAATGCTGTAGTATGCCTATTGTGAAGCCAGCGTGGTGTAGTGGTTAAGAGCAGCAAACTCTTAATGTGGAGAATCAGGGCCGATTCCCCACTCCTCCACATGATGCTTGCTGGGTGAGCTTGGACCAGTCACAGTTCTCTCAGAACTCTCTCAGCCCACGTGGAGGCAGGCAACAGCAAACAGCCTCTGAACGTATCTTGCCTTGGAAACTACAGGGTCACCATAGGCTAGCTGTGACTTTACAGCACACACAAGCACAGGATACCTATTACCCACCTTTAAAAAAAAACACCTGCTAGTGGTTGTAATACTGGGGAGGGGGGAGATTGCAAAACTGACATGTAGAAGCAAAAAATGCTGCAGTTCTGGAGGGGGGGGCACAGAGCAAAACCTCAGTAGTAGTGCACACTACTCCTATAATACCAGTGATCATTACTTGTTTCCATGTAGTACAAAATGTTTCCACATCAGTCCCTACCAGGAGCAAGCAGTTCTTTTGAACCCTCATTTCTACACTGATTGCCTGCCAGGACAATATGCTGTAGCAGAGGGGCTATCTGCTACTCTGTGGCAAGGAAACTAAAAACCTGGTGGGAAGGGGAAATAGGCTTGGTTTTGTGGTGATTCAGAATCTTCAGTCGAGAGATCTTTGGAATGTCAATCTCCAAATATATTGGAAGAGTAGTGTTACAGAAATTAGCAAACACAGGTAGTGTTTACTATCTAAGTAGAGAAATACAGGGGCTCCAGCATGCCTACAAGTTGCTGTTCTGGAAATTGTGGATCTTACACGGGGGAGAAGGCTGTGGGTCCTTTATGACAAATAAAAGGCACTTTCTGCATTCAGAAGCCAGCTTTATTATTGGAGGGAAGTGAACTGTGGGGTCCCACAAGAATCAATATTGGGACAGGTGTTTAATTTGTTTATAAATTATTTGAAATTGGGGGTGAACAGTGTAGTGGTCAGATCTGCAAACGATGCCAAATTATTCAGGATGGTGAAAACCAAGGCAAATCGTGAAGAGCTACAAGAGGATCTCCATAAACAGGGAGTGGACAAGATGAAAAATGAAGCTCATTGTAGGTAAGTGTAAGGTGATCTACTTTGGAGCAAAAAAATAACTTTTATGTGCTGATAAGGGGCCTGAGCTAAGACAAAGATATGTTGTGGTAGTAGCAGACAGCTCAATCAAAATGTTATGGCAGCAGTAAAAACTCCATGCTGGTGTTAATAGGAAAGAGTGTTTGAAAATAAAACGGCCAGTACTGTAATGTCCCTGTACAGACCTACAATACAGCCTCATTGGAAACACTGCATATGGTTCTGGTCACCATATTTCAGAGAGGTTATTGCAGAGCTGGGAAAAGGGCAGAAGACGGCACTCAAGATTGGAGCAACTCTTGTACAAAAAATGCTAAAGGGTGTGTGGCTTTGCTGTTTAGCCAAAGAGGCAAGAGGTTTATAAAAATTTTGGGTTGGAGAAAGTACATAGAACCTTTCCCCCTCTTCCATACTAGATTTTGGGGGTACCCAATGAAGTCAATAGGCAATAGATTTAGGGTGGACAAAAAGAAGTACTGCTTTACTCACTGAGTAATTAAATTGTGGAATTCACTGTCACTAATATAAGTAAAGGTACCCTGTGAAAGCACCGGGTCATTCCTGACCCATGGGGTAATGTCACATTCCGACGTTGACTAGGCAGACTATATGTTTGCGGGGTGGTTTGCCAGTGCCTTCCCCAGTCATCTTCCCTTTACCCTGAGAAAGCTGGGTCCTCATTTTACCAACCTCGGAAGGATGGAAGGCTGAGTCAACCTTGAGCCGGCTACCTGAAACCAACTTCCGTCGGGATCGAACTCAGGTCGTGAGCAGAGCTTGGACTGCAGCACTGCAGCTTACCACTCTGAACCACGGGGCTCCGTCACTAATATAGATAGCATCAAAAGAGGATTTTGATAGATTCATGGAGGATAGGTCCATCTGTGGCTGCTAGCCATGGTGACTAAAGGGCACCTCCATGTTCAGATGCTTTACAGTGTAAACTTCTGAATACCAGGGCTAGGAGGCATCATCAGGGGAAGGCCTCAACCTCTATACTCTGTTGTTGACCCTGCAACTTGTTGGCCACTATGTGAAACAGGTTCAATACAGTCAATACTTCTCATATTGGATTTTCCTCTTTTCCTGCCGCCTTCACGTTTTCCTAGCATGATTGTCTTTTCCAGTGACTCTTGGCTTCTCATAATGTGACCAAAGTACAATAGCCTCAGTTTAGTCATTTTAGTTTCTAGGGACAGTTCTAGGGAAGCTTTCTATATAATTATTCCCAGCTCAACGTCAAGGTTAAATAAAAATATATATTTCAATTCCCAGCATTCAGTGACTATTCTTCCACCCCCAGACAGCCTCAAAAATCGTGAGAGATGAGAAACAAATGAGGCTATGGCTTTTTTACATTTAATAATTGTGTGGGGCAGTCTCTCCTTCCACCTGGTGAAATTCCGTCATCTACTCAACTATTAAGAGACAGGCAATCCTATGCACTTAACTCAGCAAGAATTGCATTTTAGGAAAAGATGCCGAGAACCGGGCTGCAAAGGTACAACAGTCTCTCCCCCTTAGCATGTAATACCTTCCAGGCCACGCTTGCTTTGATCATATTCTGCCCTTTTCCCAAGGAGCTCAGGGCAGCATGCCTGGTAGATTAGGCTGACAGAAGCCAGCACAAGTTCACCTAGGCCATTTATCCATGGAAGGTTTTGCCTTGGATTTGCCACTCTCTAGATGCACATTTGATCTAGATGTCAAAGACAGGCCATTTTGGAGGACTTTCATTCATAGGGTCGCCATGAGTCGGAAGCGACTTGACGGCACTTCACACACACACACACACACACACACACACACACAGATGCACATTTCCCCCATCTGAATTTTCAAAACTCTGCATGGGGGCTTATTGTTGAGTTTTGAGAATATGGATGGGGGGGGGGGAAGTGCCTCTAAAAAGCGGCAAACCCAAGGCAAAACCTCCCACGCATAAATGGCACTAGCGAGCTTGTCCCTCCGTGGGACTAGTGGGATCTCGGACTCGACTGCTGCCATTGATGCACGGGAGGTTTTGCCTGGGATTTGCCGCTCTGCAGATGCACGTTTCCCCCATCCGAATTCTCAAAACGCTGCACGGGGGCTGGCGGTTGAGTTTTCAATCCTTTTCCCAAGGAGCTCAGGGCAGCATGCACGGGAGATTAGGCTGACAGAAGCCAGCGCCAGTTCACCGTCCTAGGCCATTTTTTCCATGGAAGGTTTTGCCTTGGATTTGCCACTGTCTAGATGCACATTTGATCTGTCTGTAACTCTCGGGGGGGGGGGGAGGTTCTTCTTCGTTGTTGGCGCGGCCTGGGAAACGCCTCCCCCCTTCTCCCCGCGAGCCGCCATTCCCGCCGGGCTCGGCAGCCGGGGCCCCGCCCCCCGCCGAGTTCGTTATCTGGGCGCGTGATCGGAACGCCGAGGCGAGAAGCGGCGGCGCCACTACTACTACTCCGGCTGGGCCGCGCCTCCTTTTGGTTTCCCTTCCCTTCGATTTCCCGCCATGGATCCGCCGAAGACGACCAGCCAGGACGCGAGCTCAGCGGCCGGGTCGGAGAGGCGGGGCCCCGGTGGGTAGGGCCGCGTGGCTGGCCCCTTCCCGCCCTTTTGGGCCCGGCCCAGCCCGCCTCCGCCACAACCCGCCGGTCCCCGTCGAGCCTCGTCGCCCCTCAGAGCTGCTCGGCTCTTTCCTGCCGGAGGCGTCCCGGCAGATCCCCCTCCCCCACCGCCTCCGTCGTCTTCCTCTCCATCCTCTGCTTTGTGAGGGGGAGTCATGTGAGGCAGATTTAAAATGTTGCCAAAAGCGGCTTTGGCACCACGATCCTAAACCATTAGAAATGCCACCGGCGGGAGGTTTTTTGGGCGGAGCCTGAGGAGGGTGGTGTTTGGGGAGGGGAGGGACTTCAATGCCATAGAGTTCAATTGCCAAAGCAGACATTTTCTCCAGGTGAACCAATCTATCAGCTGGAAAAAAAAGTAAAGGTAAAGGTCCCCTGTGCAAGCACCAGGTCATTCCTGACCCATGGGGTGATGTCACATCCCAACGTTTCCAAGGCAGACTTTGTTTATGGGGTGGTTTGCCAGTGCCTTCCCCAGTCATCTTCCCTTTACCCCCAGCAAGCTGGGTACTCATTTCACCGACCTCGGAAGGATGGAAGGCTGAGTCAACCTTGAGCCAGCTACCTGAAACCAACTTCTGTCGGGATTGAACTCAGGTCGTGAGCAGAGCTTTTGACTGCAGTACTGCAGCTTAACACTCTGCGCCATGGGGCTCCTAGCCTATCAGCTGGAGATGAGTTGTAATAGCAGGAGATTTTCTGCTACTACCTGGACTAGCCTCATAGATAGTATAGTTATTCCTAGGAACTGATGTGGTAAACAGGTTCGTGGGGGAAAAGAGAGACCCGAGATCGTTATTTCAAGAAAACAGTTTATTTGCAGCTGCTGACTCAGAGGCCCTAGTGGGCAGAAATCTCTGAGCCCCGATTGTACTGAGGAAGGGATATTTATCCAAATTCAAGATATGACAACCCATCAACATTCAGGGTAAAGCTGATAGCACTACAGACATAGAGGTGGCTCAGTACAGTTGCAGTTTCATCCAGTTTCTCCTATAATTGTTTATAGTTCACTCTGACACTCCATGACTTAACCCACTTACTTAAAGCACACAGAGAGCAAGCCTGTATATAGGTAGACATTCCTTCCCCCAGCTTCCCTAGCAGTCTGGATGCCAATTATTACCAGGAGATCTTTTGGGCCACTGTTACAGAACTACATGTAAACGTAGGGTTGCCAGGTCCCTCTTCACCACTGGCAGGAGGCTTTTGGGGTGGAGCCTGAGGAGGGTATGGTTTGGGGAGGGACTTCAATGCCATAGAGTCCAATTGCCAAAGCGGCCATTTTCTCCAGGGGAACTGATCTCTACCGGCTGGAGAGCTGTTGTAATAGCAGGTCTCCAGCTCGGACCTGGAGGTTGGCCACCCTATAAACCATGTTTACATCCTGTTGATGTCACTGTCCGAAACTTGTGTGAGTGAGAGATGCATTTTTCCCCCCAATGCGTGTGTCACAGGCGCCTCAAGAACCCGTTAGTCACAGCTGCAAGAACACCTGTGTTACCACCTGCTGCTTTTAAACGTGTGGTGAAATCCTCAACCATAGAGGTCTAAAAAGTGCAATGGGGAGTGTCAAAAAGCCAACCACCATTCACCTTCTCATTAGAATAATATGAAGGAGATAAAGTTGTTATCTTAACATTCTAAATCGGGGTCCCCAACCTTGTTTAGCTTGCTGGCATAACCACAGAATGGCAGCTGCAAGAGGCGGATACAACCACAATATGCCAGGGCGTGAGGTTATACCTAAATCTAATAGAAAAGGGCAAGAGTCCAGTAGCACCTTAAAGACTAACAAAAATATTTTCTGGTAGGGTATGAGCTTTCGTGAGCCACAGCTCACTTCTTCAGATACAGCTAGAATGTAAATCCATCTGTCTTTAAGTAGAGGAGAGTGAATTCAGACAAGCATTAGTATGTAAATGTTAATAGTATGTAAATGTGAATAGCAGGCATGATGGGATTAGGTGTGGTATGCAGAAGTGTCTGTGATGTCCAGGGGAGAGAGGGGTGTGGAGAAATCATCATTGGTAATGAGCCATGAATGCAAGGTCTTTATTCAGCCCAGGTAAATGCATTGACTTTAGTTTGAATTGAATGGATTCACATTCTAGCTGTATCTGAAGAAGTGAGCTGTGGCTCACGAAAGCTCATACCCTACCAGAAAATATTTTTGTTAGCCTTTAAGGTGCTACTGGACTCTTGCCCTTTTCTACTATTGCAGACGGACAAACACGGCTACCCACTGTGAATTATCTAAATCTAATAGTAACTCCACCATTTCAGGCAGAAGCTCTAACAGGATGCGTTTTAAAACAAACAAATTGTTCAAAACTATTTACTTGCGTACATACAGCTTACCTTCAGTCATGCAGTAAAGATCCTTGTGTCGTGCTGGCAGCTGCTGCAGCAGCAACTTTTAAAAAATCTGCACAGGCAGTCATATCTCCAATGGCCAGTTGGAAGTCCTGGTGGGCAAAAGTCCCACCTGGCTTTGCCCTCTTTCTAAAACAGTTGGTGGGCACAATAGAAGGTGCTGATGGGTGCTGTGGCACCCACAGACATCACATTGAGGAGCACTGATATAAATGATGCTAGCAGATAAGGCAGACAGCAGCCTTTGCCTTTTTGCCTCCAGTATTTGGCGCAGAGTGGTAAGCTGCAGTACCGCAGTCCAAGCTCTGCTCATGACCTGAGTTTGATCCCAACGGAAGTTGGTTTCAGGTAGCCGACTCAAGGTTGACTCAGCCTTCCATCCTTCCGTGGTCGGTAAAATGAGGACCCGGCTTGCTGGGGGTAAAGGGAAGACGACTGGGGAAGGCACTGGCAAACCACCCCATAAACAAAGTCTGCCTAGGAAACGTCGGGATGTGATGTCACCCCATGGGTCAGGAATGACCTGGTGCTTGCACAGGGGACCTTTACCTTACCTATTTGGCGTTTGCCCTAACCTGGACAGTCCAGGTTAGCCCAATCTCATCAGATATCAGAAGCTAAGTAGAGTTGGGCCTAGTCAGTATTTGGATGGGAGACCACGAAGGAAGTCCAGGGTTGTGATATGGAGATAGGCAATGCCAAATAGGGTCGCCAGATTCCAGGTGGTTAGTAAATCCCTAAGGAAATAATCTCAGTACACAGCCACAAATTTTCTTTAACATATGCACCTTTACTGATATACTACTGCAATATGCACAATGTATATGCTTAACACTATATAACTAAGTTCTAAACTACAAAAAGCCTGAAATCAATGTCAAATAGGCTTCTATGCATTTACACAGTTTTTTTCTTTATAATACAATCATCCCAGATCATGATACCCCCAGGGGGAATATTTCTTACGACCAGCAGCAAGGTCCACAAAGTCCTTAAGATGTATTATACTTCGCCACGAATCAGGCAATACAAATTCAAAGTGTTCTCATTCGCGGTCAGCTGATCCCGCGTAGACCAATCCGATGATTCTATTCCCTTTACTGCTGGTTGAGCCGATTTTAAACGCTAGCTTCTATGGCTATGCGTTTTTGTTGTTATGATATATATGGCACATAAATGATGACAAGTTCCCGGTTATATCTCCTTGTTTCGCATAAAAGTGCAATGTGCTTCCTCAGACTGTGCGATAATATCTCTAAAATATTAACAACATTACAATTACATATCAATGAAATACAATTTTCTCTGAAACCCACCCTTGTGCATTTAATATAATAAATCAAAGTGATTTTATCCTACCTGATTGCAGACTTGCTGTTCATGAGAATGACCCATAGTCACTTTTTTTTCTTTTGTTAGTGCCATTCACCTGACTTTAAATAGTCTTTACCAGGTGTAAATGCTAAAATCTACTGTGGTAAGTATTCTGAAAAAACTTATTTTGTTGTAATTATTTTAAATACATTTTTAAATACTCTTATAAATACATTTTTAAATTTATTTTTAAATATTTTTAAGATTTTATTAATGCTTTTAGGAATTTTAAAAGTTTTAAGATTTATAATTAATTTATTGAATTTTAAGAATTTTGAGAGTGTTAAAAGGATACTGAAAACATGATTCCTGTGGATGATTACATAAGAATTAATGCTTGATATTTGTTACTATTTATAGATAACTGGACAGATCCAAAGCAGAATTTAATCCTTGGGGATGAATTGATTGAAATAAATGAATGAACCGTGCCTCTTGCTGACATAAAATTCTATCAGCATTAATATAAGGGCCTTTCTGTATTTGCCAGATGGCAAAAAATTGTAAATCTACATCTCTGTGTCCTTTTTCTATAAAATGGGGAACCATGGGGGCCTCTAATACCTTATTCCGAATTCTAGACCTGTGCTCCCCTATTCTATATTTTAATGCCCTAAGGGTTTTGCCAATGTAAATTAAATTACAGGCACATTTAATGATGTAAATTGTCCCCTTTGAATCACAATTTGTAAAGGATTTGAGCACAAATCTAAAGCCTGTCTGTTGGCAAACAAATTCTTTCACAGGTAATGATAGATGGCATTGGACACAATGTCCACATGAAAAATGACCCTTAATAATTGGTTGAACATGCTTTTTTATGCTGAAGTCAGACCGTATAAGATGATCCTTGATTGCTGGAGGTTTTTTTAAACCTATTTTGGGTAAAGAATTGCATCCAGAGATGTCACTAATTATGTGCCAATTTTTATATATTATAGCTTTTATTGCTGGAGCTAAATGTGTATATGTTAAGGAAAAAGATATTGATTTATTCTCATTGATTTTTTTATCTTGTAGAAGCTGCTCCCGGTTTGTCATTTTGGCCCTATGAAATGCTTTTTCTACAATTTGTTCAGGATATCCCTTAATCATCAATGAGCCCTTTAATTCTTTAGCAGCTGTTATAAAGTCTTGCTCTCTTGATGAATTTCTTTTGAGGCGGATAAATTGGCTGTATGGGAGGCTATTTTTTAAGTGAGAAGGATGGAAAGATCAGCTGACCGCGAATGAGAACACTTTGAATTTGTATTGCCTGATTCGTGGCGAAGTATAATACATCTTAAGGACTTTGTGGACCTTGCTGCTGGTCGTAAGAAATATTCCCCCTGGGGGTATCATGATCTGGGATGATTGTATTATAAAGAAAAAAACTGTGTAAATGCATAGAAGCCTATTTGACATTGATTTCAGGCTTTTTGTAGTTTAGAACTTAGTTATATAGTGTTAAGCATATACATTGTGCATATTGCAGTAGTATATCAGTAAAGGTGCATATGTTAAAGAAAATTAGTGGCTGTGTACTGAGATTATTTCCTTAGGGATTTACTAACCTTATATCAGTACACCTCCAGTTTATAGTATTTACAAAGATTCCAGGTGGTAGCTGGAGATCTAGGATTATAACTGATCTTCAGGTGACAGAGATCAGTTCACCTGGAGAAAATGGCTGCTTTGGAAGGTGCGCTGTATGGCATTATACCCCATTAAAGTCCCTTCCCTCCTAAACCCCACCCTCCTCAGGCTCCACCTCCAAAATCTCTTTTTTTAAATAAATTTTTTAATTGTTTTTTCATGCATTCGATACAATCAATTAACATTACCTTTCAATCTTTTCTAATTCTCAGTTAAGACTAACATATATATAACAATTATCTTCCCCTGCTTTGACTTCCCCTCTTCCTTCTTCTATCTCTAACTTATCTTCGTAATCCTCTTAGCAATTATTTTCTAATTCTTTATAAAAAATTTTTTTGTAAAACCTACAGTTATTAAAAAAGAAAGAAAAATAGAAACAAGAAAATTAACCTAGTCTAAGTTGTAACCTTTAACATTTTGCACATTAAGTTCATTTTTGCAATAAACAATCCACGCCTCCCACTCCTTAACAAATTCCTCATTATCTTTTTGATTTATTAACTCAGTCAATTTTGCCATTTCTGCTAGTTCAAACATTTTATGAATCCAATCAGTTCTGTCCGGTATTTCGGACATTTTCCATTTAGCTGCGTATACCATTCTCGCAGCTGTGATGGCATAGAGTAAAAAAGTCCGTTGTGTTATAATGTGGTCCGGTATAATGCTTAACAACATCATCTCTGAAGTTTTAGGGATGTTTTGTTGTAGAATTAACCTTAGCTCATTGTATATCATATCCCAAAAGTTTTTAGCTTTATCACAAAGCCACCAAACATGATGAAATGAGCCAACTTTATCCTGACGTTTCCAGCAGTTTGGTGACATTGTACTGTACATTGCAGACAATTTTTTCGGTGTCAAGTACCATCTGTAGATCATTTTGTAGATATTTTCCCTTATCGATTGGGAAAGAATCTTTTTCATGTCTCTTGACCAAAGTCTTTCCCCAACTTTTCAAGGAAATAGAGTGACCAATTGTTTGTGCCTAGGTAATCATTGTTGGCTTGATTCTTTCTTGTTCTGTATACAGCAACAATAAAAACTTATACATCCTAGAAATTAGATGATCAGTATTATCCAAAAGTGTCTGTTGTAGAATTGATTTTTCTTTAAGAAATCCCTTTTTCATATCTTGGATGTATACAGATTGTACTTGATAATATTGAAGCCATGTTAGGTGGTCTTTAACTGTCGCGCCTCCCCGGCGGCCGCCGGCGCCTTCGGGGTCTCTGCCCTGGAGGAGGGTCTAGCCGGAGGAGCCTCCTCGGCCTCAGACCAATCCGAGGGGGAATCGGAGCTTGTCTCCCTCTCGGAAGCAGCCAGGTTGCTTTGGGTCAGGTCGGCCCCTACCACCTATTGCTGCCACTCCTCCCCGGCCAAGGCTCCTCTCTGGCCTTATATCCCCTCCAGGCCAGAGAGGCCCCGCCCCTTCCTCGCCAAGACCCGCCCCGGTAATTCCCAAATAAGGGCGAAGGTGGGTCACATGACTGCCCTTGCGGCAGTTGGCCGGCCCGCTCTCTCCTGCCCCGCCCGCGCTCGTCCGAAGCTCAGCTGTTGAGCGGGGTGGGGTGTAGATGCGCGCGCCGTTCCTGCCACGGCCGGCGCCGCGGCTGGGCGACCCCCGTCGTCATCTTCTGGGTGCCCTGGGGAAGGAAACAGGGCAGAGCCGCCGTCGTCACGTCTGCTGACGGCGGGACGGGTCCCCCCCTCCCTCGTCCTCCCCCCCTCCAATGGTGAGTGTCGACCCCCCCCCCCCGGGGCTGGGGAAGACTGAGCACGGCCCGGGCGGCTTCGGGAGGGGCTCGCCCCGGGACACTAACCTCATCAAAATCCTTCAGGGCGCATTTATTCTCTTCCCATTTTAAAAGATCTTGGTATATTATAAATTGTGATGGTCTTAACGGTCGCAAAGTTAACATTTCTTGAGAAGATATCCATAGTGGTGTCTTTGTCTCCAACAGATATTTATATCTCAACCAGGTTTTTATCAATGATGATCTGATATGGTGTTGGAAAGCCACATGTATTTTAGTTTTGTCATACCACAAATACCCATGCCACCCAAATCTATTGTCAAAGCCTTCCAAGTCCAGTAAACGTGCATTTTTCAGCGTTATCCAATCTTTTAACCATACCATAGCTGAAGCTTCCGCATAAAGTTTAAAATTAGGAAGAGCAAAGTCACCTCTCTCTTTTGCATCTACCAAATATTTATATGCAATTCTTGGTTTTTTCCCTTGCCAAATAAAGTTCAACAGGTCTTTCCTCCATCACCTCCAAAATCTCAAGGTAATTCCCAACCTGGAACTGGCAACCCTAGTGCCAAATCACCTCTGAACACCTCTTGCCTTGAAAACCCTACGGGGTCCTCATAAGTCAGCTGTGACTTGACAGCAAAAAAAAATTAGCATTCAGGGGTACACTGCTACTAAAAATAGGGGTTCCACCCACAACATCTAACAACTATTGATACATCTATCCTCTACGAATTTATCAAATCCTTTATAAAGTATGTCTAGTGTCCACTGCTACAGCTTTGAATTCCAGTGTGACCACACTGAATTCCATAAATGTGACAGAAGCCCTAGATTAGTTGCATTCAGCACAGTCAAGAAAGTAGTTGATACTATTTGGGTTTTATTTCTCTTTTACCAATCCACAGGTAATTCAAGGTTGCTTTCCCCCCTCCCCCACCCCCAGTTTGGAAACCTGCTTGGTTAGCCCTGGCAGTTATGTCAAGCTTTTATTCACATTCCCTATGTGATGCCTATGAAAGTGTCACACATTACAGGTGTTACGAAACCGCGACTGACCCGTAGCAGAGAACTAGAAATGAAAACTACTCTTCAAGAGCTATTGTTCTACATCATTTTCCTTACAGATCTCTGTATATGTAAGTCAATGAGCAAAGAAGATAATTTCGAATTAATTTTTCTGCACACATTTTTTTATAAAGTACAAAGAACTGTGTATCTTTCAAGGTGCATATACAGCACAAACTGCTAGATATACCCAAGATTGTAAGGGGGGGTGTGGTATGAAGAAGTTGTGATGCTAGTTAAAGTAGGAAAAGAATAACTGGTGAACTGTGATAATCCTCTTTCACTGAAGTGGTGGGAGATTGCTGAGTAATTATTAAAGGACATGTAAATACACATGTGATTTTGACTTAACTCTCACACACAACATAATCCTTTTTTATCTTAGTGTTGGAAGCCCGTGAAGATGTGAATGAGGTTTCCCTATGTAATATTGCCTTGCAAGAGTTGCATGTTATTAATATAGCTGAAGCAATAATTCCTTATGATAGTTGCCCTATTAAACAGCATAGAAAGAATTTCTGTTCTGTATTCCTCTTAATAAACATGGTAGGTTTGTTGTTTACTAATCCGAACAGCCCTCTTCTCTCACTTTGTTGTGTAGAATTTTCCCTTTTGTTTCCTTTTAGTGACATTTGGAATGGTGAGCACAGATATGTTTTACCTAAACAAAGTCATGTCAACTCTCTTTCTGGACACCCCTATGTCAGAAACAGATAACGCTGACTTCAAGTCCATTGCAAACGTTGCTGACTTTTGGAAGGTAATGCTTTAATTTTTCCCTATTTGTTTAGGAAATGAGGGAGAAGCACTTTTTAACACTGTAGTTCAAAAGAATTAGTTATTTTGTTCAGAAGTCAATGAGAAGATGTTTGCTAAGACCCTCTAACACGGGGTGGGAACCTTTTTTCTGCCAAGGGCCATTTGGATATTTATAACATCATTCGCGGGCCGCAAATTCTGGCCCTGCCCTTTTTAACTCCTCCATTGTTGCCGCTTCCGCCCCTAGCCCTCTTGTAATTCAGAGGAAATACTTTTCTCCACAGCCCAGGTGGGAAAGGGTTAACATAGTTTCTTGGGCAGTCCTAGCAGCTCCATAGCTAACGACTCTTCTGCAAGGGGGAAAGAAGGTTCCTTTTCTCGGCAAAACAAACTCACATCCGCCTTAAATAGTAGCTATTCCTGGCCGCAGGAGGGGGCGGATCGCCAGTCTTAGATCCTTGTGAGCTAGAGATCTGCCAGGACCCACAAAGGGCCAGACCAAATGAGTTTGCGGGCCTTATACGGCCCCCAGGCCTGACATTCCCCACCTCTGCTCTAACAAGTCATCACCCTGACAAAAAAGTCATATTTGTTTCTTGTACAAAAGTTTTCCCAGCATTTATTTTAGTTAATTATTTTATACCACACCTTTCTCCCCAGTGGGGTCCCAAAATGGCTTGCATTCTCCTCTCCTTTGTTTTATCCTCACAACAACCCTCTGAGGAAGGCTGTGGGTGTGTGGCCGGCCCACTGTCATCTGGCAAGCTATGATGGCAAAGGTGGGGATTCGAATCTGGGTCTCCCAGAACCTAGTCCAATACTGTAACCACACTAGCTCTCAGCATGTACTGTCCCTAATTCAGGTTTCCTTACATGCTCTAGTGTTCTGCATGTATACTGTTGCATATGAACGTGTCCTTTGTTGAACAGATAGCTGACACTGTCTGTTTTTGGTGTGGGTCAGCTAGAATCAGTTTCTATAGAGATAGTTGGTCCTTCTTCTTCTCACACCACTGCTGGATGAGGGTTTGTTCTTCATGTAGCTCCCTTTTTTTCACCTGGGCACAAATTCAGCAGAATTAACTGCATATATATGGAAGTCTATTACTGTGCACAGTTCATATTTGCTAGACTGGCATATATGGTTTATCTAATTCATCTATGCCCTATCACTAGGCTATTTCAAACTGATCTATAAGGACAAGGTAAATCCTGATTTAGAAGCCCAATTAGCTTGATCACTAGAAATGAGCCTAGGAAAAAAATCCAAAAGTAAAAATTAGGAACTGGACCTTTTAACTACAGTAAACAGCCTTAACTATGCAAGTTAACTAGGTGAGAATGGGCAAAGAAGGAGGGGGTAAAGTTCAAGCAGGCTCCAAAGACAATACAAGCCTGAAAAAATTCTTCCCGAGCAACAGCAGGAGCAGAGCCTTTAAAGCAGAAGCAGAGGGAATAGCTAAAATGGCTGTGAGGCAGACACAAGGCTCAGAGCAATTCCAACATGCTGAAGATATTGAAGCTGCCTTACACTGAATCAGACCCTTGGTCCATCGAAGTCAGTATTGTCTACTCAGACCGGCAGCAGCTCTCCAGGATCTCAGGCAGAGGTCTTTCACATCACCTATCTGCCTAGTCCCTTTAACTGGAGATGCCGGGGACTGAACCTGAGACCTTCTGCATGTCAAACCGATGCTCTACCACTGAGCCATGGCCCCTCCCCAATAACACATGAACACACATGAAGCTTCAGAACACACTGAATCAGACCCTTGGTCCATCGAAGTCAGTATAGTCTACTCAGACCGGCAGCAGCTCTTCAGGGTCTCAGGCAGAGGTCTTTCACATCACCTACTCACCTGGTTCCTTTAACTGGAGCTGACTGATTGAACCTGGGACCTTCTTCTGCATGCCAAGCAAGCAAGACTGAATGACCTTCAGGCCTAGGCTACAAAGCAGGATATCTTGACTCAGGGGGTTACCGCACTTTGTATTCCCAGCGATCTATTAAGAGTTTGAAAACGTTATAAAAAACATCGCTTTAAAAGGGTTTTTGGATACCATGGCTTATAAATGGTTGGAAGACGTCTTCACAGCTAAAGGGGCCAAACAAAGTGCGAACAGTATTTTTTATAACGTTTTCAAACTCTTAATACATCGCTGAGAATACAAGTGCGGTAACCCTCCCTCTTGGAAGAGAAACAAAAAACTCTGTATTCCAAATTGGAATCTCTTATGGAGTGAAATAAAGGGAAATTTAAAAGAAGTTTCAACTACAGCAAACACAGCAATGGAGATGGCACTTAGGTCATTTATGCATGGGTACTTGGACTCACGTTTGCCCCCTGTCTGACTCGATTGTTCCTTGGAGTTCTGCATGAGTTTTCCATCCATTAGAAATGACCTTGCTGCCAGCCCTCGCAATGTCCTGGTCTTCCCATTCCTCTGTTAACCTGACTCTTCCCTCTCCCCTAAGCTCAACCTGGCTGAAATCTCCACGCAGAAGGCAAAACAGGGGAAACAGAAGCTGGGTTTCACTCACAGCCAATCACAAAGCAGTGTGTAAAGAGGCGGGGATTCAAATACCTCCTGCTTTCTCTGAGCTCTTTCTGAGCAAAAGAAGCCTTTTAAAACCAAGGCTTGGATTCCCCCTCCCTTCTTTCAGATTGCTGTTTTTTTGTTTTTTGCTCTTAAAATGCTTTTTTTATGCTGCAATTAGGTTTTGGGGGGGTCTTCTCTCACAGTGAGCACTGTGAAGTAAGCCAATTACAAACCAACATTTAAAGGGGCAGGACTTGATTTGCGTTTGGAGACTGCTAATGCAGAGATTCCCAACTGGAAAGTGTGGGTCCAGCCAGCAACAAACCTCAGGTAAAACCCCCATGCATAAATGACCTTACACAAGAGACAGAGATCCAATCCCTACAACAAAATGAGGAATTGTTAAAGGCAAAAATTCAGGACCTTGAGGACAGAGCATGCTGGAATAATCTGTGGATTTGTTGAAAAAGTGGAAAGCAAAGATGCATCTCTATTTATCTCTACTTGGCTAGTTAAAGTCCTGCAGCTAGAAGATGGAATTTCTCAATTGAAAGAGCCCATCAAATTGGTCCTTTATAAGACCGACATTTGAAATTTCCTTGAGATATCATAGCTTGCTTCCTGCATCATAGATTGAAGTAGAAAATTCTACATGTGGCATGGGAAAAGGGCTTTTTGCCTTTTCAAGATAGCCAGATACAAGTCTTTCAGGATATATCATTAGAGACTTTGGGAAGAAGACAGCAGCTTTAACCAATCAGAAACCTTGCATAAACACAACATCAGATACAAATGGGGCTTCCCATTTAAACTGTTAGTGAGACATAAAGGCTCCTTATTCACAAATGCTAATGAATCTTAGCATGAAACTACTGGAAATCCTCGACATCAGTTCCCCCCTCTGAAACAGCGAAAAAAGAGCAATGGCAAAGAGAATACTCAAACCTGGATGACAACAGAAGATGGTCAAGACCCTCTCTGAAAAACAAACCTACCCCTTGAAATGTTTTGCCAATTATACTTTCAGCTACACACTATAATGTGGCTCTAGGTTCAGTTTGATATACCTGTATAATATGGGTAATGGAAATCTCTGGTAAGTATATTATAATATAGTAGCTGTTAAATATGCACGTTTTAAAGTTAAACTTCTAAGGAGGTGAGTTATTCCTTTCCCCCTGTAAGTTGTGTATTAAAACGAGTTAATGTTATTGAGGTTATTCCTAATACAGATCTTGTTTAAAGAAAAAGACGCAATGACATATGTACATTCCCTAGCTGGAGATTTCACTGCAACCCTAGTGGGGGTAATTACTACAAATGGAGTAAATACATGCCTTTAAAATCAAATGGCTAATGCTAGGAAGTTTCTTATCTTTAATTGCAAAAGACTTAACAATCTTATAAAAAGAAGAAGAATTACAGATGGCTGCTTTTTCTAGAATATGTGGAGAAGTAAACAATGCCCATGAAACTCCTCTGATTTGCATTTATTAAATTCTGCTACGTGAACACAACAAATGGTATGATTTCTGTAAAAAGCACTAATGTATAATAGACCAAGTATTGGAACATATCTCGACTGTACTAGAATGTTTAACGTACTGCTGTTGAATTTTTATTTTCTTCTTGTTGTTGTTGTTATAAGCTAAACTTAAAATAATTATTTAAAAAGTTTCAAAGAAAACATTTGCTATATTTAATCTAACATTCATTTTGTCTTATGTCATGTAATACAGTATGCACAAGGACCTCTTCTGGATGGCCTTTATTGGGACTTGTCTTATCCCAGTAGTTCTACATTTGTTCACAGAAACACCAGTTATATCTACTATGAGAACTTACTGTTAGGCGTACCCCAAGTCCGGCAGTTAAAAATCCGTAACGACACATGTTCTATCTATCCCTCTTTCCGGGCATTTATAAAAGAGTGCTATGGTCCGTACCGCTATTTGTCAGAGGATAAACAACCTTTTGGCCTTAAGAATGATACTGAGTAAGTATAGTGATATTTCACTTTCATGATGGTTCTTTTTGGAATTGAACATATTTTGAATATAGGTTAGGAAAAGTGAGATTAACTGTGAAATTTGCCTTCATTGGAAAGGACTAGAAAATCCCATTGTTAATACTTTTGCTCTGTTCATACAAAAGTCTAAAACAACTTGACAGACTGACGATACAAGGTTCTCCATGCAAAAGGGATTGGGGAGACAGTAGTAGTGTGTCTGATCTTCATACTCACACAAAACACCTGTCTGCCTGCAGTGGTTAAAGTGTCAGCCTAAGATTGGGGAGATCCAGGTTTGAATCTGCATTCTGCTATGGAAGCTCACAGGGGACTTTGGCCCAGTTAGTCTGTCTCAGTCTAATTTACCTCACAGAGTTGTTGTGAGGATAAAAACGGGGGGCTGTGGATGATGAAAAGACAGGAGATGACTAGAGTGATGGTAAAGAAAGACTCAGGATGAATCTGATAAGGCATGGGCTAGAGCTAATTTGAATGCCTAGTCCGTGGCGGAGATGGCAAGGAAGCCATTTTTATGCCACCATTGCATCTGCACAGTGTAGACCTGCAGAACTCTTCTGGGCGGTCAGGGGCCTGTAGGGTTCTGGCCAAACAAGAGGTAGACTGTAGCCAGTATAATAATTTGGCTAAGCATTTTGCTTATAAAATCTGTTGCATCCGTCCTGACTTGGAGTCTACATTACCAGCAACAGGATTGGATGGTCCCAGGGTGCTGATTTGTCCAGCTGTGTGGCATACTTTTTAGCTTGTGTGGTCTGAGGATGTGGACAGGATTCTTGGTTAAATCTTCGGGGGGGGGGGTGGCTGGCAGACTGGGTCCAGGAGAAACCTGCTCTGGACCCAGGAGAGCTGAATAACTATAATCAATCTCAAATGTACCATTCTTGAGCAAGGTAATTGAATGTGGTGGCTGGCCAACTTTAGAGATTCCTGAATGAAGTTGTTTGTTTGGGTCCATTCCAATCTGGTTTCATGCTTGATTATGGGACTGAAATGTCCTTGGTTGCCCTCATGGATGGCATGTGCTGGGAGAAGGACAGGGGGAGTGCAACCCTGTTCATTCTCCTAGATCCCTTGGCAGTTTTCAATACCATTAATCATGGTATCCTTTTGGACTGCCTTTTGGGACTGGGTCTGGGAGGCAGTGTTCTGTGGTGGTTCCAGTCGTACCTTTATGGTAGGTGTCAGAGTGTGATGCTGGAGGACTGCTGCTCTGTTTGGCCTTTGACCTGCAGGGTTCCCCAAGGTTCCGTGTTGGCCCCCATGCTTTTCAGCATCTGTGTAAAACTTCTGGGAGAGGTCAGCCAGAGATTTGGGCTGAGCTGCCACCAAAATGTAGACAACACTCATCTGTATCTTGTGCTACCAGCAGATCCCAGGAGGCTGTGGAAACCTTGAACAGGTGACTGGAGGCAGTTTTGGAATGAATGATGGCTAACAAGCTGAAACTTGATCTCAGCAAAAGAGAGGTGCTACTGGTGGGGGAAAGGTCTGACCTTGGAAATGGGTTATCCTCTGTTCTGGATAGGGTTGCACTCCCCCTAAAGGAGCAGGTTCATAGCTTGGAGGTGCTCCTGTTGGGTAAACAGGTGGTAGCGGTAACCAGGGTGCCTTTCACCAGCTTCAGCTGGTGAGCTAACTGCGAACCTTCCTGGACAGAAAAGATTTTGCCACTGTGGTGTATGCCCTGGTAACATTTAAATTAGATTACTGCAATGCACTGTATGTGGGGCTGCCCTTGAAGACTGTCCAGAACTTGCAGTTGGTATAGAATGCTGCAGCCAGAGTGTTGACAGGAGTGGGTCATAGGGACCATATCACTCTATTCTTGGTCCATCTACATTGGCTTCCAAGTTTGCTTCTGGGGTCTGTTCAAGGTACTGTAATTGATCTCTAAAGCCCTTATATGTCCTGGGACCGGTATACTTTAATCACCAACTTTACCCATACAAACCTACCTGCTCGCAACGGTCCTCATTGGAGGCCCTGCATTGGCTCTGCTTTGGATGCCCCTGCAATTGGAGGCTAGACAGGTGGCAACCCAAGAAAGGGCCTTTTCCATCATGGCACCAAAACTTTGGAATGTCCTTCCCAGGGAGATTTGTCTATCGATGTCTTTCGCCAGCAGAAGACTTTTTTTGTTTCATCTGGCATACCCCCAATAACAGTTATTGCTGGTCATAGCTTCTAGTGTTGTTTGTCTATGTGTTTTAATTGAATTTTATATTTTACACACATTTTAATTAGTTTAAGTATTTTAATGTTTTTTATGTTCACCACCTTGTGGACCCTAATTGGGTGGGAAAACGTCATAAAATATTCTAAATAAATAACTAAACAAATAAATAAAATAGAGGCAGGAAGAAGAATAGTATAAACCACTTTGGGTCCCCATTGGGGAGAAAGTGAGGTATAAATACAGTAAAAGCTGTTAACCAGTATCCCAGGGGAAGAGATTGCCAGTAAACCAAACATGCCAGTTAACTAAGCAGATATACACCATACTAATATTTTAAATTTACATTTAAAACATTAATCATTCATTTGCTATTCCGTGGGATCAGTTTGCAAGACCTGGTCAAGGCTGTTAATGATAGTACGTTTTGGAGTTGCCATAGGGTTGCCGTAAGTCAAAAGTGACTTGATGGCACATAACACACATACCATGGGCAAAATTCAGATTTCTAGGGAATTAATACGTAGTGCAGAATAGCTATTGAATTACAATGGGTGTCCAAAATGCCTAATAATTTGATATAACATGTTCTCATATAGTTCTGTATAAGTAGCTCCATACTAATTCAGAGACCTGCCAAGATAATAATTAGCAGTGTTGCAGTAAAACAGGGGTTCGCGGGGGAGAGGGAGACCCAAGATCGTTATAAAGAAAACAGTTTATTTATTTGCAGCTGGACCCAGATGCCCTAACGGGCCAAAATCTCTGAATCTCGATTGTACTGAGGCAGAGACATTTATCCAAATTCAAGTTATGACAGCATATCAACATTCTGTACATATCTGATTGTATTACAGACAAAGAGGCAGCGCAGTACAGTTCAGTTCTATTCAGTTTCTCCTATCATTGTTTATCGTTCACTCTGATACTCCATGACTCTTAGCTCAGTTACCCAGTGCACAGAGCAGGCTTGCAGCTAGGCAGAAATTCCTTCCCTGGCAGTCTGGAAGCCAATTATTACCGGGAGATCTCTGGGGTACTGTCACATTCCCCCCTTGTGAAGAATGTCCCTGCTAAGGGCATATTAATTACATCTTCACCTGTAAATCATCATGACTATGCAGAGACATAAGAGCAATGGCAGCTTTCCGTTTCCACCATACTTTTTATCACAAAATACACATTCCAGAACCCTCTTATCTCAGTAAACCACTCACTTCAC
Source organism: Euleptes europaea (assembly GCF_029931775.1). NCBI lineage: Eukaryota > Metazoa > Chordata > Lepidosauria > Squamata > Sphaerodactylidae > Euleptes > Euleptes europaea. The sequence continues at coordinate 90,129,022 of NC_079312.1, read as the reverse complement.
CACTCACCCAATCGACTTCCCAATTCTCATTCCAACCAGTTTTAACAATTCCCATCCTGGGCACAATTAGTGCAGGTCATTTTATAAATTTCCGACAATTGATTTCAATAAGATACATCCCATCTCAAAATACATCATTTCTTGCTACTGAAATCCAATAAACATTTTTTGCAATAAACCAGAGTGTGTGCTTATGCAGACTATATCAGTTGAAGGCAAGAGGAAAGACAGAGGAAGAGGGGCTGATTCTCATGACTAAAGGTGAGATTCCTGCATCTGCTTATGTACACAGGCAGTTGATAGTGCCACAGGTGAAATAATTTTATTGTGGCACTCCATACCTCCCTTTTTCAGGTTAACATTTCTGTCAATTCCAGAAGATTCCCGGAGGTCCCTAAAACAGCTTTATTGAACAAAACTCAGAAAGGACAGTTTAAAAGGGCAGAAATGCATTTAAACAAAATACATTAACGGAAGAGCATATAAACCTTACAATACATGACATAATACATGATACATAGCAGAAACATCAATCCAGCATTTGTACATTCTATAGAAACAACAACATCCCTTTATCCTTTCTTCAAACAAAGCATCCAAGACCAGAAGCACTTCGTTAACTTTGAATGGCAACATGTGCAACCTTTCCTATAAACGACACAATATTCATACATTTGACCATAGCATTATGAAGCAGAATTTCCCAAAAATCACCAGGGATGGGGCAGCAAAAAGAACCCAGACAGTCTGAAGTAGGCATGATTGACACAGAACCAGAACTAAAAATCAGCAGAGTCTCTCCAGGGGAGCTATAAAGACACAAATAGGAAACCACTGCTGCCCCCTCTTTCAATTGCAGGGCGGGAAAGACAAATCCACGGTCTCAGGCAGAAGGCATGAGACCCTCCTCCCAGTAGAGGAGCCCGTATTCTGAGCTACAGGAACAAAGATAAGGCAAACAATGTTAACATATAGATACAGTCATTTGCTGAAAAAGACTTCATCTAGCATCAGGAAAATAGAGTGCGTTGAAATATCTGGAGCCAGACTGTAAAAGACAAAAATATCAAGAGCCTACACAGAGTTCTAAAGGCCTGTAAGTCTATAGTGGCCTGGAAAAATAGAGTGCACTTAATGTCTGTAGAATATAGCTGAAAAAGTAGAAAAGCAATGTCCATAGCAAAAGTTTTTATAGCCACCGAGTTCTTTCCAAAAGGAAGGAGTGGCTGGAAGTAAAACCTGGAAAACTCAAAAGGCAATTAATTCAGTTGCATGTAAAAACTGTTGACATAGAGGGACTTCCTCCCCCCCTTCACTTGTTGTCTGACACACAGAAAACAGTGATCATTGTATGTTCAGAAGAGCTATTGACAGACTGCGTATCTCAGAACCTAATAAGCAACCATTGTCACTTTTCCAAAACACTCAAAAATCTTCTTTGCTTGCTTCCGGCCATCAGGAGAACAGATTCATGCCAAAAGAAAACCAAAAGATGTTTCTTGTGATATGGCAATTCCTGCAAAGTTCTTGCCAAACCTCATTAACTTTCCAAGCCTCCCCACGAGATTTCCCCCCATTTTCAAGCACATCCCGGTTGCTGGACAGACCAGGACAAACTGCAAGCAAAGTTCTGACCCAAAAATAGCATGTACCCAAAGATCATCCAAATGGTCCGTAAGCAGAGGTTTCATCTCCCAAACCTCCAATCAGAGTCATGAAAACTAGGTTCACACCAGGGGCAAGGAAGGCATAGATGATGACAGACCCCAGCCCCAAAACTGGCAGGCCGTAGCGAAAATGGGGAAGCTTGTGCCCAGGAAGGGGTTTGTGTGTGTCTGCAATCTTTGTGCATCTGGAAGCAGCTCAACTAGATGAAAGGTTGCCAGGACTGCATACCCAGTAAGGCCAGGGTCATCTGTATCGCACATTTCAGAATCGGTGGATGGAAGGCAGCTGTCAAGACCCCTTTGTCTGGCTGGACCCTCCAAGAACTGGCTTTGATGCTAGGAAAGTTGTCTTCAGCCCTCTTGTCCCTTGTTCCTGGCACTGATTTTCCTGGCTGGCCCCCCTTTCTCCACTTTCTTCACTCCAGTACCTGTCACTCACCTCTGGAGAGCTGCGGCAGTCTCTCTCCCTTTATTCTGTTTCCCTTCCTCCGCCTACATCAGGAAGATGCCAAACGTCTGGGCCCTGGGGTTTGTGACATAACAGGAGCATTCCCAGAGGGAGAGCCAAGCTGATTAATTTCCTTTAGAAGCCGTTGAAGTGGGGCTTTTGACTGTTGCCGGGCTGAATGACGTAGAGGGGCTCAGGCTTCTCCTGGTCGACGGTAGGGGTTAAAGCTGTAAATCCCCCCTTTTGGCCCTGGGTAACAGGGGTGGCCAGACATATATCAGTTCAAAGAGAGACAGACCCCAGCGGAAGGGAGCAAAAGAGGGCCAGTGATGTGATGTAGACAGAGCTGGAACTAAAGTCTGGATCCATTCCAGCAGTATTTTTGACAGATTTTTTCATTTCAGTACAAGTTGCATTTTGTAAAGAACCCGGCAGCCACTGCTTTTCTTGTGCCCTAGGCATCTTATCGAAGTCAATCCCTACACAGCAGCTTTCCAGAGTTTAGACTAGCTTCCGAGGTCTGCTGACCTGTTTAAACTCAACTCAGGTTACACACTGCAGACACACCACCTGGGCTGAGGCAGCCAATAGAGGCTGTTTCCCTCTGTGGGCGGCGTCATGAAAAACACAGACAGTCCTTTTTGAAATACTTCAGGCTCTGTTTCAAACCACTTTGGAATACCCAGGGGCCCTCCCCTTCAGTTTTGAACAGAAGAGCAGGCTGCCGGTAATTCAGGAATGCGGGGGGCTGCTGCATACAGAGGCAAAACCAAAATCCATAAGGTTAGAAATTCTTTTTGGAACAGTTGGGTCTGTCTGTTACAAGCAGGATAAGCTGGTTCTTTTAGGTGCCTTCTCCTGTTGTCAGGCTCCAAATGGGTCTGGATAGGTCTGTAGAGTCACAGCTGTATCTGATGGTGCCAATTCTGTGTTCATTTCTTCATCCTTAGCAGGGCTGGTGTTTTACTCCGTCCCCCCTTTCCCTGCATTTTCAGCTTTCCTGTGCCAACACGGCTGGAGACAGAGCCCTTACTTCCATCCTGCCTTACTCCTGTCGGCCATAGAGGTCCGGACGGCTTAGAGAAAACTTTATCCATTACTTCCAAGGGAGCAGGGTGGCTGGCTTAAAACTTTGCAGATCTCGGGGGAAGGAGCAGATTTTTCACACAACAGTCATTTCAATAATTGTCAAAGTCCATAACTTCTTTTTAACATCCATCAGGGCAGTAGGACATGTGAAAACATGGTGCTTCAACTGTCCATTCAATGCTGCGAATTCCCTTGTGGGTTGTGGGTCTGGGTAGGGCACAGACTGCCTCCTTTTTCTCCCTCTCCCATCTGAAATTCCAGATATTTCTGCTGGCTTCTGCTCAAGTCCATGTAACAGGTAACATCCTTGCCCTGAATACAAAATGTTCTCAACTGGGCCGGGCTAAGCCTGGTTTCCGTATCCATTTCAAGCAGATTGGCATGTAGCAAAAGACAGTTCAAATATTGCTGAATTCCCTGGTGATGTATAGGCTGTGCCCTGAGTCTTGAGAGGAACTGCAACCGATAAAATATTCCTGAGGGGTTTTTCCCCCCAGCCCATAATCAGGAACATATGTAAAGTCAGGGTTCCCCCCTTTCCTCGGGGGGGGGGAAGAGTCCTCACGCCTCCACTAACGGCATGGCAACAGGGCTATCTGTCTCAGGAAAGTCTGGCGCTGATTGCAGAAAGTTGGGGCTGCATTACTATTTCCCCTGGCTGGATCCTGACCATTCCCCCACCCCCCGCAGACAAGTTAACGCAGCTTCTAGAATGCTGTGGCCAGGGGCGGTGCCAGTCTATTTCATGCCCCAGACAAAGCTGACTTCTTGTGGTGGGTTGCTCAGGGTATCCCATCCCAGGAGAGCCACTTAACTTTATGTGAATCCAAGTAACAGACTGTCTGGACTCCTTTGTGCTTTGGCTACTGGGGAGGCCACCGGGCAGGTAATTACAGAAGCTGGAAGCCCGGCAAGTGGTTAGTGCCTGTCAGCTGCAGAAGGCATGGATGCACTGAGCTGAGAAATACTGGGCTGTGGAATTTTAGCCCAGAAGCAGCAGGGACTGTTGGAGCTGGAGTACGCACAGCTGGGGAGTAATGCAGGTCTTCAGTGTGAAGCTTATTTCCCTTAGGGTCGGCTTCAATCTTAAGACAGAGGGATCAGTTTATCAGGGCCTCCTCATTCCTTTCCCTCCTGCTCCTTTGCATTTAACAGAGTAGGGGAGAACTGCCAGTGGTGAGTGGCAAAGACGGACTGGAATAAATCAACCATGGCCCATAGTTTCTTAGCATAAAACAGTGTGTGGGTCTTCCAATTAACAGGTCCATGGTGGCAGACAAATACTGGGTTTTCCTTGTTGTAGCCCCCCCCCCCGCCCTGCTGTCATGGGAAGAGATGCTCTCACTCACACCCAGAGACTGAAGGGAGAGCTTGAGCCGGTGGGACTGATCCTGCTCTCACACAGAGGCTCGGAGGTGGGGGCTGTAGGAGCAACAGCGGGTAAAAATGAACTGGGAAGGACTGAAGGGAGAGTTTGTGTACTCAGACAGGTCCACTTTCCCAGAGAGGTCTGGTCAGCTGGGCTGCTAGGAGTAATGTTTCCCAAGCAGGGTAGGGGATTTTCAAGTTCATGCGTCTCACTTTCTCAGATGCCTGTGATCATCCAGGAAAAAGTACTCACAGGCTGGGAGACTGCTGATTACAGTATACATTTTGGCTGCTGCTTTTGAGCCCAAACTGGCTCTGTGTGGGCAGCCTAGGTGACAGAGCAGAAAGAGCCTGCTACATTTCCTTTTTAAGACTTCACAGTTCTGAGCAGAGGCAGTTCTTGGGGCAGCTGGGCGCTCTTTCCTTTGCTGCTTTCGGGATGCTTGTAGCTCCCTTGTTATGTCTGAATATCATTAGTTCGGTACAACAAAATCATGATGCTGTATTAATTCTGATGAGCCCGGAAAGCAGACTTCGGCAGCAACTTTTTGTAACAGAGTTACAAACCAATTTCCCAACCAAGCCCTTCCCCAGTAAATACCACGCTCAACAGTTCTGACATTTATTAATTGATTTACACCAGTATTGTACAATGCAAACCACATAAAACAGTTATTGCTATGCCCTCAGTTTGTGACTGAGAACAATCAGTTGAGATAACTCACTACCTTCAGATCAGCCGACCCTGTAAGCAACACAGTCCAGTTCACAGAATATATAGAGGGTCACATTCTGATAGACCTTTGGAAAGTTGCGTGGCACCCACTAGGGTGTCACTACGGGAAACCTTTCCACCCATGAGCCTCCCAAAGTGTATACAGATGTGTGCAAAAGTGTTCCACAACAGTCTCTCACACAAACAATCCACCCCTTCAATCAAACACAAAATCACACTCACTCTCACACGCCACCCACCATTTCCAAAACCTTTTCCTGACAGAGGTCCCTGCGGTTTCCAGCCAAACCTGATGGCTGTAATAGGGCAGGACCATAAAAGTTGATCAGACTTTTCTTCCTCTGATTGCAGAGGGCACCAGAACTGAACTAAAGCCCCTTCCGACTTTTACCTGGCTTCTGTGGTCTCTTCCGGAGGTGCTGGGCTGGTTCTTGCGATCCTGTTGGATTCAGATGCCACCCCACCTGGGGCCGAGGCTAGGGTGTCTGTGCGTAACTCGACCAAAAAGGGTCGTGCTGGCAAAAAGAACTCAAAGGCACCCAGGCCTGGCAACCCAAGCCAAGTGGGCCAGAGGGGCGCAAGACCCCGTCTCTCCCCCCTTCGCTTTTTATTTAGGTGGGCTTCTCAGTATGTAGCTCACTTTCTTTAATGTATTTGCTTTTGTTTATCCCTTATCACCTTTAAAACCACCTGGGCAAAGGAATGGTCTGGAAGCACCAGATGCTGCATTATTGCTGAATCTGGGTAGGTATGGATCTACTCAGGGTCTTGAATCACTCAGACCACCAAGTAATAGTGGGGAATTAGTATAATAAATATCCTTTAAGTGCCCTGAGATTTTTGAAAAAAGAGATTTTAATTAAGCCGATTTGTTGCAAGATTTCATATTTGCCTAACTTGCCTTGTTGCAATCATTGTAGAATTGTTTTGGCACTTATTTGGCCCCTGCTTTGGGCATATGAACAAAGAAGTGGGGTATATATGAACTGCTTAATGATCCTTTCCCATGTTGGTAAAATGCCCATGTGCTGATCTGTTTCTCCCCTTTCCTCCTCTGTGCATGCCTGGGAATGTTAGCAGGCAATGGACCCTTATGGTGAATGGGAAGTATGTGCATACCTCCCATATTTTCCATACCATATCCAATCCTCCCCTCTACTCTGTGTAGTTATATGATGTGATATAGGCGAGATGGGAAAATCTCCAATACCCTACCTGATCTGCTCTGTTGGAGTGTTTGTGTATACACCTATTCAGGCACCAAGAAAGTGAGGGAAAAAAGACTCTGTTGAGCTCCATTGGGATCACTCTGTGACTGGACACTGACAGCCATGTAGAGAAGGATTATATTTATTGTGTGTGGTACTAAATGCCATTCTGAGAAGAGGAGAAATCCCCATGTACTTTAAGAATTCAGGCTACATTCCAAAGCGAATCAACCATGGGAGTGGGAAAGAGGTTATTTCTATGATGGAGGCAGCCAATGGCAAACCACCACTGAACGTCTTTTCCCTTGAAAACTGTATGGGGTCACCATAAGTCAGTTGTGACTTGATGGCAAAAAAACAACACAGAAGTACCCCATTCCCTTCTCTCCAACAGGTGGTGGTATTCCACTGCTAAGTCAATATCCTTATGGCATTGGGGCCAGATTGGTATATACAGTAGTGGAGGATTTACGTTCACCTTGCCCAAGTCAAAGAATGCAAGCATAGAGAAGCTCAGCTATCTCAAGGAGGAAGGTTGGCTCACCCGAGGGACGAGGGTTGTCTTCATTGACTTTTCAATGTATAACGCCAATGTAAACCTCTTTTGTGTAGTCAGGTAAGCTTTTATATTCACTGAGATCTCATTTTTAAAAGAAAGATACTTGGTTACTTTTTGTCCTTTCTGGAATCAGTATTTCAAGGATAGTCAAATTGATACCCATCTTATTGAGTAGCCACAGTTATACTTCTTTCTTGTACTTAACTGTTGATAAATACATTTGTGTCCATATTTCATGGGAAATTAATTGTTATTATTCAAATTGCACTACTACTGCTACTCATCATCGTTATCTAGCTCAGGAAAAATATATAATCCAGATTATGCTAATTGCATTCGACATTAAAATAGACAAAAATCTATCACATCCAGATTAGACTACTGTAATACAATTTTTATGGGGTTGCCTCTAAAGACTGTTTGGAAGTTTCAAATGGTACAGTATGCAGTAGAAGCCTTGCATTGGTCATAGAAAACTTCATTGGCTGCCAGTTTGTTTCCAGGCACAATTTAAAGCACTGGTGCTTATCTTTTAAGCCCTTAAAGTATTTTAAGGAATGCCATATCCTGCATGAACCTGCCCAACAGATAAGATGAGCATCAAAGGCCCAGTTCTGCATTTTCAGAAGTTAAAGTGATGGGTGGCTAGACAAATGGCCTTTTCGGTGTTAGTATCTTGGCTGTGAAGTATCTTCTGAGCAGAGGTTCCCTGTAAATAAGGTACCAAATGAAAATCTTTTTATTTGATCAGGTGTTGTTTTAATTATTTTGTATTACTGTGCCTTTTTAATTCCTAGGGAGGTTGATTAATTGTATTTGCAGAATTTTCTTTATCTTTTTTTACTTTGCTGGTTGTAATTTTGTGGTTCTCATTAATTTGAGCATTTTAAGAGAATGTGGCCAATATATCCTCTAAATAAATTAAATAAATAAAAACTAGGCTTTGAGGGGGAAATCCTTCCTATTATCTAGCGATAATAACAGGACTTCTGAGATTAGGGTAGGTCACCTTCAAGGTTTTGAATTAGGTTTGCCAGGTCCCTCTTCGACATTGGCGGGAGGTTTTGGGGTGGAGCCTGAGGAGGGCGGGGTTTGGGAAGGGACTTCAGTGCCATAGAGTCCAATTGCCAAAGCAGCCATTTTTTCCAGGTGAACTGATCTGTATCGGCTGGAGATCAGTTGTAACAGCAGGAGATCTCCAGCGAGTACCTGGAGGTTTCTTCTACAAATAAACAGTACTTGCCCAATTAAGCAAAATTTCTTATAACTTTATCAACATGGTGAACAGTGCCAAATATATATATATATATATATATATACAAAGTGAGCAGTGAATTCTTATAAGCCTAAACATACATACAAATACACATACTATATACAAATCAACTTATCCCAAAGACAGGAGATGTTGGCAACAAAGACAATGCTTGCTGAATAGCCAAGGGGAAAGTTGCAACAAATCTTAAAAGTCTTTCAAGTAGCTGTGTCGCTTTTACATTTGAAGTAGCTGGCAATGAAGTTGATGAGGTGCACAGAAGTTGCACCGTAGGTGTGTAGAAACACCTCCCGGTTCTAGAGGGTTTTCACCAATAAAATTGGCTTCATCAGCCTGAGATGTTGTTATAAAAAATCTAATTAATCGCAAGGAGCTTATACAAGCTTATTTTAACATGCATTAATACTTGCCAGAGTTAAGAATTGTCTCTAAGAATTATTACAGGAAAAACTTACAGGAAAAAATAATACAATAAGTATAACATTAAATGTATAGCCGGTAAGAACATACCTTCTTGGAGAACTTAATGGTTGCAAAGAATTTTTAACTTTTCCTAGTATGATTGTCTTCTCCAGTGACTCTTGTCTTCTCATAATGTGACCAAAATACGATAGCCTCAGTTTAGTCATTTTAGCTTCTAGGGCAGTGGTGGCGAAACTTACAAAGTATGAGCCAAGGTTAGACAAATTATCAGCATGCATACAATAGCAAAAATCACATTAATTGTTCAAAAGCATGCCAAATGCAAACTTTTACCTTTCAATAAAAAGTTGTTTGTATCATTGAAAGCTCTGTTATTGTGTTTTTCTTTTAAGACAAAAGATGTTAATGTATGAGTTGTTTTTTCTAAACTAAAACCTCAGTATTCAGGTTAAATTGCCGTGTTGGCACTTTGCGATAAATAAGTGGGTTTTGGGTTGCAGTTTGGGCACTCGGTCTCTAAAAGGTTCGCCATCACTGGTATAAAGTATGTGTATTTGTATGTATGTTTAGGCTTATAAGAATTCACTGCTCACTTTGTATGTATATATTTTTGGCACTGTTCACCATGTTGATAAACTTATAAGAAATTTTGCTTAATTGAGCAAGTACTGTTTATTTGTAGAATCTTCCATTACAGTACTGGTGATTCTTTTATACAAGTACCTGGAGGTTGGCAACCCTATTTTGAATCCATTTGTATGCATTTCATAATGCATTTTTTAAGAACCAGGATAGTTTTAAGTGTGATAGTTTTATGGGACACCTTAAAGTACCTAGATGCTATTGCTTTTCTTTCCAGGCTGGTTCTGGAATTTCCTGCAACAGGTGGAATACTCCCTTCTTGGCAGTTCTACTCAGTAAAGCTTCTCAGATATGTCACTTACTATGATTATTTCTTAGCCTCTTGTGAAGTCATCTTCTGCCTCTTCATCTTGAGTTTCATCATCCAAGAATTTATAAAAATGAAAACACTAAAAAAAGAATATGTTAAAAGTGCCTGGAACTGGCTGGATATATTATTGATCCTGGTAAGTCTCAGCACTATATGTGATTTTGAAAACAACTGCAGGAAAAGATAATGATGATATATTGGAAAGGCAAGCAAAGGGGAGGATATTTATTGTCAGCAGGCTACTGGAAAGAAGTGGGTATGCTGGGGAAGGGGCCAGATGTATGAAGGATGGGAGAATAAGGACACCTTATGGTAGGTTAGAAAAGGAATTAGAAGATTCTTAGGATTTGTTTCATTTTTGTATATCTCATATTGAGGCCCAAAATTCTGTTAAAATGATACAAGGGTAACACTGTAAAGTCTGATTTAAATATTAAGACCACCATGTAAAGGCAACAATAAAAAACCCTTCCCTGGAAGTATTTCATACAACTGAAATGATGATATTGGATCCAGAATAGCCCAAGTGGAATTTGGGGCTTTTCGATTTCCTCTTTCCCACTGGGGCTTCTTGTAGTCTCCCCCCCACCCTTTGTCCCATGAAGAACATCCTAAGACCCCCTAGAATGGTTTAATGTGTGTATATTTATGGGGGGAAGGTTTGTGTCTGGAGGAGAGAGTTGGGAGAAATCAGGGGGGAAAACCCTGAAAGCAAAAGTGCCTTCCATTTACTCCCTTTATAAACACTCTACCTCCATTGACTTCTCTCAAAACATAAAAGGCTTGCAGACATGCATGATTTCTCTCCTCCACTCCTTTATTGATTAACCTCATTCACGTATGTAGGAAATATAAGAAGCATCTATACTGTAGTAGCATAACAAACATTTGTGTGGTTTTCTCCCCCCCACCCCAGTTATCTGTTTTTGCTATTGCTTTCAATGTTTACCGCACTGCGGAAGTGGCCAGGTTGATGGAAAATCTGCTCTCCAATTCATTTGCCTATCCAGACTTCTATTTTCTTGCATTCTGGCAGACACGTTACAATAATATGATTTCAGTGAACGTCTTCTTTGCATGGATAAAGGTACTTCAGCTCACTATTTCCAAGCATATTAATGTTTCTATTTTATACTGAGGGCAGACTTCAAAGGGTGAGTTTAATGTGGGAGACAGCATCAACTGAGGCACATTTTCATGGGTATAGTAGGGTCATTTCTGTCTCCTTTGTCCCGTCATGATTTCTGACAAGTGTTATTCTGAATAAAGCCCTGGTATGTTATTATCAGGGAGAAGCTCAAAGACAGATGTGGTTTCCTCTATCACTGGAACTCCATGAAAGAAGGGACTGTATCTGTTTTGTCACCCTTTTACATAACAGTTGAAAATACAGAAATCATACAGTTTAGGATCTGGCAGTCTCCTCCCAGCTCTTACACAATGCTTCTTAAAGATGAGGTTTTAGATATGGGACATCCTTTTTCATTATATCTCTCTAATGTCAGTGGACTGCTAATGTAAATGTGCATTGCTTTAGAAGGCCACAGTCTTTGAATTGGTCCAGATTGGTGGCACGGTTAAACCAACTTCAACAATGTTTGTACACTACATGCAATCAGCAACAAGTGGTGAATGAGTGACTCACATCACTACCTTCTCCTCTTCTGGGTAATGTGCATAGGAAGAACCAGAGTATTCCCCCACCCCAAATTCATGAAACTTACTATGAAGGAACTTACTATGAAGGAACTTACAAGTTCTCCTTTTGGTCATGGAAATGGAGGCAGGGTCTTGCAACACACTTGCCCATCTGCAGTTCTTGCCTCGCATAATGTCTTCTCCATCCATGTGATAGACTTTTCAGAGTTGTACAGCTTATTTTTCCAGCATTTTTGGATACCTAAATTGAGTGAAGATTCAGTTCTGCCAGCGGGTCTCTATTTTTGTGAGAACAGAATTGCATCTGTGGGTGTAGACTTCTGTTTGCTGTTTGTCTTAGGGCCTATTATAATGTTCAGTAAATTGCTTCCCATGGAAGAACTCCAGTGACAGCCATAGGGAAGAAGTAACATCGACTCCAGTGCTGAGAGAAATGTGCTGCCATGCTGACACAAATCACAGCCATGATGCAGCAGCTTATCTGTAAACATGTTGAAAGAACTGATGTTATGCCTACACTTGGCTACATCAAACTGCTAATTACAAGGAAATCCACAAGAAAATCCACCAAGTTATATTTTTACCTTCAAGGCTTGATTTAATGTCATATACTTGGGATTTTGATTTGTTGACAGGAAAGAGAATATTATGGCCAGTGCTCCCATTTCTTCTATTCTCCCTCCCTCCACTCCTGCACACACTAATTTCTCCTCCGTTGCACGATCTTTGAAACTTAGAGCTAGCCAAGCATAACGTCTGCAGCATGCCTTTCAGTCTCCCAGAAATCTCACCTCAGGGAAGAGGTTATGTGTGAAATTGGGCTTAATGGTCTATTAAGACCAATACTGACTACCCTATCTACCCTACCTGGCACTAGCTCTATTCTACAGATGCTTTCCGCTCCTGTTTGCTAATACATCCACTTCTGCCCTGAGGTGAATATTATTTTCTGCCAAATATTAAGTGAAAAGTATTTTACTTCTGAGTAAAATGGCTTAGAATTGTGCTGTAGGTCCCACTGTATTAAACGGGACTTTTTGCTTGTTGTGCCTGTGGAAATCTTCGATGGGATCTAACCCAATAGCTGTAGCCCCGCCATAATGTAACCTCTTCTGTTCTCTTCTAGATATTTAAATACATAAGCTTTAACAAGACCATGACTCAGCTGTCTTCCACTCTATCCCGCTGCGCTAAAGACATCATTGGATTTGCAATCATGTTCTTTATCATCTTCTTTGCATATGCACAGTTGGGTTACCTGGTTTTCGGGTCACAAGTGGATGAGTTTTCCACCTTCCAGAACTGCATGTATGGAGTATTCCAAATTGTCTGGTACCATTCTATCATCAGTAGGAGCAGTTTCTCCTAAAGTGGGTTGCCAGAGGGCATTAGATGTTGGATGATGAAGTCCTTGGGACATGATAGCATGGTGTAAGAGGCCTGAACTGTTTTTGAGTCTCATAAATTCTGCTAAAAGTGTAAGGGTTGATAGGACATGGTAACATACAAAGTAGAAATAAGCAGATCCTGACTGGAGGCAAATTTATTTATTTAGTTAAAATGTGTGTCTCCCTTTTCCAGAAAAGACATACAATACAATCACTACAAGCAACAGAAAATTTAAAAGGGCCATTTTAGCTCAGAGTAAACAAAATACTTTTTCGTCAACAAAAAAGCAGTTGGTTCCAACCCATTAACTACCCCCGACACACCCATAATTTTGAGCTTTTCCTCCTTCCTTCCCTCAGCAGGCTTCCACATGTTTTTAGAAATTTCTCCCATCTGTCCCTGGCCCCATTGTGTAGATTTTTGATCCGCACTCTAAACCCTGGTTTACATTTTAATTTAATGATGATGTAATACAATATACATTCGTAAAAACACTTAGTCTCTGTTACTTCTTTCTCACTAGTTTTACCCAGTTTCGCATTGTGCTTGGAGATTTTAACTTTGCCAGTATAGAGGAAGCAAACCGGATCCTTGGGCCCATTTACTTCATTACGTTTGTATTCTTTGTGTTCTTCGTATTGCTGGTAAGTGGTGTTTTAGATAACTCAAATTAAATACAAAACATAAAAGATTTGGGTCCTTAAAATTTGAGCTGGCTGAAAAATAAAAGTATATATCAAATATGTTCATGGTTCATTACGACTGGGTTTTAGTTTATACCTACACATATATTTTGGCAAAAATGTTTGTTGTGGCCCAGGAGTGCCAGAAACACAAATTTAAAAATTAAGAGATTGGAGGATGTTGGGAGCTCCACAATCTTACAATTGTATGAATGTATGCTAGCCCCTAATATTCCTGTGAAATATAGTCTTTGTTAACTAATCATAAAAGTTTTGTTTAATACAAATGGGACCCTTGAGACAGCAGATTCTTGAGGTGTAGGGGGTGCTGTGCATATACAGAAGTTTACACCTTCAAAAGCTTCTCCATTCACTTCAGTGGGGGAGCATCTCCATAAATGCACACATGGAAATGCCCCATTGCCTAAGTGAATAGGAAATCCTACAAACACCAGAGGTCTGTTTGCCAATGGGATCCAAAGCTGTGGTTCTGGGACATTAAAATTACTTCAATCAATTTTGGAGGCCGCATGGGCCTAGTTTATGTGCAGTATCCCCATATTAATAAGGAACTATTAATTCCTATAAGCACTGCTGTTTCCTTGTCCAATCTAGCAGTGCAATCTGCACTTGCCAGTCAGAAAGTAAACTATATTGTCAAAGTAATCCGGAGGGAGAATGAAGGGCTGGATTTAGTTCACCTGCGGCTTCCTCCTCCTGCCTTTATAGCTGATCACCACTGTGGTCGGTAACATGACCAGGTACTGCATTTATGTATAGCTGGCTTGTGTGTGTGTTTAGTTTTTTCGTTGTGTTTCTCCATCTTTTAGGACATCACATTACCATACTGAGATTTGATAATCTCACACTTGCATTGTAAACATTTACCTTCATCAGATCATGAGCAGTGGCACCAGTTTTTATCCCAGGGCTATGCCATCAGCACTATGTCCACCTCTGTTACAATTCCATGTGTATATGAGAGAGAGAAATGTATGCATAGATGGACATCATTATCACCTGCAGTATGAAATGATTCTGCTGTTGAAGCATTCAGGGTTGGCTTTCATTTCTGCAGTCCCCACAGTGCTAAGCTTAGTAATGATTTGTTAATGAGTCAGGGAAAGAGGGCCCTGACCTGGATGGCCCAGGCTAGCCTGATCTCGTCAGATCTCAGAAGCTAAGCAGGGTCAGCCCTGGTTAGTGTTTGGATGGGAGACCACCAAGGAATAGCAGGGTTGCTGTGCAGAGGAAGGCACTGGCAAACCACCTCTGTTAGTCTCTTGCCATGAAAACCCCAAAAAGGGGTCGCCATAAGTCGGCTGCGACTTGACGGCACTTTACACACACACACACACAGGGAAAGAGGAGAAGAGTTCAGGAATCAGGGAGAGGAAAAGAGATAGAAAGTAGACTCCAAGTATTCTGTTGAGGAAGCCACCTTAAAATGAGACCTGTATTCATCATTCAAATTTAGCTATTTCCTCTGGTTCAGAAAATAAAATCAGAAGGCACAGGAGGGTGGCTGTGATATGGAGTTTTTAATACTTTGTTTTTTGTTATGTAGCCCTTCTAAGAAGAGCCTTGATGCCTTCAGTGAGATAACAGAGAAAATGCAAAAGGTTGCTTCTGTAAAAGCAGACATGAGTGGAAAATGCTGGCATTTTTTTTATAATAGTCACAGTGACCTAGAAGGATCAATGCTAGCATTGCCAGGCATCCTGATCTAATTATTCTCAAATAGAATTTGAAATATATAGATTTGGGATATGATTCTAGGGCCCAACTACCCATTACATAGGAGATCGGTAACTAGATTTCCCACTGTTTTCTTTCAAAGTAAAAACTGCAGAGGGTCCCAAATTGGATTGGGCTTGTGATACTAAAGGAAACAATTTAATCCCACCCCATCCTTTTGCAGAGACGTCCAAAAATCAAAAGGAACATTGCAGGGAAGTGTGCATCTCTTTAATGAGGCAACAACTTCCCACAGCATAACTCCAAAGTGAAACCCTAATCTACTGACATAAGATGCAGATTTTGAAAACTGTTGTTCCTGTGATGATTCCTAGAGCGAATGCTGGGGTAAACAGGAGAAGGCACTGCCTAATGAGAGGATAGATACAAATGTGAATTAGTAGAAATCATATCTGTGCCAGTGATAAATGAAGTGTCTTGTGGGCAGGTGTAACCCTGGTTCTAATGTGGATTGCAGCTTGTTTTCATGATCCTTGATTAGTATTACAACTTGTGAGTGGGATGGATCAGATTCGATAACTCTTAAGATCCTACCTTTCAGTTCATTCTCTGATTCTTTTTTGGACAGAACATGTTCCTGGCGATCATTAATGACACATACTCTGAAGTGAAAGCTGACTTCTCAGTTATCCCTAGCAGAGAATTTGAGATCAGTGACCTTATTAGACAGGTAAGCACTTAAATGTTTTGGTCTTAAAACACTCTGAGCAACAGAATAGTGAATCAGATTCCTTTTCTATACCATTTCAGCCATGACATTGATAATTTGTTCCCCCTGCCCAAGTTTGAAGAAAAAATAGGTGAGTTGACATCTGATTGGAAGGTTGTTTCCAGCAGCAGTTCGCATGGCTGGGGCTAGAGTCTCATACTGTTCATCAGTGATCTGGATGGATGATGCAGATGTGAAATCCAAAGGTGACATAAAATTTTGAGGGTTTAAAAACACAGCTTTAAAATATTCTTTTCTTAATGTTCTTAATGAACATGAGAGGAGCCACAGCTCAGTGGCAGAGCATGTGATTTGTGTACAGAAAATCCAGGTTCACACCCCAGTATCTCCAGTTAAAGGATCTCTGATAGGGATGGAAAAGAGCTCTGCCTGAGACTACGGAGAGCTGCTGTGGAGTACACAGTACTAGGCTAGATGAACCAGTGAGTCCATATAAGGCATCTCCACAGGTTCTCTGTAACTAGGGAGGTAGGCAGAAGTATATCTCACTCAGTTCAAAGGGAAATCATCCTAAACCACTGTGGATAGGATTGCAGTCTTAGATTTTATGACAGATAACATGAAGTGTGATGCTGTGAACAATAAAAGCCAGTTAACAAGAGCATTTTAACTAGGAGAAAATATTTGTACCGTTCTGCTCAGCAGTGGTAAATCCACGCTTGGAGTAGTTGGACAGCATCAGAAACCACATTTTAAGACTGATGCTGACAAGTTGGGGAAAAATTTCAAATTCTGTGAGGAAGGCTTACGGGACCTAACTATGTTCAGCCTAAAGAAAAGTAGATTAAGGTGGGAGATGTTGATGGTCTTCAGATTATCAATATGTCAGAAAGAGGAGGCACATCAATTATTCCCCTTTCCCAGTAGGGATAGGGCAACAAAGATGGACTTAAATTAGGGAGAGGTTGATTTCGATAACATTGGTGGATGGAACTTCTTAACCACTGTATCAAAAGCCTTCTGTGACAGACAGCAGTGAGAGCTGATGGAATGTTGGGGAGAGGGAGTTGAAAAACAGCAGTTAAGAACAGCAGTTGGGAGTGGGCAACTGGGGAGTTGAGAGGGGAAAAGAGGAGGTCTGGCTGAGTGAAACTGTGCAGAAGAGCTGCTTACAGCCGGCTGAAAATAGTCAATTTCTAACCAAAGGATCCCAGTTGCGGGAATAGGACCACAATCCAAAAGTTCAATGGAAGCAAAACTTTGCAACTTCTACCTTTCTTTCTGCAGTGTTATGTTCATACCACGAATAAAAGTTAACTTCTTGTTTTGTTTAACCCTATGGGCTGTGTGTCTAAGGGAAAGAAACACACAAACGATGTAATATCTCTATCTATATATGTATTTTATGAAATGAATAAATGGTGGCAGCGTGTGAGTGGAGCATTGTTTGAGCCCCAACCCCAATAACTTTGTGTGAGGGAGGGCTTGTTGTGAAAGGGGGCTGGGCTGCTCTGTCTGGGGATGTCTCTGTGAGTGACAAGAGAGGACCTGAGGCGTGAAATGGTCATGGCTCTCTATGTATTTTTAAAGGGTGGCAAGTGTGACGTCCTGGCCCACATGTAACCCATAATCTGAGAGAGAGGTTTAAGAGGGTGGTAGGCACTCTGCATGAGTAGAAAAGGGCATCACACCTTCAGCTATGAGCATTTAATAAAAAATAATGCACTGTTACGGATGTATGGATGTGAATCAGTGTGGGTAAGCAGGGGAAACCCGGCTGAGCTTGGGATTCTCCAAGGCTCCTAAACCTGTGTGTACCCATTGGTTACTGGGGGTTGTTCCCCCCCAATCACGGTCTGGGGGGGAGTGGCCGCAGGCGGCCAGGGGGGCATATAAGCAGGGTCTGCCCTGTAGTTCCAGTTCTGTTCTCGTTCTCAATAAAGCTGGTGTTGTTGGAACTCCATCTCTGACCTCGTGTATCCTCCCCGACGCGGACTTAACAGTGGCGACGAAGGCTGGTAGGCTGACCGGCTGTCCTGCTGATCTTACTCTTGCCTCTGCTGAATTCACGGTGCCTAGTAGGCAGCCCGGTTTGCCTTGCTGATTTCACGTCAACACACTTGGGAGACGCAACGCACCACGAAATGGCCACCAAAAGCTCAATGGACGCGTTCCTGCCCACCCCAGCGAGTGGGAAACCTACGCCGACCGCCTCGCGTTCTTCCTGGATGCAAATGATGTCACGGACGCCGGCAAGAAACGCTCCCTGTTCTTCAGCGTTTGTGGCCCTCGGACCTTCCAGCTCGTGCAATCCTTCTGGCCCCCGTGAAGCTGAGCGAGACACTGTTCAATGCAATCATGGCGGCGCTGGGGAACCACTTCGCCCCCCAGCCCACGCAGCTTGCCCGCCACCTGGACTTCCATTTGCGGGACCAGGAACCCGGAGAGTCCGTCGCCGCGTACCTTGCAGCGCTCTGCCAAACCGCCAGGTTCTGCTCCTTTCCGTACCTCGACGGCACGCTACGGGACAGGCTCGTTTTCGGCCTGAGGAACGACAAGGTGCGCCACCACCTCGTTGCTAAGAAGGATGTCTTGCTGGCTGCAGCCATCGAGGAGTCCACGGCGTCCGAGTCGTCGGCGAGGGCGGATCGCCTGGGGGACCGGGGCTCCGCACCTCTGGCTCGTGCTGCAACCCCCATCCATTACGAGGACACCAGCAACGGGGACGTCGAGGACGAGTCCCACAAGATGGCCGCCCGGGTGCCCAGGTCGCGGGGCCCGGCGAGCAGGCCATGCGCCAGCTGTGGAAATCTACACCTCCGCCGCACGTGCCGTTTTCACGACGCTGAATGCAGGGCCAGCGGCCGGGTGGGCCACATTGCCAAGGCTTGCCGCACATCCAAGAAGGGATCTCGCCCACAGGGCCCAGGGAAGAGAGATGGCGCCATTCAGCCCGTCCACGAGTTGTCTGATGAGGACGCCCCGCCGCCCTGCCGCTGCCACCACAGTGTCCGGAGTGTGGAACTTCACAAGGTCCACGGCATCCAGAAAGTCTCCATCACCGTCCTGATCGAGGGTGCCCCGTGCGTGATGGAGGTCGACTCTGGGTCGGCTCTCTCCATTATCTCGGTGGATACCATCCGCGCCCTGGGCGCGCACGCGAAACTCCCCAAGCTCCATGATTGCCAGCGGCGCAAGATGCCGGTCCGGGGCATCGCCTACGTTCACGTCCAGCACAAGCAAGCCTCGCACCGCCTCTGTCTGGTTGTTGTTGACAGGCCTCGCGCCAGCCTCCTGGGACTCGAGTGTTTCCCGGCCCTGGGGATCCACCTGGTGGGGGTGAATCATGTCAGCCAGACCCAACACGACTCCGTCTGGTCCGAATTCGAGGACGTGTGGAACGTTCCACTGGCTGCTACAAGGGGCTGCCAGTCTGGCTGCATATCGACCTCGCCACTGCACCCATCTGCCTCAAGCCCCGCCGGGTCCCCTTCGCTATCAAGGACAGGATTGACGTGGAGCTGGATCGCCTTGTCGCGCAGGGCTTCCTGGAGCCCTTCCCCAACGCCAGGTGGGAGACGCTGATCGTGACGCCACTGAAAGCCAACGGGGATGTTCGGATCTGTGCAGACTATAAGTGCATCATTACCAAGGCACTCCAGAGTCATGCCTACCCGGTGCCCGTTGTCAGCCATCTCCTGGCATTCCTTGCCGGAGGCCGCATTTTTGCGAAGCTCGACCTTGCCCAGGTTTACCAGCAGCTGCCGGTCGACGCTGCGTCCACGGACGCACAGACTATTGTCACACACCGGGGCGCATTCTGGGTGACTTGCCTACAGTTTGGGGTCAGCACGGCCCCTGGCATCTTCCAGAACTTGATGAAGGACCTCTTCAAGGGCTTACTGGGCGTCGTACCATACTTCGATGACGTCCTGGTCGCCGGCGGATCGGAGGGTGAGCTTCTGGAGTGCGTCCTCCGGGTCCTTGGCCATTTCCGAGATGCCGGCCTCACCGTGAAGCGTGAGAAATGCCAGCTGGGCCTGCCGCAAGTGGAGTTCCTGGGCTACTTGATTGACGCCGACTGAATCCACCCCACGCCCGCCAAAGTTACGGCCATGCACAGCGCCCCCCGCCCAAGTGCAAGCAGGAACTCCAGGCGTTCCTGGGACTCTTGAACTTTTATCACACCTTCCTGCCCAACAAGGCGTCAGTCGTGGAGCCACTGCACCGGCTCCTCAACAAGGCTACCTCGTGGTCGTGGGGCAGGCCACACAGCGCGCTTTTGAGGCCGCCAAGGGCCTGCTGTCCTCCTCCAGCCTTCTTGTGCATTTCGACAAGCAGCTGCCGGTCGTTTTGACCTGCGATGCCTCGCCATACGGCATCAGCACTGTACTTAACCACCAGTTGCTGGACAGTCGGGAGGCCCTGATCGTGTTCTACTCCCGAACTCTCTCTCCTGCTGAGCGCAACTACACGCAGAGCGACAGGGAGGCTCTTGCCGTCATAGCTGGTGTGAAAAAAATTCCACAATTTCGTGTACGGCCTGCCCTTCTCCATTGTCTCGGACCACAAGCCTCTCCTGGGCCTGTTTGTGCCGGATTGCCAGACGCCGCAGATCCTGTCTCCCCACATGCTCTGCTGGTCGATCTTTTTGAATGCGTATGACTTCTGCCTCTTGCACAGTCCTGTGAAGAGCATCGGCAACGCGGACGCCCTCAGCTGTTTGCCTGTTGAGGGGTCCAACCCCAACCCGTCCCCAGCCTACAACGTCCTGCTGCTGGAAACGCTGCCGGAGCCTCCCCTCCACGCTTCGGACGTCGTCGCCCATTCCACGAAGGATTGCACCCTCGCCCAGGTCCTCAACTAGGTGGGGAAGGGGTGGCCAGCATCCCAGCCTGAAGAGGAATTTAAGCCATTCACCACCCACCAACACAAGCTGTCTGTCCACAAGGGGTGCCTGCTCTGGGGGAGCCATGTCGTCGTCCCGGCCAAACTCCGCTCAAGAGTCCTGGAAGACTTCCTGCTGACCCAACACATCACGCCCTGCACAACTCCTAATGGGCCACTGGCCTAAGACCCAGCTCGACCGACTCCACCCGGACCTAGCAGCGGAGCGACCCGCGGTCAGAGAAGCCGCTACCGCCCCCAGAGTCGTGGAACAGGAGGAACCGGTCTAGGCTCGAAACTATGGCGCTGGCTCAGCCTGGATCCCGGCCACGATCCAGGACCCAATGGGCCCGGTGTCATACAGGGTCACCAACCAGGAAGGTCAAGTCTCGCGGCGACACATCAGCCAACTGCGCTGCCACCCAGCAGACATGCCCGACTCGGTTGCCGCCCCAGCGCCGCCAACGCTTCCCATCTCCATGGAGCAAGAGCAAGCCGCGACGGCAGAAGCCGAGCTCTCCAGGGACCAGCCCGCCGTGCGCAATGGACACCTCCGCAGACCAAGTAAAGGGCGCAACTGGCGTCGAAACCGAAACCGGCCCAGCGCTGGCAGAACAACTAGCGATCCCCATCCCAGCGCCGCGCCGTTCCCAGTGGGCACGGTCGCGCTCAAGCCATCTTAAGGACTTTGTATTCTAAGAGGGCCACTCGAACTTAGGGGGGAGGGGTGTTATGGATGTATGGATGTGAATCAGTGTGGGTAAGCAGGGGAAACCTGGCTGAGCTTGGGATTCTCCAAGGCTCCTAAACCTGTGTGTAGCCATTGGTTATTGGGGGTTGTTCCCTCCCCAATCACGGCCCAGGGGGGAGTGGCCGAAGGCGGCCAGGGGGGCATATAAGCAGGGTCTGCCCACTGTTCTCGTTCTCAATAAAGCTGGTGTTGTTGGAACTCCATCTCTGACCTCGTGTGTCCTCCCCCACGCGGATTTAACATGCACCATATGAGCGGGCTAGCAATAAAATACACTGCATTGGAAGGCTGTGAAATCTCTTCGGGATTTTTAAAATAAAAGGTGGGATGAATATCTGTCAGGGATGCTGTAAGATACAGGATGTTGTATGGGGTATATCTAGATGAACCTCCCCCCTCGGGGCCTTTTCCATAGCTACGATTCTGTCTTACAAGATTAGTTGTTCATTGTTAAGAAACTGAAGGGGAAATTCATGGAGTGTCATATACTTGAATGGGACACACAACTGTCTTGGCATCAATAAGTCTATACTCTAATGGTTCTCGTAGGTTATCCGGGCTGTGTAACCGTGGTCTTGGTATTTTCTTTCCTGACGTTTCGCCAGCAGCTGTGGCCGGCATCTTCAGAGGAGTAACACTGAAGGACAGTGTCTCTCAGTGTCAAGTGTGTAGGAAGAGTAATATATAGTCAGAAAGGGGTTGGGTTTGAGCTGAATCATTGTCCTGCAAAAAGTAACAAAGGTAATGTGCTAACCATTGTCCTGTAAGTATCAAGATAATGTGCTAATGAGGGTGTGGTATGTTAATATGGAACCATTGTATCCTAAAGTGATCTGTTAATGTGTGAAATCCAAAGCTAATCTGCATGGCTATTGTTGACTGTAGTCTAATCTGCATGGCTATTGTTGACTGTGCTCTGAAGATGCCAGCCACAGCTGCTGGCGAAACATCAGGAAAGAAAATACCAAGACCACGGTTACACAGCCCTGATAACCTACGAGAACCAATGAACTCTGACCGTGAAAGCCTTCGACAATATTTTCTATACTCTAAATTAGGTTGTACTATCTCATTGCTCAGGTTGGATCTGATTACAGGAATCCATTTTTGGGTCGTTCTTTTTTCCTCTGAGACAAAGAAAAATTGTGCATGCCAGCACTAAAAGTTCAGAACGCTCTTTTAGAGCAAATGTATTGCTTAATTCATATTGTGTCTTTGTGTTCCCTGCATTGGAAAGATACATTTTGTGATTTTTGAAAGCACCCGTTCTCTCTTTGTATTGTTCTTGGGCTCCTTTTTAAAAGATGGTGTTTTTAAGGTTGTTACTAGAAATGACCCTTTGGACAGAGCATCACACATACAAAAGAAAGATGCATGCCGTCATGTGTGGGTGATGAATGTGTAAAGTCTTCATTACTAGCATGGATGCCTCTAGCTGCAGTGAGGATTACATGTGGCATTTAGACATTTAATAAGAGGCTGCTGTTTCAGTCCATTTGGTTTTATACACTAGCATGGTGTTAAAGTGTCAGACTAGGATCTGGGAAACCCAGATTCAAATCCACACTCTGCTATGGAAGCTTGCTGGGTGACCTTGGGCCAGTCACATACTCTTAGCCTAACCTACTTCACAGGGGTGTTATGAGGATAAAATGGAGAACAGTATAAGCTGCTTTGGGTCCCCATTGGGGAGAAAGGCAGGATATAAATAAAGTAAATACATATATACACCCCAAGCAGGGCTTATAGTTGTCTAATTAACATACTGAATGTACGCACATTGCATTTATTACAAAAGGCAAACCCTTTCTGCTCAGCGCTTGGATTGGAAGCTTCTCTCTCTGTTCAAAATCTGACAAATCTTGCCACAACTCATTTAATTAAGCTGTTTCTTCTTTTATGCTTAGAGTTACAATAAAGCTCTGGTGAAACTGAAACTGAAGAGAGCATCGCAGACAGAAGATTTGTATGCAGCAAGGTAAGTACCGCCAAAAAGACAAGTAAGTGGGTTCTAGATCAAATCAAGCCTTGAACTGTCCGCAGAAGCTAAAATAACTAAACTGAAGCTATCATACTTTGGTCACACTATGAGAAGACAAGAATCACTGGAAAAGACAAATCATGCTAGGAAAAGTAGAAAGCAGCAGGAAAAGAGGAAGACCCAACATGAGATGGATTGACTCTATAAAGGAAGCCACGGCCCTGTTTGGAACACCTGAGCACAGCTGTTAATGATAGGATGTTTTGGAGGACAATGATTCATAGGGTTGTCATGCGCAACTTTACAGCACTTAACACACACCCAAGGTAGGAATCCTCATCCGGCAGGTTGCTTAGTTGAGCAGACTAAGCATGACATGGAAGGTCAGCACAAATAGGAACCCCCCTTTTCCTGCTAAGGCAGTATTCAGGACAGGTTTGGTTTGTGTATGTCTGGACAGGTCATTTTTCACTGTGCTTGCTGTGTGAAGCAGACAGCATGGAGCACCCTAGTGTGGTTCGTGAGTGGATAACCCACCTATTATTTCTGTTTAATATGGCAATTCTGGGGTAGTTGTTCTTCATAGCACATTTATAGCTTGCTGTTCCTCCAAAACACGGAGGGTGGTGTAAACGCATAAAGAAGCATGTACCCTTTACGTGATCTACAGTTGGTCTGGTCAGAAGTCCTGCACAGCAGAAACCTTGCTCTTCCTGGTCATGGTTCCACCCCTCCTAATTCTAGTGTCTGTATAGTGGAGGGGGGCACAGTAGTTTCATTTATTTAGGTGGGAGATACAGATAATATGGCACAAATTGATAGAAAAATGAATTTTAAAAACCCACAAGCCCAAGGGAAGATTAGTCTGGAACAGTGAGTCACTGAAATAAAAGGTGATAAGTGCTACTCTAGACACAAACTAATCAGAAATTTCAGTGGGAGCGCTGAAAGCAGGAGGATTTGAATGGTCTTAATTTTTGCTGCATGGTGAGTGAAGTTGCCTGCCAGTTTCCTTACAAAGATATAAGGAAAGATGTGCAAAGAATATTATACCCAATTGCTCAGTGGGAGCTGCTCCTGGCTTTCAGTCAGTGTTCTAGCCAATGGATGCAAGGCCATTATGATTGAGAACCAGAAGCTATTGGTGGGAGTGGAGTTTACAGTTTCCTGACAAAGCTGAGGCTACAGACTTAGAATTAAGTCCCGCCAATCTGCTTCCAGGCAAGTACGACCAGAATATAAGACCATCTTGAGTACCCAGCTGTTATCAGTCTACTCCCTATTGCATGACTTTTTGAAGACCCAGGAACTCTACATTTTTGTAATTAGGGAATACACAGAAACATTCACTTAAAGTGCAGTGTCCCAATGGACCAACAAACCAGAAGTCCTAGGTCAAGTTGTGTCCGATCAAGGACTGATGGCCTACGGAGAAATGATCTAGATCTTTCCCACAGGTTTGGAATACAAAACAGTAATAGCACTGTGGGGTTGGTGGGCTGCCCTGAGAAGGGAGATGGAAGCAAAAACATTCCTCCCTCCCTCTCCTGTTACTGCAGTGTCACCCACCCACCCCTCCTCACTGCAGCTCACCAACCTGTGTGGCTACTCCACATGGGTTTCACAGCCCTGGCAATCAACCTTCCCTAGGCCTGAAGGAACTACTGGGGAGGGGGGGAGGAAGAAGGGAAAGCAGGGCAGATTCACAGTTATCTGTACCTTCTACTGACATATTCCTGGATCCAGCCCGTAGTCACTCGCATTCAGTAATGCTTCAAGCATTTGAATTTAAACCTGCATGCTAAATCCAGCAGCCCATTCAACCAACCACATGCCTTTTCTTCAGAACATATTTAATTATACACTTGTAGCCTACTGTTCATCTTCGTGACTTCTGTGCAGGCCCACATGGGGACTGCACTTATGCAGGCTGGCTCTGCACAAGTGCAGGCCCATGTGTGCATGCACAGAAGACCACTCAATGAACAACATTTACAGGTAAGTGCAACACTATTTTTTCTCCAAGGCAGTATAAATGTGCTTGTCCTATTTTATTCTCATAACAATTCTCTGTGGTAGGTTAGGGTGCATGACCGTAGGCCCAGTTTGTCCATTATGCCATACTAATTATGAAAAGATACAGAGCTTCATCTTTCTCCCACAATCTTGAACTTAACACTCTATGCTGATAGGTGTCTTTCTTTATGTGACATATGCCTACCTGGCCTTGAGTTAGCATGATCTGTGACTGAAGATGAGTGATGTAGTCCCATAAAATCAAGAGCAGATAACAAGATGGGCCACAGGAGAATTCCCTCCATCTCCCTATTAAAATTGAATAGCAAATCCTCTGCTGACTTCAGTGGAGCCAGATTGCACCCTTACAATTTTAACAGGAGATAGGGGTGAAATGAACTCCTGGCCCTGGCCTATGTGAACTAAAGGCAAAGGTAGATGTGTTCTGATCTGAAACACATAACCACCAACCCACATCTTTTCTTTGGACCTGCTGGCATCTAGCTGAATTAGATATCAGATGTAATGTAATCACATTCTGCATTTCCCTGGACCCATGTCACTTCATTACCCACTGCATATAAGGAGCAAGTAAACAGTGAATGTGATGAGATGCCACATGTCTATTTCAACAACAAGTTACTGGGAGATGTGGGATACATACGTGGAGTGGCAAGGGCCACAATATTCAGGTAATGTCTAGTTAGGTCATAGAGCTTTAGGTAGTCTGCCACTGGAAGAAAAATTATGATTGTTCCCTTTCAGTTATTCACAAAATGCCTCAATATTTTACTCTTCACACAAGATAAAGATAATGCATTGACATTTTCCCACATGGATTTTTTGTTTGATATAAGCCTTAGAGGACAGTCAGCCACTGGAACAGACATGGACTCGAATATTACTGGGACCACTACCACAGAGAGGGTAAGACTTTTAAGTTCCAGTTTTTCCTTCATTAATTAATCATATCCAGTTGCAAGAGTATAACATGCATTAGATCTATGCAGGAAGGAGCAAAAAACAGTGTTTTGCAATGGTTTTTGAGATCCCAGGAGTGGGTTTATAGATTTGATACAGTTAAATTGGTAATTTTCTATTACAGCAAAACTTATTTGCAGTTTCTTCAGGGTACCAGGTACCATGATTTTGCAAGCTACAGTCAGAGAACTAACTACTAATTAGCATGGTAGCAGTCTGAAGTAGCACAACTGGTGGACTATGAACTAAATCTGAAAATAAAAATTAGCTCAGACTGTACAATGTTCATACACTAGGTTATGTTTGTAACCCCTCACAAACCCTTAAAGTGCTGTGATCTGGATGGGCCAGGCTACCCCTATCTTGTCAGATCTCAGGAACTAAGCAGGGTCAGCCCTGGTTAGTATTCAGAAGGGAGACAATTAGGGAAATCTAAAGTGGTTATACAGAGGCAGGCAATGGCAAACCGCCCATTTGTTTCTTGCCTTGAAAATCCTTTGGGGTCGCCGTCAGTGAGCTGCAATTTGACAGCTATCCTTAGCAAGGTGAACAAGAGTTTTCCTGAGGGTTCTTCTCACCTCTAGTTCAGGGGGTAGATTTCCACCTCTAAAATTCTGTGCCAAGGCAATCAAAATTCTGCACCAAGCTGAATTGTGCAACCTGTACAAGTTGTGCATGGAGCACAATTATATAGATCTTATTCTGTATATTGTATTTTGGTTTTGCTAGTCATGTGAAGGAAACTACCAGTTGCTGCAGACATTTCCAAGAACAAAAAGGCTAGAAATGAGGCTTTTCTGTAAATGGAAGATGGCATTGTCAGGAAGGTGAATTCTGGATCTGAACCCCCCAATCCAGCTTTTCTGTACTTCTGCAAAGTCATTGCATTTACCCAGTCCTTCATAAATCCTCCTTTTCAACCCTTTTCCTTTTTATTTACATAAATCAGAACTAGGAACTTGTTTTAAAGGCAAAACTCATTTTAGTAGAAAATACCTAGCCCTGACAGCTGCAACATCTTTCTTTGCCTCGAACAAGTGCACATACAGAAAAAACTGTTTCATTATGGCCATTTTTCTATTAGCAAATGATACTGGCTGTTCATTTCTTGGACAGGAGAGAAGGCGAAGAGGTACTCTTTCAGGACTGCGTAATTCAGTTTCTCCTGAAGAATTTCAAAGGTATGCTATTCAGTGCCATAGTCTCCGGCTAAAGATGATAGTTTTTTTAGCGACTTATTGACCCTCTTTTTGACCCCACCCTTCAGGGCAGTGCACAACCATTTCCCCTTTCTCTTTTAATGTCATAGGATAGTTTGAGTAAGAGTACCTGCCCATTTGAATTTCACTGGCTGAGGCTCAAACTAAATGTTATGACTTGACACGTCAGAAACCCAGACCCAACTTGCGTTCTCTGCAGATAAACAGGAGCTGTGGGGAACTGCCTTGAAGAGCCACAAGGGACCTGTTATACTTGGGGCTACAATGTGGGAGGAGGAGGGATTTCTACCTCCAGCCCCTACAGACCATTTTTCTGAGCCAAAATGGTCCCAGAGGTATTATTTGCTCCATTTTAGAGTTGCATGTGCACAGAATGCTGTGGGAAATCGAACCCAGCTCATTAAAAATCATAACATCTTGTTTGAGCCAGAGTAGGGATTTGAACTTGGGTCTTCTTAGTCCTAGTCCAGCATGAGAAAAATAAGTGGCCCATGGCTGGGCAACTTCCCATCCTAACATGTTTGCCTTCTAAAATAATAATTTATCGCAGATTCAGTATGGAGGCAGTGCTGTGCCCAAATTGACTGTGGGCTGAATTCCACATCACAAAAGTCTCACCCCTCTTTCCTATGTAACAGTCATATGTGAATGCCTCAGTTCCCACATGTATGGTGCCCAATTCGAATTGTGAACGTGGTGTGCATAGAGAAGGGGCTTCATCCTCCCCACACATACCATTTTCCTGACCTGAAACTATCTGGAGGGGTGCTGTCAGGCTGCTATCTCGGTTTCGTTATTGCCTCTGTCTCTGTGCTGTATTGTCTGCCCCCCAAGGTCGCATGCCTAAGCCTGGGAACTCAGCTCCTGGGAAACTGTATTCCTGCGTGTAATCTCCCGCCTTTCCTGCCTTATAATATCTCCCAGCTAGTGAGCCTTTCATAGCTGTCATTTTATTCGTTTGCACTGTATGCCTATTTGATCAGTAAAAGCCATCTGTTTGGACTCT
Organism: Euleptes europaea; assembly: GCF_029931775.1. Classification (NCBI taxonomy): domain Eukaryota; kingdom Metazoa; phylum Chordata; class Lepidosauria; order Squamata; family Sphaerodactylidae; genus Euleptes; species Euleptes europaea. The sequence continues at coordinate 90,100,295 of NC_079312.1, read as the reverse complement.
ATATGACTTTGTGGTGATTTCTGGTTCTGTGGGCCAAGGGCTGACATTATGACAGCTATCTCATCTTCACCGTTCTCCTAGCCAGGCTGGAGCCCAGGGGGGTTCGCCTGCCACTTGGATGGGAGCTGTGCAGCTCTCCAGGTGATCTACTACCCTGGAGCCCTTCTCAGGGGACCCTACTCTGTTACAGGACTTAATCGCTGAACTTTTCCGGACGAACCGAGAGGTTTGCCGCTTGAGGGGACTGGTACACGCGCAGTGGCAATCTCTTACAGGACGTCTCTGGATGTTAACATCGGAGGATACTGATGCTCGTTTAGATCTTCAGGACTTGGATCAATTACTGGACGATGCCCGATTGGCGACTGAGGATTTACAAATATTAACTGGACTTTTGGATAATCTTATTTCTCGAGAAACTCTTTCTACCATGGCGGGAGCCCCGCCGGAGGGTTTTTCCCTGATCCCGGATGCGGCCAGCTGCCAGGCTGAGGCCAAGCGAGTCGCTATTAGCACCGCTCTTCTCCTTGTGGAATGTACAAAGGACACCCCGGTAGCCACCTTGGCTCAAGTTTTGACCCCGACGTTTGGAGCCGAGGCATCCGCACTGGCGGTTCGAGTACAACCTCTGCTGGGCGGGGAACCTGACCCCATACTCTTGCTCCTCGAGACAGAACTTTTGCCGCGCATTACGGCAGAGGCTGCCCTAAGACTTGAGAACGCCAAAGTTCTTGCGGATCAGCAAGCCGCCGAAGCGGCTAGGGTCGCAAGAGAGAGAGAGGCGGCGGAAGTAGCCAGGGCGGCTGCAGCAAGGAATCAGGCGAACGTGGACACGCGCCCCAAGGACTATGTACTGGGACTATCAGGTCTAACTTTTTCCCCGGCGTTTGTCCCGTCGCGTGCGACCCAACGCGCACGCCGTTTGGCTGACCGACGTCGAGACTCAGATGAGTCTGAAGACGAGGATTTATATGGGGATAGCTCTCAATGGGCCACGAGCTTCCGAACCAGTAAGCCTCATCTTACTGGGGGCCCAAGTGAGGAGGTTCATCTTTTACGAGCCCAGAATCGGGAGCTCTCCGACCGTGTTGATCAACTCCAAGAAGTAATGGAACTTATGCTTCACGAGAACAGGCAATTACAACAAACCCTGATAGCTCAGAGACAGCCCGTTCCGATACCGGGTCAGGGGGTACCCGCACAACCACCCGCTAATGTGCCTGCTCCACCCTTACCTCCTGGAGCTCCTGTTGCTCCTCCGCCCGGACCACCCGTGCAACCACCTGCTAATGTGCCTGCTCCACCCTTGCCTCCTGGAGCTCCTGTTGCTCCTCCGCCCGGACCACCCGTGCAACCGGGTCAGCCCGCGCCCGGCCCTTGGAAGCAACTCAAATTGAGGACTACGTATGACGGATCTCTTGAGACTTTGCCTTGTTTCTTGCATCAAGTGGACAGTTATATGCGAGAACAAGGTCAACTTTTCCCCACGGAAGATAGCCGGGTGCGGTACGTAGCTTCCCTCCTGACAGGCAAAGCGGCTGACTGGATGGTCCTCCAGTTTGACACCCGCTCTCGTGCGATTCGTTCCCTCAACAACTTCATGACTGCCCTGAGAAGGAGGTTTGAGGACCCCTTCCTGGGAGAAAGAGCCAAAACGGAACTCTTACAATTAAAACAAGGCTCTGCTACAGTTCGGGAATTTGCCGATGAATTTCAGCGACTGGCAAGTAAAATTGTAGGTTGGCCCGAGACCACCCTAATCCATCATTTCAGGGAAGCCTTGCATCCTGACATTCTGAACTGGTCTTACATGCGGGGCGATCCCGATACCCTCGAAGGCTGGATCCTATTAGCCGAGGAAGTGGAAAGCCGCCGCCGCTTTATTTCTCTCGTCCGTCAAAAGCACAAGGAGAAGGGCACCCAAAAGCCTCAACCCAAGGCACCACTGCTCGTCCCACGAAATCCCCCACGTCCGCTCCAGGAACGTGAAGCCCGATTTCAGAGGGGTGCCTGTCTTACATGCGGAGAAATGGGCCACTTTGCAGCCGTTTGCCCACGCCGCCAGGAATTATTTCGTCCCAGCACGACAACCCGCGCCCGAGGTCGTCCACCACGCAGAGGCACCGCGGCCACCCGCAGCGCAGCTCCGGGAAGGCCCACACCCTCTGCACTCCATGCCGGGGACCCAGCCTCCCTGCCTGCTTCCAACGACCCCGCCGGGTCTCGGATTACAAGTGCCCCATTGGGGGACAGCTTTCCCTCTTCGGATGAGGAAAACCCTTGGATTTCTCCAGCCTTAAACCTGGAATCTCCCCTCGACTTGTCAAAAAACGGCTCCGGTCTGTGGTGAATGGAGCATCTCCACAGACCTCTCAGGATCTTCCTATCAAACCGAATGCTCCTACCAAAATCAAAGAAGTGGACTCCACCGTCTACGTAGATGCAGTTTTACAACAACTTAACGGAGGTCCACAAATCCCCGTCAAAGCACTAATTGACTCCGGTTGCTGTCGCACTCTCATAAGCGAAGCCACGTTTGCTGCACTCAGAGCCGACTCAGAGGCTTTACCCGCCCCCGTCCAATTTGCTCAAATGGACGGGAGCCAATTCCAGGGGGGTCCAGTTGATCATCGCACCATAGGGGTGGCAATGGGAATTGGTTCCCACTGGGAACAAATAGACTTCACTATAGCCCCTATCCGATTTGAAGTGGTCTTGGGAATTAACTGGATTAAAGGACATAGTCCCAGTATTGATTGGGAAACAAACACTATTTCTTTCGCTAGTCCCACCTGCGACCAGCATCGGCAAAACTTTGCTCTGCCATTTCCGCCCGTTCCAGCGTTAACCTCTACTGCCCCAGTACCACCGGCTCTACCCGCTGTATACCGGGACTTTGAAGATGTCTTCGACCTTAGGGAATGTGATGCCTTACCCCCCCACCGGGCCTCAGACTGTGCGATTGAAGTAGTAAAGGACTGCACATTAACCAAAAGTAAGATTTACCCTATGAGCGCTTCCGAGCGCACTGTCCTCCGGGACTTTTTGGACAAAAACCTCGCCAGAGGGTTCATTCGCCCTTCGAATGCCCCAAACTCGGCCCCCGCGTTTTTCGTCCGGAAAAAAGAGGGCGACCTTCGCCTGTGCATTGACTTCAGAAAGCTCAATGCGGTTACCCAGACCAACGCCTATCCTATCCCATTAATATCGGATATTTTGGGACAATTACAGGAAGGCCGTGTGTTCTCTAAATTAGACTTGGTGGAAGCCTACTACCGAGTCCGTATCCGCGAAGGAGATGAACACCTCACTGCCTTCTCTAGCTGTTTCGGAATGTATGAATTCCTTGTAATGCCATTCGGATTAAAAGGGGCCCCGGGGGTCTTCATGCAACTCATCAATGAAATCCTACATGACCTTCTATATCGTGGGGTGGTGGTCTACTTAGATGACATTCTCATTTATTCGAAAACTATGGACGAGCATGTGACTCTGGTCAGGGAAGTTCTACAACGCCTGCGTAACCATCAACTGTTCGCTAAACTAGCTAAGTGTGAATTTCACCAAAGCAAACTCACGTTTTTGGGATACATCATCTCCCACCAAGGTCTTCGCATGGACCCCGCCAAAGTCCAAGCCGTCCTCGATTGGACTCCCCCCACCAACCGTAAGCAAGTACAGCAATTTCTGGGATTTGCAAACTTCTATCGGGGATTCATCCCTAACTTCGCCCAAGTGGCTCTACCCATTACGGACCTGCTGAAAACTAAAGGAAAAGTGAGCTCGGCTGCCTTGCCCTCCGCAAAAATCCTATGGACTGAGCAATGCCAAGCCGCCTTTCTGGCCCTCAAACGCCTCTTCACTTCGGAGCCGGTGCTACGGCACCCAGACCCAAATCAAATGTTCATTGTGCAAGTCGATGCTTCCGATGTAGCCATGGGAGGGGCTCTCCTCCAGCAAGGACCGGACGGTCTTCTTCACCCTTGCGCTTACTTTTCAAAAAAATTTGCGCACGCTCAATTAAACTGGCCCATCTGGGAGAAAGAGGCCTCTGCAGTTCATCATGCACTGACTTTATGGCGGCAATTCTTGGAAGGGTCTAAAGTACCCTTTGAAGTTTGGACCGATCACAAAAATCTAGCTGCCCTCACGGGGTCCCATAAGCTATCGGCGAAACAACAACGGTGGGCGGAGTTCTTTGCTCAGTTCCGTTTCACCCTGAAGCACGTCCCTGGGAAGCAGAACGTTCTCGCGGATGCCCTCTCCCGTTTACCACAATATCCGGTAAAACTCGAAAGACCCACCAACTCTCTGTTCACCCCTATGCAACGTGGGGCCCTACCTATGCTGGCTGTGCAAACCCGATCCCAGCATCAACACACCTTCCCTAACTCGCAAGCTCCGCCAGCCCAACCGGCTGCCCAGCCGCCACCGCAACAGACCGGAGTTCCCGCCCCTCCTACCCCTCCGACCGCTCAGCCGCCTGCAGTCTGCGCGCCGCCGCACGTAAGCACTAACCCTATAACTATTTCTCAGATCTCCAGGACCGACGGGGGGGCTCCCTCCAAACTCCCCATCTCCGAATCCTTTTTAACTGTCCTTCGGGACCAGTGCCTTTTAGAACGTTCCGCTCATACCCTACCTCCTGGTGTTTTGGAACAAGGGGGGTCCTGGTACAAAGACTCAAAATTGTATGTACCCAAAGCTCTCCGGAAGGACGTTTTACATTTAGCTCATGGAGCCAAAACAGCTGGGCACTTTGGGTTTCTGAAGACCCTTCACTTATTGCGCAGACAGTTCTGGTGGGGGGGAATGCGTTCCGACATTGACTCCTTCATCCGCAGCTGTCCCGTTTGTGCCGCTGCGAAACGATCGCAGGGCAAACCCCCGGGACTGCTACAACCTCTTGAAACGCCCAGCAGACCTTGGGAAGTGATTGCTATGGACTTCATGACTGATCTCCCTCTCAGTGGGGGTAAAACTGTGTTGTGGGTTGTTACTGATTTGTTTTCTAAGCAAATACATTTGATTCCATGTGCAGGGATCCCCTCTGCTCAGAAACTGGCCCGCCTCTTCGTGACGCATATATTTCGTTTACATTCGTTTCCGCGTAAAATAATTTGTGACCGCGGAAGTGGGTTCGTTTCTAAGTTTTGGAAAGCTTTCCTCAAGTTGGTGGGGGTGGAACAGGGATTGTCTAGTGCATACCATCCTCAAACGGATGGTCAAACTGAACGTGTCAATGCTGTACTTGAATGTTATTTGCATTGTTATGTTAACTACCACCAGGATAACTGGGTGGAACTGTTACCTTTAGCAGAATATGCCTACAATAATGCCATGCATCAATCCACAGGTTTTAGCCCGTTTTTTGCTGTGTATGGACAAGATTTCAGTCCCATCGTTCCTACAGATGATGTAGAGGGGGAGGGGAACCCCGACATTGCCTCCTGGGCACACGCCCTCCGTACCACTTGGCCCTGGCTCGTTAGCAACCTCGACCGGGCCAAACGTAAATACAAAGCGCAAGCTGACAAACATCGCTCCCCCGGGGGTGATCTGCAAGTGGGTGCTTTGGTTTACCTTTCCACCAAAAACCTCCGTTCCACCCAACCGTGCCATAAACTCAGCGCCAAATTCATTGGCCCTTTCCCCGTTACTCGGGTCATAAACCCTGTCACAGTGGAACTGGCTCTCCCCAAATCCTTGAGGCGTGTGCATCCTGTTTTCCACATAAGCCTCCTCAAACCCCATGTTGCTTCTCCACGGTGGCATCCGGACCCACCGCCTGCGCAACCCATCATGGTGGGGGGGGAAGAACACTTCGAAGTCTCCAAGATCCTTGACTCCCGTATTCACCATGGCACTCTCCAATATCTAGTTCGTTGGAAACATTTCCCCCCTGCCTATGACGAATGGGTGCGCGCACGGGATGTCTCCACCCCCGACCTCGTCGACGCCTTTCACATTGCTTACCCGGACAGGCCAGCCCCCTTGCGAACTGGGAGGGGGCCTTGAGGGGAGCAGAATGTCAGGCTGCTATCTCGGTTTCGTTATTGCCTCTGTCTCTGTGCTGTATTGTCTGCCCCCCAAGGTCGCATGCCTAAGCCTGGGAACTCAGCTCCTGGGAAACTGTATTCCTGCGTGTAATCTCCCGCCTTTCCTGCCTTATAATATCTCCCAGCTAGTGAGCCTTTCATAGCTGTCATTTTATTCGTTTGCACTGTATGCCTATTTGATCAGTAAAAGCCATCTGTTTGGACTCTATATGACTTTGTGGTGATTTCTGGTTCTGTGGGCCAAGGGCTGACAGGTGCACTGTTTGATCCATTGGGGAAACCCTTCTCCATGATGCCATAGTCATCATCTGGATCAGGCACTGTATATGCAGAAATTGAGAAACTCACATGTGACCCTGGCGACTGAATGAAGACCTCAGATCCAACCTGTGCAAGCTTTAGTGTGAAGATTGGCTCTGAGGATGTGGCTGGTTTTTTGTGGTTTTTTTTTAGTGTTTTAGGTTGAAATAAACCTGAAACTCAGATTTCAGCAGGGGCAGCAGTGATCCATAGGCCAGCCTCATGTCCACCAAAATAACCCATCTTTAAGAAGTGGAAAGGTCAATAGTAGAAGACCAGTAAAATAGTTCAAAAAGCCCAGATTAGGCTCTGTTCAAAACACATCTAAATGACTTCACTAGACTTGCTACGAGGCATAGGATTTGCCATAGGCTGCCATTATGCTTGTTACTCAGGCAATCATTTGGAGCCTTACATGCTCAGCCTGATCTGCTAATTTTTATGCAGTAAGAATATATATGTAAATGCTTTCCCTTCTTTTTTTAAAAACTGGGTGGGGGATAGAGCCACAGACTAATACTTCTCCTTACTCTTGGTGGGATGGGATGTGTGGGAGGGATTGGATCCAATTGGATTTATCCCTCCTTTCTAACCAATGTTTTAATTGTTGTTTTTAAGTCTTTTGTGCATTTTAATTATGAGTGTTTTGGGGAGGAGTTTGATTTTAATTGTTTTAAAATGTGATTTTATCATGTATGTTTTAAATTATCAGCCAACCCTGGTAAGAACAGAAAGGCAGGATACAAATTTTGTAAATAAAATATCTACTGGGCTGCCACCGAAGCACAGGAAGAATGCTATACCTTTAAGATAGTACACACTTAAATGTGACAGGGGAAGAAACGAGAGTAAATAAGAGGAGAGGATACACACATACTTGTCTGTCTAGCCCAGTTTTGTCTACTCTCCATGGTCTCAAGAAGAACATGGCAGGGTCAGGTCCTTCTGTCAGGTCCTTTAACTGGAGGTGCCAGGAATTCACTCTGGCATTTTGCATGCAAAGCAGATGCCATAATGCTAAGCTATGGCCCCGCCAAGGGTAAAAAGAAAAACTAAAAGAGGATGTGGGAACACTGATAGAAATGGAGAGGGAACGGAACAATACAAGTTTGGGGAAAGCAGAGATCCACAGGGAATTGATATTATATGGTACACTAACCACAATCTAAAGGTAAATGTGTAAAGTGACTCCTAGATGCAATGACAAAACAGCACAGATGGTTTCTGTAATGCTCAAGCAGCCTCATAAGAAGCTTGCTCAAAAGTAATGTACAAAATTGTACAAAGGAAAAAAGACCTTATATTGTTAGCCTAATTTTTGCACTGAAGCTCTGTCTTCTATCAAAAAAGACAAATAAAACCATGTAGATAAGCTGCATGCATTTCCATTATATTGGGTTATTTTTTTCCTTTCTCCTTTAGGCTTTCCAGAGATACAGCAGAACTGGAAAAAGAGTTGAAGAATGTGAATACTAAGCTTGACTTAATTATGAAAAATGTACCTGAAGACACAGGATCAGGAGATAAGAAACAGAAATAGCAAGAGGTGAGAGGAAGGGGCCAATATTACAGCTTGAACCTCAGAGGGACCCTGTTGCATCAGGTATAGATCTCCTTTCCATTACGGCTACATCAGCATTCTTTCAGCGGATGCTGCATCACATGAGGGTTTGTTTGGAGCACCATGAGGGATGCATTGGGCCAAAGGGAGGACCAGTAGCATAATGCCACAACATACTTCCCTAGTGATAAGCCATTCTTCTGACCCTTGCCCCACTAAAAACAAATGGTATATAACAGGACATTTTTGCAGCTCGGTCCAAATATTGGTGTGGCAGAGGCGTTCATCCCTGACCTGGATAGCCCAGGCTAGCCTTATCTCATTAGATCTCAGACGCTAAACAGGGTCGACCCTGCCAAGTATCTGGATGGGAGATTTCCAAGGAATACCAGTCGTGACGTGGAGGCAGGCAGTGGCAAACCCCCTCTGTTAATCTCTTGATCAGGGGTCAACATAAGTCAGATGTGACTTGACAGCCAAAGTAGATTGAGAAGACTGGATTGTTAGCCGTATTTTGCCTTAATTGTACTTCGCATACAGGAGCCCCTATGCTGAATAAACTAATCCCCCGAATCCACTCTCTGCACTTACACCGAAGCACATACTTCCATACTGGCTAACACCGCACATGGAAGTGTAAAGTGATAGAGAGAATGGTCTTTTTCATGGTGGGCATACTGTTAGTTTTAGTACTAGGAAGAAAGCCACTGTTTCGCTCATAATGTGAGAAAGCCACCACAATTTTTCTGTGCCATGGAGTAAATTTGAGAGGAGCCCAGAACAGCCTCCTTCTAATGCTTGCAGACCATTAAGCATATTTCTAGGTGGTTCATTCAAATAACTGGCACTTCAAACATCCCAGTTTTTCACTGGTCTAATTTTCACTCTCACACCCTCTCTCACACACATGCATTTAAGGAATAGTTTTTTACTGACAAAACAGAAAATTAATTCATACCCAAGACATGGGACTAGCAGAGATGGAAGACAGCCAAAGATTTAATTAAACGGAAGACCATATTAAACAAAAGAGGGAAGGCAAAGCTAGGTATCTGCAGGCACCAACTAACATTGGACTAAATGATTGTCCTGGAGAAATAAATCTAAGATAAAACATCAACTTTCAATTGCTACTTCTTCCTTTGGTTACCACAAGTTATCACAACTGTTTTTTCTCTCCCCACCTCTCCCTTGATATGACGTTCAGGGGAAGAGCAAGTTTAGAGCTAGGATGTTGAATGTTCAATAGCAACCAATCTGGCTGAGTTTGGGATGCTCAGTTTTGCTTTTTTTTCCCATCTGGAGTCTAGTCCAGCTTCTGCAGTTAATTTAAAGAGTACATTCTAAATATCTGAATAGCAGTGCAGATGTTCTTCATCAAAGGTACATGAATTGGGAAGCTGCCTGTGTGTTAGTTCCTTTCTGTGATAAACATGCCACCACCATGACATTAATGTACACCTTTGCACGATGTTGTCTCAGTGTCAGAATAAAACATGGTGGGTGATCTTAAGTCATCTCTTAGTACATTAAACCCCACTGTCAAGTATCCCAGACAGAGGGCTTAAACTGAAGACGCTGTGAGTGGCACAACTGTCTTGTGTATCTTACTGTACCAGAGCTTTGGCAGACTTGTTCATTGCAGCTAAACCTGCTTGATTTTGATGGAAGGACCAGCCATAACCAAGAAGTCTCAGATCCCCATCGGCTCTGTCTTACCCACTCTGTGAAAAGGAAAAGCTGAAATTTTGCTGTGGGGGTTCCATTAAACATAACCAGGAAAAGCTACTTGTACCCAGAGATGTATTTTTAATGTGGAATAGGGAAATGTATATATGTATTTGATGTTGGACGAACAAGGTTGCCTACTTATTACAGTGCTCATTGTCTGTATAGTCACACATGTGGGTACATGTGGACCATAAGTTCTAGAACGTTGACAAAAGAACACTGGACTCCCTTCTCCAGCTAAGACATTCTCACTTCTACTTATGAGCCACAGGATGGGCGGTTGAATTCCAAGGGGGTAGGGGGAGCTAAACATGTCTTTCAGTATGGGATCACATAGAAATCCTAGAAAACCAATCTCTTACAGGTAATGTCAAGATTACATGTAAGGCACAAATGCCGCTTCCTATAACTTACCTTGACAAACTTGTATCTAGTTTAATTTGGAAACTGTGGGCATGACAAGTTACATGAAGTATAAAAAGGAGCTACTAAACTAGTTGGTCTGCTGATTTAGTGTCTTAGTGGTAGTTTGCCTGGGTTTAATTTCTGAGCTGCCAGACGTGTTCCATCAGGTAAGAAGTTCTACAGAGGGCTAAGGGCAAAACTGTGCTACTAATTGTTTGGTTTTCTGTTCCTTTGGGCAGGAAAAAAGAGCAAATATTTCATTTCATGCTGGAAGCTGGCACCCCTTCAGATACGTAAAAAAAATACTGTGGAAGAATGGCTTACTAGTGAGATGTTATACTATACAATGTCACAGAAAAATAAATGTCTTTTAGTTTTGTACCTGATAATTTCTTAAAGTATTATGTATTAAAGGGACTGTTTGAAAGCAGTGAAAGACAGATGCCCCAATCCAGAAAAAGCAATGTGCCTATCAAGGCAGGTTTCCCTATGGGTTTTAGGAGTGAGTATAACTCAGAGGAACATCCAAATGAGAATGCAGACTCCCAAGCATAATCCCATTTATACAGAATAAATTTGAAATGACATCTAATTAAAGCTCTGGTGTTCCTACTACACAGGCGTCTAGACATGGGCTGCCTTCTCTGGGGCCTGAGAGGTAATTTCTGGAACGAATTCTTAAATTCATAGTCTTATTCCATTTAAAATTCCCTGCACTGTCTTTAAAACTCAGCAGGTTTGTAAGATAATCACCTATTAAGATAAAATTACAGCATTAAAATAGGACCAGTCTTATGTTGAGTCCCAACTGTCACTTCAGAAATAAAGGCCCTATACCGTCTCAAGAAATGGTCAGGCTTGATCTGTCACCTCCAGGCAAGGAAGTGCCATAGTTGTAATGCAGCCACTGAGAGTGTTTTTGCCTTAAGCAATATAATGCACACATGCTAGCAAGAGTGTGCTCTTAGTACCCTGATAATTTCAAAACCTCAAAATCTGGCCATGTCATTAAACAAAATCATGATGTACCAAGAACAGCTAAATTCTGTGGCTGGTATAAAATTAAGGAAGCTTACAAATATACTTTTTTGTGCAATTTATTCTGCTGGTTGTGAATCAGATTTATTAATACGGCAAAGCCATTAAAACTGCTGGTTGTGAAGATGATCTAGGAACTATGCAAGAAAGGTAGGCAGGCAGAGATCTTATGATGCAGCACTGTTATTGAGTGGGGCTGTGGTTCAGTGAGAAAGCGTCTGGTTTGCTTACAGAAAGTCCCAGTTGAATCCTCACCATCTCTAGTTGGATCCAAGTTGTAGGTAACATGAAAGATCTCAGCCTGGGAAGATGGAAAGCTGCTGCTCATGAGAGTAGACAAAGGGCATAATGCTAGATTTTATTCCAAGCAGCTGTGTCTACGTTTATGAAATGCAAAGGGAACCCTTGCTGCACTTCTATACACATACAGTGCATTCCTGAGGTGGGGGGCTGAAAATTCTCTGGAGGCGGTATGACCCTGTCGCCAGAGTAAGTGGCCTCTTATTGGAATAAGAGGCACTTACGCTGGCGGCAGGGGCAGTTCCGTCAGCACCTGGGCGCTGTGGAGCTGCATGCCGCTCCTGATGCTACTGTCTCTCCGGGACCTAGATTCCAGAAGAGATATGCAAAGCCGGCATTGTGGGGGGGGGGGTTCCAAAGCCCCTCCAGCCTGGGATCGCCCCCCCCCCCCCGCATTGCTGCACCAGTTTTTTTCTGGCGCTGCATTGCTGTTTTCTATGTGGGGGGAAAGCCCCATTTTCTTTATTTTCCTTTTTAAAAGGCTTTTTAAAGCCTTGCAGCAGCTGAGAAATATCTTTGAAGGCACCACAGTGGTGCCTCAGCTACTCTGTCCCTGGCCACCGCAAGGCTCAGGAATCAGTTGATAGTACAGTAACTGTTCTTTTAGGAGGCAATGTCATAAATGTTAGGGAAGAATGCATGATAAGCAAATGCTAGTTCCTGACTAATCTGGTGCCACTACTTGGGACTTTCTTTTCTAACCAGAACTGCATGTTAAAGGAAAATGGAATTAGGTTACAATTAGAAATCTTACTAACTATAGACCCCAGAGAGGTACTACTATATGCTCTCACCTCTGCAAGGATGGAATTTGCATGTCTACAGGAAACAGCTGGTGTTGCTTGGTGAATGACAATGATTCTTAAAGGCGTGGGAATTATTATCAATAGTCTAACAGCAATTCCAAATTCTAAGAATATGTTATATGTAAAAAAAACCTGACAATAACTAGCTGCATTTTAAAAAATCCTTAAGCTTTTAGAAAGAAATAACTATAACTGTGTATATTCTCTTCCTTAATTTGGTTTTAATTTGTGAACGAGATGTATTGTTTGCTATGTGTACAAATTCTGATTATGAATTGTCAACTTTTTAGTAAAAATTATTTTTAAAAAATATATATATATATTTTCAAAAAGGAATCTTTCAAAATGATGCTCTGTTAGGCTCTTGCCTAAATCCCCACAACAATATTGCTGTAAACACACATATATAATTGAATATGACAATAAAAGTTGCTTTTATTATAAAAATCTATACAGTGAAATGCCAGACATAGCAATCATTTATATCTGGTTTATTTATATATATTTATATATATATATATATATATCCACATATATAGTTTTTACTTATACCAAAGTAAAACTATGTTATATCACAAAATGCCTAAACCTACTATTTATTGCTCAATAAGAATGGTACACCACACACTCTTAGCATAACTGATGCCATGCTAGCTATGATACTGAACAGCCAAACACTGCATAACACACACAAAAGCAGCTGTTAATAATTCTGAATTTGAACCAGGTGGATCACTCACTTTATAAAAATATTGGAATCATATAGATTTAAGCATTATAAAGGAGGAATATATTATTTAAAACATTTAAATAGTGCATATTGACATTTTGCATGTGGTATATAAAACATTCATGTCCAACACTATACAGCACACATAAGTTTCAATGTTTGGATGCACCTGTGTCTGCAGACTGATAGAAAAGTAACTGAAGTGTACATTGCACAATGGAGCTGAATAAAAGCCACATATGATCTCCACTTTGAATTTCCAACCTCGCAATTTACTATGGTCCACTAACAAAAAAAACCTCTAATTCAGTAAAAAGGCAAAGCATCCGAATATAAACTCATTTTACGGCTCTCTTTCAGGTTCCAAAATTACATGCCTACAATCACACACACAAAAAAGCCTTTCTGTAGCAAACAGACAAGTCTGGAGTATCAAAACCCTACTTTAAAAAAATCTATCCCATGTCAGCACACAGACCTGATGAATTTACATGCCAGCCACTTCTTACTTTGCAAAAATTCATTTTTGGTCTTTCAGAAAGCAGTGAGAAAAAAAATGGTTGTGCTGACATCAACTGATCATAAATACATGCAGCAAATAGGGACATGCCAAAACATGGCCATAATCAACTAAAAAAAAAACCCAAAGAGCACCGATTTAAACACTAAGGGCTCAATCAAGTCCTATCACAGTACCTAATGTCATAATACAGATGAGACTCGCTCCGCCCCCAAGCAGCATAAGCCCATGGTATTCATCTGCTCATGCTGCTTGTAAGGGCCTGAAACAGAGCCGGTACAGACACTGCAGGGGGGAGGGGATGAAAAGAGAGCTCTCTTTTTCCTTAACTGGAATCCCTCCGTGTGTAGGTGCTATGCCCACAGCAGCACTGTAATGAGCTCTTAGGATTTTGCCATATTTGAAAAGAAAAACATTAAAGGCTGTTGTGTCATCAACATTAGACAAGGTAAACATTACCAAAAAATGTTTCAGTTCTGAAGCTGTATCATGCAAGAATCATATGATACCTGCTTAATACCAAAGGTTAAATCACTTTGCTTTCCATTTCTCGAACAGTGACATAGCAGAAAGGCTCCCTTCAAAGCTGACTCCATCTTAAGACCATCACGTTAACTATATTGGTTGTAGCCCTTGATAAAATACACTTATTTCAGATACAGCAGAGTTAGATAATTAACACAGGCCTGCTGAAGCTGTACAGCACCATCACATTCTCCCCATCAAGGATACGATGCAGGATCCAATTCAGACCACACGCTAGGTCACCATTAGCTGATTAACTGATACGTTAACAGTTATGCAAGTCTTGTAGGCAATATGTGATATAAATATTCAGTTTTCCAAGTTTTTAAAATACAACAAGCAAGGTCACTTTCTGGTTTGTCCATTGTAATCTGAAATTGAAGAGCAAATGGGAGTTTTAAGTTGCAATTTCCACAGGCCATAAACCATTCTATTACATGACAGATGTCATTTGAAACCAAACAACGTTATTCCATGGCTATCCTCTGAAAGGCATCTCAGTTCAGTTTTGGTGCCCAAGAACACAGTCGTGTTCTTAATTTGCTGCCATTGTTCCCCATAAGAAAAAGGCAATTGAGTAGTTTCTGTGTTACACTAAGAAATGCAGACAAAACGAAGATAGCAGGTCCAGAGTTTTTGAACGGTTATTGTTCTACAGTCTTTTGGGAACAAGATTCACATGTAATAATAAAAAAAGAGAAGAAAACTGTGTTTGCTAAAGTTGGACTGTCTCGAATTGGTAAGATTTTCATTAGCTCTCTAGATAGGACCTACTTGCCTTTCAAATGTGGCACCATAATGAAGTGTACAAAAACGGCATTCTTTCAACTGCACAAGACAAAGCAAACACCTAACAAGTACTATGACAGCATATGAAAACAACCTTTCAGTGTTATGAAGAAACATAACTTATATTGACTTTGAAGAATCTTGTTTGCTGATGAGAACTTCAAGAAGCCGAAGTTTGGCCTTAACTTTCTTGTACTCTCTGTACTCATCAAGCATGGGAGCCCGATCTTCTTTCTGAACATTCCTGCAAAAAAGATGACGCTTAATATTAAGAAAATTCTGACCAATTTAAACTGGTTCAAACAAATTCCGAATACAACTAGGGCAGCGGTTTTTCATGCTGTGTCAGTGATCACATAAGGTGGTGCAGTCTACACCAGATCCTATCTTTCAATCATTTTTGTTCATCTTTCTCAGCTTAATACAAAAACATGAAATTCAAGTTCCACAACAGTAGCCGTATTACTTTAGTCCAGGGGTGGGGAACCTTTTTCCTGCCAAGGGCTATCTGCATATTTATAACATCAATCGGGGGCCATACCGGACATTGATCTCCCCGGGGGGGGGGGCTGGGTTGCCAAGTTCCTCTTCGCCATGATTGGGAGGTTTTTTGGGTGGTGCCTGAGGAGGACGGGGTTTGGGGAGGGACTTTAGTGCCATGGAGTCCAATTGCCAAAGTGGCCATTTTATCCAGGGGAACTGATCTCTGTTGGCTGGAGATCACTTGTAATAGCAGATCTCCAGCTAGTACCTGGAGATTGGCAACCCTAGTTCCTTACTCTACATATCAAGACAAATGGAAAGGTGTTTGGAGGGTGGCTTGTGGGCAGTTCAAAGGTGGAATAGGACTGCACGCTCCTCCACCTGAGGGTGCTGGAGAAGCCACCGGAAAGAGGGAAAGAAGGGAAAGAGGGAGAGAAAGAAATGGAGCAAGTGAGAAAAAGAAAGAAAAGTAGGGAAAGAAAAGGACGGAGGGAGACAGAAAGAGGTTGGGAGGGGACAGCTGTCAGCGGGGCAGGACGCCGAGCCTCCGCGGGAAGGGTCTCCCGGCGCCCTTGCGCTGCGGGCTGTTTTGCGCACTCGCCCCCCCACTTCTCTGCTGAGGGGGGGGAGGAGGCGGGGGGCCTTGTGTGTGGCTGGAAAAGCGGGAAGGCTTTTTCTGTCTCTGGCCACTGATGCATGGGAGGTTTTGCCTTGGATTTGCCGTTCTCCAGATGCACATTTCCCCCCCTCCAAATTCTCAAAACTCTGCATGGGGGCTTATTTTTGAGTTTTGAGAATTTGGGGGGGGGGAATGTGCATCTGGAGAGCGGCAAATCCAAGGCAAAACCTCCCGTGCATCAGTGGCCAGAGACAGAAAAAGCCTTCCCGCTTTTTCCAAACACACACAGCCCCTCGCGTCCTCTCCCCCTCATCAGAGAAGTGGGGGGGCGTGCGCAAAACAGCCCGCAGCGCACGGGGCGCCGGGAGACCCTTCCCTTCCCGCGGAGGCTCGGCGTCCTGCCCCGCTGACAGCTGCCCCCTCCCAGCCGGGCCCACCGCCAGCGAGGGAGGGGGAGGGGGGAGGGAGGTGCCCGAGCCTTTGCCTGCCCGATTTCCTGCCCCGCGGCTTGACAGCCCGACCGCCGCACCCTTCCCCTGTGGGCCGGGCTGGGCCCCACCGCCTCCCATGTGCCTGGAGCGAACAGCAGGAGGAGGATCCCCCGCCTGGCTGGGCCCCACCGCCACCTGCGACGGTTGGGCTGGCGAGCCGCAGGGCAGGAAGTCAGGCGGGCGGAGGCTCGGGCACCTCCCGCCCGCCCCCCCCTCACTGGCGGTGGGCCCGGCTGGGAGGGGGCAGCTTCAGGCTTGTGAGAGGTGAGCGGGGTGGGGCAGAGCCTCCTTCGCGCCCACCCGTTAGCCACGCCCCTCTGCTCGCACAGGCCCAGATGGCGCCGGAGAAGCCGCCGGCCATGCCGAGTGTGGGCACTTGGCTTCTGTTCCCCACTCGCCCGGCCATCTGCGCCCGCTCCAGCGGCGGCAATGGCGGCGGCTTCTGCAGGAGAGTCCGCGGGCCGCCGCCAATGATGTCGCGGGCCGGATCCGGCCTGCGGGCCGGATGTTCCCCACCCCTGCTTTAGTCTGTTTAAGCCAATGCAGTGAAGTGTCTAATACCATCTTAACAAATTTACTGCAGCATCAGTTCTCATAAAGTGGGCTCTGGATCATGAAAGTTTATACCGTAATAAATTTGTTAGTCTTTAAGACGTGACACAAGACTGTTTTATCTCATTAAAGTACTGACTGTCCCTTTCTCTGGCTATTTGGAAGTGCATCACAGAGAATAAACCAAGAGTCGGCCAAGAGAGGAAACTGAAAATAAAACTACACTGGAAGCTCTGGGTACGGCATTCTTAGTAGTCAATTTTTCTGCCAGAATGATAAGAACATGAAACCTGCCTTGCAGTATTTTCAACAGTGGCCAGAAAGGTGCTTCTGGAAGTTCACAATTATGTCATAAAAGCAGTGAACGTCTCATTTGTCCTCAGCAGTTAGTAAGAGGTAGTCACTGAACACAAATGTTCCATTTAGTTATCTGATAGTCTTTTTCTTCCATGAAGTTAGCTAATTTAAAATAGATCTGCCTCTCCAGCCCTGCTCTCTGTGCCCCCAGCTTCAGAGATGAGGCAGGCGGTGACTAGAGATGGGGCATTTTCTGTGGAGCTCCTCACCTTTGGAACACCCTTCCCCTTGAGGCTTGCCTGGCACCTACTTTATTTTCTTATAGGCACCAGGCCAAAGCACTTCTTTTTACCCAGACTTTCAAGCATTTAAAAACCAGATACATCAATACAATCAAATAGGCAATCTTAAGGGCCATATCTAAATGAAAACTGCTATAGAAAAATGTTCATTCTCCCTTATCCCAAACTACAAATTGGTTCCATTGGTTAAGCCCCTTCCCTGAATATATGATCAGGATTGTTATGAGGTAACAACATTCATCACAGGAAAGGTAGCACATGAACGAGGTAGAAAAGTACCATTCT
Source organism: Euleptes europaea (assembly GCF_029931775.1). Lineage (NCBI taxonomy): Eukaryota > Metazoa > Chordata > Lepidosauria > Squamata > Sphaerodactylidae > Euleptes > Euleptes europaea. The sequence goes on along the minus strand of NC_079312.1, from coordinate 90,082,502 downwards.
ATGCTTAAACATGGGGCTTCCATGAAAGTTTATGAAGCTGTTGTTGATAGAACAACTACTGGTGCTTGCTTCCACAATATTTGTTTAGTCTGGAATGAACTTCATTCCCTCAGTTTTCCGGAGAATGAGATGACACTGTTGCCAATGCTTGGTATTCTATGTTTTTCCTGCTGCCTTCACACCATTTTTCATACCTGATTTGGGTGTGTGTGTGTTTTTTTAAGCACAGCTGTAGCACCAGCTTTTCGAGTTTAATGGGAAAAGCACTACAGAGGTCTCTTGGAGCTACTGTCCTTTCAAGTTTCGTTCTTTTATCTTACAGCTGCATCCCCACTTATTTCCTATTCAGCCACTTTAATTATAAATTCTTTGGGGGGACTTAAAGCACAGTTCTCTTTTCAATCAAAGAGATAGATTATTTTCTTTATTTCCTTTATCATAATTGTGTAATAATAAAATTATGATGTGGCCGCAGAGAATATTTTTTTCTAGAGTATTTTTCAGGACTACTTATTAGAAGCCTAAGTTTCATCTTAATGTGGAAGATGATCACCCACAAAAGTTGCACTGTTCAGTGTGTGTGTGTGGGGGGGAGGATTATAGTTATTTGCCACAGAGATTCTATGATTAAAGTTATTTCTCTCTCCCTCTCCAACAATTTTGACATCTTATGGCACATGCATTAAATTTCTGGTTGGGCAAGCATCATGCACTATTAAGTCACCATCCACATTGCAGCCTCTTACATAGAAATACATTTTTGCATGGAGAGGACCTTCTGTACCTCGGAGTCCAGTAAGAATTTCCCACTGGGTTTTAATGTTTGTTACATTTTATCAGTTCTGTTGAACTTTGTTGGCCATTTTATATCTAAAAATAGAAGTTCAGCGGCACCTTAAAAACTAACAACATGTAATACAATAGGAGTTCACTTCTTCAGATAGCTGAAAGAAACTCATACTGAGAATCCTACTTAAGGGGAAGATTTACAAAGTGGGGAAGGGGGGGCGTTAAGGCAGAGAGTGAATTCCACCACAAATCTTTCAAGTATAGATTTTGTGTGGGGGGAAATAAGGGATAGTAAGATTAGGTGTGAATCCCATCACAAATCTCCAAAGTGCGAACCATGTGTGTCTGAAGCAGAATTAGCAGTCACAAGTATTTATTTTATTTTGCTGCAATAGATTAGCATGGCTACCCCTCTGTAATATTTTATAAACAATTTTTAATTATTTTTTAAGTCTGTGTCTCAACAAATGTTTCCAATGTGGCATATGTTATAGAATGACTAATATCAACCACATAAAAGCCATTAAACAATACAGCAACAACTAGCAATATTAAAATGTGATTGCTTTTGCGCTAAAAGAAAGTGGGAGAGAATCAGAAGTTCACTTCTGGCAAAGGCCAGGAAGAACAGAACAGCTTTTACCTGATTTCTAAAGCGCATGAAAGAAAGCATTATGGAAGCAGAAACAAAAAGAAAGCTCCTTAAACAAGATGCTACAACATGCCCCTGACAGCACACCCAACCTTCTTTCAGAAAGTGAGGGGAGAGCAGTGACCAGAGTCACACTTCAGGTATCCTGTGATCCCAAACCTTACAGGGCATTAGAGATATACTCACTGGCAGCTAAGTGAAATTCCCTGCTATTTTCAAAGGCAGACACATATAAAAGCACATTGCAGTAGTCTAATTGTGTTTTTTTAAATCTCATTGTTTCCATTAGCAACAATAATCCAGTCTCACAATGCCTAAATGTTAAACTAACCTTCCATTTTGCTGATAAAATCCCTCTTCAAATTCCCGTAGTGTTTTGCGCAATTTCTTTTTCTCAGCTCTGGCTTTCCAAAGTTGTTCCAATAATTCAGGCCTAAAAATGCATTGTAAAAAAGTACATCAAATCATCAACATCATGACAGATATTCCATCCTCTACAAAAGCCATTAGTTAGATGACAAGCAACTTTTGAAAAGAAGTTGCTTCATATCTTAACAGTCATCACAGTGGAAAAAGTGCTGAACCATTCCCTTGTCAGTGAGACAGAAAACAGCTAAAAAAGTAAAGCAATTTATCTGAATTGCTAAATCAGAATGTCATTTCAGATAAAAATCCTCCTTTCACTGCTCCAGCCTGCTCCCATAAACAACCACAAATCTTTGTTGAAAAAAATATAAGGCAGTTATTTTGATCATGAAATTACACCTGCTGCTTTGTGCCCAAATTTGCTTACATGGAAGCTGCACGGGTACTAGACAGGCGAAGCTCTCGAGTCAATTTCTCTTGACTTTCTTCAACATCAGATTCTGAGTTTTCAACTGGGCTAGTATTAACAGACTGCATCTGGGCACTAGATTTCAGGAGATCAGTCAGTTCTGATGACAGATCACCATCTTCTTCCTCTTCCTGCAAGATATTGGAAAAGGAGTTAACACTAAGTGTTATGCATTTTATCATATAGCCAGAGTCGCAGTATGCACAGCAGTTCTGCATATGCATTAGAGTTAAGATTTTGCTGCTATTTGGGAACAGTAGAGCATTAATTAATGTGAAACCTGCTGTAGTGAAACTCAAACACTCATGAATTATTGGATTAGGACCACTGCCTTCTACAAATACAAAGAATACCTTAATTTCTTCAAAAAAGTGGGCTGTTTCTCCTTCTATGATAGGTTGTAACATTTGGCTGCGTCTCTTGGTTGATGGTGATCCCTACAATATAAATACTTAACTCAGTCATCAATTATCCAAAACCAGGGCACCATGAAACACTGGATTAAGAAATAAAAATGCCACTACCCCTAGCCTTGCTGCTTGTATCTTGAGCATACAGGCTAGTTGCAAATGTCTCCAGAAGAGTAACACAGGGCAGGACACGTTATCTTTTTTGCTAACTTAACACCGAGTATTTGGCAAACATATGAAACACAGGCTCTCTCTACTCACAAGGATGGGAGTAATGCTTGCTCGAGTCAACATTTGTTTCACAAGCCTGTATCTGTCATAGAGGGGTTTAACAGCATGCCTTTCTTCTCTGGAAACCTGAATGAAGAAAAGATACTCAACATGTCACTGTAGATAGAATGAAGTTTGAGAATGGATTCAGTGCCCATAAGATGGTTCTTCCCACTTTTTTTTGAGTAAACTGTCTCGCTGTTGGCATTGTAACTCACAGGATGCATCGCTTAAACATATGCTTTGGGTGTGTCCAGTAATCAGTTTTTCTGAACCAATTCTGTATTCAAAAGTTCATTAATTTTTGAGGATGCTTATGTACTTTTAAACTATCTGCTCATCTCTTGAAGGCTAACTGATGGTCAATGAACATGGACCCTCTATACCAGGGGTGTCAAACTCATTTGTGAGGAGGGCCGGATATAACATAAATGTCAATTGGTCGGGCCGACTATGTGTACCAAATAAATAAATACCATAAAATGCCTGTGTCTTCTATAAAATTAAGATCTCTAGTCCCTCGCATTAATTATTATTTTTTTACATTTTAAACGGGGTGGGGGAGTTGGCTGCCTTGGCTGGTGAGCCAACAGCTGACTTGCCAGCCCAGATCTGGACTGGGGAGGGTGGCTGCCTTGGCTGGCGAGCCTGCAGCAGGCTCACCAGCCCAGATCTGGAAGGGGAGGGCTGCCTTGGCTGGCGAGCTTGCAGTCCTGCCCCAGTCCAGAAAGACAAGGAGAAAGAGAGTGTGATAGAAAGAGAGGCAGAAAGAGACAGAAAGAGTGAAACAGATAAGAAAGGGACGGGGTGGCAGGGTGGGTGGGCAAGGCCCGAGTGGTCTTGCTGTGCCCAGAAAGAGACAGGGGTGGCTGAGTGGGCACACGAGGCTGCTGAGGCCTCGCTGCACACGGGAAAATGGGGCAGGGCGGGGGTGGGTGGGCGTGCCAGGCCACTCGCGCCTTGCTGCGACCAGGAAAGATGGGGTGGGGGTGGGTGGGCATGCTGGGCCTCGCTGCGCCCCGGAAAGACAGGGCAAGGTGGGTGGGTGCACCGGACCGCTCGGGCCTCGCTGCACCCGGAAAGGATTGGAGGAGGTCGCTGGCTGGGCGAGCAAGGCCGCCGCGGCCCTAGGAAACCCATAAAGGGAGGGGGAGTGGGGGCTGGCTGCCTCGGCTCACGGGCTAGAGAAAAGCCCTCCAGGGGCCGGATCCGGCCCATAGGCCGCATGTTTGACACCCCTGCTCAATACCCTTAACTGCAGCTAAAATACTTGTATTACAACATTGGAGAGATAAATGCCCACCTCCTGTAAATCAATGGATTGAGAACCTTACAAATATATCAGTATTTGAACACATGGCATACAGACAGCAATTCTGTATGGACTTATTTCTAGATATTTGGAAATCTTTTATAATAACTTATGTACAGAGCTGCACCACTGACACATTTTTGTTCCTACTCTTTATTTATGGTTCCCCCTTTTTTTCTTTTTTTTATTAGTCACTGGACCCCCCACCCCCCGGTTTTTTCTGTTTTTTGAAAGAAAAAAGATGGTTCTTCCCACTCACTTTTAATTATGTGTTCCAACACAGAATCAAGTGAGAAAGCCAGCTCCTATTAGGAGGTATTTAACATATAATAGTGGATGAGAGTTGGAAGATTAAGATGGCAACTGGAGGAAACATATTGAGATAAACTCAGTGCTTTAGTAACCTTAGCCATTGGCTTGTCCTGCAAAGCCAAAGAAAATAATCTATTTTGGGGGACCTTATCTCTTGTTTCCTGAGATACAGACAGCTCACCTTTCTCTTTTGGCTTTGTGGATTCATCTGAGGAACTGTTTCATTGAATCTGCCCATCTGGTCCCTTCTGCTAAGTTTTAAACGACAGGCAAATATATTTTTGTTTTCCCAGGCCTTTGACAATCTGTAACAGGGCCCGTCCCCCTGCCACCCCTTCATTCTCCTATCCAGCATAAGATTGAGTTTTAATTTTTGTTGCTGTGGTTTTGAAGTGCTGTTTTAATTTTAACTTGGGTTTAACGAACTTGCTATTGTACTTTTGTGTTCGACTGTATTGCCCAAAGTTATCTTCTGCACATAGAAAAACACATCTGTGGGCAGAGGGGATTGTGTGATTTCTGCTTGTTCCCCCACCCACTGCAGATCACCTCTCCATCACCCATCACACCCCATCTTATCCCCAAGGGTCCCACAATCCCCTGGCATTTTGCGAATAGGATGCGCTGAAGAGAGGAGGAGAAGGGAAAGATCTGTTCTATGAGCTTTGCTCCACTTGTAAACCGTTGGATCCAACACTGTGCTATGTATGGCATAGAAATGATTTAAATAAATAAATAAATAATCTTGGCATGCATTCTGTTTACCTAACTGACAGTCGGGAAATTTGGAATTGTTGGGGCAATGTAATATATAATATCAGAAGAAGTCAAACTAAGACAGAATCAAAATATAATAAACCATTCTTTGAATGCTGAAATACATATTTATTAAATAACAGTCTCAGAATTTTAAGGTTAATTTTGAGGGAAAACTCAGCTTAAATCATTTGAATTCTGTGATTAAGCAAGCTCCATGTGACAACTATTTTGCAGCTCATTCTCTGAGTACGAGCAATGTAACATGATTTCTGACACCATGCTTTTTAGGAATCTGTAGGGATCTGTAGGAAAACCACTGAGGACAGATCTTCAGTGATCTTGCATTATCATGTCAACTTCACTGCAGACAACTGCAGGTACAAGAAAAAGAGATCTGAAATGTTACCGGTCGCCCATGCTGGCTTTCATAGTACAGGAGACTTTTTTGGAGTGAAGTTTTTTCTTCCGCCAGATTGTCCTTTGTCATTGTCTGCAGTGGGGGGAAAATACAAGCATCTAAACCTGAGTCAATTTTCTATTGCATGCTTGAATGGTAGTAAAAGATTAAAGGGGTTATACTGAATAACGTCTAAACATTAGCCTTTTTAAAAAAAAGGTTCCAAAAGAAACAACTGTTTTCTACTCAAGCCTTCCTCCTTCACTATCAGTAAATGTTTCATATGCCTTAAAACTGAACGGCAACTCTCTTACATACAAACTGCATGTATGCGTCTCAACTCTAGATTAGGGTGATAATCTGTAAAATTGGTTCTTTTAGGTTCGCCTGCCACAGTTGCTGGCGAAACGTCAGGAAAGAAAATTCCAAGACCACGGTTACACAGCCCGGATAACCTACAAGAACCAATGAACTCTGACCGTGAAAGCCTTCGACAATAATCTGTAAAATGTTTGCATGAAAAAAGTACAAATGATATCACTATAAGTGACCGCATGACATAACAACTTTAGAAGTGTCAAAATACAGTAAGCCTGAGATGAACATCTGCATTTTCAGATGCAGCAGTACAGACAAACATACATACTTTTATATCATCTGGTAGGCATCTTTCAATTCGTTTTTCCTTCAGTCTTTTTAAAATGAGCTCAACTGTGGCCTCCTTGGTAGGTTTCTTCTCTTTCTGAGCAACCTGCTGATTATCTTCGTTTTCTTCATCTTCATGGTCCAGAGAGGAGCCAAAGCTTTTTGGAAGTGTGTTGCTTCGTGGCCGTGACTGAGGTATGAATTCTCCATCTGAGCTTTTGTGCTTTGCATCTGTTGCCCCCCAAAAAAATCACCCACCCTCAAGTCAATTGGTTTAGAAGAAGAGTTGGTTTTTATATGCCAACTTTCCCTACCACTTAAGGAAAAATCAAACCAGTTTACAATCACCTTCCCTTCCCCTCCCCACAACGGACAACCTGTGAGGTAGGTGGGGCTGAGAGAGCTGTGACTAGCCCAAGGTCACCCAGCTGGCTTCATGAGTAGGAGTGTGGAAACCAACTCGGTTCACCAGATTAGCGTCCACCACTTATGTGGTTACAATTATTCTTGTTAAATCATCTAAGACAAAACAAGTGATGAGAATTCTCATCATGGTCAGAATGATTAGACCCAGAATATATGTTGTTTAACAGGATAAATCATGACCACAGACTTACTGGAGGCTGCCTTTGCGGCTGCATAGAACTGTAGCAGCTGGGCGAGTGTGATGGCCCAGCTGCTTCCGTTTTGCCTGCATGCTGGCCGGGGCTGGCCTGGTCCTCCACCCTGCAGCAGCCTATCACAGCTCCACGGGGGTGGGGTGGGCCTCCTGAGGGCAGGGTGGAGCATGACACAAACGTGGTTGCGTCATGTCCACCCCTCCTGGATTCAAGTCCCTGCCGTCCAGCCCTCGGCCTCGGTGTGTGGGCGCAGTGGACCCACCCTCCCTTCCCATGTTCATTGCTTTATGTTATGCTTTATTTGTCACAGCTTTAGGCAGTTTTTGGCATTGGGCCAGATCCACTGTGGGGAGGCTATGCCTGCGTGCCTGCCTCCCCCTTTTGGGGATCCCCATATGGGGTCTTGGGGCCGAGTCCTACTGAGGATGCCCAGCTCAGGGCTGTTACATGGTGCCACTCCCAGGTGGCAAGGGTACCACTTACAGGTCTGGGCCCAAGTGAAACCACTGGCTTGCCACTCCCGGTTTCCCCCAACTCTTGGGTTGGGGATGTGTTTCATTTGACAGAGTGGTCGCCCAATGCCTGGATTCATGCTCTATGCCTCACCGATGCTCCATCTGCTATAATCAATAAAGCTGTAGCCTTTTTCAATTCACTTCTTCTGTTCTCTACCCTTATTTCTGCCACAATGCTGCACCTGCCCTTAGCACAGCAAATATTAACCACTCATTAGAAGACAAATTAAGATTCAGGTATTCTACACACTCCAGTGAAGGTCACGGAAACATACATATATTTTAGCCTCTCTTACCTTTTATTTGCTTTTTCAATTTGGTAAGCTCTGTCATCCACTTTAAAACCTTTGGATTTGCTGCGATATCAGTATATGAGGGCTGCAAAGAGGTATGCATAATGTTAGTACGTCAAAAAATCAGAAATCCTACAAAACCCCACAGGGTTGTTGTGAAAATAAAATGGAATAATGAACATTATTCTTTGCCCCTTTTGGGAAAAGTGGATATAAATGTGGCAACAATGGAACATTACACATCTCCCTGTTACATCTAAGTAAATACTAATTCCTATCCAAGGGGGCAGATGAAGAAGCCATTTTCTTCAAATAAGATAAAGTATTTTGGGTGAGGTAGCTGGTTAACAGTGTGAGGTAAAGAGCAAGCTTACCTTAAAGTTTTTGTCTTTTTCAAACTGTTCCTCAAATTGCCTGATTTTTTTCTGCAACTTTTTCACTAGCTGATAAGGAGTCTTGTCTTCCCTTCTGTCATCCTTAGAGCTACTAAATGACGCTCTTCGAGTTCTGAATTTTACAAAAGGGGAAAACACTTAGATACTGTGTTCATGTGCTGTTCCAAAAAAAGAGCAAGCATACATTTACACTGTAAAACCCATGCAGCGATCAGAATAAAATTCTCACCTGTTAACTTCTCCTCTCATACAACATTGTCACTAATCCTCACTATAAAGTTGTATTTTGCTCAGATGAGAACATGGCAGGTGAAAAAGCTGTCAGTCAAGTGCTTGAGTCACTGATAAGAGCCACACCCCTTCCTCTTGCCACAAGGTGATAGATTTCTTCCAAAAGCTGTAAACCACAACACCTAAAAAACTATTAAACCATCACAAGCCCTTCACTATGAAAAAAATCACAGCTCCATCTCACTACAATTTGAAAAGGTACCTGTCTGGTAAAAGCAACAAAACAAAATGATGCATTCTCTCTCTTTGACACGTTCCTTTTTAAAATCACAAACATCATATATAATGCAATGATAAAAGAATGGAAATAATGGAGGTTTCTTATCCATGCATTCTGTTCCCTCCCTCCTTGCAGTGACATCATTTGCACCAGACAACTCCCTCCCATATAAGATACTAACCATCTATAGTAAGACCACAGAGAGCTTCTCTAAGATTTGATGCTTATGCTAGTTGAAAGCAAACACTAAAAACTGCACTCATAATAAACCATGGTTTGTGCAACAAGGTCGCATTGACCTACTGGATATAAGTAACTAATCCTGGTCTGTGAATAAAAGGGCAGTTTGTCTACTTCATCCCTCCTCCCAGCAGGAACAACATCCACTCTCTACCGTTGTCTGTGTCCAACCCCACACATGTGGCAGTACAACTGGACAGAGTATGTTTTGCAAACGCAGATACCACAACGAACCACAATCAATACAGCCTGCAGTTTACAAGCCCTAGTTTGAAATCCCAGTTAGATACCCAGTTTGTTTGGCCTTCTGATGTTAAATATCACAACTAACCAAGGGTTGGTCAAACTCCAGGCCATGTCTAACTACTGTATTCTAGTCTTGCTATGTTCATTTCTCTGGATCGCTACACTTCAAAAGCAACAAATGGCCCCAAATTTAAGGGATTCCCCATAAACACAGGCTGGCAACAAAATCCTATTAAAAATGTTGATAATCTTAGAGCCAACAAAATATGCATCCACACATATTTTTGTTCCTGGCTATCCTGAAAATGGAGTTATTTTATCTTTAAAATATGTCATCATTGCTACAGCCTCTCCTCCTGATGAGGCCCTTCTCTCTCTAATGGCACTTATTTACACCGTATTGCCTGCCTGGTGCATTTTTACTCAGTGATTAGGAATGCTTTAAAAGACGCAATGTTCTGTACAAAAAAAAAACCAGTCCAGTATGTTTTTGGTTCATCTGCCCACAGAAATATAGTTCTTGATGATGAAGGCGGCACATATCATCCTTTACGTTATAGCTAGTTTTAAGGTCAATAAAACATTGAGTAGAGCTTCAACTAAACTTCTTACTATGCAGTCCTGAAGGGAGGGAGCAAGTCAGCTTAGGAGCCAACATGACCCCACAGCAACGTAAGTGCCCAGTTATTCTGGGTTAACAGGCACTTATGCCGCTGCAGAGGGCATCCCCGCCGGCCCCGGGACGCCATGCCACAGTGCGGGGCTCAGGCGCTGGTAGGGCTTTCCACCAGTGTTCTCCTGGCACAAATCTCCACACCAGCATCCTGGGAGGCGTTCTGGGGACAGAGCTTCCAAACCCCTTTTTCTCCCAGGGAATGCCTACCAGGATGCCAGTGGTTGCCACCTTTTTAGGTGGCGCAGGCCAGCTTTTTCCCTGTTTTTATTTTGGAAAAAAGTCTTTTTCCCCCTCCGTGGTGGCCAGGAAGCCTCTGAGGAGGCTTTTTAGCTGTGCCACCCCGACCACCGCAGGTTCCCCCCCCCCACCCGAAATGGGCTCTTAGTCTACTATCTACCTCATGATGCCTTAGTAAGATAATTCAGATCATGAATTGTAAGGACCACATTCCAACACACAGCTGGGCTACCAAGAATAGCTATTATGCTGAATTGTACTTCAGCTTTACATGGGAAGCACTCAATGGATAAACTCTATTCCCCAATGAATATTTACAATACCTCAGTAAAATTAATGTTCCCTTCCATACTGTATTAGAGGACAGTGAGAGCTCATCTATCTCATCCTAACTGTGGATCCAGTTGCTCACAAATGAGAATCTCCCCTTCAGATTTACAACATTTTATGCCATGAAGCTGATTTGTTAATTTTCAGTTCTTTCTTTGTAGTCTACATTGAGGTCTTGGTTTCTTTCTCCTCTCAAAATATAAGCATATGAATTATGAATGATGTCAACTAGTTGCAGTTTTCTGGATACATTTCTTTACAAAAGCCAAAACCATCAGAACAGTTAAAGCAGACTTATTTGTACAACTCACAACTCCAATTATGTAGTCTGAATGAATGCCAAAGGCATTTTTTAAAGTAAATATATATTCAAAAGACATTTACAGATTAATACACTACAGTGCAGTCTTAAGGAGAATTACTTCCGTCTAAGCTCGTTTATTTCAATGGGGTTAGATTAAAGTAACTCTGCATAGGATTGTGCTGTCACTGTACTGAAATCACAGTGCTAGGTGATACCATGATGTCTGATATAGGAAGCAAGTCCCTGTAACGAACTAAAGGTATTTGTGATATTGACAGTGAAGAAAAATGTGGAAACCTCTGATATTGCACTAAGTTGAGGATGGGCCTGCATCCTTCTTCAGGAGATGGAACAGAATCCAGAGACATGATGCAAATACATATTTGATCACTCTCTTCTGTACGAGGATGGATACCTTTTGCAACCAAATAAGAGCTGTATGAATAGCTCAGTACACCTCCAGAGGTGGAAGGGAGGCAACCTGAAGCAGAGTAAAAAGTGAATCATCTCTAAAGGGAACTTAGCTACCTGAATAACTCTCTCAGATGAATGGAAATCCATTCCTCACATCTGATAAATCACATGACATTGACTACAGCCTTCATATTGCAGCAATAATACTGTGCTCAGCTAGAAGATGAATGATTCACCTAAACTCAGTAACCTAATTCGAATTTACCTAATCAGCTACTCTACTTTCAGTTGAACACAGTCACTTTCATCTTCTACCCCCAAGGCTGCTACTGGTTAACAATACTCTTTCCTCATGCCCTAGGATGATACCCTTTCTACTGCCAAAAACAGTTTCTGTGCAAGATTTGCAGTTTCTTCGCATTCCTACTGATGAATGAATTTGCATGTGTTTTATTCTGTTAGCATTATTAAGGATTCTGTGAGAACTGATAATCATTTGCATTGCTTTCAGTGTATTTTGGTAGTGATCCTTCGTCAATGTTACATAAATCTAGTAGAAGTGTTTTGTATTATTCTTGCAGTATTGGGCCCTCCTCTTATTCCATAATGTATGGCCATGCAGGATGTTCCAGGGGTCAAGTAACATACCATTGGTAGAAGCAGAGTTAAAAGAATCATACAAGGACAGACATAGTGGCTGACAGACACTTAGATTGAAGTAGACAGCAAAGCTGGGGACAAAACTGAGGACAAAGCTTCTGACCCTGCAAGTATTAAAAGTTAGATAGTCTCTGTCAGTAGACGTAACCCAATATAATAAAGATCCAACCAAGAAATCAAGGCTTGACTAGCAAGGTTGATATTGTAACAGTCTGTACTGAGAATGGTGAACATCTGGCTGGTTGGAACGTTGATGAAGCTATAGTTTGAATGGAGCTGCACCTGCCAAAGTGGAATGGAGATGGATGGTCATACCTATGAAATAATGAAATGGGATTTCTCATAGTATGGCAGATGATCTTCCTGCTGAATCAGAGAAGCAACTCCTATCCAAATCATGGTTGTAAACATCATGTTCATCCTATGCAGAACTTGTGGCAGGCCACTGAGAAATTAGTAAAAAGTCTAAAATGGGAGAAAAAATCTCCAATACTGCCAGGAGATGAACTGAAGCAGTGATGATCCCAAATACACAGAGGACATATCCTATATGTTCTCCAAAGGATGAGGAAGATCAGGAGGGAAGGATGGCAATCTTCCAGTATGGGCATCTGATGGTAAGTTGTGACTATGCAGTTTCAGGAAGCAACTTATAACACAGATCGGGTACTTTGCATTAAGGTAAAAATGGGAGCACTTAAATCCAAACAGCTTGGCAGTAACAGTTATGAGAGCCAGGTACCATAGCAGCCATCTAATCTGAACATGTTAATGCTGATAAAACTAGCATGGCTAGAGTCACCAAATCAGGTATAGAAAGTGCACACAAACATGTCAGGTTGTCTGCATGCTTCTTTTCTGGTTACTAGAGAAAGGTAGCATGTCCAAGGACTTACAATTCTGATTAAATTTAGAATGGAGTTGGGACTTCAGAAATCCACACTGCCACAGAATACTCTGAACCCAGTGCTGAACTGGTTTCCAAGAGCTGGATATCAAAGACAGCAGAGTGAATGCAAAGATGTATCAGTATACTATGCCTTTGAAACTGAAGTACTGGAGGCGGTCTGCAGATGAACGGTTGAGTTCATTTCTGCAAAGAGAACACAGCTTCCCCAACAGAAAAAAGAAACTCAGATGGGAGAACTTGCCAAGAAGAAACTCCTGAGGAAAAATCCATGATGCCACTTTCATAGTGGTTAAAAATCAGAGCAGGAAGGTGCTTGCCTCACCCCCTCCCAGCATATGCAAAATGGTATTTCTTTTTCCTTAGAAGGGATAGGCATGAATGATACCTCCCTGACTTGACTTACAGAGAACTGCTGATGAGTGTTACATGCAGCTGTAAAACCCAAGTGTGTACCAACACACACACCACTGAAGAATAGAGATGGACCTGGTCACTCCTCTACACCTGTCAGGCACCTTGTAATTTCTGAACAGCTATTTTCTTGTTTCAATAAAGCTGAAGGACCCCTACTGCTACCACCAAGATGCAGGGTTACAGCTAAGGAAGGCTCTAGAGCAGTCATGTCCAAAGTCCGGCCCGGGGGCCAATTGCGGCCCCTGGACTGGTTTAATACGGCCCCCCCAGCCTGTTTTGCAGAGAGAGAAAAGGGGGCGCGTGGGGGCTGCGCCTGTGTTTTGCATCCCCGACCGAGGGGGCGATGCTTGGGTGGAGGTTTGCCTCGATTGGTTGTCTCAGCCCCACCCCCCGGAATGAAGGCCACCCCCCTAGAGAGGCCACTTCCTTCCTACCCAGAGCCCATGCGTGGGGACACAGCCTTTGTTGTTCTGAAGCATGGAAAAGCAGCAGCAGCAGCTCCTCCCGAGTGGGTCAAGGGGGATCCTGAGGATGGGTTGGGGGGGACTCGAGGGTAGGAAAGGTGGCGGGGGGGAAGGGAAATGCAAGGGAGGTCAGAGGCTGGCCCCAATCCGGGAGAGGAAAGACACCCCCCCCCACACACACACACACACAAACACCGAAAAGCCTGGGAGTGGGGGGGGGCTGCTCCGTCTGGCTCTCCTCCTTCCTCTCTGCAGAAGGCTGGGGTGGGGAGGAATGCAGCCCCTTCCCTGCATTGTGGAGGCCTCGCGATGGATCCAGATTTGCGGGGTGGGTGGGAGGGAGGAGGGGAGAGACTAGATGGGTCTTGAGTGGGGGGATTGTGAGTCAAGGAAAGGCAGGGGGAGAGGGGGCTGGATTTGGGGGCGGGGAGTGTTTGGAGTCAGACCCCCCCAGCAAATTCTCTCCAAGGCAAGTGGCTGCTTCGAAAGAAGAGATGGGGTGGGGGAATAAATGACTCCTGGCATGTATCGTGTTTGGAAATGAGGCGCATTCAGATGGGGCCGAGTCTGCAGAGGACACCCGTGTTCATTCCAGAGGTCAAAGCCCCGAGCAGAGAGCAAAGAGGTCAGAAGGAAAGAAGAAGGGAAGAGTTGGTTTTTATATGCCCACTTTCTCTACCACTTAAGGGTGGCTTACAATCGCCCCTTTATCTTGGGAAGGGGGGAATTATATTCTGAACAATGGTGAAAGGGAGGAATGGAGCAAAAAAGGTTGAGAACCACTGCTCTAGAGGGCTAAACAGCTCTTAAAAGATGCTCAAGGGGCAGTGTGAGCAGCAAAGCATATAGGAAGAATACAGGCACAGTGACAGCCCAGAGACTGACAATACATTCAGCTAAAGACTAGAAAATAAAAATAATTAAATGTGTTATGAAAGAATACCAGTGCTTCCTTCTGGTTCTGCAGCTCAACTTGGTTAAACATAAATATCAGTTAAAAATAAAATCCTTTTGCCACTGTAAAATTTATGGAGCCTGGGAATTAGTTGTAAAATTATAACAACTTTAAATTGCTCTTGCAGCCCATCATGGAGAAAGCTTGTGGCAAGAAGGTGGTATAGGCCCACAGGAAGATTTAAGCCTTGACTGACTATGCTTTCCACACACATTTAACTTTTCCCCTTCAGAAAAACTTTATGAAAATTTATAATGACCATTGTTGGACAAAATTTGTTACTGTCCATATTTTTAAATAAACCCCTATTTACCAGAAAAGCATTCATATACAGTTAGGCACAAGAATTAAAGTTAACCACAACTCATGGCAAGGCTTCATCACTAAATTTTGTACTCTTCATAGCACGTACACTGTACCACAGAAGGCCTCCCTGTTATCTATGTAGTTAAATACGTTTTATATTTGCCTTTTCCCTAGAAGAAAGGGGGAGGGTATATATACTTGACAAAGGAAAGGCACTGCAGCTTTACAGCTGATGAAATCAAAATACACTTGGGGAACCAGACTAGTACACAAGAGAGCAAACACGCTTGCTCCAGAAAGTGCTTTTTACTACAAAACGCAGCTGAAGCTCTGGAAACAATGCTTACCTCTGAGCCTGAATTTTGCAAGAGCTCTAATCTTGGTAAAGCAAATCCTTTTAACCTGAATTTTATGCCTGGTTTACTCTTAATATATAGGTCTTTCAGCAATGTAGCTTACAAAGCAGCTTCATAAGAGAGGCTTATATGATCTCTTGCACAGCCATAGTTACGTGGCACCCGCAACTTTGATTTACAGGTGAAGAAGGGACGAAGAATATGGAGCTGAAGATAGAAAAGTTCTCAGAAAACTGTATTTACTACCCACCTAACAAATGAAAGTGCTTTAGATGCATCTATTTTTTCTGGATCATGTAGAAAACGCTGGCTTTGCCCAAAATCCAGACTCCGATGTGACAATACTGGATGATTGTCCTCTTCCAAAGGATGATTCATTCTTCCAGCTTGTGGAGAAAGCTGAGCTTCTCCAGAGTCACTGTCTTCCTGCCAAGATTTAAAAGCAGGAAACGGCTCTACAAAACACAAAAAAATTGAAAACAAATGGAACTGGGCTATTAAAAATTCATTACGACAAGCAAGTGTCTACTCAGTGCTTAGTCTTAAGTGCTATAGTGCATACAACAAAATGAACAGTGAAATGCACTGGAAATCAACACATATGCATGGTAAAACAAAAGAAAAAATGCCCAACATGCTCAGATGATATATATCTACTCAGTGTATAACACTTGTACATTTGTATCAGATTAAAAATGAATTACACTTGTACAGTTTTGCACACTAAACTACAGTGCGTACCTTCTACAAATTCAAGAATAATGGTAGGGGAGAGGTTTTACACCATATAATAGATACATTAAAAATTAAAAAATACACTGAAATAGCTGGAATGCAACAATCAGTGCATTGACCTATCAGTATAAAATTTTACATAATGACGTCAACTTTTTAAAAAGGTAAAGGTCCTCTGTGCAAGCACCGGGTGATTCCTCACCCATGGGGTGATGTCACATCCCAACGTTTACTAGGCAGACTTTGTGGGGTGGTTTGCCAGTGCCTTCCCCAGTCATCTTCCCTTTACCCCCAGCAAGCTGGGTACTCATTTTACCGACCTCGGAAGGATGGAAGGCTGAGTCAACCTTGAGCAGGTTACCTGAAACCAACTTCTGTCAGGATTGAATTCAGGTCGTGAGCAGAGCTTGGACTACAGTACTGCAGCTTACCACTCTGAGCCACGGGGGCTCCCTAAGTCAACTTTTATAACTCCTAAAAAATTAAGAACCAATGCAATATATGAAAAATTCTGACCTTTGTCATTTATCACTGTGTAGGAATGGCTCACTCTACTTTTGGAGTGATACTAAAGAAACAATTATGCTCAAGCATGGTAATTTAAAATACCCCATTTTTCTGACACGGATGTCTTATAAAAGAATGCAATTGTTCTAAGGATGCTCCAGATTTAAGTAGGGGAATCCAAAAAATAAAATCCTTAAACTGTTAGTCCCTTGAAATTCATTCACGAGGGGAGGGGGAGGCTTTCAATGTTAACTGCTGTCTGGATAAAAAAACAAGTTCTATATTTTAATTTCCAGTGCAGATCTGATATTTAAAAGTTAAAGCATAAAAGAATGACACAACAAAATGTTGGTTAGCCCACTTCTACCTGCTTTCCACCAAGAATAAAACTGTATTTTAGAGTTAAAAGATGTACAAAACCTTAAAAAAAAAATAGTGCAACGTGTTACTACAATATGAACATATAAAGTTGCCTTACATTACAACAGGCCAGTAGACGATTTAGCCAAGTTGTGTGTAGTCTGGCAGCAGCTTTCTAGAGCCTCAGATAGAGGCCTTTCCCAGGCCTACCCACATGAGATCCTTTTCAACTGGAGAAGCTTGGATTAAAACATGGGCTCTATCACTGTACTATAGCTCCTCAGGAGGCAGCAGGTAAAGGGGCAATTTGAAAGAAACCACGAAAACGGCAGATAACTGAATGTATGGCGAACCATACTTACCCTCCCCTTCTCTCTGTAGATGCATTGTTTTGAAATCAATGAGGGGAAAAGTGATAGGGCATGGCGCTAATAAATGAAAAAATGGCAAAAAATACTGAAGTGAACACATTGCACAATTAGAACAAACCATATATAACACGTAGGACACCACAAGGAAAGTCTTCCAATTGACTCTGGGCCAAGCGTGAGCACTGAGCTCCCATTAAAGTGTAGTGAATGAAGATTACACAGCACTTATCAAAATTAGGCCCTTTATTAATGAAAAGGCTTTCCAGAAGTGGTAATCAGCGCTCACAGACAAAAATGCCACATGCATTCCCATCTTTTAGCAAAACACAGTTTAAACAAAACAGAATTTACGTAACAGTTTTTGCTCACATTGGCTGAGCATTAATCCCATTCAAAACACAAGCAAGTCCATAACCCTATTTATGCACTCAACACATAACACTTGTTTTAATTAGAATGGCAA
This sequence comes from Euleptes europaea, assembly GCF_029931775.1. Lineage (NCBI taxonomy): Eukaryota > Metazoa > Chordata > Lepidosauria > Squamata > Sphaerodactylidae > Euleptes > Euleptes europaea. The sequence goes on along the minus strand of NC_079312.1, from coordinate 90,064,839 downwards.
GCATTAACATAAACACAGTTGGACCCGATTCTTTATCACAGGGTACTACATGATTCTGTATACCACAGAACTAGTGTGGATTCTCACAAGAGGAAATCTACCAGGCCTTTTAAACTGAAGAACTCAGCACATGAGAACTCAAAAGATTTTCCCAGGAAGAACAGGATGATCAAGCCTAGGCCAAGATCCAAAGGGCCACACAAAGACTTCTTTTGCACAGGGGTTTTCAGCCTCTCGGCTTGTGAAGCCTTTCCCTTGCTCCCCCGCCCCACCACTAAAGGTCAGGAGTTCCTTAAGAGCAGCATCCATTGGCTCCAGATTGTGGGGGGGAAATGTAACCCACCATGCCTCTGTGGATCCTGGCCCTAGATTACAGAACTAAACCAACAGAAGATTTTATTTGTCCCAACTTCATGGCTAAAAGCAAAGTAAAAAACAGACACTCCCACTATTGCAAACAACCAGCTCTCCCTCCCCCCTTAAATGGATCAGTGGGTAGAAGAGTTATTTCTTTTGCTTAGATTCAAACGAAATTTAGCATGGAAGCTATTCACTTATTTAGGAACTGAATCTAAAAGCATGGTTAAAATGGGTATACCCATCAAACTACCGTAGGCTCAACAATGCAACAGTATAAACTACTTGGGGGCAAGTTATTTAAATATACATAATTCAAACATGATTACATATTTTATTGTTCAAAAACTCACAGAAGACCAAAAGCTGAACATGTCCCTGGTCTACAATTATTTGTTTGCCTTCCAAGAGTAATTAAAGGAATCTTTGTTTTTGTTATCATACTACAGCAAAAAGTATAGTCTGACACTAATAACACTAATTTGTGCTATGGTTACCTTTAAATTGTAATTTATGACAAAATAGAATTACGGTACCATGGGCAGAGAATAATTCTGCAATTAAATGAATTACATATTTGTAAATGTTAACTGCATTACAAAATGCACTTTAATTATACATAAGTTTCAAAAAGCTGACTGATTTGCAAATACCTAAGCCCAAACAGGTTACATACAGGGACATCACTAGGATCTGAGCAATTTCTCCTCTATGGACTTGTACAGGGATTCATGTTTTAGAATCAGGGGCTTTCTTTGATCTGAAAGACTCAGCCCCAAACTCTCTCTGTTGTTCTACGCATCTATTTTCCTGTCACTCCCATTTTAAACAGCTCATATATCAATGTGGTATTGATATCAAATGCCGATAAGTGAATATTATGAGGAATCCAATGTGCATTTCTGAACACTGTGTACTTTAGAATTACTCTGTTGATCAAAAAGTATTAAGGCAGTCAGAATTACCTTCCCAATTGTCACCATCATTCACATTCTTCAAATCTAGATGTGGCACAGGGACATACAGTGTTGCTTCTGGAGCATTGTTATTTCTGTTTTTCAGTTCTCCTGATTCAGTATAGGCATTTGGATCACAAATCTTGCTATCAAAACCCTATAAATAAGTAGCAAAAATATTTTAATCAGTTTGTAACAGAATTGGCATGTTTCGGTCAAACTTTTCTGTGCTATTTGTGTGTTTTCCTTTCCATAAAATTAAATTTTAGATTCAAATATGAACTACCAACCAAATAGTACACTAAAAAAAACCCACATGTGCCTCTTTGCTAGAGCCCTGCAGACTTAACCAAGAAAACACCACTTTCATAAAATTGCCACCTTCCTGATTCAGGGGAAACATACATGCCCTTCCAAGTGAAGCTGCAAAGTATACATGCATGTTTAAGATTTGCAGCAGAGATGTACAAAAGAAATGGAGGGGGGAGCAAAGTCTTACCAGAACCACATGTGAAGTCATTTTGTCGCCATCATCGAATGATGCACAATCTTGCCTATAACGAGAGTCTTATTATTGTCTGAGTAATTATCTCAGACCATGTGTGAAGACAATTGATTCTTTTATGCTATACACGTAAGCCAGGCCCCCCCAACCTTTTTGAGCCTGTGGGCACCTTTGCAATTCTGACACAGTGTGGTGGGCACAGCAACAAAATGGCTGCTGCAGGAGGCAGAGCCAGCCACAAAATGGCTGCTGCAGCTTACCTTCAGTCACACAGTGAAGATCGTTGTGCTGTGGTGGCAGAGGCTGCCAAAGCAATGTTTTTAAAAATCTGCACAGCCAATCAAATTTCCAATGGCCAATCAGAAGTCTTGCTGGGCAAAAGCCGCACCTGGCCCTGCCCACTTTCTATAAACACTTGGTGGGCTCCAGGAAAGGTGTCAGCAGGTGCTATGGTGCCCATGGGCACCACATTGGGGGGGCCTGGTATAAGCTTAACTTAGCAGTATCCACAGCATAGAGCCGAAAAAAAGAATACATTTCAAACTGTTTGCTCAGCACTCCTCTCTCTTGGTGCCATGGTCTCCAAAGGTTGAGCAACTTATGCTCTGAAGGTTGAGCTGTACAACTTTTGGTTTGTTAATTCAGACAGCATGAAAATCACAATTTACAAAAATTATGGTTTACAAGCGCAGTTAGAAATATTGGTTTCTGATTCTGGTTTGCTGCTGATAGCAAATCATGGCTTGCCAATTCAGACATCACAGATCAAACTCTGTGATAAGCACAAACCTAGCTAGTGGTTGTGCTTGAGTACTCCCTCCTCTTTCTTGCACAATGAACACAGAAGGAAGAAAAAGTCTTCATCTAACTACAATTACTCATGACGTCTGAGCTCATGGATAAATTGGAATTAGTTTCCTATAAACTGGGATTGTAAAACCATAATTAAACTGTGGTTTCTAATCCTGATTTGTGAGGGAAAAGAACTCTGGTTTATCCAGGTGTTCACATTCAGATGTCACAAATAGTTGGGGTTACTTGAAGACTTCAGTCTTCAATCTCCACGGCTACACAAGAGGAGAAGGGGTCAGGGAAATAATGAGCATGGCCATTAACCAGGTTTGGCATATTACAAACGGAGGTTTAATTGTGACTAAGCCATAGGTTCCACTACCATAATTTAGTTGATTTTAGCCACAGCATACAACACTACCAAAGCTTGCTTGAACACGTGACTTCAGATAACTTTAAAGTTAACTTAAAGACAATTCTAGGACTTCACAGTTTATATGCCTGAAATTCTTAATAAAGCAGAGAAGGGCATGATGCCAGCTGGCTTTACATTAAATTATTTCCTTGCTTACTTTGCCTTCCCCAACAATAATAAAAGCTCAGTCACTTAAAAGCAGCAAGCATCCCCTTACTCCAATACCACAAAATACAGGCTTTATACTCTAATGACCTCATATGATAAGCTTAGACAAAAAAGACATGTGGACATTTAACACTACCTATCTGACAACAAATACAAATTCCTCATGCCCTGGAAATTGATTCCAAAGGTAACTTTTTAAAAAGAATGCTACTATATTCCTCTGATAGTCACAAGCAAAAGCTGAGGTTTAAGAACAAAACTGTCAAGGCCATCTGGTTCACAAATATTGTCACATATGTTGAAATACATACGTATCTCCAAGAGACCCTTCGGCTTCTCCTCCTCCATTACATGGCTTCAACAATATGCCTGCTACCTGTTGAAGAAAAACCAGAGACTTCTAAATGATACTTTATGAAAGTCAAGACATTCGCAGTTGCCTGCTTTGTAAGAAAGAAAGAAAGTTACAGTTTTATACATGACTTAAAGTCTGACCCAAATAAGTTTTTATATTCCAAGAACTACAGCTCCTTTAACTTTATACAAACATGGCATGAGTACAACATATCAAAGTAGATAAACATACCACATATCATCCTTCTCATTTTTGGCCCATTTGTAAGCCTCTGGCAAGCAGATTTTTGAAACCTGAGCACTGAAATGTACTAGTCATAGATCACATCTGAGGCTTGAAGATCATGATAAAATAATAGTGACAAACATGTTGAGGACTTGTCCTCAGCTTATGTAAAATGAAACAAGTCTGTTCGGCTTTCTAAAAGGTACTATTAATCCTTGTTACTAAATAAAGCAGCAACAAGGGTGGAATGAGATGCAAAGCTGCTGGCAACAAGCATACTCATCCTGCCGAAAGCAGCAACTGAGTAGGACCAACCACATTTTGCTCATTTGTTAAACCCTCGTAGCAAGGTCAGAATGCTCCAAGATTGAACAGTCTGCCAGTTTACTCTAACAATTTTTACTCTTAATACCTCATACTTCACCTACCTCATTTTCTTTAAGAGGCTTTTTGTAATTTCAACAAGTTGAAAACCATGAAAAGTTATGAAGTATATCAGCAGTGGAAAAACTGTTATAGAGCCATCGTAGCCCATATTGTACTTTCCACACCTAGTATAACATACGTTGATAGTTTGGAAGGAAGTGGTGCTAACATATCAATATACTAATTCTTAACATGGCCAAATCTGCGCATATTTAAAATCCAGAGAATGAAGCCATGAATAAATAAGACAGTTCTTTCTACAAACCTGAGAAAAGCCCCAGGTTTTCAGAAAAATCTGAAATCTAAAAACAAATCTATTGGGGTCAACCCCATCCAAATATAGAAGCAGCACCAGCAACACACAAAATTGTAAAACCCTGGGGTATGAGTCCTCACACCTCAGTCTCTGCTGCCACCTGTCCCTTTCTCTACCCAAACAGCCAGAAGCCAAGGGGCAAGCTTCTGACCTTCCTGGGATTAAAGAAAGTCACCCCTGGAAGGTAGGCCACTTGCAGAGTGAGTTTCACCAACACAATTAACCTGGTTAGGTGTAGCCACGTAGGCCTAGTTACTGGAATTGCATTGAAGCTAAGTCTTTGTGTGTCCCTCTCTTGTTCCTCTCTATTTTGCATATCTCCATATTTTAACTGTTATAACCCAAACAGTAACAATGTAAAGTATGGAACTTGTGTGGTTAATATTACTGATGTTAACATGTTTAAACCCTTGGCAAATCGACCCATTAATAACTATAAAATCAGCCTAAGAGTTGTCTTGCTCTCAGACAACTTTATATGCTACCTACTGGAAACTTGGAATGACAACTAGAACAGATTAAGAACATAAGAACATAAGAAAGGCCCTGCTGGATCAGACCAAGGCCCATCAAGTCCAGCAGTCTGTTCACACAGTGGCCAACCAGGTGCCTTTAGGAAGCCACAAACAAGACGAGTGCAGCAGCACCATCCTGCCTTTGTTCCACCGCACCCAAAATAATAGGCATGCTCCTCTGATACTAGAGAGAATAGGTATGCAGCAGGACCATCTTAAAGCTGTACTGTTGTAACCAACCCTACACCCAAGAAGGATATATAGTTAATCTCATATTCATTCTCAAATACCAGAAAGTCCAATGATCGTGCTTTTAGTTTGTACAAAAGAGTTGGGAGATTATTCACAGATTGAAATGCATTTCCAGACTATAGCTATAGGAAATAGCACTCAAGCACACAGCAAGCATTCTGTGCTACCCTTACCTGATTATTGTCTTCTTCTTCAAATACAGAATCAGGCTGTAGAACTTCATTATCTAAATTAGTGCAATCCACTGTTTCAGAGCAGTCTCCAAAATTCTCACCATCTTTAGTAACATTCTTTTCTGTATGACTCCTACTAAAAGAAACAAAACTTTTGGGGAGGGGTCATAAAATTTATCAATATTTGACTGGCTACAGTTATTGAATTAAAGAGTTCCATGTTAATCTTTTTTGTAGGGAGGAGCTGTTTGTTATTATAATAATGGTATCTTGAGAACAAATAAGTGTCTGAGTGCCACTGTTGTTTAGCAGTTAGATCAATGGATGAGGAGAAATGGTTCAAATTCATCCTCTGCCATGAAGTCCCTCTCTCCCAGCCTAAGCTACCTCACAGGGCTGATGTGAGGATAAAATGGAGGAAGGGAGAACTATATTCTTCATACTGAGCTTCGAGGAGAAAAGGTAGAATATAAATGCACTTAATAATAATTTTTCAAATACATTAATCGGAGTCAAGTTGACTACATTCAGAAAAGGGAAGAGTTTACTGAAGGGCCCACCCTTCAACACTCGTATACCAAACCCCTCCAGTCACTGTTATTTAGAACTGCCAGAAATAAGCTTGCTCCCTCTCATACCCACCTATAGATTTAGTCTAGAGAGACATGGAAAGCTAAGATAATTCTCTCGTCCCTCCCTCAAACGGGCACTGATCAGGCCATACATACACAGACTTACTTCAAATGAAATGGCTCGAATCTCCAGATCACTGCCCAAAGTAAAGATGAGTTTATAATTCAGAGGTTTTTAAAATTCATACCCCTAGCAGGTTTTAAATTAAAAGAAAGAGGGCATGACACCACTGAAAATATACTGGAAGTCCTTATGCATTCCAAATACTAGCCCTATACAATTACATTCCTACATTATAAACAATTAATACAATTCCATGTGTTTACATTATACTGTTACACTAAACTATAAACAATGAACACATTACACATTTTACTACAATTCGCTTACATTAAACTAGAACTGAAGAACACATCCTCCTTTTCTAGTCTATGACTTAAAATCCCAATGACCCTAATAATGAATTGATAAAATGCATTTTACATAATTCATTGTGATTTCAGTACTCAAATATGCAGTATGATAAAATAAAATCTTACTGGTTGTTAGATCCTTCTTCATCTCCCTCAATATTTGCTTCATGACACACCCTTCTGTGCTGTAAATTCTTGAGATCTTGATCTATGCTGCTCTGCAGATCAAAGAGGTGTTGTTCTACAGCTGCTCTAATTGTTCTTTCCAAGATGCTTTTAAAAGAGAGATTATTCGTATTAATAAACAAATTTCTTAGTTTGGTTAATTTTTTACCCAGCATGCAGAGGTTATTTGTGCCAAAAGAAAAGCAGATTTTAAAAGTATTCTAGACTGCTCAGTGCACAGACATTTAATAATAATCCATTATGTATTCTGAGAGCCAGCATGCTGTAGTGGTTAAGAGCGACAGATTCTAATCAGGTTTGATTCCCCACTCCTCCACATGAAGCCTGCTGGGTGACCTTGGGCCAGTCACAGTTCTCTCAGAACTCTCTCAGCCAACACGGAGGCAGGCAGTGGCAAACCACATCCGAAAGTCTCTTGCCTTGAAAACCCTATGGGGTTGCCATATGTCAGCTGTGACTTGAAGGTACTTTCCACCACCACCACCATCATATATTCTCAACCATATATTCTCAACCATATATTCTCAACAAACTGTTCATTCAACCGAACAGAACAATTTCTGAACAGAACACTTAGATATTAACTGAAGTGGATTTTCTGTTGTCCAACTCTATTTACATGAATGTTTGGGTTATGTCCTTATTACATTTTTCTGCCATATTGCTAGTCTCTTTAAATCCCTAGAGGAAGGCAGGATACAAATATTCTACTAAATCGAACTATCATATTATGGTAGCACCTAGTGTCTCACTTACTTGAAGATCCCACTGTACAAGATGTTTTTAAGCAACTCAGCAGGAAGGACACAACCACCCAACATGCACTAGTCTTGCAGTATGTTTCTAGATTTCTACCAGGCTAGGCTTTCTAGAAAACTTTAGAATGAGTATTGATCTGTGATCCTTCCATGGTAATATGGCTTCATACATTTTATAGTGGGCAGCATTCAAATTCATAGGGAATTTGTGTCTTGCCAAGTGATTTCCTATCATCTGCAAACCCCTGAGCTGCTGTGATAATAGAACATATAGAAATATCCTAAGTAATTAGAGTTCAGGTATCAGCCATAGAAAAAAACTTGGTGAGGAACTGCACAATCAATTTAGATGGGAGAAGGTATCTTTGGAGTACAGAGAGAGCAGAAGCTTGTGAGCAGGAACAGATCAGAGTCAAGGCTATGTGACTGAAGACAGAAAACACAGCCAGTAGTCTGAGAAACAGGGACATGGGCAGCTCATTCCTGAGGGCAGAAGATAAATCTGCGGTGGCCAGGAGCGGAGTGGCCACGCTGCTGCGGAGGGAGAAAAGGTTTTTAAAAGAAAGAAACGAGGGAAATGGCCCACTGCAAACAGCGAAGCCTGAAAAAACAGTGGAAAAAAGATACAGAGAATCTATGGGGGGAAACCTCATTTAGAACCTGTTAAAAGAAAAGGCTGCATATTCACATAGGGAACAAACAAGAAGAACGAGCCTTGGATACTCACTGTGAAGGCTCCTTCTGCTCTGGAATACGGAGGTCATCTGTAAAGTGGGTGTTTCCGTTCCTCTTGCTTCTGGGAGGCAGGTCTAAAACTTTGACTTCCTGTCTCTGAGGAAACGCCCCCTCATTTCCAGTTTGAAACTTTACGAGCTATAGGGCACAAGAACGGCTAAATTCCTTTTTTTTTTTTTTAAGGACAGGAAGGTTTAAATAGAAGGAACAACAGTAACTGTGAGAAGAAAACAATAAGTGTTAGTAACAGCAACTCAACTAAGAGCCGTGGCTCCATTGTGGAAAAGGCAGGAAGTTGCTAGATCCCCAAACGAACTAGCTAATCCTGAACAAAATGCTAAATTCCTGAGAGGTGGGCCAGATGACCTCCGTATTCCAGAGCAGAAGGAGCCTTCACAGTGAGTATCCAAGGCTCGTTCTCGCTCTGGAAGAGGAGGTCATCTGTAAAGTGGGACTTACAAGAGCTGTCCCTGGCCCGGGTGGGTTAAGAATTTTGCAAAACGCTCTGAAGGACTCTGCGGCCAAAGGCCGCATCCGCAGAAGCGAACAGATTCAATTTATAATGACAGACAAAAGTGGAGACGGACGACCAGGTCGCCGCCTTGCAGATTTCCTCTAGGGAAGCCTGTCGATGGAGGGCAGCTGTGGTAGCGGCACTCCTGACAGAATGGGCCGTGATGCCTTGTGGCACGGCCAACTTGTTGGAGCTATAGGCCTGGGAAATGCAAGATCTGATGGTGCGGCTTATTGCCGTGTGAGACATGGGTTTGCCTTTATTTGGGGCTGACAAATTGATAAACAAGGATTCAGAGGTCCTGATGCCCTCAGTGCGTGAGATGTAGATCTTGAGTGCCCTCCTGAGGTCTAAAGTGTGCCATTCTCTCTCTTTGGGATGTTGGGGGTTGGGGCAGAAGGAGGGCAGCACTAATTCCTGGTCCCTATGGAATTTGGTGTTAACCTTAGGGAGGAAGGACGGGTCTGGGCGAAGGACCACCTTATCCCTGTGAAAGGTACATAACTCTGGTCTAACCGAAAGAGCCCCCAACTCTGAGACCCTTCGAGCCGAGGTAACGGCCGTTAGGAACAAAACCTTCATTCTCAGATGTCTTAGGTCGGTAGAACGTAAAGGTTCGAAAGGTGCCTTGGAGAGGGCGGATAAAACCGTATGGAGACTCCATGTGGGAAATCTATGGCCACTGCTGGGGAGGAGAGACTGACCCCTCTAAGGAAGGCCCTTACATGAGGATGTTTAGTTATCTGGATGCCTGAGATCTTGGGAACTAAGGTGGCTATTGCGGCAAGTTGTCGGCGAAGGGTGGCTGGCTTGATTCGTCCATCTTGGAGAAAGGACAGCAGGTGAGAAACTTGGGGTTTTAAGCGGTTCACGTGCTTGCGGGTGCACCACCTAACGAAGGTCTTCCAGGTCGTGCCATAGATGCGATGCGTGGATGGACGCCGGGACGCAACGATGGTGTCCGCAATTTCTGGATTGTAGCCTAAGGCTAAGAGCCGGTCCCTTTCAACAGCCATGCGGTCAAGCGGTACCACCCCGGGTCTGGGTGGCATATGGGACCCTGTTTGAGTAGATCGTGTCGCACTGGGAGTCTCCAGGGATTGTAGATTGACATCTCCATGAGGGTTGGAAACCAGGGACGTCACGGCCAAAATGGTGCGATTAGAATGATTGACGCTTTCAGAATCCTTACCCGTCGCAGGAGTCTGGGGATAAGTGGAAGAGGAGGGAAGGCGTAGAGAAGAACTTTCGGCCACGGAGACAGAAAGGCATCCGTCATTTCCGCCTGAGGATGATAGTAGCGGGTAAAGAATCTTGGGAGCAGGTGGTTTGTAGCTGACGCGAAAAGGTCTACCTGCGGGAAGCCCAGGTGCTGGGAGAGGAGAAGGAAGGTTTCCGGATGTAGGGACCACTCTGACTCGTCCAGATTCCGTCTGCTCAGCCAGTCCGCTTGTGTGTTGACTGTCCCCTGGATATGTTCCGCTGAAATGGAGGTGAGATGGATCTCTGCCCAGGATAGGATGAGCTTGGCCTCTCTGTGCAGGTTCAAGGACCGAGAGCCCCCCTGTTTGTTTATGTGCGCTTTCGCTGCCACATTGTCGGTCCTGATGAGAATGTGTTGGTTTTTGACCTGAGCATGAAAGTGTTGTAGGGCCATCCGGATGGCTCTGATTTCCAGGGCGTTGATGTTCATAAGTTGTTCCTTCAAGTTCCAGAGGCCCTGCGCTGGTTGGTTGAGAAGGGAGGCTCCCCAACCCGAGAGGGATGCGTCGGTGAACAACTGGATAGGAGGAGGAGTGATATATTGAAGACCCTGAGAGAGGTTGCTGGGACAGGCCCACCATTGGAGGCTCGACTTGACAGCTTTGGGTATAATCAAGCGTTTGCGAGACCTGAGGGAGATCTCCCTCTGATACAGGTGAAGGAACCACTGCAAGGTCCTGGCATGAAGTCTGGCCCACTGTACTGCTGGAATGGTGGAGATCATAAGGCCCTGGAGTTTTGCTAGGTTGATGATCTGAGCTGACTTGGAGAGAAGAGTGAACTTGGCTAAGGAGGAGATCTTGGTTACCTTGTCCTCTGGCAGTGACAGAGTGTTGAAGACTGTGTCTATGTGGACGCCCAAGTGAAGCAGATGCTGGGAAGGGGAAAGATGACTCTTTTCCTTGTTTATCAGGAAACAATGGACTTCCAAAAGCTCAATGACTATCCTGGTGTGGTTGAGGCACAGATCCCTTGATGACACACAGATCAGAATGTCGTCTAAGTAGGGGTGCAGTCGGATCCCCTTCTCCTGTGCCCGGGCTATCAAGGTTACAAGCACCTTCGTGAAGACCCGGGGGGCGGATGACAAGCCGAAGGGGAACGCCTGGAACTGGTAGTGTCTGAGATGAAAGTGGAAACGGAGGAATTTTCGATGGAGGGAATGGATTATGACGTGTAGGTAGGCTTCCTTTAAGTCGATGGATGTGAGGAAGTCCTGTGGTCGTAGAGCCTCTGTGATTGAACGCAGTTTCCATCCTGAAGCGTCTTCTGAGGATGTGTCTGTTGAGGAACTTGAGGTCGAGGATAGCCCTCCAATCTCCGTTTCTCTTTGGCACTGTGAAGAAATAGGAGTAGACTCCCGATGAGTGCTCCTGTGGATTGACTGGTTCGATGGCTTGGATGTCGAGTAGATGACGGACGGCTTCTGCTGTTCTGAGTTGCTTTTCTCTGTTTGAGGTGCAAGTCGATGCTACCAGACGGTCTGGAGGAGTGGAAACCAGTTCCAGCTGGTAGCCCTGATGGATGACGTTGAATACCCAGGCATCTGGGTGGGAGGTTTTCCACCGGTGACGGAATTGGGTCACTCTGCCCCCCACAGGCTGAATGGGAGCGTCATTGTTTTGATGGACGAAAGAATTTGTCGTTCCTTTCTCCCTGGAAGTTGGTAAAGCGTTAGGGTTTGGAAAAGCGGCCCCCCCTCCGAAAGGAACCCCTGGAGGAGCTCCACTGACTTCTTCTTTGTTCTGATCTGTACCTAGACAGGGTGTGGGAGGTACGAAAGGAACCCTGGGAGGAAAAGCTTTTTTGTACTTTACTGAAGACCTTGGGTAAGGCCTTCTTCTTATCCTTGGTTTCAACCAATATTTCTTCCTGCTTTTCCCCGAAAAGCTTCTTTCCCTGAAAGGGGAACCCCATTAAAACTGTTTTGGATCTGTGTTGTACTTGCCAAGGGCGGATCCATAATGCCCTTCTAGCTGCCGCCGTGGTTGCCATGACTCTAGCCGCGAAGGCCATCGTGTCTAAGGAGGAGTCTGCTAGAAAAGGACACGGCTTTTAGAATCCTAGAGGCCCCCTCCAAGGCATTCCTGTCGTCCTCTGGGATAAGTTGACTCAGTTGTCTGGCCCAGACTATTGCCGCACGAGAGACAAGGGCTGAAGTGATGGAAGCTTGGATGGCCCAGGCTGCTGCATCGTGGGACTTTTTGCAAGCCAAGTCGGCTTTTCAGTCGACAGGGTCCCTAATAAGGCCCTGGCCCTCCTCTGTGACTAGGTCAGAGGTATGGAGAGCACTGACTGCGGGTTCCACTAGAGGGACCTTGAATAAATCAGCAAAGTTACTGGCTATGTTATAAAGCTTCTTAACCACTGCTGGAGGTTGGCGAGAAGCCAGGGGTTTATCCCACTCTGCATTGATAAGGGTTAAGAAATAATCAGGGACAGGGGCTACATGTGGAGTAGCATGGTGCATATGGAAGAACTCTTTGGCCCCTAACTGCTTCTCTTGAGGCTGGGAGTCAGAAGCTGCATTTAAGTCAAGGGCTGCTAGGGTCTTGGAAAGTAGGGATTGATAGTCATCGGGGCTAAATAATCTGAGTTGCTTTTCCTCGGTAGCGAGGTCCTCTCCTTCGGAGGAGAACTCGCCTTCTTCCCTCTCATCGTCAGAAGAGGCAGGGGAAAAAGTGACTGTGGTGGTGGCTGATTTGGTCGGAGGAGCCTTAAGGGCTGCTTTGGTAAGCCACTGGCTCCCTCCCTCCCTTTGGGGTGGTTGGGAACTGGGGCCCTCCCCCGGGTCACTAACAGAGAGTTCGGAGGAGTCACGGACGGAGGAGGTAGGGGAAGCAAGCTGCACCGCTCTGATGCCTTCTGCAAAGGCCTCCTTAATTAGGGCCGAGAATTCCGCCTTAAGGGACAGCAGTCCCGTCGCCTCTATGGTGGCTAGGAGAGGGAGCGCGTTACCCTCTGAGGAGGGAGTCGGCGCCTTACCGGCTGGAGCGTTCTCTGAGGTTGCGGCGTGTGGCACAGCTGGGGCCGTCGGGTTCTCCGGCCTCATCACCACGGAGGAGAGCCTGCGCGGCGCGGCCGCAGCAAGAGAGCGGGGGACAGTAGTTGCGCGAGCTCTTTTGTTACTTTTAACATGAGCCGCATCGGTTCCTTTCCTTTTAATGGAACCGTCTCCCCGCTTCTTCTTGCTCTTCCCCTTAGAACCACCGGAGTGGCTGCCAGGGGTTTTTTGTTGGACTTGCTGGGCTGGGACAAGCAAGCCGGGGTCCAAATCTTCCTGTGCGATAAAGGCGTCAGGAGGAGCGTCCGCCACTTTGATTTGGCGGGAAAGCCAAAAACCTGACTAAAAAGGCCTATACTGTGCAGCAGGAAGACAGAAAAAGAAACAGTACAGATTAGAAAATAGACCTCTAAGAGGAGGAAGAAAGAAAATTTAAGAAAAGTAGACTTCTAAGAAGAATTAGTAGAGAGCTGCTGATAGAGCCTGCTCTCCCGATGCGAGGCAGGAAAGAACTGGAAATGAGGGGGCGTTTCCTCAGAGACAGGAAGTCAAAGTTTTAGTCCTGCCTCCCAGAAGCAAGAGGAACGGAAACACCCACTTTACAGATGACCTCCTCTTCCAGAGCGAGAACAGTATGATAGCTCGGGAGTTGTGGGTGATCTATGTGCTAATAAAATGAATTCAGTCTTGGCCAGTTTTCCAATTATACCAGATCTACCAGTATTTATCCACTGAAGACTCAAACAATGCAAAATTTCCATAATACAAAAAAGTACCGGTTAGGATTATTTACTACTCCCTACAAGGATTTTCTACTTACTCTGCAGAAGCTGGCAAGATGCTTAAGGGGGAGAGATGAGCACTGTAATAAAATAAAAAGAAGGAATGATCTCTTTACCATAAAGTCTCAATACCCATTTGATAATAAATTCTCAATATCAAACAATTGTGGAACTTGTGAAAATTGGTAAATCTTACTTCTATCTCAAAGAACCCTTCTGGTTCACTGGGTGACCTTTACTTTCAGTGGAAAATGGAGAAAGCAGTTCCTAAAACTCACTCCTGATTTCACTTCAAGCAAAGCCCTGGGGCAGTGTCTGAAAATGGCCTCAAGTCAGTACTAAACATAATGGAATTCAGGCTGCAATACTGTACTGCTAAAATAGTCATCAAGTGATTAGGGTATTGTTGAGGGTGCAGAAATAAGACTTAAGTAACATTTTATGCAGTGTAAACTGTCCAATGTATTAGTCAGCTAATTCAAACTTCAAAATGTCCACTTAAAATGCCTTAACGGTTTCTATTAACTATAAACTATATGTACATTAGTACATATGAAACCCATTTGATAATAATTTACCTAACCTGCCAATGTGTTTTATGAAAAAAGAATTAAATTCCAATGGCAACAAGACTTTCAAGCCACAGTCCTAGGGAAAGGACAGATCATAAATCCAGGAGGAAATTTCTTTTTTAAAAGTTGCCCTTCCTCATCTTTCAGGAGGCAACAACCTAGTCAGAGAAGAAGCCATGCAACAACTTCATACCTTCAAACATTAGATGCTATTGAGATACCAAAAAGTATCTCAATAGTAGGGTTGTGCATATCGATATACCCGAACCAAAAAACCCCCAAAAATTAGCTGTTTCGGGAATATTCGGGTTTCGAGTCAAGTCGACTGAATACCAAAACCTGGGAATCTCCCTGAAGCCAAATAGGTGATTCCCAAAGCCGAATAGGCAATTTTTGTGATTCGGCTATTCGCCTTTGCTCAGATGCACAGCTCTGTCTTTCTCCCATTTCTCTATCTTTGACTGGTTTTGTTAGGGCCCCATAGCAGGTCCCTTTTGAGGTAGGGGTCATGTAATCAGAGCCAGCTTGGTCAGACCAAACTAGTCTGGCAGGGTCATTTTAAAATACGGGGCTCACCTAGTCCCGTCCAGAGGGATGTACCCTCCAACTAAAAAGCATCAGCTTCAACAACTGCTGAACAAGCTTCGTTCTGAAGAAGACTGCTCACCCGCACAGATGAGCAATCTCCTTCACAAAAGCTGCCTCGGTCATGACTTCAGTTGGCTCCGATGTCACCCCCCCAAAAAAAAACCTGCTCTCAAACTGAAGGTTGCCCCCATTACCCCACACTGTGACCATCTCTTGAAATCAGATTTTTGATGACTATAATAAAGGACTGCTCACAGGATGTCATTTGCTACCAAAAGTAATGTTTTCCGTGCCTTATTTTTCTTGCATTTAAGCCATTTTCCTCAGTTTGGAAGCTAATTTGCAAGGGCATCATGCTATGTGGCCCCAGACTTTGAGGCGCCAGCCTGCCAATCAGCTCTTTCCGCCAGTCCTCAGCAACGCTGAACTTCTGAACCTGAAAACCAATCAACAGGTCGGCTTGCAAATGCCTGGAGGATGGGGGTGACCCCTTTGTGGGCCCATAAAATTGGACCCCCTCTGTCCCAATGTTCCCCAAACTTCGGTGTCCATCTATGGAGAGTCCCTTGCGGCTACGCTGCAAATTTGGTGACTCTACCTCCAAAAATGCCCCCACAGGAGCTTCGAAAAGAATCCCCATTGACTATAATGGACCTGAATTTTTCAGGAAACCCAGAAATAAAGCTGAAATACCCCTTTACCAGTATGGGTATTCAGCTTATTCTGGGTTTACTGAAAAAAATGGGCCCAATAAACCCGAACCCAAAAGTTAATGAATTTTTTTTTCACCACCCTACTCAATAGCAACGTATGTCAAAAACCTATATAAATAGTGCTGCTCGAGTCAGAAATGTTATCCTTTTAAGTTGATATATCAGAAGTGCTTTGAAACCAAAATTCAAAGACACATCAACATTAGCAGTACCAAAGATAGTCAGGGCTGGCGTTGCAGCACTGGTCATCTCTTAGCCCACCCCAATTCTTTTGGTGATGCTGGAAGAAAAACAGAGGATTGGGGATGTGGGGAAAATCTGTGATACAGTAGGCATGGAACTGACACAGCCCCCACTATTGTATTTAAGTTACAACAGGGGTCCCCAATTTTTTTGAGTCTCCTATAGGTGGTATATCTCAAGATTTCATGGCCTGCATGACAACCATGAGGATGTCCCAGAACATCACATTAGTATCTACACACAAAAGAGTCACATGCTCAATTTGACTTTTTAGCTAATAAGGGTCAGGTGAGAAAGATCTCCATTCCTCCTTTACGGCCTGAACATTATCTAGTTAGGTTTAGACTTGGAGACTATGACACTCTGCAGGGATGAACAGTGAGCAGCCACAAGAGGCACAGTGATCCAGATGGCAGCTGGGGGGCGTTCCAGCTGATAGGGACTTACGATGCTGTCACTGTAATCTGTCAATGCCTTGGTCAATGTAATAGGTAATATCCTGGGCAGTTCCTGTTTTCGTCCCCAGACTTCCTTTATCTTCTTGCTGAGGCCATGTAGCACCCCTGGTTAATTTTATTTATTCTATTACATTTATATCCCACCCTCCCCCCTGGCGAGGCAGGGCTCTGGGCAACGTACAATAAGAAGATAAAAACAGTTTCATGACACTTTGCAATATAAATATGGTAAAAAACATACTTACAAAAAACACTGTGCAAGTCTAACATATGGCATCTCAAATAACAGCAGCTCCCCAAGACTAAACAATATCTAGATCAAATATTCTAAACAGTATGGGGAGATAAAACCCACATATGCAGTCTGGTTGAAGATAAAAGAGAGGGATGGAAAGAGGAGCTGGAGGAAGAAGAAGAGTAGGAGGGAGGTTCAGAATCCAGGCCAGCAGTTAAAATCATTATAGATGTAAACCATTGCTGTCCTCAACCAAAGGCCTGGTGGAACATCTCTGTCTTAAAGGCCCTTCAGAACTGAGAGAGATCCATTAGGGCCTCAGTCTCCTTAGATAGAGAGTTCCACCAGGTAGGGGCCACAGCCCTGGCCCTAATCCAGGACATGGACCAGGGATTACTAGGAGATTGTCCAAAGAAGAGCGCAAGGCTCTCTGGGGGGGTATAACGGGAGAGGCAAACCTGTAAATACAAGAGTCCCAGACCATTTAGGGCTTTAAAGATAAGCACCAATACCCTGAACTTGTTCTGGAATTTGATCCAAAGCCAGTGCAGCTGGCAAAGCACAGGATAAATATGTGCCCTCCAAGGAGTTCCCATTAGGGTCCATGCTGCTGTGTTCTGGACCAGCTGTAATTGCTGCTTTAAGGGTAGTCCTGTATAGAGAGAGTTACAGTAGTCAAGTCTGGACAGTTGCATGTATCGATGTGGCTAGTTCAGTGCAGGACAGATAGGGTATAAACTGCCGAACCTGGCGGAGGTGGAAAAAAGCTGACCTAGCAGCATTGGTGACCTGGATCTCCAAAGAAAAGGAGACATTTACTGATAAACCTAGGCCAATGAAGTAGGTAGACTTCTAAAGGAAAATTCAGAATATGAACACAGCACATAGCAATGCCTATTCTGTGAAGCTGATGGTAATGAAATGCAATTACTTCTAACATTGTATCCAGAAAACCATCCAGCACAGCTGTTCCATATAGTGTAAAAGGCTTCTACAATTTGGTGCTGATGATGCATCCCCAATCTGAGCAATAATCCACTGCAACTATGCATTTTATGGATAAAAACTAGTCATCCCTGTGACAACTTGGATTCTTGCTACAGCAAACCAGTCTCAGAACGTCACTGAAGTGTTTTCTTATCAGGTATCTTTGGAGCAATTTCAGTTGATGTGGCCTGAAGACGTACCCAAGTTGCTTGGAAAGGTTATCCTATCACTGCTATGCTTTACTTTTGCCCAACCTGGTTTAGAATACATATCCAGAGTGGACTGCCCAGTCAGGTCACTTGAGTTTTAAATGCATTTGTTTAGGTAGGAATTCACTCCAGCTTCCATGAAGAAGACTGTTGTGAGGTCCTTTGGACCCTAAACTTTTAAACCATTATTTACCTGCTGCAACGATCCCTTTTTTGTAGTAAGTTTAAGCAACTGATGGCTGTACAACTCCAGGCTTCCTTCAATGAAACTTATTATCTAGATTTATTTCAGTCTGGTTTCAGACCAGTTTTGGGATAGAAACTGTCTTGGTGACCCTGGTTGATTACTGTTCCCAGGAGAGAACAATCCTGTTGATTCTCCTGGACCCCGTGGCAACCCAAGTCTTTCTGGGCCAGTTACTTGGGTTGGACATCAGGGACACCATGCTTTGGTGGCTGCATTTGTACCTGGCAGACCAGTTCTATAAGGTCATGCTGAGAACAACTGCTCAGCCCCACAGCACTTAAAATTAGGGGTCTTGCAGGATTCTCTTCTGTCCCATATTCTGTTCAACATCTACATGAATCTTCTGAAACAGATCCGCCAGAGGTCTGAACCAAGCTGTTATCCATATGAAGATAACACCAGACTCTCTCTCGTTTTCAGTTGGGTAAATCGAGACAGCAGATACCCTGAACCAGAGTCCGAAGACAGTACTGAATTGGATGCATGCCAATAAACCATACCTTAATGAAGCAGAGGAACTGTTGTTCAATAATAAGCCCAACCACAGAATATCTCCCTCTTCTGTGTGGAGCTGCCCTTTCCCTTAAGGAGCGGTTGTTTTAAAATGCAAGGCTATAGGGTGGAGGCACAGATCTCTGTAATACATACTGCCTTTAACCTGCATTGGCTGGTTGACCAGCTATGGTTCTTCCTAAAGACATGTGATTTGGCAACAGTTAACTATACTCTTGTTACAACCAAACTGGACTAGCGCATTTCCCTCTATGTGGGGCCACTTAGGAGACTGTTCAGAACCTTCAAGTCATTCAAAATTCAGCAGCTGTGAGACTGGCAGGTTACAGTTACAGAGGCCATACCCTGTCAGTTCTGGGGGGGAAATTCACTGGCTGCCAATTCACTTTCAGAGACAATTCAAAATGCACACCTACAATTCTCTACATGCTTTGATAGTAGACTACCTGCAGGATTGTTGTCCTGTATACAAACCATCAGACTCTGCATGAGTGCCCACTTTTCACAGCTTAGGCAGGTAAGCACCCGTGATGGTACCTGTTCAGAGTAGTGGCACACAGGCTGTGGAATGCCCACCCCACGGAAGTCACCTGGCACCAAATTTGCAATTTTCAGGTTCTAGGTTAAGATCTTATTTAATGCAAAACTTAAAGATGATATTTCTTTCCCCATTGGAGTTCTACCAGCCATTCTGTTCTTCTATCACTGCTGTTTTAAAAGGCTTCCTCACTGTTTCTATGCTGTGCTATTTTTTGGATTAAGATCTTTGTGGAAGCAGAAATGCCAGATGTTCAAGATAGATTCAGAAAAGGAAGAGGCACTAGAAATCATGGTGCAAATTTATATTGGCTACTGGAGCATACGAGAGAATTTCAAAAGAACATCAGCTTGTGTTTCATAGATTACAGCAAAACATTTAACTGTGTGGATTATGAAAAACTATGGTTGGTGTTAAAAGAAATGTGTGTACCACAACATCTGATTGTTTTGATGCACAACCTACACTCTGGACAAGAGGCTACTGTTAGGACAGAATATGGAGAAACAGAATGGTTTGCAGTTGGCAAGGGTGTTAGACAAGGATGTCTTTTATCTCCCTGTCTTCAATCTAAGAATAAGGAAAGCTGGATTAGATTTAGAAATTGTTTAAGACTTTCTATTCCTTGGCTCCATCATCAGCCAAAACGGAGATGGAACCAAGAAATCAGAAGGAGACTGAGACATGGAACAGCAGCCATAAAGGAGCTAGAAAAGATTCCTAAGTGTAAGGATGTATCACTGGTGACCAAGATCAAGATAATTCATGCCATAGTAGTCTCCATTACTATGTATGGGTGTGAAAGTTGGACAGTGAAGAAAGCTAACAAGAAGAAAGTAGATTCCCTTGAAATGTGGTGTTGGGAGAGAGTTTTAGATACCATGGACAGTCAAAAACACAAATAAGTGGGCTCCATATCAAATCAAGCCTGAACTCTCCCTAGAAGCTAAAATGACTAAACTGAGGCTATCGTACTTGGTCACACTATGAGAAGACAAGAGTCACTGGAAAAGACAATGATAATCGGAAAAATTGAAGGTAGAAGGAAAAGAGGAAGGCCCAACATGAGATGGACTGACTCAGTCAAGGAAGTCATGGCCCTCAGTTTGCAAAACCTGAGTAAGACCACTAATGATAGGATATTTTGGAGGTCATTAGGTTACAGGGTTGCCATAGGTCGGAAGCAACTTGACAAACATAGGTCGGAAGCACTTAACACACACACACACACAAGATCTTTATGACATTTTTAATCTGTCATTTATCTGCCAATTTTTTGCATTCTTTTTTTGCTGTTGTACTTTTTTTATTGAACTGTTTTGATGTATTTTGTTGTGAGCCATCTGCAGATATTTACAAGTGGAGACATATTTTCAAACACTAATATCCCATGAAGATTATACTAAAAGTACAGCAACACAATTAATAAACAAAAATAAGGCCTACGAATTCACCAGAGATAAAATGCTTGCGTATTAACAGATGCAGAATGGTCATCTATGCAGTGCCTTCTAGTACCTGTACTGTATATCAGGAATTCTGTGGAGATTAACCGCAGGAGCTACCATCTCCCTTCTGGTAGAAATGCTTCTCTTTAGTGCATGCCCTAAGGAATGTGATGAGCACCTACTCACTGGGTCCCTTTCACTGATATAATCCATGATGTCTCCTCAGACAAGAAGATATGCTTTTAGTGAAGAAAGCGGGCAGGATTTGCAACTGCACAGACCATTACATGTAAGCAATCTGCTCTTCCTCTTTGTGGGGTGTCTTCAGATACATATCTGGCAAACTAGCAAGCTAACAAACCTAGCAGTTATAAAAAATTACCCTTGTACTGACGGGTAATGCTACCATATGTAGAGAAGTGTGATCATTTCTCTACCTTTCAGTGAGCAGGGAGATGAATCCCTTTGTAAAAAACAGTGCCATATAAAAAGATGGTTTTACCAGCTCTAATCATAACTTGATACGTGGACACAATCCATCTGGATAAAGCACTAGGAAGAAATCCACTGTGTTTAGGATTAACATAGCAAATTAATTTCCTTTCTGTAATGAGACCATCTTATGAAGGAAAAAGCCAAAGTCCTTCTAACCTCAAGGGTATGAAATATATGCTCTTCACTGAAGAACTGGAAGAATTAGATATTAAGATGGAAGTCTGAAACGGTGGTTTGGAGCGATGGAGTCTGATCTGGAGAACCGGGTTTGATTCCCCACTCCTCCATGAGTGGTGGAGGCTAATCTGGTGAACTGGATTTGTTCCCCCACTCCTACACATAAAACCAGCTGGATGACCTTGGGCAAGTCATTCTCTCTCAGCCCCAAGTACCTCACAGGGTGTCTGTTGAGGGGAAGGGAAGGAAAGGGAAGGCGACTGTAAGCCGCTTTGATTCTGCCTTAAGAGGTAGAGAAAGTCGGCATATAAAAACCAACTCTTCTTCTTCTTCCTTTTAATATGTACCCAGAGATACTATAAATCAGAACTCCAGCAAGTTAGTCAACTGACCCTTCTGGCAGTGGTGAAATTAAATAAGAAGAGAATGTAGAGCTTGTACACAACCATAGACATGAACAGCCACCTCATTAGAAGCATGACAACCAGAAACAAGCTTCAAGAGGCTACAATGTCCTTAGCAGAGTTTAGGCTACAGAGTCCTTTAAGGAAGCATTTCATTAACAGGAGAGGAAAACTGAACAGTCCTTAATAGTATAGAAAAAAATGCCACCAAGTGACGAATAAAGAAAAAGAAAAACCTTCAACCTATAAGAGTTAGGGATATTTATTTACTCCATTTATACCTTGCTGTTCTCCCCAACGCGGACCCAAGTTTTATCCTCACAACAACCCTTTGAGGTAGGTTAGGCAGTGTGTCTGCAACTGGCTGAAGGTCATCCAGCAAGCTTCCATGGCAAAGTGGGAATCCAAGCCTAGGTCTCTCAGATCCTTTCTGATCCTCTAACCACTATACCACGCTGGCTGTAGTCCAAGATAAACTTCATTGATCTTATGAAAAGGACTGAAAGATCGGGACTTGACAAAAATGGGAAAACTAATTAAAGCAGGGCTTCTTGATGGAAGATTTCCAAGCATTTAAAAAGACTTCAGAGAGCACCTTTAAAAGTGTTACAAAGATTCAAATCTACAAGTTGTTTGCTTCAGGGTTCACATACAGTAATCCAGTGAAGCCCCAGACTTCATTAGAAACTCATCTCAGAAGCTACTGGAAGAAGCAGAAAATTTCCCCTGAACCAAGCACAGAAGCTTAGTGAAGACTGTGTGTTTTAGAGCAATCTTGTAAAGTGAGTAAGAGAGAGAAGGGAGGGTGTACCATCCATACTCCATAGTCACAGAACAGTATTAGGAGGTTTGCAGCCCTCTCTGCTATCAAAATAGCAGCATTTGGCTTCCTGGGATGTGGTGTATAAGGAAATGCAAAGGTGTCTCCAGAGACTGAAGCAGATATTGTGGATCCAGGTACCGCTAATATGACACCTCAAT
The DNA here is from genome assembly GCF_029931775.1 of Euleptes europaea. Taxonomy (NCBI): domain Eukaryota; kingdom Metazoa; phylum Chordata; class Lepidosauria; order Squamata; family Sphaerodactylidae; genus Euleptes; species Euleptes europaea. The sequence goes on along the minus strand of NC_079312.1, from coordinate 90,042,288 downwards.
AGTTCTGCTTAACATGTCTGCAAAAGAATTGCTTTGATCAACAAGGTGAATTACCAAAGTGATTCCATGATGCAGACACAGGTAAATTGACAGGGAACATAATGTTGCACCCTTGTTCAATTTTGTAATGTTTGGAGGCAATAGGGTACAAACTACCTGAACAAATTTCCCTTGATGCAGAAGGAAGAAGAAGGCAGTCTTTGTCCACCATGACCATTGCGTAGTTTTGGAAGTATCCGTCTCATGTGCAAGCTCCAATGATAACCAAGGCTTGACAGTAGGCTCCCATACCTCGAAGGAACACAGTTGTCATGACTTAGATCTATGCTGAGAAGAGGGAAAGGAATTGCTTGCTGTACATTTTGCTGTACATTTTGCTGGGCTTAGCAGGAAAGGCTTAGCAGGAAAGATAATACTATTGGAAACATTCGGAGGAATTTGGAACGTCTGTTCCAATGAAAATGAACAGAACAGTTCTCTGAAGCAACATTATTTAATGAGCAGTCTGGACAGGGACCTTGAAAAACCAGTTGGTCATAAGGAACATAAGCCTAAGACCCTGCCATTAAATTGAATTGGGTAGTGATGAGATATGATTATTGACTATTGATGTAAATGTCCACTATAGAAAATAAACAAGGTTGTCTAAGCTGTTGTTGAGTATCTCCATCTAGGAGCCACTTGCCTACATAGCGGAAGACTTAATACCACCGCTCAGCACATTACGTCAGCTTACCACATCCTCTAATAATTAACCACAGGCCAATCAGAGCCACCACCTCTAGAAGTATGTCACTCCTATTATTTCACAAGACAAACAATTAGCCCCTAAGAGACAAAAACGGAAACAATTATGCACGTATCCCAACTAGTATACTTATTAAATAATTGCCAAAACAGAAACAGTCCAGACACAACACGAGTTAAATGAAGCTTTAGACATCTCCCTTTTGCAGTGAAGGAGATTCTCAATATCTGAGCTTGTGGTAGGATGTGTGAAATTAATATAAAAAGTCTATAAGAATTTGTAGTAAAAAAAACTCCTACTTAATTATCAAGAGTTTTAAGACCAGTGTAAGTATTTAATGTACCAAAGTATATTTTACATATGCTTACATTTCATTCACTAGTGCCAAAACCACAGTTTCATAGTTTGAAACACATTTTTCAAAACTTTAAACATAAACGTCAAATATTATTCTTAAAACTTTACAGATAATTGGTAGTAACTCCTGTATCAAAACAAAAAGTTTGTTTTGGTTTTAGTTCAGTGAATTGTTACAGCAATTCATGACAATAGTGCATGCTCCCATGTTTACTGGTTTCCTTTGGCTCTAAAACAACCTGCTTCTGCTATTGCTAATCTGTTAATTTCTGAGGATACACACATACAATAGTGTAAATGAAAAAAACTCAATGCATTTCTAATATAAATAAACCTACAATCCATGAAATTTTTAAATATTATCATGTTTCTGTCAACGAATTTATACAAACACAAAACCTGGCATGCTGCGGAAACAGGTAAAGGGGTAAAATTCTTAAGAAAAAATTGAGGGAAGGTTTGAATAATATTAAATGACTACCTACATCTAATACAAATTGAATATGAGCCAGGTTTCTATAAAGTACTATACATCTCTTATTGAACCTATTATATAAATATCAGTGCAAAGTCAAGGATGACTCAGGGAAGGGGACAAGACAAATTTTAGTAATATAGAATGTGCCATTTTAGAAAAGGCACTATTTCAAGCAGAACATGGAAAACAATGGAATAATGCATTTGGAGGAATTCAGATCTGGAACTCTGAAATATCCAAATCATAATAGAGGAGGTAATAAACCTTCCACTCCCAACAGGAATAACTGTCCGCAACCTAAGAGTACTTCAAAACATTCTGCAGTTCTCTCCATGCACACACACACACCCCTCTTTGCATACACATGAAGGTTCTCAAAACAATGAGAATGGAACAGCATTGCTCCAGAGTCTAAAGAATCCTTTCACCACTTAAAATTTCTCACATCAATTTAACAGGTTTTGGTAAAATGCCATATGCCCCAACTGTAACAAATTACAATATATATTGTCTTGCTCAAACTAACATACATTTTTGTGCTTCAAACAACATTACTTGGGTAGACTGCTGATGCAGCGTGACACAGCAAGACCCCTGGGTAAGCATTTTATATTCTACTAAGTTATTTATTAATATGCTTGCAAAGATCGAAAACTGGCAGAAAGACTCAATTAGAACAAAATCCCAAACTTCCTTGTAATTATATACACACTATGTCATGCAGTGTTTCACATTGCAGTGAATAACTTCAAAGAACATTGATGTTGTCAAATATATTTCAAAAGTTATTTCAATCATATTGAACTATCCTTTTAAGTACATTTACCTGTGCAGAAAAACTTTGCAAGCCATTCTGATTATTTTTGCTATTCCAAACGAGCACTTCATGTAAAAACATTTCATTTGAAGAACAATACAGTATGGTGTTCTCTGTTGGCTATTCATTCTGCTTTCTTGACGACTTCAATAGCTGCTTGCAAGATGGCACTTCTGGAGTGCTGCACTAAGCCCTGCAGTCTACATAGAAATAGACTGCAACATGAGGTCACTACTGACAATAAGCTGCCCAATCAACATTTTAGCTCTGGTGTGCATTTCATTCTACCTACTCTTGGTGCAAGAAAGTGGATCCTAAGGATTTCAGAGAATAGCACCCATCTTCCCAGCTGGAGTGCCACACAAGAAAAGATTCATAAGATAGCACATGATGAAATATAAGTCATTTGAACAAACAGAAAGGGAACTGTGGGATTACCTTAGACAAACTATGATTGAAAGGGGGGCACTGCAAAGTAGAAGCACTAAATAAAGCCACAAAGAAACTAACTAAAATAAAATCAGAGAATTTGAGATTAAAATTAAAATTATATCAACAAAATTTGGAACGTTCTCAAAAAAGTGTCTAAAATGAAGACTACAAAATTATTTATATTCACATTATCTGCCTAGATATTTGGCATGGGGGTCTCAGAGATCTCCAGGACAAAGATGAGAAGGATATAATGACAGTGGAGTGGGAAAAGTGATGGAGCTCTGACGGGAAGGCAACAGTAAACATGGGGGATAAAACTGGACTTCTTTTTACTTACTAAACCAGGGGTGTCGAACTCATTTGTGAAGAGGGACAGATCTAACATCAATGTCTCTTGGTCGGGCCGAAGATGGGTGGCCTCCATGGGAGAGGGGAGTCCCCGTTGGGAAGCTCCCCCCCCCTTTACAGAGACCAGGTCTACCCATTGGTTTCTATGGGCTACCAATGGGTAGACCTAGCCTCCGTAGGGGGGGTCTCAGTCAGGACGCCAGGTCTACTGCCATGCAAACCAATGACCTGGCCTCCCGATGGAGACGGGGTTTTTCCCCCCACAGAGGCCAGGTCTACCCATTGGTTTGCATGGCAGTAGACCTGGCCTCCCGACTGAGACCCCCCCCCCGGAGACCAGGTCTACCCATTGGTTTCTATGGGCATAGAAACCAATGAATAGACCTGGCCTCTGTGGAGGGGGAGGAGAAAGTCCCCGTCGGGAGGCCAGGTTTACCGCCATGCAAGCGGTGGCCTGGCTGCACCCAGGAGAGTGGGGTGGTGGTGGCGGGAAAGGCGATCCTGGCCCCCATGGGGGCCAGAAGTGCCCGGGAGAGTGGGGGGGATGGCGGGGAAGGCGATCCTGGCCCCCGCCGGGACCAGGCGTGCCCGAGAGAGTGCGAGGTGTAGTGGTGGCGGGAGTGGTGGTGGCAGGGAGGGTGAGCCTGGCCCCCGCAAGAGTGCGGGGGTGGCGGGGGGGCCAGGCTTGGCTCACGGGCCGGTGAGCAGCCCTCCGAGGGGGCAGATCTGGCCCGCAGGCCACCAGTTTGACACCCCCGTACTAAACGTCATGGGTTCCCCTCTTGTATTATATACATTATTATATATATTCACAGAAAATTGATAAGCTTCTAAGCTTCTATACAGGTGTAACAAATTCCCTGTGTCATGAATCCAACTCTCACAAACCTAGAGTCTCCTCAACACAGCTTTCATCAAAGAGAACGTACTTATAAAAGTATCTGAACAGAATAATATACTTCTGTATTATTTCATAATTATACTACCCAAATCTTTCCCAATAATTTTATTATTTTCTTTCTGAAGCCCTTTCATTATAAATCTACTTACTTTTTGCCAGTAAGCCTCTACCACTCTCACTGTAGATTTAGTCCTGTAGTCAAGATCCCTCAAAATTAATTATCTGACATTTCTGTACAAGGAAGTATTAAAACTATAGATACTGATAAAAAGGAAGAAGCACAACCTCCAGCACAACCATTTAGTTGATCACACAACTGCATTTTTCAAAAATAAGACTTCTAATAGTTTAGTGACCATATTAGCACTAATAGCTTCATGCTGCCCATGTGGATAACGAAACCGGTGTAACTGGGGTCAACCATAGTTACCATTTAGGGTTCTGCAAATCTGGGGGGAAAGTCTAAAATTCTCAAAACATTTTAAAGAGGTGAACCTTAGCTGTAACATCTGCATATGTGCAAATGTTTTTAAAAATCACCCTGGTCAGGGTTTGGCAATCATTGTGGGTTGCCACAGCAACCAATGCATGCCAATGCATTTGCCTGGATATTTGGCATGGGGGTCAGAGATCGCCAGGACAAAGATGAGAAGGACATAATGACAGTGGAGTGGGAAAGGTGATGGAGATCTGACGGGAAGGCAACTGTAAACATGTAAAACTGGACTTTTCACCTATTAAACTTCATGGGTTCCCCTCTTACTGGTTTCTAATTTATTATTAAAAATCCATCTTGGGGTTTTCCCTTCATCTGCACCTAGCACTGGGAGGAGGGGAAGCAATCCCATGTCATCCTAGGTAGAGAAGGCTCTTGGAAATTTAGGGTTGATCCAAACAAGCAGAAGAGCACTCCTGCTCACCACCCAAGGGGGGAGCGACTTGTGTCAATTTTGGTTTCTCATGCAGACTCTCTGGAAGTAATCTATCAGAAGTGGCTGTTTAGGAGGTTATGGGGCTATAAAGGGAAGAAAGTGGTGGAGGACAGTCATTATGCAATCTCACAGTTCTCTGGACCCAACTCACAGTCTTGCCATTAAAGAGTTCCTGCCCCTATCCTATAAATTCTAACACCATGAGAAAGACACCATTGCCCAATGTTACTCTCATAATAAAAAGTGGACAATTTTGAACTGAGAGCTTACATTCCCCCAAACACCTACGGTAATTGCCTAAACACATAAAAATCTGAAAGTTCTCCTGCTTTGTTTCTCAAGTAAATCTTAAGTAGCAAGAATTTTGTGTTTGAAACATTCTGACCTAAAGGCACATTAAAGGTCTGTCATCCAAAGAAGGCAGGACAGTTTCATAATGCAAGAGTATTCGCCCCTATTGTTTGTGAACAATTCGAAGAAGAAATATGCATAGGGAGAAATTTTGTTTCTATTATATCTATCTTACTATAGAACTAGGTTTGACAGCTTTGTAAAAAGATGGTCACTTGTAGTTAGCTTTAAATGATAAAATTTCCAAAGTAACTAGCAGAAGACAGTATTTTATTTTTCATCTATTTACAGCAGGGGTGGGGAACGTCAGGCCCAGGGGCCATTTAAGGCTTGCAAAATCATTTGGTCTGGCCCTTTGTGGGTCCTGGCAGATCTCTAGCTCAGAAGGATCTAAGACTGGTCATCTGCCCCCTCCCGCGGACAGGAATAGCCTATATTCAAGGCGGATATAAGTTTGTTTTGCCGAGAAAAGGAACATTTTCCCCCCTTGCAGAAGAGTCGTTAGCTATGGAGCTGCTAGGACCACCCAAGAAACTGTGTTAACCCTTTCCCACCCGGGCCATGGAAAAACGTATTCTCTCTGTACTACAAGGGAGCTGGGGGCGGAAGTGGCGACAATGGAGGGGTTAAAGGGGGCAGGGCCAGAATGCGTGTGGGGGGGACGAGTTCTTAGCCAGTGTGTCCTCATTTCATCCTTGCAGGCGGAGGTAGCAGGAGCCAGCTGTAGAATCCGGCCCCAACCATGCAGAGCAGGAGCCACTCCGGCGTGCGGCAGGACAGCTACGCCCAGCTGATGCAACAGACCATCCTGTGCCACCAGGTGGGTGAGTGCACCACCGGTTGGATGCCTGCCTGCTTGCCCGTGCCGGGGGGGGGGGTCATCTGGGGCAGCTGCCTGCTTGGGGCTTGGTCGGCTAATTTTTAAGTTGATAATTTGGTATGGCCCACGAATGATGTTATAAATATCCAAATGGCCCTTGGCAGAAAAAAGGTTCCCCACCCCTGATTTACTGAGTTTAAGTAAATTAAAGAGGCAACTATAATATCAGATGAACTCTGTGTAACTCAGGAAGTGTTTTCTCACAGTACAAGAGTAAACACAGGACATGCTAAATGCAGCTAAATTGACCTTTTTTTACTTACGGTATACGTTTTCCAAAGAGCACTACAAGATCAGGAAATTAAAGGATCAACTCTGCAACAAGGCCACAAATCCAAAAAGCACTACAAGATCAGGAAATTTTTCCAAAAGCACTACAAGATTAGGAAATTAAAGGACCAACTCTGCAACAAGGCCACAAATCTAAGAACAAATTTTGTTTTAAAAGTGTTAAAAAGGCATATTATACCCTACCACATGTACTAGAATGTTTTGTACAACTGAACAATTATGTTGTCAGAAAATGTCAGAAAATCTAAAAAATGAAGGGCTTCAGCAGAATCTTTTATTTATTTATTGAGTTTATTTATTTATTTATTTATCTGCTGCCTTTCCAGGCCAAGGGCTGTTCAAGGAGGATTACAACCATCTCCAGCAGAATAAAAACAATTCAGGCAAAAATACAAATCATACAACACATCAGATGAGCAGCAATAATTTAAAACTAAAATATCAGTACAAAACATCAGCAAGTAATAAAACACTACTTCAGCCAGAAAGAACTCAAACCAACTCACATTGTGACTGAAATCAGAAAACTATAGCCACAGTAAAATAAAATATCCAGAGTTACATTCAGCAATACAATGGCCAGCCATCACCACCACACCGGAAGATGGTCTGAAGTAAAATTCAAAAGCCTGAGCAAACAAAAATTTGTTAACCTGACACCTCAAAATCAAAAGGGTAGGCACTCGGCAAACCAGGAAGGAAAGCATTCAAGGTGTCATTACTAAAAAACTCAACACCCATCTCTGATTGCCACCTGTTTCACCTGTGTGGGCAGAGCCGTACAAAACCTAAGCAACAGGCAGGATGATACAGGAGATGGTCCATCAAGTACAAGGTTTCTAAACAACCGAGGGCTTTAAAGGCATTTTGAACTGGGTCAGGAAACAAGTATGCAGTCAGGGCAAGTTTTTAATAGTCTACAAGTGGGGGGCATCTTATTTCCCCTTCCCCACTGTTTCTCCTCTCTGTTCCTGGAAGGCCGTCATTGCCTTCCCCCTTTCCCTGCTTCCCTTTCTCCTTCACGCACCAGCCAATCTACCTTCATCTGTCCCGTTTTCCCTCCTTCACTCCCAACAGCCTCTATCTGGGAAAACTACAGCTGAGTTGCACAGGTGCAATGGCAGGAAACCTGCAAGGAGTTGTATGAGGCACCTCACTTTCCCCGTATGTCCTGCTTCGATTATTTTGAGAGTTTTAACTCCCCCTCCCAACAATTTTAAAGAGTCAGATTTTTCTGCACACCTGGGAAGTTTTTTAGCTATGTAGAAAGATCTGTCTTGACTATTCATGGCTCCAGTCTTTGGATGTAAGTATGTACAGAAATGGACCTATTGATGTAGGAAAGAGGAAAGAGTTTAGGGAGGGGGATACAGGAGAAAGTGATGTACCACCACAAGTCCTTCTTTGTTCCCTACTACACAACTGGGCCCAGCTCGGCAGCTGGCACTGCACAGAATTTTCCCATGGACAGACTGTCAGGGGGAAGGAAAAAGGGAATGCTGAAGACGGGGAGCAAATAAATTTAATTGGCTGGTGAGTAGGAAGGAGAGAAGGAAGCAGGAAAAGAGGAGAGGCTAGAGGGGCTTTTAGGGAATGGAAAGAGCCAACAGTGGGAGAGGGGGAAATCACATTCCTTCCTTGCCAGTCTATGAGAATCCCCCTCTTGTATCTTATAATGCTGTAGGCTGCAATCCTGAAGGGGGGGACCTCCTTAGGAGCCAGCGTGATCCTGCGCCAGTGTAAGTGCCCATTTATCCTAGGATAACAGGCACTTTCGCCATCCCGGGGGCAAATATGCTGGCACCGGGAAGCTGTGGCCAGCCCCCGCCACCAACACAGCCATGCCGGCAGGGATTTCCCAGAAAGGAAAGCCCCCGCTGGCATGGGGGGCATTCCTGGGGGCAGAGCTGCCTTTAGGCAGCTTCCTAACCCCTTTGGACCCAAGAACCCCTCCCCGTGGCTATGCGGGTGTAGCCTTGCTCTTTTCAATGGGGGCATTTTCCCTGTTAACTGTTTACAATGTCTTTTATTTTATTTTTGGCAGCCGGGAAGCCTCTGTGCAGGCGGTGTGGCTGTGCCGCATCCAGCTACTGCCTAATTGCCCCCCTTCAGGAATGGGCTGCCCGTCCCATATAATGAACTGGTCAGAAATTAATTTGTGTTTCATGTCATGATTATTTCTCCTGCATTATACAGTACACTCATTTCCATTAACATGTCAAAAAAAGTTTGTTAAATAAAATTTTAAACTAGCAAATATAGCATGATCAATCCAAATTTAAAAGTGCTTAATTCTTGTTGAACTCAACAGAGAAGAATGAGGCATGTGCTCTTAAATTAATGGTATGTTAAAGAGCTTAATTCTGACTGGACTGTGAAGTCTAAGGTATCAAGAGAATGGAAGGAAGAACTGAGTGTGGAATTACTCTCTACCACCAAATAAGATACTAGAAAAGTGAACATAGTAAAATGCATACATTTTGCCATTAGGGATGGGTCCTAAGAATGATTTTGTCATGGTCAGTGATAGAAAAAGCTGGTGTGGTATACAGACATACACGTTGGACCAGCAAGTGGACAATTCAGTTTCAACTGTAAAGCTTATCATCTCGCAGTTTGCCTCATAGGATGCTTGTGGCTAAAATAGTCAAGCAACCTCCTTGAAGGAGGAGATGATACACATTCAATAAATAATAAAGACAGATGAGAGAACTCTGAACGGATGCTGCTCCACTGAAAGTTCACTGGCTCTCAAAAGTAAAAAAGAAACACAGCAATTTACTGCCTAGCTATTGCTGCCCATACTAGAAATTTCATTAATACCTTGTTGAAGCTGCAACGCTGCATGACTCCAAGATGCTCTCCATCATATCTCGAGGCTCTATATCTTGCTTATATTCTGGGTCTTCCATATTTTCTTCTTCTTCTGGCATTTCTGGCTGGTCAAGCTTTACATCATCATCCAATAGATCATTTATCTTTAAAAAAATCAGTAAAATAAAGTGTCCCCAAAATCAGATTAGTAACATCTCAAATCTTTGGAAAAAGTGTGCTTTATTGTAGTCCATAGCAGAGGAACAAGTGATAATAAATTTAGGTTCCCTAAGAATGTTGTGGTATAATGTATAAAACCCTCTTATGAATAATGGGGAAAAACTGAAACGAAGGAAAAGGCAAGGCTGAGGAAAACTGAACCACAGCATGACAGGAGAGTGGAGCACTTGGAACAAAGAAAAAAGCTGTAGGGAAGTGGAATGACAGTTTAAAAACCCTAGAAAGGGGAGAGAAAAAGGAGACCCACAGGTTAGAACGCAGACCAGTGAACTTGTAGGGCCATACAGCCGACGACGTGAGGAGACCGGGGAGGGGAGGGTAGAAATGTAATAAATAATAAATGTTTGAGAGCCAAATCTCATATTTTTGACACGCTACAGCCAAGAGTCTGGGTTATGCCTTTTGAGGCCAAAAAATGATCTGGGTCATCACAAAGCCACTGCAGTTACTGTTAATGAAAGAGGCAAGTATCTCTGCAAACTGAACAGTGGCTTGCTCCTATGACACAGGGAAACCTATTCATAAAATTAAACGTTTCCTTGGAGTCACATTATTTCCGTAACCGACTAAGTTCCAAATGTTACAATGTATCAACCAAATACATAATTAACAGAAACACCAAACAATTTCTGAAGCACCGTTCTTCACCATGTACATGTAAAGAGGGTGTAAGAATAAACTGTACAGAGCCAAAGGTAGCTTTCATGTTCATGACATAGCAATTCTTACTGGACAAAACAGAAGGGAAAATGACCCAACCTAATAACAAAGTTAGGTACCCAAAAGGTTAGGTGAAATAAAATAAAACAATGAAACATATTTAATACAAAGCGCTCAAGCATATATTAAAAACAAGCCCTTATGGCAACCAAAACAGGATTAATAGTCTAAAACCATATGCCAAACGTGTTTCAATGCCAGGCCTTCTTCAGTGGTCTAATAAAACATATTATGCACACATAAACCTTCATTAACAAACAGAACAATTTTGCGCTTGCCCGGGTATGTATTATAAGATGTATTCCAAATGGATTTTGTGCCTTTGTCACCAGAACGTTACTAAAATATGTTTTGTATTGTCAAAGCACACATTCAAGGAATGGGGCTATCATTACATTCAAAGTGTGCATATCAACATCAACCAGAAAAAAAATTTTTTTTACTTACAACAAAATATTTTATTAAACTTAAACAATATTTTGATACTCTTACCTGCTCAGTAATTGAACTTAAATCATTAGAAGAGAAATCCTCCTCTTCATTTTCAAAGAGTTCATCATAATTCTCTAACAGTCCCACCATAACTCTGCTAACTAGTTCTTGCTCTCTCAAATCCTCCACATCTGTGTAAACGCTAAGAAAAAAGGCCAGAATAAACTTTATGATTTCTGAAACATATTTTCCAAACGTTACTGATAGTTGCATGGTCTGAGGATATTTTTCTTCAGGGGAAGGGAGGAGGTGAAATGCACGTATTGGGGATTCTGAGGCCATGCTTCCAACTGTATGTCTCTCCTCTCTGTTCTCAAGCTCCTAAAAGTAATCTACAACAGTTTTTTATCTTCAACCTTTCGAAATGAGGAAACTACCTTTATCCCACAGGCTTAGGACCCAATCAGCTACAAGCATGTGGCAGGAAGTCACGTAACAATCATGCTCTCATGATATCAGGGTAACAGGACAAAGAAGTGGCCAGAATTAAGAACATAAGAACGGCCCTGCTGGATCAGACCAAGGCCCATCAAGTCCAGCAGTCTGTTCACACAGTTGCCAACCAGGTGCCTCTAGGAAGCCACTAACAAGGAAGCCACTAACAAGTTATGATCCACCTCACAAATCTCAATGCCAGGACTGTGGCAGCAACGTAAGAGAAGCAAGGTCAGGAAAACACAAGCTTGAGCACTAGGTGGTTTACTACAGAGGCACAAGCAGATTCAGAAACCATCCTCCCTGCAAAAGCTCTCCCTTGCCTTTTTTCTCCCTTTCCCCATACCCAGCCACCCCTACTCCCACCAGTCATCCCATGCTCCTTGCCCATGCTTGTAGCATGGGGCCCCCCTCCCCATCTGCAAAAGATCAGTGTTCTCAGAGAAAAAGGGCTTTGTGCTGTGATGGAAAACACTGACCAGCACATAGTGGTGCCCAGGCCAAGGAAATAACAGAAAGCAAGGGAAAGCTTTCCAGGAAGTTGAGGGGGAGCTATGAACCTGACTGTTCTAAAAAAGTAATCTTTACGGCAGAACAGTCTCATCTTGCTGATCTGCAACTCATCTCACTGATCTGCAACTCATCTCAGCATACATATGAAGAGAGACGAGGCATGGTGTCCTAGCTCTGTATGCATGCACATTAACAGAAGGTTCTTCAATAAAACAGCCATAGGTGTGTATAAACCACTAGTTGTAGCTCTATGATCCACTTGAGGGGCACAACCCATGGGATGAAGACCACTGCGTTCCAGAGCAGTTCCCAGTGCAACATGACGAACAAATGACAGTAGCCCCAATATGTGCACAGAAGCACTTGGTCACATACATTAATCTTGGGATAATAGTCACAGTAAACAAGAACACTAATTTTATATATATTTATATAATATATATTATATATTATTATTTATATTATATATATATATATATAATATACACTTATATATATATATATACTACTTTTATACAATTTTCTACTACAATAAAAATGTAGTGTTTGAAAATACACATCAAAATAAGTTAAAACAATTAAAACAGCTGTTAAATTAGCATAAAATGGTAGCAATTGTGGTGTGGTGATTAGCTTGCTGAACTAGGACCTGCCATGGAAGCTTGCTGAGTGACACTGGGCCAGTCACACACATACATACAAACCTACCTCACAGGGTTGTTGTGAGGATAAAATGGAAGAGAGAATGATGTAAGCCACTTTGGGTCCCCATTGGGGAGAAAGGCAGGGTATAAATGAAATGAAATAAAATAAAACATGATTTTTAGATTAAATGGTTGAACTTTAAAAAATTTAATGAGTCAACCATTTTTTTTATCAATGTGCTCACTGCAGTAGCCTTAACAACAGTAAGGCAAATTTTATGCAGAGGAGACTAAAATTTGGTCTGTCAAGTAACTTAACTGTCGAATCATTTAGAAAAAGTCATAATGAGTACAGCAAAAGTTGCATTAAAAGCAGGTAACAAAATTCTGTAGTATGGAACTTACTGAAAGACATCAGGACCAAAAACTGCAGCCAAAGAACTTGCAGACCAAGTCTCTTCATGATGTGATGCTACATTAGCTAAAAATCTACACAGAAATTTTAACAAACTGTAATTAAGAGGTGGCAGCTGCTGCAAGAGGAACCTCAACTTTCTCCCAAATTCATCTTCACTATAATCTGTAAAATAAAATGGAAGAATTGTTAATCAAATTACTGCATAGCAGGCAGCTATGCAGTATCTTCCAATATTTAACTTCACAAGTTTCACTTCAACAGCAACAAAACGTATGAGATTAAGAAATTATCTGGCAATGCTGATTTCAAATTTTAAATCCAATCTTAAACAGCACATCAGCATTCTACTGTACATATTACAGACCTATTCTCCTACTTATGTACTCTTCTGCCTTCCCACACCACTTGTTATTTCAGCAAGACTTTCTATATATAACTGTTGTATTGTTTCCACTATTCCAAAATATTGCTACTGGTCAGCGCACAAAGAGATTATATGCAGTTGCTGTAAAATGGATTTGCACAGCATAAACAAAGGATTTATTTTCATTCATACGTGATGATATTCAAACTCCACATCTTACCCCATTCAGTTTTGTAACCATACAGTACTTTTAAAACTGCCCTTATTATCTATTAGTCAACTATGCTGACCACAATGAGGGCATTGATATGAATAAGAGTAGCTAACTTGAGCTAATGAACTATCTTTATCTTTTGCAGGAGACATACCAGAACCATGTTAGCTACCTTTGGAAAAGAAAATCCCTCTAGGTGGACAGTAATGTATTTCCCCTGAGCAGGGTAACACAAAAATATCCTTCGGAAACAAGCGTCTGTGCATAGACCAGTAAAAACAAGTTGTTTATCTGTAATTATTTTCTTCAAGTGGTCATGTCTGCCATCACACATATGGTTTTTGTGCCCAAGAAGAAGCCGCTCATGAAAATTCTACTCTGTCCTTAAAGCTGGCGCTCAAATTCCCTCCTTTAAAGGGACACGAGGACAGGCTCCATGGCACTCTTCTCAAGAAGGGAGGAAAACTCCTTCTATACGGCTTTATTATACTGGCACAAAAGTTGTGGTATAGAAGGGATGTGTCAAACTCAATGGCATTTGTCACTTGTAACAATAAGACCCAAGAGTCTGCGGTGTAAGACTCCCATCAGCAGAAATAGTTTGAGTCTGGTTCTTATCGGACTGAGGGTTGTGGGAACATGAAGGAGTAAGTGGGTTGAACCAAAGACTACATTTAGTTTTGGAGAAAAAAGTTGGTATTGCCATATTGCTTGTAATGCAGATGGTATTGATACTTGGTTGTGAATGGTCACAGATGGAAAATCCATGGCTGGCAGAGTCAGCGGGAGATGGCACATCACACTTGCAGGGGGACACAGGGATTGAGGGACAGCAAATTCTTTGTTATGAAAACCCTGCAATCCCGCCCAGACTACTTCTGTCTGCCACCAGCTGAGAGCCACTGACCTAGCAGATAGACTTCAGGTTGCAAACGGTCTATCACAAATCGGAAGTCATCATCTGTCCAAAGGTCTTCTGTCTCAAATGACTGCCCTTCCCCACACTGTCCCCTATGCCAAGAACTCTGTCATAATCCTCTCCTCAAAACATACCTTTTTCCATGAAGCATTTGGTTCCATGAAGCAGTCAGTTTCTCTACTAAAACTAGTCTCAAGTATTTGTCACTGAACACACTTGTGCCTGCTTACCCACACATTTATCTTCCTCCCCTCCCTCTATCAACTCCCAATGTCCAATTTTAGACTGTAAGTTCTCCAAGGTAGGGACCTATCTTCTCATTGTTCTGTAAAGTGCCATGTACATTGATAGTAGCATATTACTACGTAATATTAAAAAAGCAGATTAGATGTGCTACCACGATTTACCAGCTTACACAGAAGAAAAAAGGTCTTATGCTACAGTTTGTTTTTCATATTCCTAGTTACGAATCAAGGTTTAGCACACATTTATCTTTATACCGTCCAAGACCACGGTTACACAGCCCGGATAACCTACAAGAACCTATCTTTATACCGTTTGTAATGTAGTCTGTAAGTTACTAACAATAGAAATGCAAGACAAACAATTTTACTCATCAGGTAATGGACTAATTACTACAACACTAAGCCAGAGGCCAGAAACTCAGAAGAGCGATTTACAAGGAGTCAGTACTTAGATTTTGTAGCAATATAAACAAAGAGGAAAATTAGTAGAAGCATGCTCACCATAACTTAACATGAAAGGTGAACTGAAAAGACTAGCAAAGAAAACAAGAACATTTTCACACAGATGTGAATAGCATATGTTATTTGTATGAACACTGTACCAACTTATATTGCCACTGCTCCCAAATCTATGCACAGTATCACCAAAAGACAAAAAATGACAATGAAAACTGTGCTCATCTTCTCTATAGGACTATACTTCTAGAGATGATAACCCCATTTCCACCACTGCACAGCTTCCAGACTTAGGTTTTATGCAAATGATAATAACCCAATTTGAACTTACATACTATGCATTGTGGGGGGAGGGGGGACAGGATCATACCGGAACATTCCTGTCCCTTTCCACCAACATGCATAGCATCTAAATTGGTTCAAACCAAGCCAAAGGTTGCAACAAAGATCTCTGCAAACATATGGAATGTCACAGTGAGGAAAAATCATTTACGAAGTATCAAATTTAATTGTTTCTTGAAGCTATTTAAACTTTATTAAGATTATTCCACTACCTTGAGAAAGTTGTATCAAATGCATATGTAGAGTGCCAGGAATAACTGGTTCTGGAAGTGCTTGAAGAAAAAATCTAAGAAGACTAATAGCTGAAGGTACATCTGCTTCTTTAACCAGGTCCACATCTTCTCCGTTATCATATCTTTGCCGAAGCCACTCAACTGTTTCTGCATTCCCATTGACTTGAAAAAGTCCTTCTTGCTCTAGACCTCCTTAAGTTAGAAAGAACAAAAAACAAAATTAATTAATTACTCCATTTAAAGACCAAAGAGATAAGGCAGAATACAAATGTTTTAAACAAATAAACAATGCCATTCAATGCAAGGAGTGACCACAGCAGCAATACAAACAGAGGTGGGGAACACCTGCAGGAAGATATGCCAGTTTTTCAGATGCTATCTGGCTAGATGACTATCTGCAGTTATTGCTAAAGTTCCTCTATTCTACAGAAACCTCTTTTCCCATTTGAAAACATCCCACCAATAGCAAATAAAGTAAGACACAGACAACCCACTACCAATGAAAGGACTCTTCAGTCAATAAGAATATTTTCTCAAAGCCAAACAAGGGCTGCAGTTCTGGTAAAATTGCCATTACTTTAATAAAGCAAGAGTTAAATTTAAATCTTATGCTGCTATCTGGATTTTATTGTATTGATTTTACTTTGCAAACCAACTCAACCAGATGCCAAATATTAATGAGTTCCTTGGGGGGGGGGGGTGACAGACTGGTCAAGAACAAAACCACAAAGTACTAGAGAGTGAATCCTCACAACCCCAGAAGGTAACGTGCTATCACTAATCCCCTTAAACTAACCCACCAGCCAGAAAACAAGGGACTGAGCCTCTAGCCCTCCAGAGTCTAAGATCAAGAAGTCAACCCTGCAAGGTGGGATGCTTGCAAGATGAGTTCCAAAACAGTTATTCTGGTAGTCATAACCAATAGGGCTACAGTACTGGATTCAGATTGAAGCCCCAAAACCCAAGGACACCACAAAATACAATTACCGTATTTTTCGCTCCATAAGACGCACCTGACCATAAGACGCACCTAATTTTTAGAGGAGGAAAACACCCAGACCACTTCAGCTCAATGAAGTGGTCTGGGTGCCAGGTCCCCCTACTTTTAACCCTGCAACTGTAAACATAGCAGTTTCAGAGAAACTGCTATGTTTACATTGCAGGGTTAATCCAGCCTCTAGTGGCTGTCTCCCTGATAGCCACTAGAGGCGCTTCCGCGATGCTTTCCTGTGGGCGGTTTGAATGCATGCTCTGGGAGCTGACGTCGGCGGGGGAGGAGAGGTCAACAGCACCGAGGGAGCCCGCCGCTGGATAAAGGTAAGTGGCTGAAGGGGCTTTAAGCGGGAGGGGAGCGGGAGGGGGCCCTGATAGTGCCAGGAAAACGAGTTTACCCTGAATAATTAAATTAAGTGGAGTTCACTGAATCACTGTTGGCGAGATCAGGTGACCAGCAGGGGGAAGCAGCGCGCCGCCAGATAGACCAGACACAGGAACCCCAGCAGCTTCCTCTCTGAAGCAGGGGGAAGCAGCACTCCACCAGACAGACCGCCGGACAGACACAGGAACCCCAGCACTTTCCTCTCGGCGATTCACTCCATAAGACGCACAGACATTTCCCCTCACTTTTGAGGAGGAAAAAAGTGCGTCTTATGGAGCGAAAAATACGGTAATGTTTATTAAAGGAATGTGCAGTAATACACAATGTAAGAGCAATGATAAAATAATAAAAGCTAAATTTCTTAACTAAGCATATTTAAAAGCATTGGTTCTCTAAATCCAGATGTTACCTAACAAGACTGAGTCCAACAGAGTTTTATAGCCCAAAATTGAAATAAGGTGTTCTGGTCATTATAACCCTCTTGGTCTAGAATCAAGAGGTATCCCAAAGAAAGATGTAATGCAGACAAAGGGCAAAGACTGGAATGAATTATCTTCCTTTATGCCAAACAACCCATGTTGGCATGATTCTAGTTGATCAATCTATAGCGAATGTTGTAACTTAACCAGTCAGGTATGTTGCTAACCAGGTGACTTAACCAATCAGGCGTACTGCCATCATGAGACCATGTATTCTGCAGATGTACTAATTAAGCAAGCGACTTCTCCCACCTATGGATCCTTGCAATAATGAGATGAAATGTGTAGACCTCTCTGGATTCTTTGGCCTTGAAAATGCTAGGCCTAATGGACTAACCGGCACATGGGTGGAATTCCTTATCTTGTTCTCTGAAAGTGCAGTCTGCATGACCTCAAGTTCTCAATCTTGAAACAATGTTTCAGAAAGACAAGAGGCTAGTAGGCCAGCCAGTCTCTTGACAAGGTGGCATGTAAGTCTCTAAAATCAATCAATAAAATTCTTAAGCTCAAAACAAAAAAGAATAAGTGAATAATACATATGTATCTATATTTCAAACTTATAAATAACCATACTTACCATGTTCCTCAATATATTCCACAACATGGCGAACTATGAATGGAACTTCATTGCCTGGCTGTCCTTCCTGCTGCAGTTCATCAAGTGGAATTCCAAATATTTTGTTAGCGAGAACGGAGTTGCAGTTACTCAAGGAAGGGGAGGAGCTCTTCCTCATATCTTTATGCAGCCCAATACCAAAGCTGTCTTTCTGTAAAATAAACAGTTGAAGATTCATATCATTTAACTAAATGTTCTTTAACATATGAACACCCACGACTTGATGAATGCAACTTCAGGTTATGAGATGACCTGTATGTGTATAGATTAAAAACCAATATAAAAGTGGAACTTACCATGAAGGTTCTTTCTGCTGTGAGGCAGGGAGGGCATCTTGTCATTGGTAACTCCCATCTGTCCATCAAAGAGGCAGGACCAAAACTCCTGTCTCCTAGGTGGGAGTTACCCATTGATTCAGTTTAGTAACTACCAAAGCAGTATCGGTGCTAGAAAAACTTAAGTAACTCTCAACTCGTTAAATACTAGAGAACCTTGAAATGGAAACAGGAAGCTTGTGAGAAGAGAAAAATTGAATTGTGTCCCCATTAAAGATAGGGTGGGGCAAGATTCCCTCCCTTCCTCAGAGCAGAAGGCACCCTCACGGTAATTCCTAATGTTCTGTTCTTGCTCTGAGAGGGAGGCATCTTGTCTTGGGACTTTAAAAAAAAGTCATATCTCATGTTGGACAGATAGAAATAATTATTCCATCTAAACCAGGTTTTGCAGAACTCTCCTACCAAAAGCTAAATTAGCTGAGGCAATATTAAATTTTTAATGCTTAACAAAGGTACAGACAGATGACCATGTGGCTGCCTTGCAGATCTCTTTGACCAAAGCCTGAGCTCCCAGTGCTGCATTGCTAGCTGCACACCAAATAAGACTGAGCAGTAATCCCTGCAGGTATCTGGAATTTATTACCTTGGTACCCTTGAACAACGCACTGCCTGAGGTTATAGCTTGTTGAAGCTCTAGACATCTTCTGGCCTTTGTCAGGACGACTGATTAAAATGAACAGGAAATCCATTTTTTAACGGCTGCTGTGCACCTGATATAGGTCTTAGGGCTCTCTGCTGGTCAAGTGTGTGCCACTGTTTCACCCTCATATGTATATGAAGCGAGCAGAAGGATGTTAATGTTATTTCCTGTGAGTGGTGGAAACGTACCTTTAGCATGAACAAAGGATCAATTCTTAGGACCACCTTGCATTGGTAGAAGATGCATAGCCCTCCCTTCCTTAGAGCAGAAGGCATCCTCATAGTCAATAATTCACCAAACTCCAACTGCCTTCTGACCAACTTGACAGCCATCAGAAAAAGCACCTTTATTCTTAACTGTTTGAGGGGTACTCCCAAGATCCAAGGTCTGGGTGGACAGTTGGGGGCTATGCAGATTACAGTGGCTCCCTTCCATCTAAGTTTCCTCAGCATTTTGGGAATTAGAGGTAGTGGGGGAAAGTGTCCTGGAGGTATCTGTCTACTCTGATGCTACAACCTGGAATCTGGAGAAGAATCTGCAAAGATGGAGGTTGTTGTCTGAGGCAGAGGTGCATTGTCAGTTAAAATCTTGAGGAACACTTACTCCTTGAATGACCAGTCATTGTTATCCACATCATCAACTCAGCCAATCCACCTGAACCTCTGTAAGGTCTATGGAGGCCCTGAAGTCTTGGTGACTCATGGCTTCCGTGATGGACCCCCATCATGAAGTGTGCATCAAAAATGTGTTCAGATATCTTACATCCACTATTGTCCACTAGTCCCCATTCTTTTGGGGGACCATGAAGAATACTGACTATACCCCTGATGATCTGTTGCAAGAGAAAACATGTTCAATAGTACCAGTATTCTTGCGGTGATACAGGACTCCTACAGTTCACAGGTGTTTTTCTTTCTTTTTAGAACTTCAGGTCTGTAGGAATTGTTTGGGGGGGAGGGGGATAGTGTTTGAACTCTATGAAGTAACCCAGTGGACCATGTGCCAAATCTATTGTCCCATGTAGGGTAAATTCCATTGCTGGTGGAATTGAGCTAACCCCCCATCCCACTTGGGGGAGGATGGCATCAGGCTTTTCTCTGCTGGGGGCTGTACCCATTATCGGGATTGCATGGCTGGGGCTGGTTGCCCTTGGCCTGGTTGTAATCTTATCGGGGCTCCTGGTAATTTCTAAAGTGTGCAAGAGTATGTTGGCTGCAAAAGGAGTGAAATGTGTGAGGTCTGTCATCCTTTTTATAAGATCTGGGAATGGCTTTCTCTTTATCCCGATTCAGTCTAAAACAGAAAGGATGTGAGCATCAGTTTAGAATGATAGTCTGCTTGCCACATACAGAGCCACAGATTTCAGTACATTGCCACTCAAGATACTATTGATCTGGAAGAAAAGCATAGTGTTTCTAGGATCACATCTGCTATGAAGGTAACAGCTTTAAGCAGCCTGTCAGCTCCCTCTCTGGTCTTATTTGAAGCAATTTATTTGCCCACACAATAGAGGCTCCATTGACTAGAGAGGAAGTGGCCAAGGTCCTAATGGCCATGGCCGAGCCTCATGTGATTTTCTGAGAGCACAATCTGACGTACGAGCCAGTTGGTCATGTAGGGATGCTTCGCTGTTCTTAGTGACTCTGTGTGTGTGCGCGTGAGTGCCATCAAGTCACAGTTGACTTATGGCGATCCCGTAGAGTTTCCAAGGCAAGAGACATTTGGAGGTAGTTTGTTGTTGCCTGCCTCCGCATCACAACCCTGGTAGTCCTTGGAGGTTGCCTGTCCAAATTTTAACCAGGGCCAACCCTGCCTAGCTCCTGAGAACTGATGAGATCAAGCTAGCCTGGGGCTATCCCGGTCAGGGCTCTAACTAACTAGGCCCCCTAATAAGAGGGCCACTACCAGGCCATCTACTAATGGAACCAATAAAGAATTCATCAGTTGGATTAGGTAAAGAGCAATATCTTTGTCTATTTTAGGATTCTGCTTAACAGAATGAGGATTAGCCCACACTTCCTTCATTTGGTGTTCAAAGGATTCAGGAAAGTGTCCCGCCCTCTCCATTCCTGGTAGCCTTGGAAAGAGCTCTTTGGTTCCGCCTTAGGGTTTTTTTTCACCCTCTTCCCCACAGTCAGTGGGTTCTAATGGATCTAGAGCCACTACTGATTTGGCTAGCAGCCCCTGATAGTCTTCCTAGTTAAAGAGGCACTTGGGCTACTCCGAGACTATTATCTCTTCCCTTTCTGAGACTTCTCCTTTATCTGAAGAGGTCACTGAGCCATGTGAGGCAGAGCCCAATTCCCTCTCCTGATGGAGAAAATGCACACTGTGGAATTGTCTTCCAGTCTGCATTTGTGGGCAAAGACCAATAGTATGAATCCCTTCCCCATTCTTCAAATTCATCTGCCTCCTCTTCTAAGACATATATGAAGGAGACCTAGTTTGGGAACAAGAACAATTTGTTTTTCTGCCTCTACAAGTGGGAGAGGTTTGTTCCTTTTCTAAAAGTTTAAACCCCTCTAGCATCACTTGTTTAAGCCAGCTAGAGACTTCCACAGGGCAGCCTGCAAAGGTGATGGAGTAGTTGGGGTTTACCCACCCCTCCTGTACTATGCTCCACTACAAGTCTCTGTTTTTCCCATTACTCTGATATACACTGGGTGGCTAGAGCCAGATGCCTGCCATCTACAGTGGCTGAGAGGTTTCCCACCAAAACCCTTTGTTGACAAAATGGCATTCTCCTGCTCCTGGCTGTGCAGTTTCCAAATTATTCTGGGTCTCAGTGACTGTGTGCTTTTGCGGAGCTCAACTAGTCCAGCTTTGTGGGGGAACAGTCCCTGTCTCCCAAGTTGAGAAAGAACAGGGGTCCTCATCCTCTGTGCAGAGAACACTATCTGAAGTTTCAACATCTCCCTGTACTTCTATTGCCTCTGCAATGCCTCAAAGGGAGGAAGAGAGAGGAAGGAGGAGGAAACAGGGAGAAACAAGTGAAGAAAGGCACAGAGGAAAGGAAGGTAAATAGGCAAAAGATAAGGAAGGAAAAGGTTGTAAGCTGTAGAGGTCCAGGTCTCAGAGTTCCTACTAAAAGCCTGCTCTCCCTAGTAAGGCAGGAAAGGAAACAAACTGAATCAATGGGTGACTCCACCCAGGAGACAGGAAGTTCAAGTTTTGGTCCTGCCTCCTTGATGGACAGATGGTAATCATCCGTCCCAAGATGCCCTCCCCCTCAGAGTGAGAACTTGCCTATCACAACAAGCAGAAATATTTTCAATGGAGTCAGTCCACATATTCAACTGCAAACTATTAATTATTCACTAATTAAATAATGTGAAACCAAGTTATGTGCATACTTATGCGAACATGCCTCAAGATGTTACAATTTCATGCAAGCATGCATGTGTAAATTAGTGCATGTATCTTCAGAGGAGTAGATGTAGGTTCTTCAACTGCGGGGTAGAGCTTCAACCCCAATCCCTTTGTCATTGCTCCTCAACAAACACACATGTAGCCTCACACAAAGCCAGGGCTCCCAGCTTTTAGGGCACGCTGTCCACTTTATTTTTGTTTGTTTTCTTGTTCATCCACTCTTAGTATTTGTTCAACCTTTTAAAAAGCTCTTTTGCTGTTTAGTTAAACTTTGAAATCTGCTCCAATAGGAAGACGGTTTTATTACTGACACCCAAGCCAGCCAACCATACTGTGTGCTGCTCAGCTCCAAGAGAGAGAAGTTCCTTCTTAACTAAACACATGGGCCAAGAGATCAATGCTATGCAAATACTGTTTGTATTACAAACTAGTAAAACAGGTTCAAGCCTTCAACCAGTCTTCACAGAGGAAGGATGGGTGTCAGATATGTGAAAAGTGCATTTCCATAGCAGCCTTGCCATTGAAATGCTATACCCTTATATTAACTTCCCAATTTTGAGATCACTTATCCAAGTTAAGCAACAAAGACTGCAATCCTAAAAGTAGTTTCCTGGGAATAAGCCCCAGTGAATGAAATGGGACCTACTAAGTAGTATATATCAGTACTACAACTTATTCCATTTCCATACTTCATGAAACCCTGTTTCCCAGATTTCTATAGCATTATGATGTAAATGCATATGAATGTAAGGTTCACATCTTCCTATCTAAGTCTTACAGTGTCCACCATCAACTTCATAAGCGCCATTGAAAACTATGCAATTGTCGAGTATCATGTGCATTTATTTGATATTCTCCTACATTTTTTTGCAAATGTATTTTGAAATGATTTATTCTTGATTATGCTGTTGTCTGTATTTTTACAAAGAACCACTAGACAGAAAATATTGAATACGATAAACATTTTGTGCTCTTATACTACTTTGAACATTTAATGACCAGTATGCAAGATTACCATTACAACTCACCTCTAGAATTCAGAAAATAAACAGCATGTTATGGGGGGTGGGGGGAGATTCAACAGCAAATACCACTAATAACTGCTCTGAAGACAGCTTAATTATGACCAATAAATTGCATGTGATTGTGAAGACCAATTGTTTTACTGCAAGAAATCTGATACAGCACTGAAGTACTGAACTAGTTACTAATGTTGTCTCTAACCCTAGCAAACTATGGCCAAATAAAAAGATTCTCCAGAATTTTATCCAGAGAGTTCAAGAGGTAACCTTGGAATGACTCGCTGTCCTATCACGTCAGCGTTTTTGCACTGCACAATGTAATAACTAAACAAGAGACATTCCATATGAAGTTGAAATCAGCGGTATATATTCTATCACTCCACTGAGCAAAGTCTGACGCCCCGCCTAAGAAGCCTTCCTCCAACAAACAACCACTTAACTTAGAGGAAGGCTGGAACTTCATCCAGCATGAGTTAGGCTACATGCCACAATCTCCTTGACCCTGCATGTTAAACATCCAGCGAAGTAGGCCCTATCCTGTAGGCTTAGGAAACCCTGCATTCAAAATTGTTTTTCAGTTACGTGGCATACTTGATGACAAAATTAGAGAAAAATGCAGAAGGGGCTGGGAAGGAGCACAACAGCCAGAGGCCTGTTGCTAAACTGACAGCAGGTACCGTCCTAGAGGCTATATCATCTGATTCAGACTTATGCTTCTGTAGATTGCCTCAGTACCACAAATAGTTTACAAATAGTTTACATTAAACTGGATTTGTGTCAAACACATCTAACTTATTTATTTTCAAATTGTAGCTCCATTAGGATGAATGTGACCCCTTCTAGAACAGAAAATGTTTTTTTAAGCATGGGAAGGTTAAAAACAACATTATGAATCATTACAGTGAGATTACAGACATAGGAATTGGGGTAAGGGGGAAATTAAAGTTGTGTATAAAACTGAATTCATACTCATAGCTCTTGAAGGTTAATATTAAATTACTTCAAAATAAGCGCTCAAGTAATTTATTAGAAGAAAAAATGTTAACAGCTGAGAAAACCTACCTCAGAGCACTTAAACACCTATGTTTATAAAATATTTTCTACGCCAGCTACCCTTACTGACCAAGCATTCTTTTGTCATTTATGGTTGCTTGAGGTTATGGCAGAAGATCAGCCTGTAGTTCCTCATTGAAGAAGAGCAGAATTCGATCAGTACCTCAACTGTTAATCTGAAAAATATATACACAAAAAAAGAGATTTAAACAATTTAAACTTAGCAAACATCAAAAGAATCTTCAGGACCAAGTTTGAAAACAGTGATGTTGTCAAAACCATTTTGAGTTAAACCCTATATACCACCACCTTCCTATTGTAGCCCCACTGAGTAGCAAAAAGGCCATGCCAGGGCTTGAAGGACCCACATGGTCCTAAAGCCATATGGGTGGTGGCAATGAAGGAGGAGAGTTTTAATCTACCTTTTTATTAAGACTTCAGATGTTTTCTGCAAACTGGGAGATTTCCTCAAGCTTGCAGAGAAATCCCTCCAACCTGCCTGCGTCTTCATTGTATAATTTTTTCTATCTACACTCTATGACCAAGTTCAAAATTAGATCTATGATATGCAATGGAAAGCATGTACACAGAATATACTGAGTCCAGCAATTACATCTTTGGGATATTATCTTGCAATGAGTGGAGAACGTACATCATACAACCAGCTCTCTATGATCCTATCACCAACTGCTTTATTGTTTCATAATGTGTAATTATCCATATTATATGTTGCAGAACAAATAGTTAATATTGAAAGGAAAAGAATCATAGTTAGATTGTTAAATTGGTACTTTGTTCCTCCTTTATAAAATTTCTGGGGCAACAGATAAAGTAGTAGAAAATTAAACCAGGAATTCTAATCTATGGATTAGATCTAGTGGACAACTTCACAAAATCACTTAGTTCCCCCTCTTCTGTCCAGCACAAATTACTAGTGGAAGAGAAAGCAATTTTGCCCAATTGCCTTTCCTTATCACAGCTATGTACTAAGGTGTATTTTATTCACAACAGTCCCCCAACTAGAGGTACTGGACAGAAAATTTTACAGTACTTTTTTACATGAAAAATGTTCAATTTCTAAAAATGCATTGCTTTAACAGAAATGAGTGGATGCCATTACTAATTCAAAATCAGGCAAGAGTAGAAGTTTTGAAGTTGTAATTAATGTTTTTCAGGTGATTATCCCCACAAAACATGACAGAATGTACATGTATGGTTTATTTATTAGAAAATGGAAGGGAAGAATAAAACTAAAAATGAACATACCGTATATACCTGGGTATAAGCCGACCCGAGTATAAACCGAGGTGCCTAATTTCACCCCAAAAATGGGGAAAAATTAGGCACCTGCGTATAAGCCGAGGGTGGGAAATGCACCCCCTATCCCCCCACAGGCTTACCTGACTGGGCTCCAGGCGCGCAGGCAAGCGGTGGCGGCGGCGGCCCCTCCCTGCGCGCAGGAGGCCCATCAGCTGGCAGGCGGCAGCGCGCTGGGAGAGGGCCCGGCAGGCGAATTACCATATTGACCAGAGTATAAGCCGAGGTGAGTTTTTTAAGCCAAAAATCATGGCTAAAAAATCGGCTCATACTCGAGTATATACGGTATCCAAATTCAAAAAAGATCACTTGATCTGGAACTAACAAGCAACATACCGTATTTTTCGCTCCATAAGACGCACTTTTTTCCTCCTCAAATGTGAGGGGAAATGTCTGTGCGTCTTACGGAGCGAATGTGCGCACAGAGCCGGCTGGGCGCGCTGGAATGACGTGAGCCGGCTCTGTGCGCCCCGCCCGCCTCCCAGCTGGCCGTCGGGGCGAGGAAAGCCGGCTCGTGTCATTCCAGCGCACCCAGCCAGTTCTGTGAGCCCCGCCTGCCTCCCAGCTGGCAGGCGGGCGGGGCGCACAGAGTCGGCTCACGTCGTTCCAGTAAGACGCGCACGCGCCCCGCCGGCTCTCCCCGCCCCGCCAGCCTGCCAGCTGGCCGTCGGGGCGGGGAAAGCCGGCTCGCGCTGGAACGACCTCTTTTCAGGACAAAGAGCATGTTGCTGGAGCAAAGTGAATGTCGTGAAATATCCATTCCACCTAATCCTCCTGTGAGTTTATGATACACCAAGCACACACACCAGAATTCAACTTTAAATGAAAGTGTATTTTGACTGTAAATATACTTCATTTACTAGCAATCAGATTACTCAAGTACTGACAGAATTACTGTAAGCTTACACAAACTGCTTACACAGGTTTCTTACAGCTAAACTTTTGTTAGATACTATATAAACTTGAATATTTATTTATTTTATTTACTTGATTTATATCCCACTTTTATTCCCAACGGTAATGTAAAGAGGCTTAACAACAGCCTCCTTTGCTCCATCTTATCCTCGCAACACAGTCTGGTTGATCACAGAGTTTGTAACTAGCCTAAGGTCATCCAGCAAGCTTCTATGTCAGAGAGGAAATTCAAACCTCAGTCTCCCAGACCCTATTCATACACTCTAGCCATTATAACCATGCTGGCTCTCCTACATGCTGAGTTTCCTACATGCAAATGAAGAACCAGCACTATAGAAGTAGTAGCAGGCTATGTTCTCAATGTATCTATTTGATAACATTTGCATCTACTCTTTCCTCTAAGAAACCCAGGATGATGCACTACGTGTAATATAATACACTTGATACTGGGTGTCAGGGCCCAGCAAGTGAACACAAGCTTTGGAATCCATTTCCTGGGTCCAGGAGAATCCACTCTGAATCTCACCGACTTTATCCAAATAAAACCAAACTGGGATAGGAGAACCCTAGAATCACTGGAGGCATACCGCAGATATAGCAGTCATCCAAACTGCATTCCTTCCCTGCTTACTTTCCCCTAATGGCTGCCATTCACTCCTACAGGAAGAAAGAAAAAGTAAAAGCACTTCACTTGGGGTATTATACCACAGGTGCAAAATCTTTACTCATAAAGTTCACTATCCCAGAGTTCACTGAGAAAGATCCAAAGGGGGAGGGGGGGGAAGTCCAACAATATAAGGCCCTCCCTCACTTGACACCATCATAATGGGCATTTCACTATCATAAACAAGGGCCAGTTCATTGACAGCAACCTGTAAAAAGACAGTCACAAAATCTGCAGCCTTGACATGCTCACACAAAGGTGCTGTTTGTGTCAGAGCGGCCATGTTTTGCATTACCACAGTGTCCTTTTCAGACCTGTCACATACACAGTCCCCATGTGGAGGCACTAGCTCATATGAACACTGTTTCTATATAGCCATAACCATGGTAGCAATCACATGTATTCACAAGATGTTCATATGGGATTCAACATATGTAACCTGAACTTTCTACTGATTTGACTACACAATGAAACCTGAACTAGGACTGTGAAGATATGGGCTAGGCCTATTATCCATGCCTTCCACTGAGTTCCATGGGGCAAAGTACATGGACTGCAACCAGAAAGCCTGCGTGGATCAGAGAATGGTACCCCACCATCTAGCATTCCCAGGAGCTTCAGAAGTGAGGTGATGGGACTTCGCACATCACATCCACCCAAAAATAAGGGTGTGAGGTAAGCACATTGCCCAGGGCACTTACATCACATCCAGGTTTTTGGATGGATGTGATGTCAATGCAATGTCATTTTCTCCCCCAGACTTTCTTCCACTAGGTCCATGGAGCAAGAGTGGGAAAGCAGGCCCACCAGCAAGAGCCCTCCCACCATAAGCAGGCAAATAGTAATCCTACTACTACCTCAGGCAATAGGGCCACTAGAGGCAAAATTCAGAGGAATAAATTTCAGCTAAGAGAGGAAAAAAAGTAGACTTCAGCACTTCTTAATCATTACCTTCTTGGTTACAAGCATACCATTTCATTCCTATCTGATTCCTAACATCTCAACATTATTTAAGAAATGGTTATTCCGTGTTGCGAAACAGTTAATTATATTGACAATGATGTACCTGGGCACGAATAAGTACCTGGCTACCACAAGAGAGAATAAAGTCAATAACACATCATAATGTTATAAACAAATTGTATTAGCAAGAAAATTAGAACACCTGTGCAGCAGTGCCCTGACCTGGATAGCCCAGGCTACCCTGATCTCGTCAGATCTCAGAAGCTAAGCAGGGTTGGGCCCTGGCTAGTATTTGGATGAGAGACCTCCAAGGAATACCAAGGTCGTGACGCGGAGGCAGGCAATGGCAAACCCCCTCTGTTAGTTAGTCTCTTGCCATGAAAACCCCACCAGGGGTCGACGTATGCCAGATGTGACTTGAAAAACAACAGTATGCACCTGTATTCTAAAAAGGGAACACATTACCGTATATACTCGCGTATAAGACGAGTTTTTCAGCCCCAAAAATGGGCTGAAAAAGCCGGCCTCGGCTTATACGCGGGTCAATACGGGGAGAGGGAGGGAGGAGGGAGGAGGGAGGAGGGAGGGGGGAAACTTACCGCCGTCGCCGCCGGGCCCGTGCCGCTTCCTGCCGCCGGGAGCGGCCTGGGGCAGCCTCCTGCAGCCGCAGGAAGGCTGCCCCGGCCCCCCGGCCCCCGCCGCCATTTTTCCCGGGCGGGAGGGGCCTTGGGCAGCCTCCTGCAACCGCAGGATGGCTGCCCAGGACCCCACCGCCCCCACCGCCATTTTTTTCGGGCGGGAGGGGCCTTGGGCAGCCATCCTGCAGCCGCAGGAAGGCTGCCCCGGCCCTTCCCGCCCCCATTTTTCCCGGGCGGGAGGGGCCTTGGGCAGCCTTCCTGCAGCCGCAGGAAGGCTGCCCCGGCCCTTCCCGCCCCTGCCGCCATTTTTCCCGGGCGGGAGGGGCCTTGGACAGCCATCCTGCAGCCGCAGGAAGGCTGCCCCGGCCCTTCCCGTCCCCGCCGCCATTTTTCCCGGGCGGGAGGGGCCTTGGGCAGCCTCCTGCAGCCGCAGGAAGGCTGCCCCGGCCCTTCCCGCCCCTGCCGCCATTTTTCCCGGGCGGGAGGGGCCTTGGGCAGCCATCCTGCGGCTGCAGGATGGCTGCCCAAGGCCCCCCTGCCTCCGCCGCCATTTTTTTTGGGCGGGAGGGGCCTTGGGCAGCCTCCTGCAGCCGCAGGATGGCTGCCCAAGGCCCCCCTGCCTCCGCCGCCATTTTTTTGGGCGGGAGGGGCCTTGGGCAGCCTCCTGCAGCCGCAGGAAGGCTGCCCAAGGCCCCCCCCCGCCCCCGCCGCCATTTTTTTTGGGCGGGAGGGGCCTTGGGCAGCCTCCTGCAGCCGCAGGAAGGCTGCCCAAGGCCCCCCCCGCCCCCGCCGCCATTTTTTTTGGGCGGGAGGGGCCTTGGGCAGCCTCCTGCAGCCGCAGGATGGCTGCCCAAGGCCCCCCTGCCTCCGCCGCCATTTTTTTGGGCGGGAGGGGCCTTGGGCAGCCTCCTGCAGCCGCAGGAAGGCTGCTCCGGGTCCCCCTGGGCCTCGCCGCCGCTTCCTCCCGCCGGGAGCGGCCTGGGGCAGCCTCCTGCAGCCGCAGGAAGGCTGCCCAGGCCCCCCCGGGCTGCACCGCCGCCGGACCCTCGCCGCTGGAGAGCCCTGTCAGGTAAGCCTGCGGGGGGGGGAGGGGTTATAAGCCGACCCTCGGCTTATACCCGGGTGCCTAATTTTTCCCCATTTTTGGGGAGAAATTAGGCGGGTCGGCTTATACATGGGTATATACGGTATTTTTCAGATGGCAGTTTCTCTCTTTTATCTTCCCCTCAACCACCTCTGTTAGTCTCTTGCCATGAAAACGCCAAAAGGGGTCGCCCATAAGTCGGCTGCGACTTGAAGGCACTTTACACACACAATAAAGGCAAATAGTAGCTGCCAAACTGTAGTTTTTCAACTGCTTATTTCTTCCATGTCAGCTGAACAGAAACACATATACATAACTGAATCTAGCTCACCCCCTAAAGAAAACCTGAATCGACCTATGTACATATATTCCATCTCATAAGCAAAGGGGGGGAGAATGTCTGAGCACATATGATTACTTAGGTTACCGGAAGTCAGTTTGTACAACAATGTTTGTTAATGAACATTCAAACAAATGGGCAGAAACTGGTAATTGTCTGGACTACAGACAATTATCATTGTCCCAGTTCTAGTTAGAAGTTCTACATGGAAGATGTATGCAATACTGGGAAGGAGGGAAAGTCTATGTAAACATAACTAGCAGCAGCCAAATTCATAATCATTAATTTTAACCCTCCTCCTTTATATTGCCCCTATACTAATTAAGTAATGCCAAAAGTAGTAATAAAATGCATGGGCAATATTTGAAGCAGTATGTCAAAAGCAGTCTGTCAAAGAAGAGCAGGCTGCAGGACCATAACCTAATCATTACACCTCCCAATCGTTGTAAGGCTTTATTTCTAAAAATACTTACCCTGCTAATCACAGGAAGTTTAATCATGTTTTCAAACAGCCAAAAATATTTCTTATATTTTAAGAGCTCCCCCTGCAGCTCACAGTTCTGCCCATGCATGGGAAATGTCTAATATCAGGACCACAAATTTAATGCTACCTGTATCACTGCTGCTCACTGTTTGCATGCAGAGAAAAGTTTGTCATTCTATTCTACCTTCCAGTAAATGTAAAAATTCTTCCTAAGAATCTACCGGTATACCATACAATCCACTGAAAAGAAAGATCAACTGACATGTGAATTGTCTCAAAGTTAAATAAACTGAGAATCTTCATAAAATACAAATTTATTAAAGCAAGCCATAAAAATCTAATATCCTTACTATAACCACACTGACAAATACATGCATTACAATTATATTTCTCAATGGATATAGAGAATTGCATTTAAGGTGGAAAACATACCAGTTATAACACACTTCAGGATGAAGCGCAACTCTTTTAAAAACATCTCAATGTAGTAATCTACACTCAGGACACATAACTACACTACCTTTAAAATTTAGTATAATATTTACAATACACTTTGTCAACACAAATCGCAAAATTCTCAAGGGAAAAACAATGGGTTGAACCCAGTGCAAAAACGGCAGATCTTTCCCACTTCCCCCTCTCCCAGCAGTCATTTCCGACCTCCAGGAAGTTTATTTCCGGAGTCATAGAACCCATGTGGAGTAACAGCCATGTATGTCTGAAGGCTGCAGTAGGGAAGGGGGCAAAATTGCTTTCTTCCTCTTCTGTCAGTGGAGTTCCATTGATATAAGAGGCAGAAGGGAAATTTCCTCCCCTTCTTCCTCTCCACTACAGCCACCTGGCACGCATGGCTATGTCTTGCAACCATGGGAATAAGCTTTACCCAGGGTTGGAAATAGACAAGGGGGGAGAGAGCGATCCACAACTATCAGTGGCTTTTGTTGAGAGATCTCTGCATCCAACTCAATGGGAGGAATATTACTCATTTACAAAAAGTAGGCAAGTTTTACTTTTGTTTAATAGTTTTTTAAACATGATCTTCTACCTCTTAATTATTAGTCAAAAGAAACATTATCACATTTTAATACTTTGTTCTAGCTATTAAAACGTTTAAGAATTTGTAAGGGTGACATTTTTCCTTACCGTATATACTCGCGTATAAGCCGAGTTTTTCAGCCCAAAAAAAGAGCTGAAAAAAGCCAACTCAGCTTATACGCGGGTCAATACGGTAGGCGAGGGGAGGGGGGAGGAGGGAGGAGGGATAGAGGGAGGGGGAACTTACCGCCGCTGCCGCCGCCATCCCGCACGCCTTCTCTGCGGCCTGGGAGAGGCCTGCAGGGCCTGCCGCCTCCCCCGCCGCCCCCCCCCCGCGCCTTTTTTGCGACCTGGGAGAGGCCTGCAGGGCCTGCCTGAGTGCAGGCAGGCCCTGCCGCGCCCCCCCCCGCGCCTTCTCTGCGGCCTGGGAGAGGCCTGCAGGGCCTGCCTGCGCTCAGGCAGGGCCCCGCTGCCGCCTCCGGCCTGCGTGCCTTCCCTGCCGCCACCTCCAGCTGATCAGCGGGCCTCGTCCTCCCGGTGAGTAAGGGGTTCAGGGGCTCTTCTCCCTCCCCCCTAGGGTGGCGCTGGGGTCAGGGTGGGTGTGGAGGGCCCGGGAGGGGGTGGCACTGGGGTCGGGGTGGGTCTGGAGGGCCCGGGAGGCCGGGCGGGAGGGCGACCTGGGGCAGGGGCATTGTGTAAGCCGACCCTCGGCTTATACACGGGTGCCTAATTTTTCCCCATTTTGGGGGTAAAATTAGGCACCTCGGCTTATACGCGGGTCGGCTTATACATGAGTATATACGGTAGAATATGAAATTATTTTAATGGTCATATTTACACCTTTCTCACTGCATGTAAGCATTCATTCTCACATACTGGAGGAAACTGTCCGGCCAACTTTAAATCTTTTACTGTTTTAAAAGTCAGGACAAATCCAAACAATTGTTCACTTTTTTAATCTAAATTTTTCTTTATCTCTCCACATTACTGATGGAAAAGTGGTTTTTTATATCCCAATTTTCTCTACCTTTAAGGAGTCTCAATGCAGCTTACAATCACCTTCCCTTCCCTACAGCAGACACCTTGTGAGGAAGGCAGCTGAGAGAGTTCAGAGAGAACTATGACTGGCCCAAGGTCACCCAGCAGGCTTCATGCGGAGGAGTGGGGAAACAAACCCGGTTCACTAGATCATAGTCTGCTGCTCATGTGGAGGAGTGGGGAAATCAAACCTGGTTATCCAGATTAAAGTTCACCACTCTTAACCACCACACCTCACTGGCTGGAGAAAAATTGATTTGCTTTATAACTTCTAGCATGCCTTAGAATTAGTGCTAACTTCTGAAGATGAATGTCAAATAAATCTGCAAAAGTGGCGAAACCTTTTTTCCTGACCAGATCACCACTGGAAAGTTCCCAGTTACAATGGGCTCTATCTCTCACAGAATCACCCCTTCCTGCATCAGACCACCATACATGTTGCTGCCCCTTCAATTTCCACAAAGCAAAGTTTCTAGAAGCAGCTTTCCATCCAGTCTCAACTTACAGAAGAGGGGGATGAAGTGGGAAAATTCTACAGTTAGCTGTATTAACTGTTCCCTTCCTCTCTACTCAAAGGATGATGCCCAAGTATTCAGTGCTTTGTGTCATAATGATTTACCACCACTTCATCAAGCAACTACAAGCCTTAAGTGCTATCCTCATCATATGAATTTAGTACCTTGCTACATAATGCACAGATATATAAATTCTGTGTGACAAAGATGTCTCATTTCCATTACTAAATATACTGATATGTTAAGGAAACAGACGCAAAAAACCTGTGCTACTTGAACAGAGGCTTCTTCTAGCATTTAGTTCATTATTATAGGGTTAAAAGAACAAACTAAGTTTTGCAGCCTTGGGACCCTAACTGGGAGAAACGATAATGAGCAGCCTGAGAAGAAATTAAGAATTAGGACTGTATAAGAAAACAGCAGCCCAGCTGGGAAGCAAGAGCCAAAAGACCAAGCAAGCCTTTACAAAACTCTGGGTATTCAAGGCCAAGGAAAATCAGTAGCATGCTGGCCGGGGAATCCATCCACCAATGAAGCTTCAAGCAACAATACTACAGAAGTTTGGACTACAGGAAATGTGAAGGGGTCAGGGACTGTGGGTGCTTCTAAAAATTAGCAAGAAAAAATACATTCACTCTGTATTGCTGATTCACTCTATATTGCTGAGTGTCAGAAAAAAGAAAGATGAAGGCTGTGGATTTGCTTGCTGATAAACAGAAAAGACAAACTATGTTGCTGAGTAAAATAAAACAGGAAAAAATAAATACTAGCATTATTCTCACATAGCAATAAAGCACAATGTCATTATGGAGGAAAGGATTTTTAAAAATAGGGTCACTACTCCCTCTCTCCCCCGGTTCAGTTTGGAAATCAATTGCTATCACAAGCCATAATTTGTCATTTCACTGAACCATGGTTTATTCTTTCCTTCAAACCATGATTTAGTCTGGTTCAAAGACACTGGTTTGTGATTTCTTGTTAATAACACCACTTTGCTGTACCTAAACCAATTATACTTCTGGTCTGCTTTGTTACACAAAACAGGCTTTCTATTTCTCTGCTTTAGGTTATGGAGCACTGTCATTTGAATGACAACTAGGCCCTACTCCTAGATAAACCTATCATAAATTAGAGAGGCAGGCAAAAACCAACATTCAGTATTTATCTGGTCTCATATGACTCACAGCAACATCAGACACAAAAGATTATCACTTGATACTTCAAACTTCACCTCTCCTTTAACAAACTTAATCTTCAACCTTCTACACCACTCTACAGAACACCTTAAACGTGTATTTTTGAAGATGGGGGTTTAAAGTGTTAAAGCATTTTAAGTATGGATAATCGAGTCTCTCATATATGTAAATGTTATTATGGAGTATATATATTTTATACAGAGATTGTACATATTATTATATAATATAGAGAAATGTATACCAGTAGAATAAAAGTGTGTTATTACTATCAAGGATCTTATTTTTGTAAAATATTTTATTTTGTAACATTATTGTGCACTTTTTCCCTTTTGCTGTTCTAAAGCATTTGAAATAATCACAGTAACTTACGTGGTTTTATAGCACGTTTTGTTTCTAAAGACCTGCCTACTACAAAGAACCCATTTCAGTTTAGAAAATATCAATTCTTCTTGTCCTTTGACTACATCAACAGTTCTGTGGTATTTGGCCTTTACAATCTCATTTCAGCATCGCAAACTCTGTCTTCATGTTACTATTATTTATTAGTCTCCCTTTATTTTTAAAAACAGACCAATTGTATTAAATTCAGATATAATTTAAAACCAGCTTATTTTTTTTAAGGAGAATATAGCTGACATTGTGTTTTTTAAAAGTGTTAATTTCTATCCTCCCTAAAAAAGGATTGCTATTTCATTACAAATAGCATTAATAAGGTCCTAGGGTGTGACAGAGATCTGGGCTTGGATGTGCGAAACTTATGTTGGATGAGATCTTGAGTAGGCCACTGTAGGCAGCACCACAAATTATATGGCAGGCACAACTGCTGAGTATTATGGCGACAGTTCCTGCAAGAAACACTAGAACTGTGGACAACATTCCTGCATCACTGAACACCCAGGCTCATTTGTCTGGGAAACAGAAATATGAAGACACAGGCAAGTCACCCAAACTTTCTACCACCTGTCTAACAGCACTGTACCCTCACTGGTTAGGTTTGCAATGGTGTGAAACTGTGCTATTCCACTTATAAACTTTAAAATGAACTTATAAAGTAGCATCTTTATGTACAACAGTGAGTTTCTTGATGAAACACAGGATACAGAGGCAACATAATACTCATATTTACAATAAGTGTGGGGAGTACTTGCTTTTGCCCATTAAAAGCTTTCAACTTCTCACCCTCAGGGATCCCTTTCCACATTGAAATGTCTGCTGAGAAAATCTCTGCCCATGGACCACAGAAGCGCATGTTGCAGTGACTTCTGGGATCTGATGTAAAAAACACCATTTGTGTGGCTGCAGGGCCTCACTGTTGTCCCTTCGCAAACACCAAGTGAACCCTGAACAATTACTTCCCTGCAGCTGCTAATTGCAAAAGATAATCAATCGGTAATGGTGAGGAAACTTGCACTCCATTACTTGTCTCATCAGGACCTCGGCCCAAAAATTCCACAGGAAAATGTCTTCCTAAGAACACTTTTAAATAAGCTAACATAATTATTACATCTACATTGGGAAGTTTTCCAGAGATTCAGACTGCTAAGTGACAGAGGAGAAGACAGGAAAGCCTTTGCTTGTGACGTGATTTAGCTTAAGTTAGATAAAAGTATTTTGTTCTGCAGCAAATCTTTCTCCACTGCACCTGCCAACTGTATATGGCAATGACACCTGGTCTGAATTAGGTAGGTTCTTCTCCAAGAGCTTGCAGAGTAGATGCCCCCACAACTAAAATCTCCACTCTGCCAGGGAAGTTTGCTGGGTGACCTTGGACCTGTCACTCTTAGTCTAACCTTCCTCTCAGGGTGATCGTTGTGAAGATGAAATGGAGGACAAAAATGTTATAAGCTGCTTGGGTCCTCTTTGAGGAAAAAAGCAGGACACACTTTCTTCTCATTAAACAAAAAAGGCCCTCCTCAAAGATCCTTGATATGTCATTTCCCCCAAGAGCATGACTAGAGTAAGAGAAAACAAAGTTTACTGATTATTACCCTTTCAAAGAAATACCTGAACTCCCACTGTGGTAGACGGTATACTTATACTTTGATCAAAGTATACTTTGACCTGTTGTGGCATCTTATAAGATTAACAGGTTTGCTGAAGTGCAGCCTTTTCTGGGCAACACCTCACTTTTCAGATACATCCCTCTGACCAAGCAGTTCTCTTGTGGGGGCTTCACAGAACATAAAACTAAAATGGACCGTTCCCCCTCGACTACCTAAGCTTCCACCGCGAGCCCAGCACACAATCCTCACGCCTGCTCCAAAGATGTCCTTCCTTCGCCAAGCCTCTTACCCTGCTACGCCCTTCTGGGCATGCACGCCCAAGCCCACCGCCCCTTCCCAGCCTGGCGCATTCGCTGCTCGCACCCCCTCCTTAATGCCAAACCCTCCTCAAGTGCTGAGTTCGCCCCCCACTCACAGCCCTCCCTCCCCCCTCCCCCTCTGGCAAAAGGTTTTGTCTTCCTCGCAGGCCCCCTTCCCCTTCGCATTCCGCTCGCATCCATGACTGCCCCCCCTCCGGCCACTGCCCTGCCGCGCATGCGCCCTTCGCAGTTCCCTCACCGTTGCCGGGTGACTCGCTCCTCGGCCCTCAGTCTCAGCAGCAGGTTCCTCCGACTCTTTCCCTTCGGGGCCCCTGCTTCGCCGGGCCTCGCTTGGCTCCTCAGGGCTGGTCCTCCGGCGGCGACAGCCGAGGGTTGGGAGTGTTGAGCTGCCGTCCCGATCCCGGCCCCGCCCCTCGAGGCCAGATAAACACCACAATCTCCGGCGCGCGCGCGAGTGTCTATTACGGCGCGAGCTTCTCCAGCGACCGACTCCTCAACCGTAGTCGCTCGAAGCGGCAGGCTCGGAAGGGAAGTGACGCGGGCCTGACTGACAGCCGCGCTGCGCACATTGCCCCGCCTACCGACTTCATCTCCCTCGCGCCCTCCACAGGAGGTGACGTAGTAGACGGGGCGGGGCATCAAAGGAGCGAAGAGAGCTGTCGGCTAGGGTGGATGATCGCGGGAGGGTGGCGCATAAATAGACGCCGTGGAGTTTAAGGTTAGGGATGATAAGTGCAGGAAGGAAGGAAAATTCGTGAAGCAGCACTACGGGGATGCTTCCCCCTTCCTAAAAAAGGGCTTCAGTGTGCTCTGCCAGGCAGAAATACAACAGGTGATGACGAACACTTCACCTGTTGGATTTTTGGAGGGTCGTCAGCTGTTAGGTGCATTAGCATTTACTACTGTATGCTCCATAATTAATCCAGAACAACTACTGATACCTAGTACTGTATTTGCAATGGTTAACAAGGATTGAATAATGCACTTTGTCCACAAGCAAGGATGGTGAAACGGAATGTATCCTCAGGCTACTGAAATTGCAGTTATGATACAAAACCAGTGGATGTTGCAGCGCACACCCCACACCCATTGGTTTACTTACTGGAAAATGCACTTTTGACAATTTAATATTCAGATAACTATTTATAGATGCCCTGACTGGATAGCCCAGGCTAGCCGAATTGCATCAGATCTTGGAAGCTAAGCAGCGTTGGTCCTGGTCAGTATTTGGATGAGCGGCCACCACCAAGGAATACCTTGCTACACAGAAGCAGGCAATGGCAAACTACCTCTGACCATCTCTAGCCTTGAAAACCATAAGGGGTCACCATAAGGGGGATGCAACATGACATCAAATATGTATATACTACACACACAGATTTCATTGACAACAATGCTGGAATTTTTATTACTCTAAGGGCTGCACATGATACAGCAAATATACTTTGCACCTCAAGGACATCTCCATTGGAGTAATACTCCCAATCACAATGCCCTAATTGGTTCTTGTAGGTTATCCGGGCTGTGTAACCGTGGTCTTGGAATTTTCTTTCCTGACGTTTCGCCAGCAGCTGTGGCAGGCATCTTCAGAGGAGTCACACTGAGATGCCTGCCACATCTGCTGGCGAAACGTCAGGAAAGAAAATTCCAAGACCACGGTTACACAGCCCGGATAACCTACAAGAACCAATGAACTCTGACCGTGAAAGCCTTCGACAATACAATGCCCTAATGTTTCTATAAAGTTAACTTGGTTTGAAACAGGCTTTCTGCGCCCATGTATTGCGGGTTTTTATGGGCACTTCGCATAATATGTAAAGGGATCCTAAGCTTTCATCTAAACGGTGTACACCCAGTTGTTTTTGTTTTTTGGGGGGTGTCTAGTCACATCTGACTTACGGTGACCCCTGGTGGGGTTTTCAAGGCAAGAGACATTCAGAAGTGGCTTGCCGTTGCCTTCCTCTGCATCACGACCCTGGTATTCCCTGGAGGTCTCCCATCCAAATACTTGCCAAGGTCAACTCTGCTTAACTTTTGAAGTCTGACAAGATCGAACTAGCCTGGGCTATCTAGGTCAGGGCTACAAAGAGGTGCAGAGTATCAAGTTACATATTCCTCAACCTGGGGTATTGCTGGCATAGTATAGGGGCCCTAAAAAGATGAATTGACTCGCTTTGTAAGAATTACCTATCAGCCAAGTAGTTAAGCCACATTCTTACACATCAGGATTGCAGCAATTTATAAACACGACACTGATCATTTATTAGTTCTTACTACTTCAGCTCTACAGAATAGATTTCAGTGTCCCTCCTGTTTGTATTTATAAATTAGCAATCCTCATTTGACTCTGTTCTACATTTCTGACTGCTTCAGTTCTCTCAAAATGCAAATGGTTCCTTGGCCATTGGACTAGGAAAGTAAAAAAGTGCCCCTATGTTTCCTTTGTTTGCTGTAGAGCGTAAAATTCACGCACCTCAATTACACTAGCCTGAATGGGGTGGACTTTGATTTGACTTCAGGGTGACTGCCAGAGCAAGCAACCATCTGCACTAGAGCTTCCTCCTCAAGACAAAGGCTCCACAGTTTTAACTCAAGCACATCCAAAGTGGTAGTGGCAAGAACAGGAACTGGAGGACAAAGTTCAGCAGCATGGAGCAACATGACCCACACTCTGCCTCTTCCACACGCCCATGGTTCATTGTCTCCTTGTCTGGAAACCTGTTTCTGTTCCCAAGAGGAGATATTTTTACTGGCAACAAAACAGAACAAAAGACACAAAAGGGAATAAGATCCTTTTCTTGGAAGATGTGCTTTTTTGTTCTGTTTTCCCAGTGGCCGTGCAGAAATCTCGTGAAGCAAACTAACAATAAGCCCAGGCCTGGCATGAACTCACTTGTATCCAAAGAAAATCAGAGCCCTTTTATTATCTATATGAATTGGGTGATGGGGGATTTGATAACTAGTCAATTGGGGATTTTTTAAAAGAATTTGTTTTTCCTCTGAAATTTTAAATATTAGGGTTTCTGCTCATAGAAACAGAAAATATACCATAGCAGTTTTGAATAGCGTATTATTGCTTTTTCAGTTGGGTGGGTGTGTTATTCCAAGGCAGCACTAATGTGATTATAAAATCACTCGTGTTAGCTTATTGGCTGACCTGAAAATGCTTTTATCTACCAAAGTGTCTGTTCCTCTAAAATCCTCATAGCATTCTTTAAAAGACTTTGTCCCCTAAATTATCCCTAATGAAGTAGTAACCACTGGTTCATCTAACTTACTGCCACTCAGAATCCTGGTAAGCCTTATATATTTATAAGGTTGCTGTGCTGGCAATCGTGTCCAAGTGGTTGGGCTGAATTAAAGAGGGAGATGGTCAGTTTGCAGAAATGGGGAGAAAAAGATTCTAAAAGGCATAATTAGAACCCACTAGTCAACAGACTATTGTAAAAAAAACTTTAAATATATATATATATATATAAGGAACAAAGAGCAGGCAAGTGGGGGGAATGGATCTTCACCTTGTACATCGGGACCGTGAAAAGGCATTTTAAAGTCGCATTTTAAAAAAGCTATGAGCGAACATCAACATTGACCATGCAAAAATGGCCATAGTCTTCCTCTCTTCTAGTACTTTTTTGATTAAGGTGTTACATGGTTTTTTATTTTTTTATTTGACCAACATGTCTACCTTTTTTTAAAAAAAGTTGTAATAGTCTGTTGACTAGTGGGTTCTAATTATGCCTTTTAGAATCTTTTTCTCCCCATTTCTGCAAACTGACCATCTCCCTCTTTAATTCAGCCCAACCACTTGGACACGATTGCCAGCACAGCCACAGGACTTATAGTTAACTGGCTGAACCATGGAATCATAAACATCAACGTTCCAGCAAACATCCGACTTTAACTATTAGTGGCTACTCTGCAAATATGAGGATACTTTGCAAACAAAGCAGCAAAGAGGAAAGCAGACCAGCAATATCTGCCATTCATAAAAATCACCAGAAGCTCAGGCAAATAGGATAGGCTTTGCTTGGTACCTAAGGGATATCAGAGATGGTTCCAGGTGAACATATCTATGAAGGGAACCCAC
Organism: Euleptes europaea; assembly: GCF_029931775.1. Lineage (NCBI taxonomy): Eukaryota > Metazoa > Chordata > Lepidosauria > Squamata > Sphaerodactylidae > Euleptes > Euleptes europaea. The sequence goes on along the minus strand of NC_079312.1, from coordinate 90,001,207 downwards.
AGTCTACATGCAACTACAGAAAAGGTCCTCATTCCAGTACCCAACACCAAAGGCAGGTAATTCCACATTTTAATAGCTCTAATTCTCAATGTGGCCCCATCTGTGGATATTTACATTTGGAGACTGGAGCAGGAAACAGACAAGACAGATCTTTCTGCAAGCCTGAGAAAAGCCCCTTGTTTGAAGAAAACCGGAACCTTATCTGCCCCCCATCTAAAAAAAACTTTAACAAGTACACTGAGGGGGCTAAAAAAAACCAAAATAATAGGAGCAAATGCCCTCAGTGGCTACTGTGCTTGAGTTATCCAGCTTCAAAAGCACTTTTTCAGGCCATTTCAAAGGGCCCACAGCCGTGTGGTTGTCAGACCACCTTGGAGCAACTCCAGTAAAGGCATACACCATTTAAACAAAACAAAAGAAGGACTGAAGAACATGCCTATCCCCACCCCCCTTAAAAATTTGTCCCATCCGGATTGGCCAAAGGATGCCAAAAAAAAAACTGGAACATGAACCAACCCAATGTCTCACAAGAAAGCAAGAGCAAGGCTTCTGAAAAGAAAATCGATCCCAACTGAAGTTGGTTTCAGGTAGCTGGCTCAAGGTTGACTCAGCCTTCCATCCTTCAGAGGTCGGTAAAATGAGGACCCAGCTTGCTGGGGGTAAAGGGAAGATGACTGGGGAAGGCACTGGCAAACCACCCTGTAAACAAAGTCTGCCTAGAAAACGTCAGGATGTGACGTCACCCCATGGGTCAGGAATGACCTGGTGCTTGCACAGGGGACCTTTACCTTTACCTTTTCAATAATGAAGTGTAATTTGAAACCGAGTGTCATGGTTGACTGTTAGGCAGACTAGGAAAGAAATAACTTATGTTTTATTCCTTTCTCGTGTGGACCGACCAGGAGCTTAAGAAATCCCTTGAGAAATTCAGGGCACTTAGTAGGCAATGATAGAAATATGGGTGAGAGGCACACTGTATAATCTACAATACATTCAAAGGAATCATCATCCATATAAGAAACAAATTTATAATCATGCTGTGCTTTTAAAACTCATCTAGGGCTGTCAACTGTCCGGAGGGGAAAAAAATCTTTAATACAGGCTTAATGAGATGTTCTTTGCCAAGTGATGTTGTTTATCTGCATGCCATGAAAACCTTCAAGTGCCCACTTTTACATGTTCAGCCTCTGTTAAAAGGATAGACTTGTTTGCAACCCTAGGCATAGCCTATGCCCATTGCTGCAGCACTACTGAATGGTTCCAAGCTGAACCTCTTCCGGACTGCTAGCATAACAGGGCTTGCTCCTGTATGATGGGAGGAGGCAATCAGTGTACCTTGCTAGGGGTAACAAATTACCTGGAACTTGCCCTGGCTTTTGGGGAGGGAGTATAGCTCAGTGGTAGAGCATCTACTTTGCATGCCAACATTCCCAAGTTCACTCCTAAGCATCTCAAGTTAAAAGAGTCAGGTAAGAGGTGATGCAAAAGACCTTGACTTGCAAACCTGGAGAGCTGCTGCCAGTCTGAGTAGACAATGCTTGATGGACCAATGGTCTGATTTGGTATAATGCAGCGTCATGTGTGCTTCTGCAAGCCACAACATAAAGTTATGCAATGGGTGAAAGCCATACTTAACGTGTGTAATTATAAGGAAGCTCTGCCTGTTAACTGCATGGCAGACAGCATGTTTCAAAGGCACACGAGTAATGCCAGACCAATAAGGGTGGTATTCCCTTTCATCTGACTTGCTTTCAGAACTGGAGCATTAATGCTACTTAAAATAAGTTGCCTTGTTTCACAGCTGTGTTCTCTGTGTTAATAGAATTTGGGACATATCCCTACACTGTTCAATGTGTCTTCAGGATGGGATTCTTGCTGGTGGTGGGCAGTGAGTTCTCTGACTACTTTTGCTGCAGAGAGGGGGTATGCGCCTAAGAATTCACAATCCCTCTGCTCATTGCTAGCATCATAAACCACACAACATGGAGGGGAAGTGAATAATAAAGTTTGCTGAAGTAATAAGCAGCCGCCAACCGTAATCAGCTTAATTAAAATGGAGAAACACAGCTCGGTGGAAGGGGAGGGAGTAAAAGGAAGTCATTCAGGTAATTGGCCCATCACTACTGACTGGTTTGCACAATATGTTCAGGTATACCTCTGGGTAGGGACACTTATAAATTAACCCTGTGCTGTTCCATAGGGTTTGAGCTTTCTACATCATCTTTCCAATCCAATTTGTGTACATTGCTGGTTTCATCACCAGGACTAGTGGGCCATTCCAAAGGAAACAAAGGCTGCAAATCTAGAAGGAAGAAACAACTAACTCTGAAAACAAAATGAATTAGAAAACATTAGACTTTGAGGAATAGGCCATGGCGTAATGGAAGAGACCACGCTTTGCATGTATGTGTCATGCCCCACCCACCCCCCGTGGCCGAGTCCGAGGCCTCAGATGCACAACTGGAGCAGTTGGCCGTCCCATCGGCAGCTGACCCTCCCGGGAATGCAGCTGATGAGCCTTCTGAGCCAGATGCTGAATTAAAGGGGCCATCAGACATTTCGACATCTAGCCAGGCTGAGGAATTCCAGTCCCCCTTGGAGGCTCGACTGCCAGAGCCAGCCAGAGACTCAGAAGAGTCCTCCCCCACAGTTCACCAGTGGCAGAGACTCCAGACCCTGCTATATGAAAGAAGATGATCAGCTCAGCTGCAAAGCTGGAGAGGCATTCCAGCTGTAGAGAATGACAGTGAGTGATGACAGGACCAACCTCACTCTGATAGCTGGCCAGATTCAAGGCACGGCTAAAGTCAGCCCAGGCGTGGAAGTAACGTACTGAATTCCCGGTTTCAGCTGAGCTCCACTCCTACACCCCACCCTGTTTGCTGTCTTGCCTGAGAACAACCTTGGACTGTTTGACTACGAAGCTTGCTGCCTTGCCTTTGACCCGGACCTTGGACTGCTTGACAATGACCCTTGCTGCCTAGCCTGTGATACGTAAGAGACCCCAGCCTGACTTCTTGGACTGTTTCCCAGACTTACCACTGCTGACCCCACTGTTCCTGTGCCTCAGCTTCTGTACCCTCCACCGCTTGCTGCCGAGCCCGCTCTCAGCTCCTTCTTCACCATGCTGCAGCAGCAGCCCCAGCCAGCCTGCCCGGCCAGTACAGTATGTTTCTCCAAACTTGTTTGCTTGCATCCCCTCTGGGAAGCTTGTTGTTATATTAATGATGAGCCGGGCTTATAATTGCTTGACATGAGTACGGTTGCCAGCAAGTCTCAAAAAGAATCCCATTAATAGAGGCTTAGCATATGGAAAGGGACAGCTGAAGCTTTTCATGGCATGGAGGTAAATAAAATCACCTGATACATAACAGTCCTTTAAGCTTCTGTAAAAGGAACAGTGCTTTTTTTCTCAAGGCAACTCTGCTTGCCAATAGCTAGGATTGCCAATTGCCAGGTGAAAAATGCCTTGCCTCTTTAACAGCAATGCAATAGGGTGTTATTTATCAGCTGATTTTATTTACTTCCATGACATGAAAAGCTTCAGCTGCCCATTTCCACACATTCAGCCTCTATTAAAGGGACAATACATTTTTCCCGGGTTGTTGTTGTTGCCTTGTGGGACAACGATCTGGGAGACCCAGGATCAAACCCCCATTCTCCTCTGAAGTTCACTGAATGTCTTTGGGCCAAGTCACCCTCTCTCAGCCTAACCTACCTCTCAGGGTAATTGTAAGGATAAAACAGAGGAATGGATCAAACAATATACAGTGCCTTGAGATCTTTGGAGGAAGGGAGGAATACAAATGTACTAAATAAATCAACAGTATTCTTTGTTTAGGGTGGTGGGATTTGGGTTTTTTTTTCCTTCAGTGTTCAGCAATTAAATTTGTTTTGGATTGCTTACCTTGATAGTATTTTTGATACCTTGATATTACTTGATAGTACTTACCTTGATAGTACTTTTCTTGGCAGATAAGATGAAGTGTAGGTGTTTTCAACAAATAAAGCCATTGGCCACAGTTCAGGGATACATTAACTCTGAGACTTAGTTTTAGAGCACAGAAGAAATACTGAGCTGAATGTCATCAGCTTGTTGATGTCACTCAACCCTGAAACTCCAGACAACCTTGTTCAGCAGACTGATTTTGATATTAAAACAGTATCAAGGAAAGAACAGAACCTTATAGTATTCCCAGGATAAATCACAAATAGTTGATCTGGTATCCCCAATCACAGCTCTTGAGCTCATTCAGCCAAGAAAGATTGAGATGCTAGAGTGTTGTACCTCCTCACCCTTACTGTAGCTTCTAAACTTTTGGAAGGGGAGAATGATCAATTATGTCAAAGGCTTCAGACAAATCAAGTAAAACCCAGAGGATTGCTTTGTTCTTGTCCATATGAAACTGAGATTGCCCATCAGGATGAGTAACATCCCTTTTAAGCCCACTGACTAAAATAGACTGAGAGAACAATCCTGAAAGGGGGGGGGGGATCTGTGGCAGCCAGGAGCAGCGGAGCAATGCTGCCCTCCTCAGAGAGAGAGATTTTTAAAATAAAACTTATTTTAAAAAGGGAAATGCCCCAGTGAACAGTGAGGCTGTGCCACCTTTTTTGGTGGCACAGCCCCACCGCAGCTCACGGGGGAGTTCCTGGGGCAAACGGGGTTAGGAAGCTCTCCAAAGGCAGCTCTGCGAACACTAGGGTTGCCAACCCCCCAAGTACTCGCTGGAGATCTCCTGCTGATAGAGATCAGTTCACCTGGAGAAAATGGCTGCTTGGGCCATTGGACTCTATGGCAGTGAAGTCCCTCCCCTCCCCAAACCCTGCCCTCCTCAGGCTCCGCCCCCAAAACCTCCTGCCGGTGGCAAAGAGGGATCTGGCAACCCTAGTGAACACACCCATGCCGGTGCGGGCTTTTCCCCAATGGCTCCTGGACGCCAACGTGTTTGCCCCTGTGCTAGTGTAGTCACGCCAGCTCCTAAGGAGCTTTGCCCGCCCTTCAGGAATGGGCTGTCATGATATAACTCAGGCCTGAAACCACACTAAAAGAAGTCAAGAGCAGCTGTGTCACCCAAGAAAGCCTGATATGCTTTTCTACCACCTGCTCAATCCTTTTAACCCAAAATAAGGTGGTTAGAACTGGTATTATGATTAGTCCAGTCCTGTTTTTCTAGATTTCTTCCCCAAAAACAGTTTAATTATTGTCTTATTCAGAGGTTTTGGAAAAACTCCCTCCAGAGATAAGCCCTCAGTTTCTCATGGCTAGTTGCTTCATGGATAGGATAAAAGCTCAACAAATAGAAAAATCAAGAGAGAAATGTTGCTTTCCTTTCATTTCTGTGTTTTTTTTAAACACCAGTTGATATTCCCATTCTGTCCTCTCCCCTAGTTGTCCCCAGCCTGCTCTGTGAAGTAATCTGTCACTTGCTGCAAACTTATCAATATTAATTGCAGTGGGATGAGATGGGGAGGAGGGAGGAGTGTGACCATTTCAAACCCACACCGGCTGAGACAGTCAAAAAGCAGCTGAAGAAAGAGAAGCGGGACAGGTAATGGCGTGCAGCTTTAGAGTCTTTTCTGCCGTCATAATTCATAAAGCAATAAAATCATAGCTTTTCCAGAAACAACAGATTCTGTTGGGCCAAATGCGTTCCTGGTTGATAGCTTTACCCCAGAGAGCATTTTGCTCTCTGTTTCTATGGGAGAGAACCATCAGCAATTAGCACAAGGAAGCGGAGATAAAGTATTTAATGCTGGAATGTTGGGCTAATCAAAAGCATTTTGCCTGAAGTGCAGCGAACAGTGAAGAGGGTGAGGGGGAACAAAGCAATCCACACATCTGACACTCTATTGTTAAGAACAGTTGTTCACAGTAGCTAATATAGAAATGTAGTCTATGCTTTATGGTTGTTAAAGGAAACTGGAGTGTTTTGATCTTGTTCCAAACAATGCACTTTCATAGCATTTAAAAACTGTTGCTTGTTATAGATTATTTTAGTAAACAATTAGCCATGCCAGCAGAAGTCTGTATACATAAGCATTTTGATTTCCATTTAATGTTTTAAAAATATTTTCTCCCACAATTCAACAGATTTTCTGAGACAAAAAATGCAGTAGATATCTTCTCTTACTCTTTGTTCGTTTTAACTTAAAAAAGAGAAAATGAGACTGATATCACGTTATGTAAAGAACACAATGACATACTATTTGTTCTTTTAAAAACAATAACGATTGAGGTATTTAAAGCTGTGCTTTGCAACGGGGCTCTAACTAACAAAAGCAAGGATTTCCCCCCTCTCTTTGTCAGGATCCATCATGTTTGACAAACCAGATTTTACAGAAATTGAAACATTTAATAAGACCAAACTGGAAAAAAAACTGAAACCAGGGGAAAAAATCCACTGCCTACTAAAGAAAGTGACTCTCATGCTATGGCTGTGTACTATTGCTGCTTTCCTTAATATGCCTAATGAATAAATAGGAAACGAGGGGTCCAGGATACTCCAGGACATGTTTTAATAGTAATTCAAAAGGAATTATTAATTTGCCTTGTATGAAACTGTAATCGTTTAAATTGGCCAATTATTTATTGTGAATGTAACCCTTCCTCACTGAGATTACAATGGTTTCTTTTACTAACTTTTCCAAAAGAACGATTATTGTACAGCTGAAAATCAATGCAAAGCTCTCCTGTTATAAACATAACACCTAGCAAAGATCCGTAGAAAGGTAAAATCACTTAAAGGTTGCTTAGTGCTGCCCTCTTCTGAACTGTCTCTCTCACAGCATCTAATGAAGTAGGCAGCTGCCCACAAAAAGCTCCTGCCAACATAAAATTGCTAGACTTTCAGCTGCTTTGGTATAATTATGCTGCCTCAGTTGCATTTGTTGCAACACAGCTGTTCTCCTAGAATTTAATAACAATCTGTATTTCACTGCCCCTGAAAATGAAAGCCTGATTTCAGTTTTCTTCTACAACAACCACCAGTAACAGTCTAGGCCCTGAGCTGCTCATATCATAATTCTATTCTAAAAGGGGGATTGCTTACATGCTCAGCACAGGCTATACAAACTGCCTATTATTTTGTCACCTACTCAACATTCCACTGTAATGTAGCCCATGATTAGGGTTGCCAACCTCCAGGTGGTGGCTGGAGATCTCCTGCTATTACAACTGATCTCCAGCTGATAGAGATCAATTCACCTGGAGAAAATGGCCGCTTTGGCAATTGGACTCTATGGCACTGAAGTTCCTCTCCTCCCCAAACCCCACCCTCCTCAGGCTCCGCCCCCAAAACCTCCCGCTGGTGGCGAAGAGGGACCAGGCAACCCTAGCGGGGTTTGGGGAGGGGAGGGACTTCAGTGCCATAGAGTCCAATTGCCAAAGTGCCCTCTGAAGCTGCCAGTTCCTCCAAGAAAGCCGATCTCAATAGTATGGAGATGAGTTATAATTCTGGGAGAACTCTGGGCCCCACCTGGATGTTGATAGCCTTACGGGGCTTCATCTCTCTGCTTCTCTCAGGCTGTACACACTTAAAACACACATGTGAGGACAATAGTCTATGAGAACTGTAGAGAAAGGGCACTTTATAGCAAAATGGAATACTTCATGCAAACAGCCAAAGATGAAGACTGAGAGCATACTGCAAACACTATTCTACTCAGAACCATCACCGGCACGCCACTTTAGGACACAAACACCAGTGTGGATCCTCCACTTGTGCAACTAGAGGTACAAGGGAAGAGCAACCTCCACAGGTAATCAAAGGAGAGGGTTCCCCTGCCTCCAGTTTTGAATGTCTGTACTGTGTTTTGGCTTAACTCTCAACAGTTGCTAAGAGCTTCTCCCACATGGGGGATGTAGGGTAAGCTGTTTGCCTCCTCCCCCTCAATTAGCAGCCACTGTACCTTGCTGCACCACAGGGAGAGGTGAAACAGGGAGTCCCACTCTATTGGTCTGCTGGTATCATGACCCCCCCTGAGCCAACTCAGGACTCTGACTTGGAAGCCTCCACAGAGGAGCCTGAGCAGCCAGAGACATGGCCTGGGGAGAGCAGGAAACTCCATAAGACCCCCTACAGGGCAGATGCCCCTGGCCCATCTGCTCCAGAACTTGCCCCTGAAAAACCTGCAGTGGGCACTCCTCCAGAACTTGCTTCTGAGGAGCCTGCAGTGGGAGCTCCTCCTCCAGAACTTTCCTCTGTCTTCCCAGGTCCTGGGGCCACTAAGCGCCAGTCCAGGACTCAGTCCACCATGATCCACCTCCATCCAGCAGGAGTGGTGGAGGCATCAGGCTTGTGCCGTGATAGCCCAACAAAGGCACAGTATCAGGCTGGAAGCTTTTGCTCCACCTCCTGGGCCAGATAATGATGGACATTATCCTTTGCAGGATTCTGGCCCCAGTTAAGCCTGGCTCAAGTGCTGCTTCCAGAGCAGGTGGAGCGGCTGTCCTCTTAGCCTATTTAAGCCTTGGGGGGCTGGGAGGGGAAGCTTGCTGGATCAACCGGTCAACTAGGTGTAAGCCTGTGTTCCTTGTTCTATTTTCTTGCCTCCCTCTCCTATCAGTGCTCAGAATATCCAGGGCTGAGGTCACTACTCCAGAGAACACCTAACCGGGAAAGTCTGCAGACCACAGGACAACCTGGGGCAAATTACCATTAAGCTCTTCCCCACTCCTCTCCATCTGGTCATTACAAATAAGTCATATAACAGTCAGTGCCTGAATTGTTTTTGTTTTCCCTTTTCCCTGATGTCGTGTCCTCATTTTGATTATGTGTATTGTAGGTGGTGTTCTGAAGAGTAAACCACCTTGAATGCAATGGCAGACAAGTAGTGTATACATATATCAAATACATAAAATGCAGCTTAGAAAGTGTCCCCCCCCCCCAACTGCTAGCGGTGATGGAAGAACATCTCAGCAATGTTGGTGAGATGTCATATAAGTAGGGTACAAAAAACCACCTCTATACTAACTATTACAGACAGAAAGTCTGTATAGGCTGCCACACAGTCATCTAATCATATTAATATATGCTTTATAAATAGTAGTCCTATGATTCCGACAAATATTACACAACAAACTCTATTCGAAGGAGTCTTATTCACTATACACTGTTCACAATATTCATCTCTATATAGTCCTTAAATTAAGCTTGCTGTTAAGCAGTGTAATTGTCACTGTGAACACAACTACATTTTAGATGTCAACAAGTTACTCCAACCAATGCTACTGCTGGTCAAACACTCATGATACTGCCTTGCAGGATCAGACCCACAGGGAAGAGTCCCAACAAAATCTGCAGACAGATTTCCAATGCAGTTCTCTACAAGGAATGACTTCACTGTCTCCCCCACTAAATTAAACTTACAGTGTGGAATCCCTGAGGGGAAGGGGCACAGAAACTGGAGGAATCACCAGGTGGTACCACATTCTCAACTCCACATCTCAATATATGTGCAGAGTTCTTGAAACCACATGCTGCTTGTTGCCATTGCAGAACATTACTCATTACAGTCCTTGCAGCGTGCATGACAGAGAGGAGAGATGGACAACAATGAGCATTGGGCTGAATAGCAGCAGGTGGCATGAATGATCTTCATGAATTCAGCAGGGGGGTGCTAGATGGGAATGTGCGAGGCAAAATGATGGGCGCCTGATGCAGCTGGTGTACATGAACGGCTGATACCCGGTGAATTGTTTGGATGGTACAAAATCTCAGGTGTGCCTGGAATGTTTTGCAGAATTATCTGGTAGATACTCCCCTCCTGGGCTTTTTGAACCAGAGACCTCATGCCAATGTGTTTGCATTATTAAGTTTGTTATGAATAAAAAATCATTTTAAGTTAGAGCTTAATAATTATTTCACTATTAATATACTTCTTAATTGTATTTCAGTTCAACAATTTCTTTGATAAAATACATATTTTGTTATGTGAAAATGGCTTTAGATACCTATTAGGTCAATAAATTACCATATAGCACATATTCAACACAAAAAAACAGCGACAATTTGTTGTTGACAAAGAACAACTGGACATATAAAGGGCCCCATTACCTTCAATAGCCTAGGGCAGGGGTCCTCAAACTTTTTAAGCAGGGGGCCAGTTCACTGTCCCTCAAACACTGTTGGGGGCCGGACTATAGTTTGAAAAAAATATGAACAAATTCCTATTCACACTGCACATATTTTATTTGTAGTGCACAAAAAATAAGAGAAACAATGTAATATTTAAAATGAAGAACCATTTTAATCAACATAAACTTATAATATTTCAATGGGAAGTATGGGCCTGCTTTTGGATAATGAGATGGTCAGTATCCGGTTCCATATTTGTCACTGCTAGTCATAACAAGTGATACAAGTCCATTCTAACTAATAGCCTTGAATACCCCTCTCCTCCATGAATATGTCCACTCCCCTCTTAAAGCCCTCCAAGCTGGCAGCCATCATCACATCCTGGGGCAGGGAGTTCCACCATTTAACTATGTGTTGTGCGAAAAAATACTTCCTTTTATCTGTTTTGAATCTTTGAATGTGGAATCTTTGAATGTGTTTTGAATCTTTGATGTGGAAGACCTCTGCCCAAGACCCTGGAGAGCCACCGCCAGCCTGAGTAGGCAGTACTGAGGGGGACCAGGGGCGCCACCCTGAAATCTCTGTAGCCCTATAAAAGAGCAAAAATCCAGCAGTACCTGAGAGACCAACAGAATTTCTGGCAGGGAATGAGCTTTTGTGAGTCACAGCTCCCTTCTTCAGATACCAATCTCTGAAATCTCCGCAGAGGCTTAGCGGAGGAGTTTCGGCTGGGCGTGCTGAGGGTCCTAGGGCTAACCCCTGGCAGCATCTTTGGCTAAAAGGGCAGGGAGGAGGTGACAAGAAAGACCTCTGAGGCCTGAGACCCCAGAGAGCAGCTGCCAGTCTGAGTGGACGAGGCTGACTCTGACGGACCATCCCAGAGAAGGCGGCGTAACGCGACCCTCCGGCTTGCTCTACCCCTGCCCCAGGAGGGCAACCCCCAGGCCCAGCATGGCGGTCAGAGTGGTTATCCAAGGGGTCAGTCCAAGACACCAGCTGCCCCCCCCCCCCATCCTGCTTTCCCAGAAAGAAGGCAGGGAGTTCCTGAGGACCGCGAGAAGTCAGTTAACAACAAGCTGCTCATGGTGGCCCCTTTGCCCTGGCACCGATCCTGGAGTAGGAGGAGGGGGCGAGGTCGCTTTTTCTGGCACAAGGGGCCTGGGGCAGGACTGGCACAGAAAGGAGTTCCTTCAGATGCCTCCCATGGCATGGCATGGCATGGGACAAGCAGGAAGCGGGCACACAGGCTGCCCTCTGAGGTTCGCATCTGAAGATGGGTGTGAACTCAGACCAAGGGGAGGGGGTGAATTCCACCTCAGGATTCTGGGCAAGTCGGTCTCCCCCTGCAACTTCAGCTCCCTTTTCAGAAACCATATAACCAACCCTGCAAGGCAGTTGTGAAGGCACGCCAGGAAGCATCGTCAAAACACAGTCCGCATGCATGCGCACGAACACAACTCTCCCTCCCTCTCCTCAAAGATCTGAATGCTCCAGCCCACCCCACCCCCTCGCAAAACCGCTCCCCAGGCACGTTGAGGGCTGGAAACGGGAGTCTGAAAAGTGTTCCCCCCCCCCAACAGGCCGAGAGGGGGAAAGCTCCGCAGGGCGAGGCCTTTCCTGACCTGAAAAGTGTTTTCCCCCCTGGGGGGGGGCGCTCAGCGGGCTTCGCGGGGCTCGGCAAGGACGAAGGCCTTGGGCGAGGTGCGCTCCTGGCGCCGGAGCCGGCCGGCCAGCAGTCACTAGAGGCCACCCTGCCGCTGGGGCCCGGCGTCCGGGCCATCGGGCAGAGCAGGTCGCGCTTGCTGGGGAAGGCGTGCAGGCAGGCGGCGGCAGCAGCGGCTCCCTCGCTGCAGGTGCGGCCATGCGCAGGAGCCCCGAGCCCAAGCGTGGCAGCTCCTGGCCCTGCCGCAGGCGGAAGCTGACGCTCTTGTGCAGCGCACCCCAGCCCGCCCGGCCCTCTGCCGCCGTGCTCGCCCATGCCCAGCAGCAGCCGCCGCTGCCGGCATGCCCCAACCTGGCGCCGCAGCACCTGGCAAGCGCCCGCCTGCATCCCGCCCACCGGGAGTGGCGGCCCAGCAGCCCCGGGGCGGCACAGAGCAGGGGGGCGGCTGGACCTGCATCCTCGCAGCTTGTCTCTCTTCCCTCTTCCCTCCCGTGTGTAGGGAGCTGGGAGGAAGTACCTTGCGGCTGCACTCTTTTAAAGGGGCCGGGTTCAGGACCCTGACGGGCCAGATCCGGCCCGCGGGCCGTAGTTTGAGGACCCCTGGCCTAGGGCCTCATCAAACCTAAATCCAGCCCTGCTTCAACCCATTGGCTTCTGATTCTATCACTTAAAAAACTCCATCGATTTTGTTGAGAAATTCACTCACTAAAAAAAGTTGCTTCAGGGGGCCCCTCTGAGATGAGGGGCCCTGAAGCTTCAGCTTCATGAGCTTCACAGTAGATCCGCCTCTGAGCTGGCTTCATGGGTAGGCAGAGGGAAACCATCAAGCTTCCCTAGCAGAGTGGGGAATCCAACCTAAGTTTCCAAGATCATAATTTTACATTCTAAGCACTACACCATGCTGGCTGTCATCATGTAAAGGTTTTAAAGACGGTAGGGCTTTACAAAGCCCTGGCCTGGATGGCCCAGGCTAGCCTGATCTCGTCAGATCCCAGAAGCTAAGCAGGGTCAGCCCTGGTTAGTATTTGGATGGGAGACCACCAAGGAATACCAGGGTTGCTGTGCAGAGGAAGGCGCTGGCAAACCACCTCTGTTAGTCTCTTGCCATGAAAACCCCAAAACGGGTCGCCATAAGTCGGCTGCGACTTGATGGCACTTTACACGCACAGGGCTTTACAAAACTTGCTTTTGTCCCCCTCAATGTGCTGTTTCACTATGAACTAATAACCAATTATACACCTGTCCTTTAGGAATTTTCCCATCTTTTTCATACCTGCATATTTAAGGACTGTAGGAATCAAACAAAAGCTGCTCCCTGCTCTTATGCATTCCTTTCCCATTGATTTTCATTCCTTATCTCCTTTCCTTATCCTCTTTAAAATACAGATATATGCAGTGCTTTGGATGCTATATACTTTCCCTGTCTCCTTGCAATTAGATGGGACATGATGGAATGCCTCACTAGTTGCTGTGGACTGAGGCTAGCAATATTATAAATGCTTGTGGGGTGTGATATGAAAAGGCACCAACATTAAATGGCTACTTCTAGGAAGGAAACAAAAATAGGTTAATATTCCCCAAACTGTAGGGGAAATTTGGTAGAGATTATATAATGGCCTTCCTGGAATTTCCCCAGGATGTTCCCGGTGTCTGCTTTACAGAACAACATACCCAGATGCTATCAAGCTGTTTTAATCTGCAAGCCACATATCTGCTGATTACAATGGTCCCGGGAAGAGAAAGGGAGGGAGAAGGAAAGAGAGAGACTAGTAACAGCTTTGAAGTGGGAAGACAATATAACCTGAAGGAAGGAAAGGCAGAAAATTGTTTCATGTGGGAAAAACATAAGGGAATGTCTTTAACCTTGCCTGCCTTAGACTATCCTTGGTCTTAGCCATGTCCTGAGGCTGTTGGCTATCTGACCCTAGGCCACAGACCAACACCCTACAGAGGCCCCGGGATGATGAATGTTAGCATAATTCAATTTGCACACTAGATACGTCTTATCACAGACTTTCATTCCATCTCCAATGCTTCAGCCCAAAGCTTCAAATTCCTGTAGATAACATTTACATAGAATACAACTTCAGGGACAGCATATATTAGCCCCAAAGACTGCAAGGACAAACAAGACTAGTCACAGGTCATGTCACATAGCCAAACAGACATTTGAGGGTACAAACCTATTTAAAGTATTTTTTTTATTATGAAGAAAGCATAATTATTTCCATTTCTGTGTAACAGCAGCCATATGGCTACCAGTCTTGAAAACCTGGGCCTTCTCTCCAGTCAGCTGTAGTCCTATTTGTTGAGTTCTCATCATTCAGTTCTCGAGCTGGAAGAGGCCTAGCCCACCTATCTTTTCTATGGGCAACCTTCAATACTGTTTTAGAAGGCTCTAGAGAACCACTGTCTGGCCTATCTATATCTCTGTTCAAGGTGTGTTCTTCAAGACCCGTGCTGAAATCCCCACTCAGACTGTAAGTGACTGGGGGAAGTTGGGCGAGTCCTAATCTCTCAGCCTAGCCTACCTTACATGGTTTTTGTGAAGACAAAGTGAAATGGGGAGAACCTAGAGTTGCCAGATCTCCAGCTAGTACCTGCAGGTTGGCAACCCTAATTTTAAAGCCCTGTTCCAGGCCTGCTGTTTGGGCTACTACTGAATAGCATCAGTCAGCCTCCATTTCCATGAGTCTTGGCGTGTCAGGTACAAGAACGTAAGTAGTACCCTAATAAATCCAGGGATTTTTAACCTTTCCATCAACCCCCAACAGCTGTATTACCATACAATAGGAAGTGGTGTGACATTGTAGTGACATTACAAGAACAGCAGGAGGTGCCAGAGGAGGTCAGCAGGCTATGCAGGGAGGAGCAGATAGACAGAAGGAAGGCAATGAAGAGAGGTCTTGGGGAAGGGGATGTCTTTGACCCTGCTGGTGCTAAAACAAATCCTATTCACCACTGAGGGATCTTACCTCACTATCCTGCACAGGTTTTGCATGTGCAGTGGGGTTCACGTGAGTGCAAGTGAAAACATTTTGTCTGAATGACTCAGTATAGCTAGGGTTGCCAACCTCCAGATGGGGCCTGGAGCTCTTCCGGGATTTCAGTGTATCTCCAAACAACAGAGATCAGTTCCCCTGAAGAAAATGGCTGATTTGGAGGGCGAACACTATGCTGCGGTCCCTCTGCTCCCCAAACCCCACCTTCCCCAAGCTTCACCCCTAAAATCTCCAGGAATTCCCCAGCTGGGAGTCGGTAACCCTAAGTATAGCATAATCTTAGCTGATCCTTTGGGACTGGATTACTAGTTCATGAAATTGTGTACTAGCAAATTGTGTTTGAACATCACATTCAACAAAAATACTTCTAGGATAATCACTCTGTCCAATCCACATGGTTAGTGTTTTTATTTTTAAAAAGAGAACATGAAAGGTAGGACAAATAATGATGTGCCGATTTGGTATTACATTTTCACTGTACTAAAGCTTCATGTTCACATGGGGAGGCATAAGTGTCTCAGGTACGGTCAATTATTTATTAGCTATGTGTTTCCAACTGATCCTGCTCTTCAGGGACAGAATCAATAATCTAATATTTTATCAATAAAATCAAACTGTACAAACAATCCATATATGAAAGTTCATATCAACTATGTAAATATCAACGGACCCTATAGAAATAATGACTAAAATGAACACAAATTACACATGCAGCTCATGCAATAAAAGGGGGGGGGCAAAACTTTTAAACAGACTCTCAAGAATTCCACATCAACATACCTTCTAAAATTGCATCATAATTGTAAACACGTTTATAAACAAAGCGTTGTACAGCATTAACAGTCAAATCAGTCTCGCATCAAATAATCAATTCAATGGTCAATTCCAAGTAACTCATGTAGCATTCCATATTCAGAAAGCAATTTAAAATGTTAAAAAATATTTCATTCAAGCATTTTATATATCATACTACAAGGTCAACTTGACAGTAAGTATTTTATAATGTTGGGCTTGAACATTTTGATGTTCTTTCTAGAATTGCGGTATAGTTTTAAAAGTTGCTGTGCGCATGTGAAACTCTTGGGAATCCATTTTAAACTTCATATTCTGGACTGTTCAGAAAGGCATTTTATCCAGTAGGGGAAAAGCACGTGTGGAGCAGCCCCTCAATGGGACAAATAGCAAAGGGGCGAGCTCGAACTGGGCTAACCCAAATGGGCTGCTTTGGATCAGAAAAAATGCACAGGGAAAGGCCGGCTCCACCTCCCCCTATTCCATAGTCCCGCATGCTTGGAAATGAGTCCCTTATGCCTGAAGTTTGACTGTCTGAGTCAAAGTCAGGCTGGGGGATCCCAAACATGACATGCTTAAAGACCATCATGTGTAGGGTTGCCAGTTCCAGGTTGGAAAATATCTGGAGTTTTTCAGGGTGGAGCCTGAGGAGGGTAGGGTTTGCCATAGAGTCCAATTGCCAAAGCGGCCATTTTCTCCAGGTGAACTGATCACTGTCGGCTAGAGATCAGTTGTAATAGCGGGAGATCTCCAGCTACTACCTGGAGGTTGGCAACCCTAAACATGTATAGTTTAGGCCCCAGTTCTCTCATTGCTTTGTGCAGCCCTTTTCGATTATTATTTTACTGAGGTCTACTGATACTTACATCGTTAGGATAAGTAACCATACAATTTTAGTACAATAATATTATTATTGAAAATATATTTGAATAGACTGTGCCAGTAAGGAAGAACACTAGATTAAAATGTGTATTTTATTTATTTGTTTACTTCATTTACTTCCCCCCCTCGCCAATGGGGACCCAAACTGGCTTACATAATTCTCCTCCATTTTATCCTCACAACAACCCTGTGAGGTAGGTTAAGCTGGGAGTGTGTGGTTCGCCCAAGGTCACCCAGGCAGCTTTCATGGCAGATTGGGAATTCAAATCTTGGTCTCCCAGATCCTAGCTTGATACTCTCACCTCTACACCACACCATGCTGGTTCAACACCTAGTTACCCAATAAATCGTCGGCAGCTCATGATAATTTTTTGTCTCTTTTCCCCTTTTGTGATTTTTCTGCCACTCTAGGGACCTTACTTCTGTTTGTACTTCCCACCCCACCCCCAACAACAAGTTTAGATTTCACCATAAGGGTCAATACTGTTTCCGACTTATCAAGGAGGAAAGAACTAAGAATCAGGATCTTTCAGTCGTGTGGCAAGCTGAACTTCCTAAGGCCTGGTCAGGTCTGGAAATGGTAACTAGGTGGGATAGTCTGTGTTGACTACAATGATAGTTAGTCCTTTTACATGGGAAGATTGCAAATTGTTCCTGAATGTTATAGAGTGAGCATGGCCTGGCTATTCATCCCTACAAGGGGTTAATATGGAGAACAAAACACCGCAGGGAAATGAGTCCTCCAATATCCACCCCCCCTTTCACGTTGTGAGTTTCTGTATACAAATAAAGTATATGGCATCACACATAGGGGATGTATTCTGGCCTCCCACGTAGAGCCATGCAGATGAACCCAATAAAAGCAGGCCTTGTTATGTGCTTCAAGGAAGAGAGAATCTTTCTAACTACCCAGGTGGATTTTTATTGTGAAACCCTGCAATGCAGGATTTGATGTCACAGCAGGAAGGGAATGTAAAAGTTCCGTTTATCAAAGTTCCTCTCCGCTTTTCCACGTGACTTGCCTATAATATGATTTTCAGGCAGGGTTCCCTCCTCCCCCCCCCAACCCGTCACAGTGCTACATATGTGCAACCCTCTTACTACTGAGGCTTTGCAATCTGTAGCTCCAAACCAATGTTTGACGTTGGTTTACATTGAAGCATGTTTACTCGTAAGGAAGTCCCACAACATTCAATAGCACTTACTCCCAGGGATGTGTGTGCATAGGCTTTGGCATGACCGCTTCTTCAAGGGGGTGCCATCTTTTGTTCCTCCTGGCAGAACACTTACGCCTTTAGCAGCATGAAAGACAGAAATTCAGGAAATGAAGCCTTGCCAATCACCGCATCTCCATGCTAAGAATAGTGGAACCTGTTACCTGCCTCCCTCATGTAGCAGGTAGAGGTCGGCTTGCCAACTCCGGGTTGGGAAATACCTGGAGATTTGGGGGGTGGCGACTGGGGAGGGTGGAGTTTGGGGAGGGATTTAAATGCCATAGAGTCAATTGCAAAAGAGGCCATTTTTTCCAGGGGAACTGACCTCTATCGCCTGGAGATCAGTTTTAATAGCAGGAGAGCTCCAGCCACCACCTGGAGGTTGGCAACCCTGGGTAGAGGAAAGTTGTCAGGAAAAGCCAGAAACACTGGTAATTCTATTTGCAAGCAAGAACACGCCACCTTCACACCCCTGATTCATGCCATCCAATGGGTCCTTGTGAAACTGACCTGGTTTCAGGCTAACTGGAAAGTCTGTGGAGATACATAGTCTTCAGGGAGCTCCAAGCTTCTAGACAGCGATCATCTTTGCTACCGATACATCTGTGTTTCTCACGGTCAGCATGGGAAGTGTAAATAGCAGCTGGATACCATCAGACACCTGTGAGCATCTACCTAGGAGCAAATAACTGACACAGTGGTTCCCCAACAGGTGCCAAAGAAACTCATGTCTGTTAAGGAAAACACCTGTGCAATGCCAACGTCAATGGAAAACACAATTACAAAGAATGAGGCCTGTAATTAAAACCAAACATAAGCTAGAGATCACAAAAAATAACAAGTATAATTGTATATAAAACCATTTTCCAGTTAGCCGTAATGTTCCCGTTTATTTATTCATTCACGTTATTATAAATATATTGCTTTATTATTCACTGAAGTCCTTTTGTGACTATCTCTCTATCTCTCTATCTCTCTATCTCTCTATCTATCTATCTATCTATCTATCTATCTAATCAGTTTTTTAACCTGCCCTTTCCTGACCAAGGTCAGGCTCAGGGCAGCTTACATCCAGAACAACACCATCAACAACATTCCAATTAAAATACAATACAACATACAATAAATAAATTATTATCAAATAAATTGTCATTAAACATCCTAAAAAAATTGACAGATAGGAGGACATTTATCTTCCCCAGACATTAATGATTAAGAGAGTTTTGTCTTCCCTGGAGGAATACCCTCAGTGCCGAAAGCTCTGTGCTCATTAAGAGGCATCTTGCATTCATTACATTCTCACCAGCCCACAGTTTAATCCTTTGATTGCAAATGCTTGTTTGCAGCTTTGCCAGACTGGCTCCAGGTTTCCCTTTCATATGATCTTGGGTGATGATAAGTTCCTTCTATCACTTGCTAAGAAACTTGGAGTCAAGGGAGAATTACCATTCGGAGGGAAAATAAACAGGAGTCTTGTGGTTCCTCGAAGAGTGACACAATTTTATTCTGGCATAAACTGCTGTGGACTAGAGGCCACTTCCTCTGAAGAAGCGGGCTCTCGTCCACAAAACTAACTAGTTCACTAATATGGCCACCTTCTGGAACTACTTGGAGAGGAAAAGGGCCTTGGGCATGCATGGCTTGTTCTGCAATATGGAAATAGCTACCATAACAATTTGCTAAACGTTTTGTTGTTGCCATGCTTTATAAGCAAGGAAATAAGCCATCTTTAGCTGTGTGGTGAGGAATGGTGTCTTCCATATAAGGAATGTCGTGTATTTAAGAATATCTTGGAGGCTTAAGTGCTGACTTACAAACAACTTTCCTGGAACAATTTAACTGAGGTCAGTGAGGTTATTTTGCAGTCCTTGTTTTTAGGAGTTCAGCCAAGTGTGGTCTATCAGATTTGGCCCTGAGTAAAAATCTCAAAGACCATATACTTAATGGATGACATTGACAAGTCTCTCAGACTCATTTTCTCATGTGTAAAATAGAAATAATAATCGTGTGCCTCACAAATGTATGGAGCAGATACATGGGGAAAGGAAAATTGCCCAACTATGCTGTATGAAGGCAGGAATTTATTTATTATTTATTTTATTGAGGGAAGTCATATGCTGCCTCTCCAGACCTGCCCGAATAGGCTCACAGATAAACATAATATTTTTATGCCATTAAAGGTTTTGGTATTGGTATAAAAACAATTCCATAAAACCAACAACATAAGTTATCAGTACTAAAGACAAGCAAATGATATAAAAATAGCATTAAACAGCCATTGAGCATAAAACAATTGATAGGCTAGAAACAGACAATAAAGCAGCTGAAAAATGTGTTTTTTAAAACCCAAGAAGTAAGTCTCCATTGAAATCAGTAGGTGTTACTTTGGGATAAACATTGATGAGTGATATCTGTAAGCTTACAATCCTTAGCGCACACCAGAAGTACATCACAATAAATGCGGTGGGTCTTCTGAGTACTATGGACACTTACTTGAGAGTAAATCCAAGTGAATTCCATAGGGTTTATGTCTGAGCAAACATGCATGAGATAGGACTACAAGACCATTTGGAGATGGCAGGGAAATTTTGCGAGCTGCCTTCCTCCCATCCTGTTTTTCAGACCTAGTTACCACGTGGGACTGTTTTTCATTTAACCTGAGAGCACGCCCCATCAAACTTGGACATTGGGTTGGATCTCACAGATTTCCACGTGTGCATGTGTAGGGTTGCCAACCTCCAGGTACTAGCTGGAGATCTCCTGCTTTTACAACTGATCTCCTGCCTATAGAGATCAGTTCACCAGGAGAAAATGGCTGCTTTGGCAATTGGACTCTATGGCATTGAAGTCCCTCCCCTCCCCAACCCCACCCTCCTCAGGATCTGCCCCAAAAACCTCCCGCCAGTAGAGAAGAGGGATTTGGCAACCCTAGTGCATGTGTAAGGGAAAGCTCTACAGTTATTCCTTGCTGTCTGCTTGTACTAAATGAAAATGTTTGTACTCCTACAGCCTTCTGCACAAGGTGTAGTGCAAGGAACGTCTTCTGATACGAATTCAAAAACAAATTTAAGCAAGTATAAATAAAACCATGCAGCTCATTAGTTATATGTTCAGTTGCTCCACGTGTTCATTGTTATTTCATTGGAAATTATACTGAAGCTCTGTTTGCTTGGGCTACTGCTTGCGCAAGCAGAAGTAGGTGAAATACGTTTTGCATGCTGCTCACACATCACTGGATGTAAGCATATATTTCTGATCAAACAAGCACACTTGATATGCATGTGCTGTGTACGTACACCAAAGGAACAAATATGTTTGCTGTTTAAAAAGATGCCCGTTCATCCTGCTTTGATAACACTACCAACGTTATTGTGAGCTGTAAAATAAAATTATGACAAACACTGCTTAAAATGCAGGGGCCCCCCCATGTATGTTTGACTGCACCAGCCTTTGGATCTTGCCGAATCTTGTCTTCCAAGATATACACTAAAATCTGCTTTTTCACCTCCAGTACAAAACTGATTCCTTCTCTCCTTAGGATTTGCTCAGGACCATTAGACTGAGGGCAAAAACACATGGGAGGTTTTGCCTTGGATTTGCCGTTCTCTAGATGCACATTTCCCCCATCTGAATTCTCAGAACTCAAAAATAAGCCCCCATGCAGGGTTTTGAGAATTCAGATGGGGAAAATGTGCATCAAGAGAGTGGCAAATCCAAGGCAAAACCTCCCATGTGTTTTCACCCAAAAAAGTGTCCTGTGACAACTTCAGGATAAATTTATTGCTGCACTATTAGTTTCGTAGGCCCAGCTGTCTTCTTGCTTGAGCTTGAAAAGTTCCAATGAATTCACTACATTTATTTGTTTGTCTGTTTATACCTTGGTGTTCCCTTGTGGCTCAAGCTATCTTGCAATTCTAAATCCACAATAAAATTAAAAACAAAACAAAAACCCTTATCCTCTCCCCAAGGAAATGCCTTTACTTTTTTAAATGCAAGAGACTTTTTTGAAATGCATTGGCATTGCTCCTCAGAACCCACCTAAGTTAAAATTAGTGAACAGATGAGCTGTGATGTCTAGAATTGCCAGAGTTTCTAGGAGGGTCCCTAGGCCTGTATCTGATGCATAACCAGAAGGAATTCATCAGACAAAGCATGGCATATCAAGAACATGCCCGAAGACTGGGTTGGTATTGTTAAATCTGAGGGCACTGCTTCTCGTTTATTTCAGCCCAGCAGAAATGTCTCTACAACTGAGATACTTTTCAAGAAGACTCTAAACCATAATCTTCAAAACGCTCACTCTGGAGTATTTGAGTAGTGGCTACTGGAACTTCATTGGAATGAAGAGCCTTGGGGGCTTTTTTTTCCCCTCCAGAGACACCCTCTCCCCACCCCCCATAGCAAAAAATATCACTGGGGAGTGATAGGAGAGGTGAAATAGAGAGGGAGAGACCCTGATGAAAGACATTTTTCCCTCAGGAGAAAGCAAGAACATCTTTGCTCTCTGAATAGAATTCAAAGTTGTCTATTGTTAGGCAAGTTTGCTCTTCATCAAGCTCATTACAGAGATTCAGATGGCCAGCCGGCTCCCTGCCTTTTGAAGTGCAGCACCAGGCGTTTCCTTTTGCTATCTTGTCAACCATTGGATCAGGAGCTCCTTTATCACACAGAGTCATTGGGCAGCAAATGAACAAGGTTTTCCACCATTCAGGAGTTCACCTCATAAATAACTGAGATCTTGGCTCCTGCAACTTTTTTTTTTGTACCAAGCATCTCTCTTTTGGCATAGAGGGGAAAGGAACTGAGTTATCATAAGTCAGAACAGCCTACTGGTATATGGAGACAACATCTTTTAGGCCAGCGAGCAGAGTACAGTTTTCACCATGAAGAGAGGCACCTTTGTCATCTTTGCTACTGTGGGGATATGCAGTGTTATTTTCAACACGTCCGCGTGGTAAGACTTCAAGCCTCATTACCACCAGGGTATTTAAATGGTACTTTACAAGTGCTCTTCAGTGAGGTATTTTATTCTTTCTTTTCTTTCTGTAGGTCAGTGAATAACTTTCTGATGACAGGACCAAAGGTAATTTCCCCCCTCCTGCATATTATGCATGTAAATAGCCAGCTTTAATGAGTAACCATGTCCAGTGATATGTTTATGGGGCTGTGTCTGCATCTGCAGCATGCAGGGAGACAGAATATAAATCATGGCTCAGACATATTTTGGAGGCCTAAGAGTTAAGGGGTGCTTGTTTTATCTGTTAAAGGCATATTTGACCTACTCTACCAGTGTGTCAGTTGGTGCCCACAGTGGGATTGAAGAGTGTAAGCACCAATTTACCTGGGAGCGCTGGAATTGCCCAGAGAGTGCGCTTCAACTCTCGACTCACAACAAACTTCGAAGTGGTAAGTGGATTTCAACCTGTACTTTCCTATTGGCAGGTACGTTGGGGTTAAGTTGGGAGCGATTCCTAATAAAGAAATATGCAAGTGCAATATCCGAGGCTCATTTGTGTCAGGAGTCATCGGGGTTCTTCCATGACATCTGTTTCCTATAGCAGGGGCTAAATCCTGGAATATTGAAAGGAGGAAGAGAAGATAATATTCTTTAACTTGTTCAGAATGCATTTCCCCTGCTATTTTTAAAAAACATGTAAATGCTGTCTTTCTATTTAAAAAATCTGCCCAAGGTCGTTTACTAAGAGAGGCATCTGGGCTTAGGGAAAGGCTTCCAGAGCATAGGATGCTATTTCCAGATAAACTTGAACCCTGGCATCTCTTTTCTGTGTAAAATGGCACTTTTTCCTCAATGGGTGTTGGTATCAAGTATCCCCCACATGTTCCCAAGAGCTTTAAAAAATATTAATTTCAGTGCACCAACCAAAAACCAAATATGCCAACATTGTAAGGTCTAAAGCAAGACAGTTAATATTATAGATTTACCAGTGAAATAGTTGAGGTGGGAGGCTGTGTTGATGAACTTTTCTCCATTCCAGTGTTTTGTTGTTGTTGTTGGTATGTGTGTGAATGACAATTTCTTGATGTGCATGTATTTTGTGACAATGTTGATACTGATATGCATGCCACCTATTGTGCAGGAACTAAAAACTGATCTAGTATATTGTGCTATGAATCAATACTACACAGGTTGTAATAGATTTGTAAAAGAGCTGTAGAGCTGGGGAA
Source organism: Euleptes europaea (assembly GCF_029931775.1). Taxonomy (NCBI): domain Eukaryota; kingdom Metazoa; phylum Chordata; class Lepidosauria; order Squamata; family Sphaerodactylidae; genus Euleptes; species Euleptes europaea. Next base: position 89,977,389 of record NC_079312.1, on the reverse strand, counting down.
AGAAAAAAAAGGACCACCATTATAGTTAATAGGTTAGAAAATCCTCAGCAGAGAGTTTGGAGTTTTTTACTTTGCAGGACAGATGACTGGGGGGGGGGTGCGGGAGCATGACAGAGGTTTATTATAAAAACTACACATGATCTAGAGGAAGTGGATACAGGGAACTCCCTCCCCCCGCCCGGTAATATTTCTATTAGTAGTGATACACATACCAGTTAATTTGCAGGAAGTCAAAATGGATCTAAACACAATGTTTTGTTTGACCCTTCCCATATCTTATCATGCAAGCCTGGAAAAGAGAGAAATGAAGCTTTGTGCTTTTACTTTTTCACTTGGTTTTCATTTTCAGCCCTTGATTTCATTTCCTAACACCTTGTAGCACATGATCTTGTGAATAATTGGCTTTTGCCAAGCCATCTTCTAAGTCATTGTGGAAGTCAAAACAGGCGAGTTCTTTTCTCCATCCACAGCTACCAGGGAGACTTCTTTTGTTCATGCCATCAGCTCAGCTGGGGTAATGTACACGCTCACCAGGAACTGCAGCATGGGGGACTTCGAGAACTGTGGTTGTGATGATTCGAGAAATGGGCGCGTAGGTGAGTTTGGGCGTTCTTGTGATAACACTCTGCTGGAAGAGGGGCATCAGTCCCATTTGCATTCCTTCTCTGCTTAATAAATAATTGTTTTATTTGTTCTCTTTTGTCCTTTCCCCATGGAGCCCAGTGTTCCATGGGGAAAGGACGAATAGAGGACAATGCCCCATGGAGCTTCAGTTCCCTCCCCTGTTTAATTTCCACAACAACTATGTGAGGTGGGTTAAGATGATAGCGAGTGGCTGATTCAGTATGTCTTGTGGCAGAGCATTGATTTGAACTCATCTCTCTGCAGTCTGATATCCTAACTACTGAACAACAGTGGCTCTCAACAGTGACTCTCATCCTAACCACTAAACGACAGTGACTCTCAATAAACAAAAATGCTCTAAATAAATAAATGCTCTAAACTAATGCTCTAAATAAATAAATATTGCACCACTGTTGTGCATGGTGCTTCAAAAGGCACAAAAAGACAATTCCCTGCCCTGAGGCCCTGACAATCTAAAGTCTGACTTCAGGCAGATAACAAAGCACTGTGAGGGAGGTGAAGGTTGGAATAAACTGGGGAAGACTATACACTAATGTCAGTTACACCTACACCAGTCAGGGTAGGGGAAGAGGACTAAAGGGCTGTGTCAAAGGCTTCGCCCTTCTAAGCATCATAAAACATGGAAAGTCTGACTCTGCCGCTCACTTCTTGTTATCAGTCTGGCTTCACTAGGCACAATCTGACCTAGAAAAATCCACAGTGATCTTAACAATAATTAGAAATTCAGTTCTTTCATCTTCCTCCAATCCCTCACTAGCATACACTCCTCTGCCAGTCCAGGATTCACTTTCTTTGGTCATGTCTGGCTGCACCCAAATCCATTAGGCCAAAGATTCTGCTCAGAACTATTTCAAATCCTGTAATTGTTTTTTTTTTTCCCCCACAGGTGGAAAAGGCTGGGTTTGGGGAGGCTGCAGTGACAACGTCGATTTTGGTGAAAGAATTTCTAAACTCTTTGTGGATGCGTTGGAGACAGGTCATGACGCCAGAGCATTAATGAATTTGCACAATAATGAGGCTGGAAGGCAGGTAAGCCAAACACATGTCCTTTGCATTAAATATTGTTTCTTAGAAGGGGCACAAGTACAAACGAATGCAGCCTTAAGGGGCAATTCTGTAGAGCTCTTTAAATGAGTTATCTCATACGCTGCATGGGCTGACTAGGTAAGCAAAGGTTGCTCAGCCTGAAGAAGGGCACAGAGATTCTTTGTCTGGGCATAATAGTGAGTTAGTGACTTATCAATTTGCCCTCTACCTTCAGATAGGGTTGCCAATCTCCCAGTACTAGGCTATTACAACTGATCTCCAGCCAATAGAGATCAGTTCACCTGGAGAAAATGGCCACCTTGGCCATTGGACTCTATGGCATTGAAGTCCCTCCCCTCCCCAAACACTGCCCTCCTCAGGTGCCCCCCAAAAAACCTCCCACCGGTGGCAAAGAGGGACCTGGCAACCCTACTTTCAGAAGTAAATCAAATACTAAGCTGGGCATTTTAAGGTACCATGGCTCCCAAGCTGCTTTCCTACACATCCCTTTTAATTATTAATTAAAATGTCCTTTTGATTCCAGGGCAACAAAACAAGGTAGAAAGTACATGAAGTTATGTATTACAAATGCATCAGCTTTGCTAGTGACATGGGTACCAGATACTTTAGCCTCTGGCCAAAATCAGTGGCTATTCCCTATTAGAATACAATGATAGGTGAGCCTGTTTACTGGCTCCTGGCAAGGGCCTTTGGACAAGTCCCATCATGCCCCTGTCGTTTTTAAAAGGGTTATAATTTTGATTTGTGCCCTCTGTTATACAGCTAAGAAACCATGTGTAAACACATGCCAAAAACACAGAGAGGATTTTAACCAGTTATGATTAGGGTCTTCATTCCAAATATGAAATGAGTACCCAGCTTGCTGGGGGTAAAGGGAAGTTGACTGGGGAAGGCACTGGCAAACCACCCCGCAAACAAAGTCTGCCTTGGAAATGTTGGGATGTGATGTCACCCCATGGGTCAAGAATGACCCAGTGCTTGCACAGGGGTCCTTTACCTTTTCCAAACATAACCAGCACATAACAGTTGAGGTTAGTACACAAAATGACCAAAAACTGACCAGAAGCGTTTCAGCCTTTTACAGGCCTTCCTCAGTGGTCATACATACAAAATTTTACAGAACACAACTGACGTCCTATACATTCCCAATAAAGAGAGGATTGCTGGGGTTTAAATGCTTGCTGAGTTGAGAATGCCAACAGCACTCCTGTGCTCACTTATCTGGGAGTAAGCCCCACTGGAGGCAAAGAAGTTGTTCTGAGAACCAGGCGACATGCTTCCATTTGGAAGGCTTCCCAGATACTTGGGAATTTAGGCACTGACACACATTTGCCGAGTGGGTCACTTCACTTCTCCTCGAACACCCTCCCAAAGGACCTGGCTGGAGTGAATACAGGGACGGCTGCTATCCTGACCGTCTTATCTGTATCTCCTTTCCCACTTCCATATGCTTGGGGCATTTTATCAGTCATTGTTTCTTTAGCATGTTAGGATGGGGTGATCTTTTAAGGCTACTCCCATTCATCCTCCCACCAACATTCTCATTTTCCAGGTGGTGGCTACCAAGGAAATCTAATTCATGGCTTGAGCAGAGACTTTAGCCTGGCCCTTCCATCCATCATACTCTATTCATTGCCAGACTATGAATTGCATTTACATTCTGATAAACATTTTATTTGATTTTTGAAAATTCAACTGATATCATGACATTGTGAGGTTCTCAATGTCACTTTAGGCGTTGTCTCTAGACACAAAGAAAGGAGAGGGAAAGCTGAGGCAAAATCAGTGTCCTCATGGCCAACGGTCAATTGCAGCCGATTTCACTTTCATCATCAGATAAAGGGATGTTGTCTGTGAGATAGGCGGGTGACTCATGCATCATTCTTGCTTACACCAGTATAAGGAAATGTAGTAGCTGGTGTAGGATCTAAACCACGGTGACCCCAGATTCAACTTTCTGATCAGCCAGCAATGCAACTGGGTGACCTTCCTTTCAGTCTGTTCTGTGTTGTGAGATTCTACGTTGTGAGAATTAATTGGTGAATTGTGAGAATTAAATGGTGTATAGGGTGTATGTATACTGCTTTGAACTCAGTGGAAGAAAACTGAAATGTAGTTAATATTTGTAGTTTTGTTCATTTGGCTTTGAACAGTAAAAGAGGCTCAGCACTGTCAGAAGCTTCATGCTGATCTTGCTGTTTTAACCCATAATGCTTTGCTAGATGGCAGCCATTTTCACATTTCAGTGAGTTATTGGATTTGTAAGTTAAGCAGCCACCTATGTTGGTTGACTCACACTACTCAGTTTGGCAGTATGATTCCCTAATTGCTCTTCTATATCTCACCCAAGGCTGTGAGGTCAACAATGAAAAAAACCTGCAAGTGTCATGGGGTATCTGGGAGCTGCAACCTCCAAACTTGCTGGTTCCAGCTTGCAGGCTTTCGAGAAATTGGAAATTACCTGAAGACAAAATACAACAAGGCTCAGAAGATGGAGGTGGACAAGAGGAGGATGAGAGCCGGAAACAGCGCCGAAAGTCGTGGGACCACAGCAGGGACCTTCAGCTCTCTGTCAGTCAGTGAACTTGTCTTCCTGGAGGACTCTCCTGACTACTGCATGAGAAACATCAGCTTGGGCCTCCATGGCACTGAGGGACGAGAGTGCCTGCAGGGTGGGAAGAACTTGTCCCAGTGGGAGAAGAGGAGTTGCAGGAGGCTCTGCACTGAGTGTGGCCTTAAATTGGAGGAGAAAAGGACAGAACTTGTCACCAGCTGCAACTGCAAATTCCACTGGTGTTGCATGGTGAAATGTGAACAATGCAGACGAGTGGTCACCAAGCATTATTGCTCCAGAGGAGAAAGACCCCCTTCCAATAACACCCGGAGACGGAACAGGGGACATCGAGATAAATCATCAGCTCCTTGACTGCTACCTATGACTGTCTTCCTACAGACTAATCCAGATACTTGTCTTTTCAGTTTATTAAGTTTGTTAACTGATCATCACATTTCAAGGTATAAAGGTATTTTTCTTGGAATGTCCAGAAAAGCTTTCTTTACCTGGATCAGAGCTATCCAAATGCTTTTCTTTGTTTGTTCTGAATCCATGTTCCATTTTGCCACCCTTCTGATACAAATTGGTACTCATTACGAAGAAGTTTCGCTGACTATTTTAAAGTTGTACACTTTGTACTTCCTTAACATCTTGTCCTATGTGATGAAGGACATGTACACCCCGATATATAGAGAGGGTTTTACTCCTCTCTGGTGCTTTAAAGGGATTGACCCTTTGGGTCAGATGGCCTTGATCAATATAGTGTTCTCTCTAAGCTTAGATTGTAGACCTTGGGGACTTTACAGTTTACTTCTAAAGCTTTGTAGTTACCTGTAAGCAATCCCCCGCCCAGTAGTCACTTTATTTCTTGTTCTGTTTAATGACACTTTACAAATGTCAACAGGTCAGATTTCAGCATCAGGTAAAAAAGTAAATTTCTCCCATCCCACTGGGTTGGTTTGCAAAGTCAGTGTGTCCTGTCATGTAAGCTGAAGCAGTCTTTCCTCAGCCATGACAGTACTTGCAGTCTTATGGGGAATAATTCGTTTGACCTGGATTTTTAATGGAAATAGGGTCACAGGCTATTCCTGTGACATATGGAAAAAATGCACCTGCAGTAGTTGCAATGACTGCTAACTATCTCACTCTGGAGACCCAGCATGGTGTAGTGTTTAAGAGCAGAGGACTCTAATCTGGAGGACTGGGTTTGATTCCCCACTCCTCCACAAGAGCGGCAGACTCTAATCTGGTGAACTGGGTTGGTTTCCCCACTCCTTTACATGAAACCAGCTGGGTGACCTTGGGGTAGTCACAGTTCTCTCTGAACTCTCTCAGCCCCACCCGCCTCACAAGGTGCCTGTTGTGGGGAGAGGAAGGGAAAGGTGATTGTAAGCCGGTTTGATTCTCCTTAAAAGGTAGAGAAAATAGGCATATAAAAACCAACTCTTCTTCTTCTTCTTCATATCTACAGCCTGTTTCACACTAACATTCTCTCGCATGGCTGCGGACCGCTGCTTCTGTGCAAAGTAAGCCAAACCTGTGAACTGAAGCACAGTGACTTTTGTGGCTACTGAATGGTTTGCAAAGCTATGGAATTCAGCTATGGAATTAGGTTGCCTGGGGTCCAAAACAATGACCACTGTGCTTTCAGTAAACTAGATTTTTTCTTCAATGTATCAAAAATGGAATGATTACAGAGTTCATCTCCCCATTTCACCCATTGGGAAATCCAGTTGCTCTAACCAAGCAATGGCAGGAGGTATTATTGACACAATGGGAGGAAAATGGTTGTCTAAATCTTCCCAAAAGCTGTTTTTGTTCTGAAATGCATCCTGTGAAATTCATCCCAGTTCTGATTTCCAGGATTTCCATAACTTATAATTGTCCTTCTATCAGAAATGTAAGAAAGGGTCTTTGATAGTGCAGTCCACACATGAATTGTAAATATATATATATTATGTGAAACGTATGCACTTTTGATGTAAATAGTGTTCAGAATCATAGACCTAGTTCTCATGTAGGTAATAAGCTTTTTTCTGGGGACCCACGTGATTGAATACAAAAAATTTTTTTAAGTTAACACAGAACCCAAGATGTTAAGTGCCAGGGGTCTCCCTGCTGTGCCAGTTTTCCTTTGCAGAGAATGTGTGTAAAAGCATTGAATCATGCAAGCCTGCGCATGCAATCTGAAGTGGGACAGCCCAAATAGAAACGGACTACCTCAGTGACAACTAACAGTGCATTCCTAAGGAGTTACTCCAGTCTAAGCCCATTCATTTCAATGGGCTTAGACTGGACTAACTCTCTTTAGTAATGCACTGTACACCATTGTTTTCACAGTTAGGTGGTCAACACTTTACTCCTGGATTTATGAACAATATTTATATTCTTCATACATGTGCATTGTAACTGTACTTTTTGCAAAGTACACTTAACAGATAAAAATAATACCTTTAATTCTCTGTATCGGGATGAGTGTGCTTCAAAAGCCAAATAAAAGTCAATGTTCTTCTATCAGTTTTTATTGTTCTGAAGTGATTATATGCCAAGTGAAGCTGGAGTTTATTCTGGACTCAGTTTTGTAATCTTCAATACAGTGGCCTTTAAAAAAAAAAAAGCTGAATCAAGAGCCGGTGAAGAGCATGTCCCTTCTGCTTATGTGTGCGTGCACACACAGGCATGCTGCTACGCTTCGAAGTTTAAATGAAAATGGAAGAATAGTTATGACTTGGGGTAAAGCATGTGCTGGAGCAGAAAATGTCACTGTTTCAGCAACTTGTAGTTGTGTATTTTTAAAATCAAGAGAATTGCTGAGTGCTCCACAAGACAATTAAGGCCTTGCGGCAGCAGAGCAACATAGGGGTCTCCTCCTGGAGGAGGAAAGGCAAAATGCTAATCTGCAAACATGGAGCTGGTAAAGTAAATTTCCCTTGTCCCTTTAATTTGTCTATTGGCAAATGTTCTTTAAACAGAGCAAACTCAGATTGTGTTTGATGTGCTAAATATCAGCACTTGTTGCAAAATTCTTTATTCTTACGGAATAAGAGGAGCCCTTTGAACTAGAGAGTATGAGTGAAAACTTGGAGGCAGTTGTGAATGTGTCTGTGGGCTCCCTGCTGTTGTCTCCTATAAACAACCTGATGTCACGCATGCCTGGGAGGGCAAGGGGAGACACTGGCTACAGCCATCCTGGCTTCTTGCTTAAATGTGTATTCTCAATCTGAGGCTGGGATCAGTTTATTGTTTTCTTGTCTCAACTGGCAGATTACGCCCCCCCCCCCAAAAAGAATCCAGTGATTTTTCTAGCAGAGTTTATTAGCCATTCAACTTGATACATATTTGGTTGATGACATGTATGGCAAAGAACAAACAGCTGGGCCACTCTGACTGGCTCTCAAATTCCTGTTTCCCTTGGATTCCTCTGATTTTAAAGTTTTTCTGAACATCAAGGGTCAGATGAATATGCACCATTATTGGCCCCAGCATGTCCTGTTTCTAAAATGCTGATCCAATGCAAAACTGCAACCTGCCTGGATCTGAATCATACTGGTTGGTTTTGTTACCACCTGGGTGCCTTTTTTGGTTTGGCTTCAGTGTTAATCAGGATGCAAACATCAGATATGCAACTGTACAGATTAACATCTGTAAATGAACAATAGCTTCTCTATATTGTGGGTATTTTCTCTTTACAGCAATGTATTGCTTCAGTATATTACACAAACAATTGCATCGCCTCACCTGTGTTAAGGAGCCTTAGAAACTGACAAATCCTCTGCAAGGATGTTGTGACACTTTTTTATATTCTGGGATTCTATTGGTTATATTCAGTATGAGCCTTGACAACCTAACCTACTACAAAGGAAATAACCAAATCAGTGATTACTGAAGTAGTTAACTTTTCCTCCTGAATTTACATCATAAAACAGTTTGTGCAATTAAATGTGTAGTGGTGGCTTTGAATGTGGAAAGTTTAAATATATATTGGTCACGTAAAGCAGTCTTAAATCACCTGGCTTTGGCAAGCCCCTGACTCAAACAGCACCCTAGACAACTTTACAGAGAGTTAATGAATGAGTGTACACCAAGCACCTTGTACACTTATCGAATTCTACATGCATGCATGTATGTATACTATGTGGAAGCCGTAGATTTCACCTAGACAGATCACTCTACACACAATACTTACCTTACCAGATATCTATACTCAATCAGATCTTCCTTTTATGCTATGGTTTTATATTCAAAGTCTATCTGCATTACCCATAATATCAGAGACCCTGATTCACCATAATTTCTGTAAAGAAATACTTCTTTTCTTTTTCTTTTCTTTCTGCTGTGTATTTAAATACTAGAATAGAATTTATCCCAGTGCCTTCAATATACAAATAAGGTGAATCGAGCAGCTCAGTTGTCTGTGATATCATATTGCTGCTGACAAATTCTAATTTGTGTGTCAACAGAACTTTTTTAGCCCCTAAAACCTTTTTATACTCTTGAAATTTCCTTAGAGACGCACATGAAACTTCTTTTGGGGCGAGCACCTGTTGTGGCATTAGCGGTCCTCCTTGTGCATTAGAGCTGTCTGGTCATACGAAGGTCTTGCTGGGTCTAACTAAGGAGAAAGGCAAATTGTACACATGAGCTGAGAAGGGTCATTAAAGAGATAGAGCTGGAGGCTAATTTTCCATTTATCACATTGTCTATGAACTCTTCCTGCACAAAAGAGGTTGGCATAATAAGAACCAGCCCTGAGGTATCAGACAAAAGGTCCATTTACCGGTAATTCAGAATTCTTTTAATTAATTTTCTTAAGCCAGCGTGGTGTGGTGGTTAAAAGTGGTGGACTCTGATCTGGAGAACCAGGTTTGATTCACCACTTCACATGAGCGGCGGAGGCTAATCTGGTGAACTGGATTTGTTTCCCCACTCCTACACATGAAGCCACCTGGGTGACCTTGGCCTAGCCACAGCTCTGTCAGCCCCACCTGCCTCACGAGATATCTGTTGTGGGGAAGGGAAGGTGATTGTAAGCCGGTTTGAGTCTTCCTTAAGTGGTAGAGAAAGTTGGCATATAAAAAACCAACTCTTCTTCTTCTTCTTAACAGCCACCAGCCAGCCAGTGCCTCATGTATCGGGGTTTGCAGAAGCTCGTGCTCCAGGCCTCAGAGTTTATATTGTGAAACAGTGGCACTGACTTCAAAGTGGCTGGATGACGGTGACTGAATTATATCTTGAAGAATATCTATAGAGCCAGACTTCATATTGACCAAGTGGAGAAGGCAATAGAGGTCAAGGGTGTGACTGACTACAACAGACAAAAGTCTAAGCCTAGCGTCTTCAGCAGCTCTCCTGGTTATTATCCAGGTTAATTTTCAGACCCAGTGCAACTTTCCTCATGAATAATTATAAAAGAGTTGTTCAATGTTGCCTTTAGACTGAAATCAAAAGCAAACCCTCTGTTTTTAACTCAGCTGTGTGAGCAACAGAGGGTTTAGAGTATATTAAAGGTTGACAATATCAGGGGAAGTGATTCATGCATAGTTCCTGAATGAGCCATTGCGTAGGAATGTGATGTTTGTAAGAAAACATAGGACATTGCCGCCACTCTATTTGAAGTCCAGGCAGGCTGGATGTAGATTGACCAGTGTCTTTTCTCCTGTGAAGTAGAGAGAAAGTTGTAAACAACCATACTGGTTTCTGTAGAACTCAAAAGCTTGCAGAATGTTTGGGTTGTCCTCAATAAAAGGTATTATATGATTTTGGAGTTTTTTCCCCCTCCTGTGATCGAGCTGATAGTTACAAACCATCTGTTGGTCAACAGAACCACACTTTATTGCCAATCTATACTTTAATCAGGGGAACAATTTCTGTTGTCAGTTTGCAAGCATCCTGCTATATGCATTCTAGATTTACTTCTTGATGCCAATGACCCACCAGGAATAGGCTTCCTTTTTTTTTTTTACCACCCTGGAACAGGAGCAAAAGAAAGCACTTTTACACCACGCATTTCCTGCATTTCCACATGGGGTTGACAATTGTATGAAGTGAATATTATGGCTCTCAGTGCAAAGGCTCTCCATCACTCAAGCTGACAACTTGTCCCTTGAAGAACATAAGTGACCTTTTCATATGCAGCTTAACTAACCCGTCACACCACAACTAAATTAGGGGAAAGCCATGGATCACATCAGTTCCTTGAGGCCTTTGAAACAGAAGAGAGAGGCTCTTTTCAACTTGCAAAAATCTCCCTTAACATTACAAAGTTAGGGGGCCCATAACGACTAAGTTGATGGTCTCTTTTCCTCCATGTATCAAAGTTGGGTGAGCAACACAGAATGGCAGATGGGGATGGTTATCTTTGTTGCCTGGGATTCTCAAAGCAGCCAAAGGGAAATTAGGTACCCAAATCAAACTCACACTCATGGATGAGTGGTGAAAGCTAATACATTCATTTAGGTAAGCCAAGTATGGAGAAAGAAACAAGTAGTGAAACTGGTGGGGGTCAAGGAACTAGAAAGAAGAGGTGGAACCATAAACTAAAGCAAGAATAGGCCTGGACAAGGAAATGAACAGACTCAGTGAGCAATAGCAAGTTTTTCTTTGCTCAGGAAGGTAAAATTTACACAGGGACAGGAAAGAGTGGTAACCAGTCATAGTAGGGAGGGGAAGAGTAAAAATCTACTAAAAGAAGAAGAGTTGGTTTTTATATGCCAACTTTCTCTACCACTTAAGGGATACTAAAACCCGCTTACAATCACCTTCCCTTCCCCTGCCCACAACAGATACCCTGTGAGGTAGGTGGGGCTGAGAGAGCTCTAAGAGAGCTGCAACTTGCCCAAGGTCACCCAGCTGGCTTTGCGTGTAGGAGTGGGGAAACAAATCCAGTCCCCCAGATCAGCCTCCGCTGCTCATGTGGAGGAGTGGGGAATCAAACCCAGTTCTCCAGATCAGAGTCCACTGCTCCAAACCACCGCTCTTAACCACTACACCACACTGGCTCTCTACATGGGCCCATAATTTTCTACCGAAATTAGGCATGTCAAGAAGCATGTAGCTCAGCTCTCAGAAAGCTTGTGCTTTGAGTCCAAAAAGGCTGCTGATCCTGACAAATAATACAAGCTAAGTGAATGTGCCTCACTACTGAATAGTGCTAGCTTTTGGATCAAACACGCACCGACCAAGCTCTGCTTCTATTAAAAAATCTTCCCTGAAACCATTCAGGGGTATAAATATTCTGCCACTCATTCAGACTTCTTTCATGTGATACTGTATGCTTATTCTTTGTATAACACTGGAACATTTGGTGCATTTATCCTGATGGCAAATGAATAACATTAAGATTTGAATTACAATTACTACAAACCAGTAATAACTTGTGTTTGAATTTAGAACATGACCACCTTTGAAACCACTCAGATTCAGAATAAATCTGTATTGCTCTTTTAAGATTTTCAGCTATCAGCCTGATAGGATGTGGGCCAATTGTCACTGTCATCTCAATCCTAAGAATACTTTCCTGGGAGTAAGCCCTATTGAATAGACCCGGGTAGAATTCTGAGTAGACCTATTTAGAATTGTGTTCTGCATGTAATCAGGAGCTAGGAATGACAAGATATACCAAAGCTTTATCTTATTAATCACCAGAGCACCACCACAAATCATGGTATAATTCCTTCTCTGGCAGTTTAAAGCGCTACACTGTACCCATTATCCTATATTTATAAATACAGGACACACGCTTAAAGAGAAAGATAGTTTAAACAAGTCTGTAGGATAACCATCACAAAGTTTAACACTTCCTGGCCTTTAATAATAATTACAGCAAAGGGCAACTTAACAATGAGGGATCTGGTTGAGATTTAGGTTTTGGTTTATATAATTCTAGTTTCCTCAAATTGTCTTCACCATTGGCAGCACTAAGGCAATTTATCTAGATCGGGTGTCGAACTAAATTGTTACGAGGACCAGATATGACATAAATGCCACTTGGTCGGTCCGGGCCATGACTCACCAGCCCAGATCGAGAGTGTGTTTGTGTGTGTCTGCCTTGGCCGGCTCGCGGGCTGGATTAGAGCTCTCAAGGGGCCAGATCCGGCCCACAAGCCTTATGTTTGACACCCCCGATTTAGATGTTCCACGTTTTATGATTTTAAAATGCTATAATGACCCAGAGAAAAACCATAGTTATTTGAAAATAGAGAGTATTTCACTTATGACTGTCAGTGCTGTGGACCAGTACATAAGGTTGCCAGCAGGCCTGGAGAAAATGTCCTGTGCCTTTACCAGAGATAGATATATATATATATAGAAATGGGCAACTGAAGATTTTCATAATGTTGAGGTAAATAAATAAATAGAATCTCTCTGCATTGGAACCGGTCACCCAATTCATATGTCCAAATTTATAGTATCCAGATCTTGCCCCTACACACACACACAGCCATCATGAGAAATTATCAATACATGGAGAAAATGGGGCCTGTCACCACAAAGGCAGTCCCATGTCACAAAATGAATATTATGGATATTGTGATTAATCCACTTTCCCTGTTGAAGTTCCAAGCAATAGCTTTACCTATGGACCAGTTTGCATATACATGTCCATCCTTTAATTACTCGCAGTTGAATGTATACAATGACACTATTGAAAAGCTGTGTGCTTCAGTGATACATGGGGATGGTTTATTAATTATATTTTTATCCCACCCTTTCCTCCATGGCAATTAGGGCAGCATACATGGTCTCCCACCGCTCTCGCAATATTCTGAGGTGGGTTAGGTACATTTATTTCCTCTCATCAGGCATCAAGAAGATCAGGCATGGATATGAAAGAAACAAATGAATTTAGAAGAGGAGGATGAACAGTGCATTTATGCTCCTGCAGTGCTTTATCCTGCCTTTAAGTGTTTCGACCTGAAAAAGGAAGAGTCTAGATTTCAGCTCCCAACCAAGACCAGTAGAAATAATGGGCCTGAGACAGGAACAGGGTGTATGGATGATTGATGGCTCCATTTAACTTGCAAACCAAAAGCCATTCATTTAAATCAGAACCTCAACAAAAAACAAAATGAAAAGGCCATCTTGTAAACTGGAAGCAGGAGACTTCATGTTAATGGTGAATTAATTTGTCTGTCGATTATTACTTTCTTTCTAATAAGCTCCAAGTTTTTTTCTAAGTATGAGAAAAATGTGTATAATTGTACCACACTGATGTGCTGGAAGTCTGGAAGAACAGAAAGATTCAACCCTACTTGAGACACTGAACAGTTTGAATACTTAAAATGTACAAGTTCTATTGACTGTAAAGAGGGGGCGGGGAGAAGTAGGGAGAACTGAATATAGGGCTTTTATTTTAGGCTGAAGTCTGGTAATATGGATGGAATGTTGTCCCACCTGAGTCAATTGTGAACATCTAGCATTTAAAATTTTTAGTGAAAATGTTTACTTTATAGTCCACCTTTCTCATTTGGACCCAAGGTGGATTACACAAAAAGAGTCAATACAGTCAACAGGATGGGGCATTCAATAAACAATAGAATTAGGATAGCAGTGCAAAACAACAATTTTAGCTATAGGGCACAGGCTGTATGCAGGCTTTATCTTTAAACATGGTCTGGTTTTTTAATCATGATTGTTCATCAGAATACATAAACAATGGTTAACAACTGACTACCAATGTAGACAGTGAATCATGGTTTGTTGTGAGTTTAAGTCTAGTTTCTACCAACCAAGTATCTGTATCTGACTGTGAATGATATTTCCAAATTTTCTTAGCAGTTCCACTGTATTCTTTGCAGTGCATTATACCAAGTTATTGATTGTGCTGACCTGACATTCAAAGTGCTGAAACAGGCTGGTCTGATAGGGAAAAGTGTTCAAATTAATTTAAAAGTATCATGTTCATTCTAAATGCATGACCCTAGATAGCAACAGGATATGCCATCATATAAGGGTATAGGAAACTCAACAAGATTTCCTTTCTTTGATGTATCTTCTGGAGTGAGGATGATACTATTCCAGCTAGCATGATAGGTGCCTGTTCACTTATTGCAACACAAAGCCATGAATGATTGAAACTCAGTCAATCAATTTCCCAGATTTACATGGATACCCCTCTGGAAACGCATACTGAGTAACTCTAATAAGACATTGTTGAGTAGGAAACAGAGGCAGCGATAACCTAGTCCATACGCAGAGTTGTCAGGGAAAAGAATTCAAAAACAAGGATCCACCAGGGGGCTCTTGTGCCTGTGCCTTTGAAAGGAGATTTAAAGAAGAATGTTTACAAAGATCAATTTCAATCGTATTTGATGCCTTGTAACTTATTATTTGTTTTTTTTATAGTCTGCCTTTCTCACTGAAACTCAAGGCGGATCACAGAGTGTAAATCAAGTACAATCAACATGATGGACATCTAACGAACAATACAATAGGGCTTGAACTACCGAAATCTGAAAACAAGCAGAAATCTCAAACAGAGGAGAAACAAAGCATGAGCTTTTAAACACAAGACATTAGAAACTGCCTAGTCTGGAGAACACCTAGTGTTCGGTAGCAATACAGTCACCTGCTGTAGGTCCTTATCCCTTTACCAATACAACTTTCAGACCATTACATTACAGCATAGTTCTACAATCTAAAGCTGGATTAGTGGATATTCTCAGGGTTGTGGAAAATACTTTCTGCAAATGTTCTGGCGGAATCCAAAAACTGATTTTTTTTGGAAGGCAATCCAATAATTAATTACAGACAAAACAGTGTAAATCCTTCCACAGAAGTTCCTAAGAGTAACCAATCCCAATCTTTAAATGGACTGGTGTTTCTCAAAAATATAGACTACATTAGAAATTAAATTAAAAACGATCCCGAGTCTTATCACTGATTTTCTGAAGGTAAGAGGATGAAGAAGATAATGAAGTGCAGCAGTACAACCCATGCACGTTTAGATGGGAGTAAATTACACAGAAAGTAAGCATGGCTATGATTGGGCTGAATGAAGCCACAAGCTCTGGGCGCTTTACCTAGTTATGCAGTACAGGTTGAATGGTCAGTCATATTAAGGACTGCTATGTAAACATTAGCATCCCTACAAATAGCACAATATTGATTATGGTTTCTTGCGAAGCACAGCACGTACATTACAGATATAGATCAAGTCATAGCAGAGCACCCAAGAGAGTATGGGAAATTGGTTGGGAAGGAAAGTAGTAAGATTTTCTTCTCTGTTACCACCATTGAAAGGGAGTAGAGAAATAAGAGTCAGGATTGACAGTTTGTCAAGCTTGGACATTGTCCAAAATTTTATTTCTAATTAAATCCAATCTGATCATATCTGGATGTGGCACAATCATAGTTTATTCTGATCCAGAATAAAGAACACTGATTTATACCTGGGTCTGTTAGCTACACCTGACTTAAGTAAATTTCAGTGGAAACTGAAGACATGTTAGGTAATCCTGAGACATTCTGGCACTGAAGTAGACTTTAAAGCAAATAGGTAGTGCAGTCTAATAAAACAAATGTCAGGTGACTAGTTTTCCATAATTGCTCAATTATTTTCTTAGCAACTTTATGGAAGATATCATAGCAAAATAAATTACAGACAAGTACTACTAAGAGCCAAAAGATGCCCTGTTCACTTAAGCAGCCTTTTCCAGGGCTATGCCCCTTTCACAGTTCATTTGCTAAGTGAGGCATTATAAAAATAGTTGGTGTGATTGTGAGGATGTGTTAATCCTGGTGGCTTTCCTGCAATGACTGCTTTATGTTGGCTCCATGGTAGAATGTTTTATGGTGCAGGCAGGAGATTTATCCACATGCATATGCTAAAGACTCTTTGGAATTTTCCCACATAACAGAGCAAAGAGGTCCTAACTGAGAAACGATATACATTCAAATGTTGCTGTAATTTGTTCTCCCCAAACAAATGCCACCCAGCAAGGAGAGGTTTTTACAACACCTAAGGAAGGAAAGAAATATCAGGGGGGCCAAATAAAGACAGCCTTACATTTATTTATGTATTTATTTTTACAACATATACCCCCATGTTTATAATAGAAGAAATAATCACAAAGGTAACTTTCTTCCCACAAAAAAAAAAGTGATCCTAAATATCACAATTCAAACAAGAGGACACCAATATTTTTCTATATTTTTCTTAAAGGTGAGGATCGAATCCCCTCTATGCTGGTTGCATTCCAATGTTCAGACAACTGGGAGTTTTTATTCAAACATTGGTGGAATGTGGATTGCACCCTTAATCTGGACATTTTCAGGAAGATTATTTTTCTCTTGTTGCTTTGGTATTTTCCCCACTCATCCCCTCCTTTATTCAGGCACTCTCACCTTAAATGTTCAGCCTAGGATTGTCAACTGTTTTTCTGGCAGGGCTCTTTAGCCTTTCATAGCTTAACAGTAGAAATAATTTCAGAAGCAGCAGCTTTCCCGCATCATTCTGTGTGCATGCCAGGAAAAGCCTCCCCTGCTAAATTTATACTTGTCAAAAAGGCTCAAAAGTTATCCAAGGGTGTGTGTGTGTTGACAACCTTATTTCAGCCGCATATGTTTGTTTGAACTACTAATTTTAAAAATTATTTTTATATTGATTATTGAAACAAACTTTACCGATAGCCAAAGCAAAGTCAAAGAAAATCTTCATTAATGTATACACCTTTTTAACGACTTTTCAAAGAATTGTCATATACCTACACACTGTTCAGCAGCACTGTCATATACCAGGTTGTTTTGTTCCTCTTTAGCTTATCACTGACTAATGCTCAGAAAGGGAATATGGCAATCTGAAAAGAGGAGATAAACGTAGGGGAAAAACCAATATGTGCTTGTACCCGTTCAATGAGAGATAGGACCCAAATGGTTCAGGCCTTTGATTTGACCAATTTATAACTGAAGGTAGCAAGGCAAACACTTCTTAACTGATAAAAGGTATAATATGAACCACTTAGGGCTGATTTAACTGTGGTGCTTGCAGGCAAAAACACCCTTTCCTGTGTGATCTTGCACGTTCCCAACATGTTGTTTATGCTGCTATGCCTCTCATGTTCTTACACATAAAATGTTAGCATGTCACTGCAATACCTGGATTTCTGGCATGACACATCTGCATGCAAAGCAGATGAGAGCTTGGTTTAAATGAGATGGTGTGTGTGAGAGAGAGATCACACAGGTAAGTTCTTTTTGCCCATCATGTCTAGATTACATCTTAACCTCCTGTTTTGTTTTGGGCTCAACACCACCACCAATGAAACTACACTTCCACTTAGATCTTTTAAACAATTTTATACATCTCCATTCTGTACAAAGGAAACCCAAGCAGTCAAACAGAATAAATTATCAATCCTTTAATGTTATCATTATAAGCAGCAGCATTCTCCCATTTGTCTACAAGTTGCTTCTCCCCGCCCCCCACTTGCCATTAACTGCGACCACAATGGTGGGAAGAGCAACAAGTGACCCCCCTCTGAGTTGATGATAGTGTCACTCCATCTTCAACTAGCAGGGGGTGGTAGCACTGCAATTTGGTCAACATCCATTCACTTGGACACAATACTTATCAATCATGTCTCTTGACATATTTGGGTCTCCAGGGGGCTGGATTTCTGATGGAATTTCTGGGCTAAAGGCAGTAACCCGGACCTTGGTTTGCATGAAACTGAGAAACCACTCTACATAACCACATTATGGGCTTTCTATGTAGCATCCTGACCTTGTTTCAAGAGGATAAGTAAGAAATCGTTTTCTTGACCATGTTCTTCTTTCTTATCCTTTTACTATTCCTCTGTGAATTGCAAAAGGACCATTACTGCTCTGGAACAGCAAGTTCAATAAAACTCACTTCTGCGTCTGTGGGTAGACAGGATCAGCTGTTCAAATGTTGGCTTGAAAAGCAAGTAAGTTCATGTTCTTACTCCAGTCCTTCATATCAGCTACTTCAGATCCTAATCTCTAAAGGATAGTCAAGATTATTGACCATGTTACTGGGAGTGAAGGAATGGGTGCTGCTAAATAAGTCAAGAGACTAAACCTTTCTCCAGGGATTTCACTGACAACTATAAGCTAGAATTGAAATTTTCTGACCTGGCTTGTTCATACGGTACTGTATACTGAGAACCATGCATACTATGGGATGATCCTTGGTGGATACAGAACACATAAAACAGTCTAACAGATACAGTAACTAGATCAATGCCCTGAGAAAATGTCTGAGCCTTAAAGAAAGGATTTTATCAAATATGGTTTTCCCTTCATTATGGCGGCCATACTCCTTTTACGACTACAGAGGATCTTGGGAAAGAGTGCCACAAAATGCAGTATGGGAACAGAATTTGAGCAAAGGCCTAATAGATGATGAGGCTCTGTCATTATTTATTTAAATATAGCCTGCACATTTCAGCTGAATATTTTCTGGTTCCAGTTCTTACCAGAACTCAGTTTTGGGTAACTTTATTCAGAAAAAGTATTTTCTGATAGACATATCAATAACAATACTACTAAGAAACTGGCAGGTTTGCAATGGCAACTACTAAGCTTTGCAAAAAAAAAAACGTTAGAAAGTAATACATTAATGAGGAAGTAAAGAGAGCAGACCTAATCACAAGTAAGTCCCGTGTTATTTAATGGGGGTTACTCCCAAGACAGTGTCCTTAAAATTGCAGCCATAGTTTAGCACATAATTGTAAAAAGTGCCTGATGCTATACAAACTTTTGCTGAATTGTTTTGTTTGTAAAGTTTATACTTTCCCTTTTGTTTTTCTTTTGCACTGTCGAATGCTAAAACCTTACATTTTAAAATCTTAAAACATTATATTGAGCATAGACATGAGACAGAATATTTTGTTTTGATAAAATATGCTGTTCCAAAACTGTATTGCACAAATAAATTATTATAAGTTTGTCATTAATTGTAAGTGTGCTATATGAAAAGAACTGGGTTAATACCAAATTTGGGTATGTGGATCCAAAACCTCTGGAACTCTCTCCCCAGAGAGATTTACCTGTCCCCTTCTGTTGCTGTCTTGAGCCATTGGGTGAAGACTTTATTTTGTTTCGTCCAGCATTTCCTCAGTGATCTCTCCTTCCTGCCCTATGTTTTAATTGCTGTTTTTGTGTATGTGCATTTTTGCTTTTTAAAAAGTGTTTTAGGGATGTGTTTTTGTTTGCTTTTAATGTTTTTTAAAAATGTGTTTTTATTATGTATATTTTTAATCTGTTAGCCACCTTGGTGGCTTTGACCAGGGCAGAAAGGCAGGGTATAAATCTTGGAAATAAAACAAATAAATTGTATTCACAGAAGTATAAATGAAGACACGTCACCTGTCAACTGACAGCAAACCTAAAACAGCTTAGGATAATGTTGTTCTTATTTCTGATGCTATTTATCATACCTTACTTGTAACAAGTGACTCTTCATTAATTCAAGCTTCAAGACCAATTATTGCTATTTTAGCCTGTGCTACTCCACAGAGAATTATTCTTCAGCATACTAATGATTTTAATGTTAATATTAGTACGGAATGCAAGAGACAGTATGTAATAAAATATCTTTAACTGACAGGTTCTTTTTACAGGTTTACCATTTTCTAATAAGGCTTTAAGGCTGCTCCACAATAACATAATGTCGCAGCCGGGGTGTGTTGGGATTATGTTCAATTAGCCAATCAGCCAGCCAAGTCTAAAGAACAAAAATAAAAACATAAACAAGTTACATCTAATTTCATTTACACACGAGCATAACTTTTGACTAGCATACAGCATTCAAAGACTTCATCCCTACATATGAAAAACACTGAGGAAGTACCTATTTATCAACTTCTCTTTAATAATTTCAGTGTCCTCAACTGGTCTCAATGGGAACCTGTTCCTAAAACACCCAACAGTGCAATCCTTCTAAACCCACTGATTCAAATGAACTTAGAAGGGTAAAATGCTGTTCAGGATTGCACCGTAAGTATACTTTGAGTCACACCTTTGATTTTCAAAATATGTCTGAGAAGGTGATAGGAAAGGAGGCAATCAGTCTAGACTGCTACTGATACACAAAGGTTAATTGATTATGGGTATTTTGTCTTGGCGGAGCTAAACTTAATATGCAAATGCAGGAGTATTGCTCTTATCTGTCAATTTTCTTCAAATTTCTATCCTTTATACAGTAACAGCTATTCTTCACAGGCAACCAGACTAGACTCACATCCAAGAACCAGCCCAGTGTTATCAGGTGTGCCCTCACATTAACACTAGGACCCAACTCCTGAATACTATCAGTCATTGTAATACATACAAAAGGGTCTGCTGGTTTCTTCTTACACAGTGCGGTAAGTCCTTTTAGCAGTGTAGGAGTGACATAGCGGGCCAGGTAATCCCTTGCAGCTTGTCCAACTGGGATTGGTTCAATCACCACTGGAAAAGAATTAAACATATCTTTAATGTCAAAGTATTCATCCAAATAAATTGCATTCGAATGCTTTATTCTGTCTTTGTTTCCACATATTTAAGGGTAGTTCATTTAGATCTTTCTTTGTTTTGGAGATACAGAAGACTGTACAGAAATATGCTGAGTTGCTCCTAATTTCACTGAGGTGAGTTAATCTATGTGGAACTCAGTAGGCTAACGAGCAGCTAAGGGCTTGACCTTTTCAGAGGATTGGTTTATAGTAGGGTTTGTCATCTGAATAAAGAAATCTTAATTTATCATAAGGCCTGTAGTTAAATATTTAAAGATTTGAATATGACAAAAACAACTGTTTTAAACAACAAAGTGTACTTCCTGTGTTTTTATATGAAGCACCAGATACTACAGCAGACATCCTTACAAGAGAAACATTCTCCCTTCTCTCTACCACAACAGGCAAGGAATGCTTCTTTCTAGATACCACTTGCCATACACTATGTTGTAAGTACTTATACTGAAAATACTACATTAAAAATGCTGCCTGGTTAACTGGGGCCCATTTTTAGTCCATGAAAATGTTTTCATCATTCCGATTACTGCAGCCCTAGTCAGTGATAAATGGGCAGTTGCTATTCTTTTTTTGTGAAAAATCCAGGTATCTTTCCTCAGAAATATCCCTTTCTTCATGGAGTAGGACTAAGAGTAGGTCTCAGGTCTACCACTATCCCTTGCCATACATAGTTATGCCTAAATCTGAAGAAAAATATGTTATTTGAATATTTCCTTCATTTTAGAATTCAAATCCTGCTTTCAAGACATCCACATTAATAAATGCATTATTTTCTGGTTCAGACATTATGTTCTGGACATGGCAGGAAGCAGGGTAGGTATGCACATGCTTAAACCCAGGACTCAGTCCTAATCTGGTAGAATTTGGGATAGAAACTTTAATTCGAACAAGGGTGCATGCTTCTATGTTGGTATTTTCCTTTGAATATAAAAAGCAGTGTTTTGGAGAAAATGTAATTCTTTCCCCAGATTCACTGCTGACTGCACTAGTTATCATGGGCATCTACTGAATGGTGTTCATCACTAGTGATAAGGTACACAACTGCCTTCGCAACCAATCAAATAAATTTTGTGTAAGTAAAAAAATCCCTGACTACTCAAAAATTATGCCATCGGTGGTTATCTGATCCCACACTGTGCCGCTAGAAAACTAATTAGTTTGTTTGTTAAAAAATATTTATTTTATTTATAGTCAGTCGTTCTCACTGAGATTCAAGGCAGATTATACAATGTAAGTCTATGCAACCAATAGGATGTGACATCTGATAAGCAATGTAATTGGACTAGGATTACAGAAATTTGAAGTCAAGGTTACCTTTTTTACATACTTTATTGCCTTTATGTGGACTTGCTGATTATCCTTCTTTTGTTCAAACCAGTGCTGGACATTCATCTAGCACTGCTGCCAGACAAACAAACAAAATCTGCAGATAATAGCATAGCTAGCACTGATGCAGCTAGGCTTCCTCCTATCCCATGCGGGAATAAGACATCACTCTGTTGGCACTAGGTCCTAGGTATCGTGAATCACATGGATAAAATCTGGGTATTTTATCATCTGCAAAGTTTAACAGAAACTACAGGGGCAGTTTTTGTAGCATACCGTTGATACAGAGCAAAACTGATTTGGTGTGATCTCATGAGGACTTGTATCAAAGGGAAAGCTTAACAAATATATATATTATACAAATAGAAAACATTATCTCTAGGGCACTGGCTAGTTTCAGCTACATCAAATGTTTTGTGCTATCATTTGAGGCAAGTTTGAACATAGCCTGAATTATAAATATGTCAAACACACAAACTCTATGCTTATGGAAGCTAGGAAGGAAAGATATTCTTAACCAAAAGGACTCATTCAAATGAAATTGTAAGGAAAGGTACATAACGCTTAAAGTCACCTACAGAAGATAGACACTGCTTCATACATAACATTTTGCACTTTGATAGTCTATTATGCTTCCAAGTGATCCTCCATCTACAAGTGAATGTGACTACCCTTTGATCTTCACAATCTAGGGCACAAAAAATTTGCGCACAATGACACACAAATGGTTTTCTTCGTGTTGTAAACCATTTCATGAGCCCAACTGGCAAGCTTAAGCAGCACATATACCTAAAGATAATAAATAGTGTATTTCATTCATCTATGAAAGCTCATGCCACAATAAACCTGCTAGAGACTAATGTACCAGCAATCCTTGAATTAATTACACCAGCCTGTGTTTGCCCCACTTCTTGAGGTTCTGAGTCAGAATCTCTAGGTATCAACTAGAATTGTAAATAGTGAGAATTGCTGGCATAGAAAAGGGGGAAATATCCTAGTTAAAATCCATTTGGTTCTTTAAGTAGATTTTGATCCACAATGCTTCAGGCAGTGTGTTGTAAAAAAGCCTAGATGTAAAATTGACTACATCTGAAAGGAGAAGGAAACAGTGTATCTCAGTGTAGTGCAAATTCTAGACAGAAATTTCATACCTTCAGGAAACATGAACCGGATTTCCCTTTCAGCTGAGGCAAAACTACTACTGCCATGAAGCGCATTCCTCAGGTCATCTGTCCCATAGATTGCTCTTAAACTAATGTGATAGAGATACGTGTTATTATTATACTTAGTCACAGATGCAGCAATTAATCCAGCAATTAATAGTATATCGAATGGACAGGCAACATAAGGCCACACTGCCCTGTCCCAAGCCTTTCTAAAAGAAAAATCATTTCCTTTCTCCATGAACAACCAGCCTATAAGCGAGTCCTATATGATACAAACAGCACAGGCAGTGGGAAACAGCTTTATAAGCCCGATGGAGCACATTGCTAAGCCCTTAAGTTGCTAATGAATTTAAATCCTATTAGCTGAAAATGAGAAAAAAGTAACTTTGTACATTATTTCTAACTGCACTGTCTCAGCCTTATCCCGAAATTGCAATATGGTATGAAGAAGGCTATAGAAACCAGGAAGCTGTTCTTGCCTTAGAGGGAGTTGACTGACAGCTAAAAGGAGTCCTGGGAGTGGCTAGTGAAAGTGTTACATTCATCTCTCAGTCAGTGAGAGGTTCAGTTCCAGAGTTCAGCACGTGGCAGTTGTTGTGAGGATTAGTCCTCAGAAGTGAAACATAAAGGAATATGATTTTAAGTTGTTTGATTAATACAGAACCAGCAACTAGGTCATAAGGACGTTAACTCGGAGTGAATAGAGTGCGTCTGGCTTTTGACACTGGGAGTTAGCTTTGAGGAAAAAGAGAATTCTCAAAAACCAGGAAGTCATCCCAGGTGTACTGAGTGATCCCTAAGGTTGAGGAGAATTAGTTTCTAGAGTCCCAAGTAATCCTATTCCAGTTTAGGTGTTAAACTGGTTAGAGTGTTGTGTAGTTCCTTACTCCAGAAACTGAGACTGGAGTGTGTTTTAAAGTCAACTCAAGTGAAATCTAAACAAGAAACTAACAAACAAAAACAAGCCTCTCAGTGAAAACAAAGATCTGGCATCCTGATGTGAATTTAGTCATACCATCTAGAGCAGTGGTTCCCAAACTTTTCAGGCCACTGCCCCCTTGGTTCCACAAACTCAACCCCAGCCCCCCCTACCCTAGCCAACAACACAGTTAAATGGGCCCACCTCTAGCACACACCCCGCTGCCTCCTTGCCTCCTAGTGCCCCCCTAGGTAATCCCACCGCCCACTTTGGGAACCACTGATCTAGAAGAAGCAAACCTCTCTTGTGTAAATATATATTATTGTGAAGTGCCTACTCTCTGTTTTTGGAATTTCCTAATACCTTTCTGAAATTCAAGTTTACCTGCCTAAATCCTCATCCTGCCTTTCTGTTATAAATAAATTCCTGTCATTTTGAACTTTTACCACTAGCCTCTGTGTGCCATCAAATTTCTGACAGACCTAACTTTCTTGAAAAATCTCCCTTCCATCTGTCACAGAAGGTTGCAACATTGAACTCATTACTGCCATTAACTTCAGTTATACTGTTTTATAAGAGGTTGTTGGGGTTTTTTACATATTGCGAATGTACTACGTTACCTGTCGGGATAATTTTCCTTCGCCACCATGGTATTTGCTGGTCCAAGCAGCTCCTTCCAGTATGAAATAGCACGATGACGAGCAAGAACCATCGCAATTAAAGGCCCAGAACTCATATATGCTGTTAAGTTAGGAAAAAACATTTTCCCATACTGTTCTACATAGAAATTGCTACATTGCTCTGGACTAAATTGGAGCTTTCGTTTCTACAAAAAAACAAGACAGGGAAAAAATCCTCTTCAGTCCATTTTTCTAAGGTTAACAAATACTAAAATTTGCAAAGACATGGCATTACAGAACCAGTGTCGCTTATTTGCAGCAATAACAAAACAACAACAACAAAAACACTGCTTTCGCAGGGGGAGGGCGAGATATATATACACAAGGCACTAATTGCACAGAGTTCTTGATCAATGATCTCCACCTACAGTTTAGTAGGGGAAATTACAGTTGATACAGTTAGGCCATTTTTGCTCGGTAATGGCTGAATTCCAGGCTGAATTGCCCCGCATATTTTTTTGAATTTTTCACGCTGAACCACCATTCCTGAAGTGACTGCGAAGCCGGCGCATACCTGCTTCGCATTACTAAAGAGCCCATTTAAAGCGACCTTTGGTGTTAGCCACGAAGAATGCCCCTCAAGGAACCATGCAAAATAACAGCAGCGAGTTAGCTATGCACATGCTAATGGCTATGCAAACAGGAACAAAGGAGCAGGTGAGTGGTGTGTGTGTGGAATTTCTCCTTTTGCGTCGGGACCGTGAATAGGCATTTTTAAAGTCGTGTTTTTAAAAAGAGCTTTGAGCGAGCATCAAAATTGACCATGCATGATCATGCCTATGACATCTCTATGTCTTTGATAGTGTCGATAAAGGAGTGCTGTTAACATCAATGTAAGACAAAAATCTATTGCTCTATGTTCCCGATCATTCTTCTTAGGAAGTTCCCAAAGAGTAATGATGGGCAACTGATTCTCCCACCACATACACCCCTGTATGGTTAATCCTCATCTTGTTGAAACACATACAGCCTAATCCACACATAGTGGTCCGTACAGAAAGCTGTTTGTATGAAGTGGCTTCCTATACAGGTGTGACAATACTCACTGCATTGTTGCCAATTCCTATTTGCAAGGATTTGTCAGAACTTGGAGACCACTGCTGCAACTGTCTCAGGGGTTACTTCATGCAGCCTCAGCATGTATGCATTTTTAAGGCGATGCCACACCACATGGCTGCATGTGTGAATCAGACCTACATGAGGGTAAACTTGTCTGGAGATATGGAGTTTAATGCCATCAATAAACAAATGACATCCAACTCTATCCTTTGTCTTTGTCTCACATCACAGGGAGGGCTGGAACTGAAAGAAATTCCAGTTCTTCCAAAAGTTTTCTTGACCACCATCTTTGGTGTTTACTTCCTTACAAAGTAGGCATCTATACTGCCATTTGAGTCCAGTGCTAATACTTTAACAATTGGAATACATTTGCTGAAAGGGGTAATTTCTGAGAACAAAAGAATACACTTGCTTACACTGAGCCATATTTTTAAAAGAGGCCACAGCTATACAATAGTGGCATCTAGTGGTCAGCTACAACAGTTTGTTCATTGCTGATGCAGTGGGTTTAGTTTTCCAGAAATGAATTGGCACATTTATGGAAGAAGATCTCTGTTCTAGCAACAACATCAAACAACAGTTTTTTATGATGGCATACAGCTGATGCTATATAATGAGTCCTAACTGATGTACACATTAAGTTTTTATTTTTAGCACTGCTCAGAAAAAAATATTATTTTTACTCAATCAAAAATGTTGTATAAGTACTCTTTGGGAAGGTTTTTTTTTTAAATAACTGGAAGCATATTAACAAATTTAGCATTCACCGTTTGTTTCCAATCCAATGCCTTGAGCATTAAAACAGATCAATAAAAGAGTGTGCCCATTCAGGTTGTAAAGGTGCATTAGAGGTTCGAAAACTATGCTACTCCATGGACCTGTATTTGAGTGGGCAAGAAACATAAAACATTCTAGAACTATTCTACTTGCAAAAACAGATTGAAAGATAGTGGTTATAAAAACTGTTTAGACAGGAAAGCAAGTTGAAATGACACCATTATTATTCTGAGGCAAAGCCTCTTGAATAATAGGATTCATTAGCTGCAAATATACTTCACATTGCAGCTGAGTATGCAAGACTTTATTGTCATATTACCTGTACAATAGTGAATCCTGATCTGAGAATGATATCTTCTATTTCATCTTCTTTGTGGATGATATCTGGCTTAATAATTGCCAGGGTTCTTTCAACATAAATCTGAGGAGGGGGCATTAACGTCTGCATTTTTCCTTAAAAGATTCCAATCCAAGTCCTCTTCTTTTCCTGAAATAAGTTTTTATGCCCATTATGATTACATAGTAATTAGAAGGATACAGATTTGCTTAATTATTCTAAGATTACAACAAGTTGGTGAATCTGTATGAACACATAACCCAAAGCCATGAGCTTTTACTCAGAAATAAATTCCACTTAATTGAATGACACAGTGCAATACTATGCAGAGGTACTCCAGTCTAACTTAATTTGTTTATTATTGTATTTATTTAGATATTTAAACTCCATTTTCCTGCACAATATGGAAAGCGGTTTACAATATCATTCTCCCCTCTTTACCTCTGTAACAACAATCTTGTGATGCAAGTTAGGCAGAGAGAGAGAAAGACTGGACCAAGGTCACCCGAAGAGCTTCCATGACAGAATGAGGATTCAAACCTGAGTCTCCCAGACTTAGTTTGACAAGAAACTACTGCTTAGACTGCAGTAAATCTGGACAGGAGGCTATCATTACTCTCAATGAAGCGTATTTCATACTGCAGCCTTAATGAAGCCACACCTTTGTGGTTTTAATGGCCACACAACAGGTAAAAACCAGCCAGTGAGCCTTGCCCCATCACAGACCTTATAAAAAGTGTCCCTTGCTGCTTTCTTTCTTGACACACAGAGCCTCTGTCCACGCTGCACAATCCTAATGTGTGTTCACTAGAAATTTTTATGGTATTGACCGGGGCTTTATTCCTTGGTTAGCATGCAGAAGTCTGCAGCATTCTTGCCTCCAGGGGCGGATTAGCCATTGACTTTACTGAGAAAAATTCTGGCGGGCTGCCTGTTGAAGAGCCCATTCCCCCTGATGAGGCCGGGAAAGAGGCGCCCCGCTTCACCCCATACTAGCTAGGCACAGCTGGGCTGATGAGGAGATACATGGTCATACCCACTGGGGGCACTTTCGCACATGCTGAATAATACACTTTCGATGCACTTTGCAGTTGGGCTTTCCTGTGTGAAATGGCAAAATCCACTTGCAAACGATCATGAAAGTGGATTGAAAGTGCATTATCCAGCCTGTGTGAAAGCGTCCCCAGTTGAGCTCGGTGCTGGCCAGGGGTGTTGAAGAGTTGTCCACTGCCGCTGGGGGAGTTCCTGGGGAGGGTGGGGAAAAGAGGAAGCGCAGGGGAGGCGAAGGCCTTTGGAAGGGCCGTGACCACTCCACTCCCGCCACTGCGCGATGTCGCCCCTTTTCTCTTCTCTAGCCAGCTCGGCAGGTCGCGATAGCGGGGTTAGCTCACGTTTAGCAACAGTGGGCATTCCCTCCCCCGTCCAGCTTGCCTCAGGTGCCGAGCCGCAGCCTGACCTCGCCCCGTTAAAAAATTTCCCACCGCGCCGGAGAGTTGACAAAAACTGGGCTCCGCTCACCTGCTGACGAGGCCTTCTCGAGCCAGCGCGGTTGCTAGGCGACCAGAGAAACCGCGATTAAGGCGGCCCATCTACGGTAGCCGGTGAGGTCATTTCGAAGTTCGCTTTAAGGAAGCTTCGGTAGTCTTACACGGAAGAAGAAGAAGTAGGGGGGGGGGGCGGTGATGCGCGAGTGGACTGTTTGGCAGCCGCCACCTGCGGATGTATTTAGGTATTTAAGTGCCTTCTCTTGTATCTCCAACTATTTTCTTTTTGCGGCCTCATTTTCTATTGGCACATGCTCGTTTCCCTCATATCGGGCTGCTGGCTCTGAAAAAAAAGCCTTGTGAATCAAGCATTTTCTGGGGTGGGGGGAGCCCTGGGTTTTTTTTAAAGAAAAATGTTAACTGTTTTCATTACGTTCTGTGGCATGTGCTGCAGCTACACTTTTATTCTTGATTTTGCACTGTATATTGCAAACAGTACTGTATTATATTGCCAGGATAAACAAATATAATCTTCTTAAATTATGGAAATTCTGTAATGTTCATAATTTTATAACACGTATTACGATTATAGACATTTGGAAGTGAATGTAGTATCCTCACTACAGAGAAATGGAGGGGGCGGTCAAGGGAAGAGCAGCCTGTAGTGCTGTGCTGCCCAGTTGGTTTTGCTTTACATCTTGCAAGACACAAGTTCAAATTTTGAGCCCAGTAGATGGTACGATTTCCCCTGCATGAGCCCTTGGCCAAAATAAATATTTTTAGTGTGATTCATAAATTCACAGGTGCTTCATAATGGAAAAGCTGTTTTTCAAAGGAGGTAGAATAACTGATCTGGTTGGTTAATGCTAGCCCCATCGCATCAGATCACAGAAGCTAAGGCCTTTTATGTAGGGATGTTTCCCTGCAGTCATCCTCACTGACTGCTTCGGGTCTTCTTTTTGATTATGCATGCCTTTTCCACCCATCAGAGGTTGCTTCGCTCTCCCCACATGTTTATGTGTTTTTTCCAGATGCTGTTTTAGCCAGAACCTGGAAAATGTGGGCAAAGCGCTTAGGGAGAGCGAGGCGACCTCTGACGGGAGGAAAAGGCATGCATAATCAAAAGGAAGCCCCAAAGCAGTCGGCGGGGGTGATCGCGGGGAAACGTCCCTGCATAAAATGCCTAAATTGGTCAGTCTGGTTAGTACTTGTATTGGAGACAACTAAGAAAGTCCAGGGTTGCTATGCAGAGGGAGGCAATGGCAAACCATCTCTGACAGTCTCTTGCCTTGGAAACCCTACGGAGTTGCAGTAGGTTGGCTGTGGTTTGATGCCGCTTTCCACCACTAATATAGCTGACGAAAATCTGTCAGGCCAAATGCTCTTATGTCTGGCACGATTGTGGGAGTCTGGCACATAAGTGTTGCATCAAGATGCAGAAGGTATTAACATACCTACAATTAAGATCAAGACTTAAGGAAGATTGTTTCTAAGTGGGTGTATTTAGGGCACAAATGGAATTTGAAACCATTATAGCGAAAAATCAAGTGCATCTGCTTGGTAGACTCTACAGGCTACTTTTGAAATATGATACTGAATCAGAACAGGTGAAGGGCAATGTGATCAAATGGATGCAAAACCTTAGAGAAATTATTCCCATGGAACAATGGGAATCACTCTGTACCAGAGAAATAAAATTCGCAACCAACCAAGACATACATGAAGACTGGTACAAGATGTTTTACAGATGGCATCTCACTCCAAAATTGTTACAAAAGATGCAAAACACTAAACAAGGCACCTGATGGAAGTGCAGTGCACAAGAAGGGCCTTTTTTCCATATATGGTGGACTTGCCCCAAGGTACACATGTATTGGAGGGGCATCCACAATGAATTACAGAAACTATTTCATATAAAATTCACCTTGGACCCCAAGTGCATGCTGTTGGGCATTATTCCATTGCAATTACTTGTTCTATCTAGGGAACTGTTTAAATATGCCAATACAGCTGCAAGAAATGTTCTAGCTGACACTGCTTCCAGGTGTTGACGAATGGAAGGAGAAGCTGTCTGAATATGCAATCCTGGCCAAAATGACCAACTTAGCTAACAATAAACAACAGTATGAGTCGTTTTATGAAAACTGGAAACTTTATTATCAATATGTAAAAGATTTGCCACATATGATGTTATAAGGATAGAATAGATGTTATAATGTGATATAATTTCATTGACTATCTCTTTATGCTAGAAAAGCTGCTCAGATATGTGTAAACTATGTACTGCGATACACAGTCACATGCACTAACCATTTTTCTTTTTAAACTTTTCTTTTCCCCGTTTTTTCCTTTCCTCTTTTCTATATTAAAAATAAGTTAATTTTTTTTAAGATGCAGGAGGTATTGAATGAAATTCCACTCCTGGTAAATGCTGTCCCACTCCTCCTGTCTCAGCCAGGCCACAATTGGTGTATTTTGTATGGGTAAAAATAACTACTTATTGGTCTCCATTAAACAATATGTAGCAGCAGTAACTACTTGATTTAGTAGGCATTGTGACAAGTACTCATTTATGTGAAAACCACTAAGTGGAGAAAAACCAGTAACTTGTTACATGTGAGCACGATGGGTACCGTAAGTGCTAAGAATTTTTTTTTGTTGCCATCACGTCGCAGCCAACTTATGATGACTCCATAGGGTTTTCAAGGCAAGAGACATACACAGGTGGTTTGCCATTGCTTGCTTCTTCATAGTGACCATGATCTTTCTTGGTGATCTCCCATCCAAATACTAACCAGGCCCAACCTTGCTTAGCTTCTGAGATCTGACGAGATCAGGATAGCCTGAGCTATCCAGGTCACAGCTATGTTAGGATACCACATGATAAACCAATGATGTTTAATAATAAATTGGACAGCAAGATGTGAACTGTTTCAGTATAGTTTTTCTTCCTTCAAGACTGCTATGGGTATGTATTCAGTGACCATTTCTGCATGGCCAGCTCAGGACAGAAAAATAGGGAACTTTGTTGTGGGCAGTTCTGGATTTTTTTTAAAGGATAGTGGGTGCCATCACAAAATGGCCGCCACCAGGGTGGGGCTTAGTAAATCTGCTGTTTTAATGTTGTTTAATCCTATGTCTTGTATTAATATTGGATGTTTTAACATTTATTCTAATCTTCCTTTGTGCCAGAAACTTGGACAGAAGTTTCAAAATAAACATTTACTTAGGCTGGGCATGCACACCGACTTGCGAGTAAGTTCCAGTGAATTCAGTGGGATTGACTCCTGACTAAACATGCATACAATCTGGTTGTTAGTTTGACTGCTACAGCGGTTACAAAATGGCTGAAAGTCATATAAGTTGTATCTCCTTACTAAGGTGAGGATTCCTCTAATGGCATGTGTCCAAACAAGCTCAACTTATATAACTTCTTCTTGTGGCCTAGTGAAACAGGGAGTGGTTGGGATGTCTCTCTACTGTAATGGTGCCTTAGGGGTCTATAAATTGTGTTTCAAAACTAACCTGGCATCCAGACTGTCTGTGAATGCATAAATTAATGTACAGAATAATCTGAATCATATTTACCCAGAAGCCAGCCTTATTGGCTTCAGCTTGATTTACTTCTCAGTTAGCAAGCTTTGGATTGCAGCCTCAGTCGTAGCCCAATTAAAACTGATTGCTCCTCAACCAGAATAAATCGTCTGAATGTAGAAACACAATGCTGGTCACAACAATAAAGTGTTATCTATTTCTTTCCATAGAAGTCAGTTGGAATGATGGGCTGTTAGAGTTAAAAGTTAAACAAAATGGAAACAAAATGTGGTCACCACCCCAACACCTGTGGAATCATCATGGAGTAAGTCATCTTTGTACAAACAAAGCAGCCTACGTTACAAAAGTGGGAGGTTATTGTTATAATGGTATGATAGGCGGTATAGCAGAACAAACTTGCCTCGTAGACGATATGTTGCTCTACAAAATCCATTTGGTACTGTGACCACACACATTTTGTATCAGAGTTCACAGACATTTTTTCCTTTAAGTATTCTTTCCATTCCCCCAAGTCCATTGGCCTTCCTTCCTTCTTGGTTATACATCTGTATAAATTCTGAGTTGCAGAAACAAATAGGCTCACAGGACACAATCTTATGAAAAACAACATAATTTTTCAATCTTTGTTGCCAAACTGAACATGACAAAAGCGAGATTCATGGATGTGCTTTTGAAAATCGAGTAGCTGCTGGGGAGACATTTGATTCTGATTGGGGTGCTGATGTGAAGATAAATGGGGCTTAACTCTCCCCCCCCCCGAAACTGCTGTATACTGCATTTGTCCACCAAGATCAGTATTGTGTACTCTGACTGGCTGCATCTCTCCATGGTCTCAGGTCAAGAGCTTTCACCTCACCTTCTAACAGATCCTTTTAACTGGAGATGCTGAGGATTGAACCTGGGACCTTGTGCATATAAGTAAAATGCTGTACCATGGAAATACAGCCACTCCGATGGATACAGTAGTGTGATAAGAATTTCAGGTGTGCATGTAATGGACTATGAAATGTAGAGAAGGGGCAAATGAGCAGGGACAGAATAGTGGCTGTGGGATTGAAGTATGTTTTTTTAAAAAGCAGTATCATAACTTTACAGATCACAATATGTGAGGTATCAGCTTGCTGGCTGGGTACAGCATTTTATTTAGAATTTCTTCACCTCACTAGTCTCACAAGGCATTCAAATGGCTTACTATAAGTAATACTTAATGTTGCAAATAAAATGTTTCTGCTGTGTATTAATGTTTTAAACCACAGAGTTTTTAAAACGGAACTATAATGTTTCACTTATGCTGTGTAGCAAAAACCTTTTAAAAAGTGTGCTCCTTTCGCCCCATCTGTGCGCTCAACTTATTTGGACTGCAGTCTGTGTAAAAAGGTAAAGGTCCCCTGTGCAAGAACCACCCATGGGGTGATGTCACATCCCGACGTTTTCTAGGTAGACTGTGTTTATGGGGTGGTTTGCCAGTGCCTTCCCCAGTCATCTTCCCTTTACCCCCAGCAAGCTGGGTACTCATTTTGCCGACCTCGGAAGGATGGAAGGCTGAGTCATCCTTGAACCAGCTACCTGAAACCGACTTCTGTTGGGATCGAACTCAGGTTGTGAGCAGAGCTTGGACTGCAGTACTGCAGCTTACAACTCTGCACCACGGGGCAGTCTGTGTACTTGCTCTGAAATGATAACAGGCTGGAAATTAAAGGATTAGTGCTGTTCAAAGTATTAACACCATATGTAATTTGTTAGGAAATGTAATTGGCGACAGGCTGCAATCCAAAGCACCCTTACTTGGAAGTGCTGAAAGCACTGGGACGTATTTCTAAGTAATGTGCTTGAGCTTCCCATTATTCTCACTAGGTTTTTAGGAGGTTTGTACCATGATGAAGCAACCAAGGGAAAAGAGTTGCCTGCTTTCATCCAAATTATACATATATTTTTGCATTTGATAACCCATTCACCCTTCAACAGGAGGGATTGTATTGGTCCAATCTGCGCACACATTGGACTCTACGGGGGAAAATGTACAGACGACCTGTTGAGAACACAAGTTAGTAGCTAAGGCAAGAGAGTATGACAAAAAATATCCAAGTTGTGCTGATGCAATAAATCTACAATGGAAAGTGTGTGTGTGTGTGTGTGTTCATGCACTTACATGTACAACTTGCTGTCCTCAGAACAATGTCATGACAGCAATACTTGACAGCACTTCACATATGCTGTTAAGAAAGTACGGTATTTCTAAAAGAAGAAAAATGCAGCAGCCAGTACTGCTTGCTTGCTCTATGTGTACTTTAGAAGGAGGCATAAGGAAAAAGGAAGTTCCCTTCAGTGGCTCACAGTAACAGGTCAGGTGTTGCAGTGGTGAAAGAAGAGAGAGAAGAAAGAGGCTACATGGTCGAGATAAAATCTTCAGAGAATAAGCACATACACATCCTAACAAACAAGGTTCTCAGGAAAAATTACTTCTACTTCTGTATAGTAGATTATCCTGCAGGCATGCAAATGACACTACTGCTGAGGACCTGAGCCACGCCAGCAACCCCGAAACAGGACTAGTCAGAACCCTCCTACTGAAGTCTGCTCAGTGTAGCTTACTCCCTGGAAAGTGTTGTGAAGTCCTAGAGTACTTTTCTGGGAGCAAGCCCCATTGAAGTTAGCCTTGGTAGGTTCCTGGGTAGATCTCTAAGATTTGAGTAGATCTTAGGATTGCTGCCTTAACAGCTGACATGAGAATTGTGGAGTTGGGAGTTGTGCAGCACAATCTTATGCTTTTTTTTGCCGTCACAGGTGACTTATGGCCACCCCATGGGGTTTTCAAGGCAAGAGACGTTCAGAGGTAGTTTGCCATTACCTGCCTCTGCTTAGTGACCTTGGCATTCCTTGGTGGTCTCCTAACCAAATACTGATCAGAGCCCACCCTGCTTAGCTTCCGAGATCAGATGAGCTCAGGGTAGCCTGGGCTATCTAGGTCAGTGCAATCTTATGCATACCTCCTCAGAAGTAAGTCCCATTATGTTCAACTGTGCAACATCAATGACCTGTCCTGAGCAAATGTTATTTTTCTCTGTGCAATTTGCTTATTTCCAAGTCAGGGTGCATAAAGGCAGCAGCTTGAACAGACTAATCTTTAGGAATGTTGTCTGAGATGTAAGTACTTTTGAATTCAGTTAGACTTGGCCCAGGCTAGCCTGCTCTCGTCAGATCTCAGAAGCTAAGCAGGGTCAGCCCTGGTTAGTATTTGGATGGCAGACCACCAAGGAAGTCCAGGGTTGCTGTGCAGAGGAAGGCACTGGCAAACCACCTCTGTTAGTCTCTTACCATGAAAACCCCTAAAGGGGTCACCATAAGTCGGCTGCGACTTGACGGCACTTTACACACACACAAGGTAACTGCGTGTAGGACTGCAGTTTAAACTGGAAGAGGCAGCTTGTGATATAAGAAAGATCTGATCTGGCAGTCAGTGTGTTAGGGTTCAAATTATAGAGGTTTTATCCAGTAATATTAGGGGAGGGGAAGTCATACATAGGAGTAGTAGCTTTGCTAGTCTGTTACAGGAAGAAATGAATCTTGTGGCACTTCATCATATTTACTGTGGCATAAGCTTTTGTGGACTGGAGTCCACTTCATCAGATGCATGAATGTGTCATTTGTTGGCAGATTATATGTACACAGAAAAGAATTGTCAGCAGTGGGACAAAACAATAATGAAATGTGAGAGACAGAATCTGAAATTTCTATGCAAAACTCACATTTAAAGGAGCAGTGATCATTCACAACTGGTGTAATTGGTGATAACAAAGATATAACAGCAATAACAGGCTACCTGTTATTATTAACACACGGCCTAGGCCCTGCAACAAATCTAAATGCAATCTCTATGCCCACATCCACTCACACTATTATGGAATCTAGTAATTCGCAGCTGGCACGCCAAGCCCTCTCTGTGGGCATGCACGGACCCATTGCGTCTGCCTAGGGCTGTGGGCACGCGCGGACCCATCACGTCTGCCTAGGGCTGTGACGTGTTCTCCCCAAGCCCATGCTCCCCAAGCCTGCGCTGGCGCCCTCCCTCTCTCTCAGCTGAGCTGGGCCGCAGCTCAGCTGTTTGTTGGGGCCCCCGCCCTCTTCAGTTTGGACCGGGGAGCACCTTGCCACGCACCCCCTCTCAGCTGAGCTGCGGGGCCCCCACCCGTCTTCAGTTTGTCTGGGGCCCCACCCATCTAAAAAAGCATTTAGAAAATTCTACAATATTTGCAGACAATCCTACAAGCCATCAGGAAATCAAGGAATTTTCTAGCATTGTAGCAGCTGCAAAGGTGAATTTCAGTAACAGATTTTTACAGTTCCATAAGATTGAGACAACCCTGTGTTTTCTTACTTCTCCAGATAAAGCCAAATTTGAAGAACTTGATCTTTCCTGCCTACACTGGTTAGATTTAGAAAATCTGGAAATGGAGCTAATAGAATTTCAAGAAAGCTCTATCTGGAAAAATAAATTCTATGACCTGCGTGAAACACTTGAGAAGATAGAAGGGATGACAAAGGACAGCACAGTTAGTTCTGAAAATGAAATCCTTAAAGTGTGGAATTCTCTGCCAAATGATTTTAAGTCAATGAAAGCACTTGGGATTTCTTTCCTTACTTTGTTTGGATCATCTTATGCTTGTGAGCAGCTGTTTTCAGCTTTGAATTATATCAAATCTGACACCAGAAACAGACTAACAGATGACCTGAGTGCTGCATGTGTTGCTCTCAAACTTACGAAGTATGAGCCAAGGGTAGACAAATTATCAGCATGCACACAACAGCAAAAATCACATTAATTGTTCAAAAAATTTGACGATGTCCTCAATTACATCATGGCTCGTGCTCTGAATTGTCGACAGTTTCAAATACTTCTTGAGGAGGTTCAGGCAGAT
The DNA here is from genome assembly GCF_029931775.1 of Euleptes europaea. Lineage (NCBI taxonomy): Eukaryota > Metazoa > Chordata > Lepidosauria > Squamata > Sphaerodactylidae > Euleptes > Euleptes europaea. The sequence continues at coordinate 89,940,449 of NC_079312.1, read as the reverse complement.
TATAATTGTTTACTTATGTACCATAATGTCCGGTGGCTGAGCAGAGGACGAGTCCTGGAGAGATGCATGCCAAATGCAAACTTTTACCTTTCAATAAAAAGTTCGTATCATTGAAAGCTCTGTTATTGTGTTTTTCTTTTAACGCAAAATATGTGAATGTATGAGTTGTTTTTTCTAAATTAAAACCTCAGTATTCAGGTTAAATTGCCATATTGGCACTTGGTGATAAATAAGTGGGTTTTGGGTTGCAGTTTGGGCACTCGGTCTCTAAAAGGTTCGCCATCACTGTTATATACCAACCATGTCCTTCTGCCACTTAAATAGGCCAGTCTTCATGCAAAACAATACAGACACGGAAATGTTCAGAAACTAATGAGAATATTTCCATTTTCTGATACCCGCTGCTGCTCACCAAAAGGTCACTGCTGATAATTTATTTATACTATCTGTGGTTGCTAAAATGACTTACCATTCTAGGATTGAACCATACAAAGTAAAGTAAAACCCCATTAAACTCTACTCTAAGAAAATGACTGCAAACCACATTAAAAAGCTCTTGCAAACAAAATGATGGTACAGTGCCTCCTAAAAACTTCAAGCGGCAATGCCCCCTACTCTTCTGAGTGCAGGTCACAATAGAGAAGCAATGGGTTCTAGAGCCTCTAGTACAGGAGTCCCCAACCTTGCGCCTCTGGAATTCTGACACAGTGTGGTGGGTACAGCCACAGAATGGCTGGCACAGCTTACCTTCAGTCACACAGTGAAGAACCTTGTGCTGTGGTGGCAGCTGCTGCCAAAGCAATGTTTTTAAAAATCTGCACAGCCAATCAGAAGCCTTGCTGGGCAAAATCTTCACCTTGCCCCCCCCCCACTTTCTAAAAACACTTGGTGGGCATCAGGAAAGGTGTTGACTAGCACCACTGCATTCGCAGCACCACATTGAGGTCCCTGCTATAATAGATGCCAACTGGGCAATCATAGGCAGAGGAACAACTAGAATAAAGCATCTTAAACTGTGGGTCGCAATCCCATATGGAGTCTCATAACTTAATGTAGGGGTTGTGAAAAAAGTATATGTATACCAAAGAACTGCAATCATTCACAGGAGTTTTAAAATAAATTTCTTTATTATTTATTATCAGTAAATGTTTGATTTGTGTGCCTATTTTATATACCTATATACCCGAGGTCACTTAAAAATTTCTTGGGCAAAAAGGGATTGCGAGTGGAAAAAGTTTAAGAAGTTCTGAACTAGAAGGTGGCACTGGCAATCAGAAGATTACAGTTGGCACATGGGGACATATGGGGGATGTACATTCCTTCAGATATGTGGTTCCTAACCCATAAAGGACTTTAAAGGTTATAATCAGCAAGTTGAATTGAACTTGGAAGCAAACTGACAGTCAATATAGATGTTTTAAAATACGCAAGATGCGTTCTTGTCAGTTAGCCCCTGTCAATACTCAAGGTTCTGCGTTCTGAATCAATTGTTTCCAGATTGTCTTCAAGGACAGGCCAACTTAGGCCTATTCCACGAGTGGTTTTTGTGGGTTTTGGCCCCGAACTACTTCAGCTTTTTTTCCCCACACATGTTTTACCCTCTAAAGAAGTAGCTTTGGTTTTCCTCAGCCCTTCTCTGGCTTTTTTACGAGCACTTTTACCATGAGTTTTTCTCCTCAAGCCGATTCTGAGTCTGCTTTACTCAACGTACGGAAATGCTCTGTTCGGGTTTGGGGCGGGGGGAGTTTGCTGCTCATTGAACCCCCCCATCCAACCTCCCAAATTGATTCCATACCAACCTCCCGCCTTTCCGCTCCCCTCTACCTAGGGCAGGGGTGGGGAACTTTTTTTCTGCCAAGGGCCATTTGGATATTTATAATATCATTCGGGGGCCATGCAAAATTATCAACTTAAAAATTAGCCTGCTATATTTGGTCAAACATTTAGCCAAGAGGCACGACCGGAGATGGCTCCGAGTGTCTGCCACATAGAGCGACTCGCTTTTGAGCTCTGGTGTCCCCAGCTGGGCCCAAGAGATTCAGGCAGGGCAGCATCCTTCTGAGCTAGAGATCTACCAAGACCCATGAAGGGCCAGACCAAATGATTTCAAGGGCCTTATACGGCCCCCGGGCCTGACGTTCCCCACCCCTGACCTAGGGCTTCCTCACTCCTTAAAAAAAATAATTAACGTGCAAGATTAGTGATTGAATGCTGAGGAATCTGTCTGCAGGCACTAAGGCTCTTCTAGTCAGCCTCACTGCTATGAAACTGACCAGAAAGCTATGTGGCCATGAAACTGACCAGAAGTAGATAGTACAGGTATTTTTTCATTATCTCCCCTGTGATCTGGTCAGTTTCATGGTCACATTGCTTTCTGGTTAGTTTTTAAAATAAAATGCAATAAAACATCGGTACATCACTGCAGCACTTAATCACGTGTCTCAGCAGGTCTCTAAATTCCCAGCTTTCATTAAAAGAAAAAAAAGTTACTCAGGTTGGAGGCTACAGACTTACTTTAAAAAAAAACCCGAAAACTGGAAATTCAGAGAACCTGCTAAGACTGTTGCTTTGATGATCCAGCGATCTAGGGATATTTTATTGCCTTTTTTTTTAAAGGAAAAAAAATCACTAATCTTCAGGATTTGGGGGAGGAGATGCCGATTCTTCACATACTAGTTGAATGCTGGCTTAGGAGCCATTTTCTTTAGCGTTGTTCCCTGACTCTTCTACATGTATGCTTGCCTTCCTCTCAGCCTTCTATTGCTAAACGTGTCCTTTACAAGCAAAAACAAAAAAATGGTGTGTGGGGGGAGCCTCTTGCGCCAGCCACTCTGTAGGGAGACTGCTTCAGTTAATTGTCACTGTTGGAAGAGTTCTGCTTCACATATTATTTAAAATGGCTCTGGTTAATGCAGGGTCGGGAGGCATTTTGTTGAGTGTTCTGTTCTCTGACCCTTCCACATGTGCACTGATTGTCAAAACAGTAAACAGAGAATCACCATGGACAACAGTTTTGGTGGAGGAGGAAATGGCTCAAGTGTTTCTCCACAGTAGTACTAGACTCCAAGTGCAAAAAATATTTAAAAGAGGAGTCGGCCCTGTGCCACCATGGGCTACCACACACATTTGCTGGATATTCCTGTTTATTTGGCCATGTGCGGAAGAAATACTCCGACTCCACAGCAGAAGGGATCCAGAGGAAAGAGCATGCATGCAGAACGGTTTTCCCAAGCTGATTCAATCTTTATTAAAAGTCATAGACCAGCACAGCTCTTCTCCCAAGCTGATTTAAATGCTAGCAGATTGACTGCTGAGACAATAATAGCCCATAGACTGTAGTCCAAATGGGAATTATAAAAGCATGTATTAGCATGACCCTGTTGACTAAGAGAATTGGCAAACCACATGCAAGAAAAGAACTACAGAAACTCCATGGTGATATTGCTATGATGTCTTAGAAAGCTTTATAGTTTGAGTAGGTCTTAACACTAAAGGTTTTCTCACCTGCGATTAAAGTTATTTCCATTACTCCTGTGAATGGTCACAATACTTACATATACACTTGAGCTTTATATAGCATATTCTTAATGCAGTTTGTGAACGTTTGGCTCCACTGTTTATATTAATCCCCCCGCTTGTGCCATCCAGGGAGCGATAAATCTGATGAAATGGGCTTTAGCGTTTGAAAGCTTTCAGTTGATTTTTATGCTCCTGCTGCCTCTTTTACCCATTTGTCCTAGACGAATAAATGTCCTGTAACATCCATGAATTTTTATGTGGCAGACACCTCATATTACATACTGTTTTAATTATAGCTTTTTATGGTGTACTCTGGACTTTATATTTGTGTTGGTCCTGTTCATTTTAGGAAGACAGTTGCACTGAAACTATTTCGATACACAATTTTTTTGAAACCACGTCGTCTGCATAAACCACAAGTATCTTTGACTTTTAAAGCGCTAGAAGGCTCATTTTTGTTAGACCAGCAATTTATGCTAGTTAGTGTTACCTCCAGCACACACAGAACATTTGTTTTACAGAAAGTCGCCGCTGATGCCTGGAAAACTCATTCTCGGGCCTTCAGTGTATCTATTTCTCCACTCCCGAAAGTAGAGGCAGGCCTCTCAGCCAGCAATTTGAGTAGAAGGGGGAGGCGTACAAAGAGCTCGTGGGCCAACGAAAAACGCGCTTCTATATGAGTGACTGCTCCGGTGCTCCAATCAGCAGGAGGCTTGTTGCAGGGTGCCCGCGCGACCCCGAGAAATCTATAAAAGGAGGCCGCGCGAGACTGCGCGTTTCCCCCTCCGGACAGCGCCGAGGCTTTCTGTCTCTGAGGCAAAAACCGCGCGGGAGAGAAGGGCGGAGCCGCGGCCGCTGACGACATCGAGGCGAGGGGGGGGAGCAGATCCGGACGGCGCTTTCGGAGCACGAGAACCGGCTGGCCTGAGGTCGCGACCGGAGCGGAATTTTAACGTGAGTCCCGAAAGTCTCTCGCGGGTCGGTGGGTGGGGGCTGCTTCGGGCGGGGGAGGTCGTGAGGCGGCGGGTCGGGCCGGGCCTACAACGCGAGCGGAGGCGCTTTTTCCGCCCGCTAGGCCCCAGTGACGTGGGGGAGGGCTTCCGTTGTGTCTCCTACCCAGCTCGAGGCAGCAGCTGCGGCGCGGTCTTCGGGCAGGCACGATGGCCGAGGTGGAGCACCAGTTTGGCGCCACTCAGAACGGGCACGAAGCGGAGGCGGTCGAGGGCTCCGCTTGCGGCAGCGGCGGCGACGAGGAGCAGCAGCAGCAGCAGCAGATGGAGGAGGAGGAAGAAGAGGTGGTGGCGGCCGCCGGGGAAGAAGAGGAGGAGGAGGAGGAAGAGGCGGCGGCGGCGGCCGAGGCTGGGGACGGGGGAGAGGAGGGGCAGTCGGCCGCCCCGGCGGAGGCGACCGGCAGCCAGAACGGAGCCGAGGGCGACCAGATCAACGCCAGCAAGAACGAGGAGGACGCGGGGTGAGTGCGGCGGCGGCGGCCTCCTTCCCTCCATGGGCGCCATGCGGCTGGCGGGAGGAGGAGTGGGGGGGGGGTAGGCCCGCGGCCCGCTTCCGCTCTGCGGCGCGGCAGAGTCTCCGACAAAGGGCGGCTGTGGCGCAGCTGCGTGGCGCGGGCTGGGCCCTGCTGGCGAGGCTGGAGCAGACAATGAGCCGGGCCTGGGCCGCCACCACGGCGGCGGGACCCACCTCCTTTGTTCTCGGGCTGCCTTTTGTTACCGCCATGTGGTGGCGGCGGCGGGAGAAGCCGCGGGGTTTTTTTTTTTGGCCTGAAATGGCTGAGTACGCCCTCCTCCCCGCGTTGTGTTCGCGCTGTACAGTGACAGCTTAATCACCGATGCATTTTAGGTAACCTTGAAAATAAGCCTTTTCTCCCAATCTTTTGGGCTGCTTTTGTTTAGCAATATTCCATGTCGCTTACTGTTAAAGCTAAGGCTCCTCTGTAGCTTCTGAAGATTGTATCATAAGGGTAGGAGGCGGTATAGTTTAGCATTGCTTAATTGGATGTGCTTATGTAAATCTGCTATGGATGCACAGTTATTTGTGGACTTTTAAGTTGACACCCAATGCTTTACTATGGTGGTTGGGAATCAAAAAAGAGTTTATTGGTGAAGAGCGGCTGAGCTGTTGCCTTTATGGTTTTGTTGGCACTTGAAGCTGATTAATTCTGTCAGATTTTAACTGACCCTTATGATACTTTTAGTTGAAGCATATAGTAGATTCTTCTATTCTATTCTTCCAAACTGATTTGGGACCTGGGTGCCACATGACTATGCTACTTACATAGGAGGTGTGCTGCTTCACAATTTTGAAACTGTCATACCCAAGCAGGTGTCTCCTCATTGTGAAGGGCTTTGTAAGTTGGGACTAACCAGTTTTGGACTAACTTATAAAAGCTTTTGCTAGAATAAAATTCTAGCAAAGTTTTGCTGGACTCCTGTTTAACTTTGCTACAATGAACTGACATGGTAAGATTTAGGGGAAGCAATAATGTGCAATAAGTAGCGAAGGACACTGCATAGATAATGCATGCTCCATTGAAATGTTCATGATTTATCTTAATGAAAATAATTATGTTTTGTCAGTTAATTCCTAGGACTAAGAATTGAATTGTTTTATTTTATGTAGGGCTGCTTGGTTTGTAATCTTCGGCATATCTGAAGTGTAAAGCTTGTTATTCATAATTTATAGTTCTTGGCTGGTGTCACGGCTCAATGCTCCAATAAATATAATATGCCTAAATTCTTGAGCAAGAGGGAAGAGTGTCCCAGGAAATAAAATTGAAGTTCCTTAATTTAAAGCGTACTTTTATCTACAAAAGTGTTGGGATGAATTACCCCCATTAGTACCTCTAACAGATTTAAAAATACTAATTTGCAGCATACATGGTATCTTAACTGTAGCCTTATGTGAGTTTTAATTGTAGATAACTGAAACTTTAAACTGAATTGAGTTTGTGCTGATATAATAGCACATACGAGATGCATTAAGTTGGGTGATTAATATATTATGAACTATTTGCAAGGCGAAGGTTCAAATCATAACGGATGGTAACAGCTACTCATTTATATTAACATTTTAAGATTAGATGTTTGCGATAATTGTTGCTGTATTAAAACTCTGTTTCAGGAAAATGTTTGTTGGTGGCCTCAGCTGGGATACAAGCAAGAAAGACTTAAAAGACTACTTCACAAAATTTGGTGAAGTGACTGACTGCACAATAAAGATGGACCCAAATACAGGAAGATCAAGAGGGTTTGGGTTCATTCTCTTTAAAGAGGCAGCAAGTGTTGACAAAGTAAGCTTGAAGGGTTAAAAACCTAAATTCTAAATATTCTTGTAAATTTTCTGGAAATTTCATCCTGACCTGTTAAATTACTTTTTAGGTTTTAGAACAGAAGGAGCACAAATTAGATGGACGAGTGATTGATCCTAAAAAGGCAATGGCAATGAAGAAGGATCCTGTGAAGAAAATATTTGTTGGTGGACTTAACCCAGAAGCAACAGAAGAGAAAATCAGGGAATATTTTGGAGAATTTGGAGAGGTGGGTGTAGAGATGTAAAATTTGTAAAACTGCATTTTGAAACTGCACCCTGTTTTTTGGGTGGAGGAATGTAAGTTTTGGGAAAAATTGAAATATATGCAATTCTTATTGTTCTATCAAACCTAAACTAATTTTACTGCTTTGACAAAATAAAATGCATAATTTATGACATACTTAGCATGTGAAATTGCAACATTTGACATTTGTAGAATGTCAGAGTTATAAATGCTTTTGTTTTCTACAAGCAAAATTGCAAATATACCCAATGCTTGAGAGAAAACTGCAAGCTGATATACCCTATGCAGTCTTAGCACACGTACCTTAATTTTTACTATCTGGTTAGAGAGAGCTTAGTTCTCAAAAGAACTTTCAGAGTTTTTCTTGGAGGCTTTGTTGTAGTTTCTGCCTACCTCCTTCTGATCTTTTTTCCCCCCTCCAACAAGGTAGGGCAATAAACTACTAGTTGCCCAATCTGTGGGTATATGTGACACAGTGGTTTGAGGGAGAGGTGAACAGGTCAAGCACAAGGCTGGTCAAAAGGACAACAGAAAATTTGCAACAGTTGAAAAGCAATGAAAGCCCTTCATGCTCCCCTCATGAAGATTAGGTATCCTTCTAGGTGCAGAAATGAATCTTGGATTTAAGAGCTGTCTATGTTTACAGCATGTCTACCTTGTTACGAATGACTGAAACTATTTAAAGACAAGAAAATATTTCAGAGGGGTTTTCCCTGTGGAAAAAAAACACACCCCACACATTTCCCCCCTCCAAATTTTCATATTTTTTTATGTTTCCAGGCGTGTGATCTGAACAGATTTTCAACTTTATAGTAGTTATACTTAACTTACAAAGTAAAGGAGTTTAATACCAAGATAGCTTAGGAGTTTAATACCAAGATAGCTTAACTAAAAATACAGGCTTGTATCCAGTCAGCTTCCAGTGGAAGGATTGTAGGAATTGGGCACAAGCTGGATTGATTAGCTAACATACAAAACACCCTGTCATAGTTTCATAGAGCACTAGCCAACTAGATATGTTGGGAAAACCTTGTTCCCCAAGATCCAGAAATTTTACAGCAGAATATGACTTTCTTAAATTGAATGGTTAAAAACCTAAATAATAATAATAAATTTGAATAATAAAAGGTTTTCAGGCCTCATTTATCAGGTGATGTAATGGAGTAGATGAATCCGGTTGAACCTTAATTATTATTGTTTTATCAGATTGAAGCAATTGAACTTCCAATGGATCCAAAGACCAATAAAAGAAGAGGGTTTGTGTTCATCACATTTAAGGAAGAAGAGCCAGTCAAGAAGATTTTGGAGAAAAAATTTCACAATGTTAGTGGCAGTAAGGTAGGAATGAATGACAATGAGCTTAATGGCTCATTTAAGTGATGTTTACATGGGAATATAGTTGGAGAACATTTACACAATGCTAAAGTATTCTCGATTTCAGTAATGTTCGGTCTGATTACTGTACTGTGAAATGATCACTTTAAGGAAGATTTTAAACCATGAAGAAAGATCAGTTTAAATCAAGACATGATTTGAAATTTATTTATTTATATATTTCTGTCTCCCTGTCCATCCCCAAGTGGCACCTTACACTTAAGAATCTAGCCCCAAACCTGAACAGTATAGTTTGCTGTACGGTAGAGGTATGGGGGAATAATAAATAAAGTCATTAGGGGCTTTGCCTCCTTTTCAGTTTTGAGTGGTCAAATGGGAATTGATTGATTGTAAGAAAGGAGCTTTTAATCTTTTTGTAACCCCCCCTTTAAAACACATTTTAAAATAAATAAAAACATTAAAATCACCCACCACAATAACAGAGATGGGAAGGAGCAGATGTGTGATCTTGTGCAAAAATGAAGATAACAGCAGTTGCACAGCTGTAGTAAAACTAGAGGATTTTTTAAATCTGCGGGGCTATCTGCCTTTAAACCATGGAACAGTTGATTTTATAGCCTCATTTGAAGGACATGCGAACAAATAACTACTCTTTGTTTCTCAACTGAAAAGTTACGCATGCACTTGTACTCCAGTTGTCTGTAATTAAGTTTAAAATGTGGCATTAAGAGTTGCTTGGAATTAATTCAGAAATGAGGAATGAAGAAATGTTGTAAATGGAAAGGTGATAAGGCTGCTATTAAGATTTTTAAATAATAGTGATAGTGGGGGCACAAGCTACAGATCCTGTTCAAGGATCCTAGTACCATGCCAGAGTCTAGACTTTCATAGGTTGATATGTATTTGTCCTAGAATTTCTCTCAGCTCTATCTACAAATTCTGAAAGTGGCTTCTGTTAACTTTTAATTGCACTACCTTTCTCTTTCAGTGTGAGATAAAGGTAGCCCAGCCAAAAGAAGTCTATCAACAACAGCAGTTTGGTTCTGGGGGTGGCAGAGGAAGAGGTGGAAGAAGAGGTGAGTATTGCACGCGCTACTTTAGTATGGACACATTCTAAAACAAATGTCTATACTAAAATGGGATTTTGTGGATGGTTTTCCTTTCTATAGCTCAAAGTCAAAATTGGAATCAAAGTTATGGCAGTAACTGGAACCAGGGTTATGGGAGTCAAGGATACGGCTATCAGCAAGGTTATGATGGCTATGGAGGCTATGATTATTCAGGATATGGGTATTTTGGATATGGACCGGGCTATGATTACAGTAAGTAAAGAGTACTGTATTGGGTATGTGTAAGCATAACTAATTAGCAATTTAATGCATTTAATCTCTTGTTCACAGGTCAAGGCAGTTCAAATTATGGAAAGGCTCCAAGACGTGGTCATCAGAATAACTACAAGCCATATTGATCAAAGGTATTCAGGTATGCAGTGGCATGCTGTAATGCAGGACTGCTGCATAGGTTTTGTACTTAATGCTGTAGATGGACATTACAATTATGTACCAAATTTAACTTTACAATAAATTTCTATGGCCTGTTAAGTGTATCAGAAGAGCTCCCTGGAAACGTCTTTGTTTAATATTTACAGATAATAGTTGTCTAGACAGTGTGGTGTGTAAATTTCAGCCTTGCTGAAGATTAATGATTTTATGGATAGGTTAGATTGAAGCTGATTTTGAGGGTCTGCTTAAAGCTGCAGCTCTGCATCTAGGGGGCTTCCTTGGAGTTAACTATGAACTATGTTATTCAAGTTGTACAGAATAAGATGCATCTTAGGGAACCAGTGTCACTTTCCACCTTTTTATTTTGTATTGGTTTTGTGTCATACATTTCCTGTAATGGAAGTGTTAATTTTACTGTACTTTTTGGTACCTTTTTGGAATCTAATGTATTGTAAGGTATTTTACATGTGTTCTGATTCACCATGACATGGATATTGATGCTATCCTAGCTTTTGAATAAAAAAGCATAATCCAGTGCCGTGTGCCATTATTCCAGTTACAGATCAGAGACAGAGTTGTGGAAGTTTAGTAGAAATGTTAGTGTCTAGTGCATAAATTTCAGTGGTTGAATTTAGAGCATGTTCTCACCCTAAAATTGATGACTGACCAGTAAAAATTGATTAGAATAGTTACAGGCTCAAAAGGGTAGTCCATGCAAAGCTAAGGAAAGAATGTTAGTGGAGAACTGTGGTGGGTGGTTAAGGCTTTCGGGAAGATGCATGACCTTCTATACCATTAGCTGCGAGTGACTGGCTACCAGAATGTAGGGAGATTTCTTGTACATTTAGCGTAGGGTTCAAGGCTGTATTTTACACACTCCGGTCAATGTCAGACACGTGCACTGCACATCAGAGTCTACTCTTTATATCTGATTTGGGAATGTGTTCCGCACTGTTCATACAAAAAAAGCCTTGGGACATTTATGTAGTGCATGAGTTGTGTCTGAAGCCATTCTCAGATTTGAGATAATAATTTGCTGACCAAGAACTTTCTTGTATGTGTTAACTGAAAATGTATTAACTATAGTCAAGGACTTCACTTAATGCTTGGAATACTTAAAAATATCAGTTTGCCTGAAAAGTTGATTTTTCGGTATTTGTGTGTTTGACTTTTATGAGCAAGCCTCATGCTGACATTGATTCTGATTTTTTAAAATTAGAAGCAGCATGGGTAATAGCATTATCTGGCTTTTCAGTATGAAGTAATTGGAATCCAGTGTTCTTCCTGACACCAAAAAGAAATCCATTTTTATATAGCCTATTATATTGTGCTGATCCTCAACACTGCTGTATTTAAAATGCACACTAATGCAAGAATCTAAAACTTGCACCCAATGTAGAGGGTTGCCGCAAACTTCATGTAGCCTGCTGTTTTATCATATCTAAAGGTGTGGGAGCAGGCTGAGAGGATTTGTTATTTCCCTCAATTGGAAATCTTTGCCTGCCTCTACACACAGCATGCTTCCCTTCCCCAGCTGACAATAGTTTACTGCTAAATTTTGAAACCACTTTTGAGTCCAGGTTAGTATTGATGATTCTTAAAGTGTGTGCCAACATGACACTCACCATAGTGGACACAGCAGGTGGGAGAGAGATGTGTATGGTGATGTGACTGGACACATCATGGCCTGTAAACTGATTCGTTGATGTGTGAGTGAGAAACATAGTATTATGTAAAGTTGTTACAGTAAGGTAGATATTCAAGTGGCACAAACTCTTAATTAGTTGCTTTTAACCATTCTATAGATGCCATGTTTCTCTTGTCAAAGACGTCATAATTTAATTTGTCTTGAGAACAATTATGGAAAAATGTACATATAGCCCTGTTCATTACTAAACTGTATATGTCCTGAGAAAAGAGACTTTCTACTGTTCTGCCCATATGTACTCTGATTCCAGAGGAGGGTTATGATGCCACCAGTTATTCCTGATGCAGCAGAAGTGTCTCTCCAGCAACTACATGCCATAAAGTAAATGAGTAAAACCAAAATGGTCTGTGTAAAAAGTAGTGTGCCTCTCAGAATTCTGGAAAACCTATACAGCCAAATTTGGTTGTTGCTCACATGTAGACAGTGGTATTTCCTGTTCCTGAATGAAAAATAAAAGGTTAATATACTTTCCATGGAACCCTCTAGTTGCTGTTAGTAAAAACTTCCTTTTCTGCAGGAAAACAAAAGATGCTAGCTGCTGTAACACTTTGAAAGGAATCAGTTATTCCTTTAAACATTTGAGTTACTGGCACAACTTAAAATGCTGACCTGTTCATGTGTTTTTTCAATAGCGGCTAGCATTGCAGAATTGTATTCATCAAAGAACACGCACATAAGATTAAACATTGTTGATGTAATAATTACAGATCATTGCAAATGATGTTTGACTGCATCACAACTACAACAGCTTTTCTTGATATGCCGAGGAGTTGAGCTAGCAGATAATGGCTGAACAGCTTCAAACCTTCTGTATCACTGGCATTCTAACAAAATAGCGATATCCGTTCAGTAATTATATTAAGCAAAGGTGGAAGTTTACTATCTTAGATTATAATCAAAACAGTAGATTTCAGCATTTTATCTGTAAGAAAAAAATGAAAGTATGTATCAAACATCCACATTTTAAAGCTTTCTATAACAGTTTCATTTTATAGTATGCTATTATAAATTGTTGAGACCATAATTTGTTAAATTAAAAACTTGATCCAAATTAGGTCTCTTTGGAAAGCTTTATTTTTCTATTTTGATTTGTCAGTTTGTACTTGAATTCTGATACAGACGTAATGCTTACCGTTTGAAGTGAAGGAACCGAATGGCTCTAAGTATTTCCCATCTCTAATTCTGTGGAACAGTCAATGTAACAAGTACTGTTATCAGAATCTCAACAGCATCAATGTATGATAAGCAATGAAACTCTTATTCTCACATCACAAATTACTGTCAGTAGATTATTTAGTCTTTTCTTTACTAAGAAATAGTTAATGTTAACACTATGAACTCTTTAGCTTGCCCTTCTTAATTATACATTTATGCCTTTCTTACTTGTGAGCTTAGCCCAAAAGCCAGTGTGCTTACAGTCTGCATAGCCATATGCTGCCGACATGAGTTTGTCTCCCTTAGAAATAATTCAGATTGGCTTATGGGGGATATATGATTTGCCTTGAAAACCCTACCAGGTTGTCATAAGTCAGTTGTGACTTGACGGCAAAACACACAAACACGGGGGAATATATGTATGCCTCTCACACAACTAGCATAACTGATAGGGCACAGAGATGAGTCAGCTTGTATGAGAGCACCTGTGTATCAAATCATAAATAAAATCCTAGTAACAAAAATGTTTTCAGTCTAGCCTTTTGCACATTAGCCTTCCTTTACTGAGTCAACCACTGAGCCATATAGCTCCATACTGTCTGCTCTGAAAGGCAGTTTCTCTCAAGTTGAGAAAGGTCCTGCCTCACAGCAGCTTCTGGAGATGTCAGGGATTTCACCTGGAATCATTTGCATGCAGAGCACTTACTCTGCCAGTGAGCTGTGGTCCTTCTCCTTGATATGTATAGGTTTTGTATACTGGCTACAGTGTTTACATGACTAATTTCCTCCTTAGCCCCCAGTGAATGAGGGGGAGGTTGTATGAAAGGATGGTATAAGTTGAAGGTAGCCTGTAGCCTCAAGGCTGCACTACTTTCATGGTCTTAACTTACTCCTGCATACAACAGAGTGTATCACATCTTAATTCTGTCCCTTAAATGGGCTTGAATCTGCCTGCTTAGCCATCCTTCTTACTCTTGAGCATCAACAAGTAGAATTGGGAGTAAATGAGTAAAAATGTAATGTTTATAAGTTATGTATATTGTGAAGATCAGATAACCTTTTCACATTCCATGGAGTTGCAGAGCTTTATACCTGAGCAGGCATCGCTCCTCTTTCTTACCTGTTAATAGCTTATCAAGCTTTTCCACAACGAGCTGTGCATCTTTTTTACTGAAACACAGCGGGGGCTTGAATTTAAGCACATTCCTTCCTGGGCCATCAGTGCTTAATATAATGAACTCTTCCTTCAACCTAGAATTTACAAAGTGGATTAAAATGACATAATATTAAGACCATTCTTCCTGTTGAATGTTAAATGTGTTCAGCTATTATTGCCTTTCAGTGGGCACTTTTTAAATCCTAGCTCTTGTTACCTGCCTGAAGATCAGATACATCCATTAATAGAGAGATTTTGTGGGTAAAGTTTGAGGGTGTCTTGCAAAGACCCACCAGGTTGAATGCCACAGTCCTACAATGCAGCAAATAACTCTGAACTAGTGTTCCCCCCCCAAAAAAACTACATGTGGTCTATAAGAACTCTGAGAAACTAACTGCACCCCATTTTGAAGTTTCTACACAGTAGTCTAATTGTGGTAGTTACTTTCTGGATGACTTGCAGCAGAAACAGCTGCTGCTACCAGCTTGTCTACCCCAGAAATTTTTAACCTTGTGCTGGGTGCAACAGTCCCAGAGGAATCATAAAAACCCTGTTGTGAGCCACTGCGAAGGTGAAACATAATTTTATAAAATGCCTAAAAGGTAGGTAACCAAGAGGCCAGAGCCTCAATCTTGTCCTCTGCAAATGACTTGATTTCACAGTTCCGCAGCTATTACGCACCTCAGTCTGTTTTAAGAGCATGTTGCTTGTGTCTGAGAATTTACAGCTGATACTTATAAACGATATACAAAATATTGTGCTGCTGTACACAAGGAAGGGGAATTTCAGTGGAAACTGCTGTGAGACACTCATGAGGGCAAAGGGAGGAGGGGGAAAACCCCTCCTTCCTTCCTTATATCCTATTAATCTTTAACACTCATACCAGCAGTATTTATATTCAGAGGTGCTTGAAGATGTTCTCATTTGGGGCATGAATTTAAGTTGTGTGACTGGGAAAAATTACCTCCTTGTTATAAATTCAGCTTCTTTGGTAGCAGGTGATCTTTTTGTTTGGTCTTGTACCAAATCTACTCCAATGAACAATCCAGCACCCCTTTAAAAGAGAGGAAAACCAACAAGGTGGCAGTAATTGGAAAAAAAGGGGCTTATGAGATCTATCCATCATTTATTGACTCAGTTTTGAATCCCCGCTTTTTTCTGTCTCTTCCCTCTGCCTCACCAATCTCACTGGGGTGTTAGGTGGATATAATGAAGAGATTAGAGCAATATAGCATGCTTTGGGAGAAGGGTGGGGTATAGATTAAGTAAATAAATACATAACAGAGCTCCCATTAATTTAAAACAATTCAGGGAGTGAATGGAAAGCTGTATTTTTAAAAACGGAGAATATGCTAGTTATATCAAATAAGACAGTTATTAAGTAATTTGCTTTACTATATGTGCTATCCTGGCTTAAAGGAAACCTTGCAAATAGGAAAGCCTGCCTTATTAACATTCTGAGTAGTAGCATTTAATTCTGTGTACCACCATGAGCTATTTAGTTCTTATATAAGAAACTCTTCGTGTTTACTTTTGTTATAATAATCCACTTTCAGAAAACGACACCTTAGACCTTCCAATTAATTTTTACCTCTTTTTCTACATTTTTTTTTAAGTATTGAAAGAAGAGGTGGGTTAATGGTAGTTCTCATAAATCCCTCTTGGATTAGTGGACATTTTTATAACAGTTTCTACAAATTAGGAGTTCAATCCAGTGATCTGTCACCAGTATCTCTCCTTTCCCTAGCAGTCCTCCTGACCCTGGGAAAGTTGGTTTTTGGGGTTCTGAGACCCTCATAGACTATCTTAGTGCTGACTGATATATGAAGGAGCAGTTTAGCCCCTTCTCATTGCAACCCACCAACCAATGTGGCTATTTATTAAACCAAGTGGGTTTCGTGATCGTGGGAAAGGGACTGCTAGTGGAAAGGGAAAATGAGGAAGATCCATGATCCTTGTATGAGTGGGTCACTGGAACCAAGCCAGTGAGATAAAATTATTGATACCTGACATCACCAATTAGGCAATGTTTTTCTTTTTGTTGATGTAGTAGTTTCATGAGGAAGCTTCCCACTTGAAGAGCATGGGCTTGAAGCTGCTCCTTTTCAATGACATCCAAAACTGCTATACCTATTGCACAGGACACAGGATTTCCTCCAAACTGGGCCCCCAAGAGTGGGGAGGAGGAAAAAAAGAGAGAAAAAGTAGAGATGAGCTTTCTACATTTAATTGGTTTGATATGTTGTAAAAAGTACTATATTTGAATTTAGTGTAGTTATAAAAGCGAAATGTAAATGAAAATGCATTAAACATTCCTAGTAAGGCTGGCATTTAAAGCACAGGTTTGGTTACTACTTACTGTGTTAAAATATTCCACTCCTGTTGCTGAAAATGCCTCTGCAATGTCCTTAGTCGTTGCTACACAGGAGATGGGATGTCCATTGCCAATTGGTTTTCCCATTGTGACAATATCAGGGATAAAATCTTCTCCCTGAAGTTGAAATGCCCAAAAATGTTTGCCAACTCTCCCAAAGCCAACTTGAATTTCATCAGCAATGAACACACCTCCTGCCTTGTGTATGCGCCTATTAAGAGAGTCAGAAGTCACTGAAATGCATATAGGTGTAACCAGTTATCTTGTTCTAAGTATTGTAAATGTTATTTTTTCTTCATTGAACTGGCACATAAATGTGTGTGTATAACATGGGATGGCTCGACTCAACAAAAGAAGCCATGGCCTTCAGTTTGCAAGACCGAGTAAGACTGTTCATGATAGGACATTTTGGAGGGTCGCCATAGGGTCACCATAAGTTGGAAGAAATTTAATGGCACTTAATACAGATCTGTAGCCCCCCAAAAGCTTTGCCCAGTCCCTGGAAGAGTGCCAAACACATGCTTAATTTTCCCCACTAACCTCAAATGGGACTTTGATTTCATGTCAAAGTGCTTAACTTATCTGGATCATGTTCCTGATTACCAGCAGCAAAAACCTTTTCTGCATGCTCAAATTACTCCTGACTTTCTTGGGAATTGATCCACAAGCATTGGAATCTGTTTGGCAGGGTTCTTCCGCATGTCTCCCCCTGTGTTTTTTTGTAGTTGTACAGTTAATTTTCTATTGTACATGGCCTCAATAATGAGGATTTTCAAGGAAGAGTGCTGTTGTCATCAGTATTATCAGTGGCATCAGTGCACCCCCTGCCCTTTTCTTTAAAGGCCCTAAAATATAGATATAACACCAGTATTGTAACGACAGTTTAAGCAGGGCCTCTGAAATCCCACCTTTCCTTTTTTGTAAGTCTCTAGCTGGGATATAAGGAAAAAGGCATATCTTTGTGAGGGAAAGGGCTAGAGACTTTAAAAAATGAAAGCTGAGATTCAGAGAACCTTAAAATGATCATTACAACACTACAGTGTTATATTGATATTTGAGGGCTTTAAAAAATGAAATAACTTCTTGGGTGGGGGGAGAGGGACGGTTTAACAGCGTTGACAGTCCAGTCATTGAAAAGTGGGCTAGAGGTGGGTGGGACAAAGGAAACCGACAGAAACATTACTCAGTAGGAAAACGACAACTCAAAATCAGCTTCCAGAAAAACATAGGGGTAAAAGTCTTAAAAGACCCAGTTGGGGGGGGGAATAAAAAATCAAATCAAATGGGGAAAGTGCAAGGAATGTATGAGAACTACTACTTACTCTGCTGCCTTCTGAAAATAACCTGGTGGTGGAATGATTTGTCCGGCAACACTTGGTAAAGATTCAGCGAAAAATGCAGCAAACTGAAAAGTTAAATGTTTGTAACAATAATGAAGCTAGCTGTGGAAGGATAAATTTACATTCCAAATGCTTAAAACTGAACAGTATTTGAGAAACAGCTGTGGGCATGCTCCTAATCCAGAAATGCTATCAGTAGCAAGCTACATGCCTGCATGCTGCTGTTTGTAAATATGTCTTACTGAATAGACAACAGGGTATGAGCTCAAGAGCGATTTGTACCCAGACAGGCTTTCTGAGCACAACTCACACTTGCTGTATTAGGGTCAAAAATATTTGTCATGTGTCACCAGAGTTGAATCAAAGGAAACCTTTATTCTACCTTCCTGCTTTTTTGGTGTCCTTGATCAATTATTTGTTTCACTTCATTGGCATATGCTGAGGCTGGATCCTTGTGGTCTTCTCTAAACAATCCTCGGTATGTATCGGGAAGAGGAACCTATCCAAAGAAAGGATAATTTGTTACTGAGACCAACTGGGTTTTTGTAAAAATAATAATTGAAAAAGGTCAATGTTTTGTAGTCTCTTTTGCATACCACATGGACCCATTCCTTTTGGCCATCTAGATTTCTGAATTTATATGGACTTATGTCAATCAAGGATGTCAGGTGTCCATGATAAGCACTTAAAAAACAAAAACAAACAATCAGCAGAGCTACATAATTAATTCCACATTTGTAATTCACTAAGGCTAACACGGAGTTTGTCAAACTGGAGGAGCTGCTTTGATGTTTTAGGCATTCTTTCAATTGCTTTATTTGTAAAA
The DNA here is from genome assembly GCF_029931775.1 of Euleptes europaea. Lineage (NCBI taxonomy): Eukaryota > Metazoa > Chordata > Lepidosauria > Squamata > Sphaerodactylidae > Euleptes > Euleptes europaea. The sequence continues at coordinate 89,921,963 of NC_079312.1, read as the reverse complement.
ACAAGCTGAAGCATTAGTTTAAACTAGAGACAGTTTAATCAAGCATAAGATCTGTGTCAAACCTAATAACAGTGTTGTATAATTTCTTGCAAGGTTGTATGCACTATACTTTGGTAACAACATGCAATAGAGGCTAGGACACTGCTTTAGGGTGCCTGATGTATTTCCAACTTTTAAGTTAACCAGGATACACTTGAGCAGGAAGTATGAGAAACTGCCTGGGACCCACGTACTCGGATGTGAACCTCTTGGAAAAAGTGCAAATGTAAGAAAAGCTTTTTTCAGTCGTTACCTTCCTGACCCTTTGAGTATGTGTACAGAACAAACATGTTACATGCAGTCCTTCTGATATGTGTGATCACCATTTCTTCTGAAAGGGGCAACATCTGGAATTCCCACCTTGGTACAAATTAATCAGTGGTCTGATATGTGCTTTCTGAAGCTGGCATGTGTGTTGCCCCTTTGAGGAAACTGATAATGAATATCAGGAGGATCGTGTGTATCACATTTGTCCTGTATGTACAGTCAAATGTAATGACCTAACAAGGCTATTTAGGTTTATTTACATTATTAATAGTCTGCCTTTCTCACAGGGCCTCAAGGAGGATTACATAGTGAGTCAGTACAATCAACAAAATGGGTAATTTGATAAATGATGCAGTAGGACTGTAGAAGTCTGGAACCATCAGAAAGAACTGAAGCATAACATAAGTATTAACACAACACACTAAACAGTACAAAAATTACATAATAGGATCCTTCTTACAGTAAAGCTATACACACAGCAGTATAGACAACAGACCCTAATCATTTATCCAAGTAAGTTTGTCAACCATTTTGTATAGCGCAACCCTATTACTTGCATAGAAAAGCTCTCTGGAATAATTCAGTTTGGCATAGTTTGCGGAAACCCAGGAGTGTGGGGTATTTCCTGACCTTGGGTAGGCCATTCCACAAGGTGGGTGCAATGGAGAAAGCATGTGTATGGGCAGTTAATTGATTTTGCAGGTTGGCAACTGCAGAAGCTCCTGCTGTTGTGGTGGGGAGTGGCAGTCTAGCAGATATGAGAGGCCAAGGCCATGAAAGGCTTTGTATGTGATAGCCAATACCTTAAATTGAGCGCAGTAACAAATGCATAGGTGAATGATGAGCTTTTAATAATCTCTGAATTGTGACCAAACTTTCAGTGCAGCAATACAAAAGTCACAATGGGCGGCTGTGCCTTTATAAGTTTACAAAATTATAATATAGTAAAAATCAAGTGAATTAAAAATGTTTTATATACTTACTGATCCATTACAATAACATCCTCATGCTTTGTATACTGCCGGGCCAATCTCAGGGCAAGATCGTTGGCTTCTGATCTACAGTTGAAAGTTCCATGACTCTTTCACTGAACATACACAGCCAAGCAATGATCTCCCTAGCATTGTTGTTTTGCATCTACAGTTTACAGAACTGAGCGGTCAGACTCTGGATTTACAAATGGGCACAAAAAATGGGTACGTACAAAAAGGAACTGCTGAGTGAACATTACAGTTTTGATCTAGTCAACGTACATCCATAATGAAACATTTCAGTGTCACAAATTGTTTGATCTATTCACCTTGTGGTATAAATGGAAAATATTAGTATGAAACCAGAATATGTGGGAATACAAACTTCTGTATCTAAGTGGTATAATAGTCCAAACATACTGTTTTGTCTAAAAGATCAAGTGAAATAAATACTAGGCATCAAAACAAAGGTAACAAACAGATAGTGTAGTTTTTCTACTACACAATTCACCTCCATGGGTGTGTAGGTATAAAAAATTACTATCTACTTTTGCAACAAGGTATGAAAAGAGGTCTGTAAAATTCAAGGGTCACATTTGGCCCCAAAAGTCAACTTTTAATTTTAGAATTTCAAGTAAATAAAACAGCAGCCCAATCCTATGCATAGTTAATCAGAATTAAATCCTACTGAATGCCATTGGCCTTTTAACATATAAGAACATAAGAAAGGCCCTGCTGGATCAGACCAAAGTCCAGCAGTCTGTTCACACAGTGGCCAACCAGGTGCCTCTAGGAAGCCACTAACAAGACGACTGCAGCAGCACCATCCTTTTGTCTCAAGTAACTCCACATACTATTGCTGCCTCAGTCAGGGATCAATGTAAGTCACGATGAGAAGGTAATGAAGAAATTGCCTCACTCGTGTGATATTAAACACTTACCCTGAATTCAAAAAATAGAAGGTACACAGCTTTTCAGGCAATGTATTAGAAAGTCTTTGTGCATAATCTACCAAGTTGTCATGCAGATAGCGAGAGTTTGTATTTAACACTTGGTTTTGTTGATGTGCTGCACGGACTACCTCAGGATGGCAGTGACCAACTGAAAGATAGATAGGGAGAGAAAGCTTAATTCAGTGTACTCAATAGGGATACTGCCATACATTTAATAACCAATTATCTCGTTTTAAAGTCTGACTAATTTATATACAGCTCAGACCTGCAAAATTATGGGGACAGGGTCTCCTTGTACCAATTTAAGATAATTTGGATTGATGTGTGTGCTCAATCATAAACTGCAGTACAGAGGCACAAGTGAAGGGAATTGAATAGCTTCCTGCTCTACTTTAAATTAGCAGGTCAATATGCTAGGTATGAGACACAGCCTTTTGTTACCAAGCTCTTCTGTTCCAAAGGCATTAGGTTCTGGCATTGGTGGCTATGGTGTTGCATGGTGCTAGACTAATGGATGTTCACAGGTGCTGTCCGTAAAGACAAATGTACATCTGAACTCTCATGGAGAGTCAAAGTTGAGGGGCATGGAATGATATATAATGGGGAAAACGCTAAAGATAGGGCCTTGCTCTGCTTTTCTGCCCCCAGTTGCCTCCACCAAAAGTAGCTTTCTTGGTTTAAAATGGCCACTGAGGTAGCACGTGCAACATGTAGTTGGGACTTAATGAGAAATTAACTTCACACTTGCCATGAGCAACATTATTTATACAGTCAAGGTACTCATTTCCATTTTCATCATACATATATTGGCCCTTTGCTCTGGTGATCTTCACTGGGTCTTCTGGGAAAAAAAGCCTGCAGGAGGATCTGAAGGAAAGGAAAAAAGATCAGACATTTGTAGAATTTAAGTCCTCATTTTGATCTAAAAAATCCAAATTACATATTTTGTTGCCAATTTGTATATGCCGACTCCAGAGGCATAAATACAGCAGCATAAGAATCATCAATAACAATCATAAAAACAAGCCATGTCATAGCAAAAGCACAATATTCAGTAGCCTAAAATGATATTCATAACCAAGTCTTCAGGTTAGAAGCAGAGCAAAAAGCAGTTTAAAAAGATAGAATGCTTGAGATTCAAGCCTGTATAAAAATGTTTTGGCTGGTGCCTAAAGGACAGTAACTTAGGTGTCAAGTGAGCTTCAAGGGGGAGGGCCTTCCAAAGTCAAAGTGCCACTGATAAAGTCTGACTGGTTGCTACCTGCCTCACCTCTGAAGGTAGGGGCTTAACAGGCTGGTTGGACAGTACAGGAAAAGGCAGTTGTTCAGATACCCTGGCCGTAAAGCCACTTAGAGCCTTGAAGTAAAAACTAGCACTTTGAAATATGCCCAGAAACATACAGGCAGAGACTGCTGAGCTTTAAGCATGGGAATGATACAATTGCTGTATCCAACCTGGCCGCCACATTTTACAATACAATAGTTTGGCTGCCACATATTGGATCAACTGAAGTGTCTGGATAGTTTTCAAAGGGAGCCCCATGTAAAGTACATTTTACTAATCAACATGATCAGCGCATGGGTCACTACAGTCAGATCATGCTTTGAAGAATGGCCAGGTGAACTGGCTGAAGTAGGTAAAAGGTGCTCCATGGCACAGTGGAGATCTGAACCTCCAACCGTAGACCAGGATCCAGCCGCACTCCCAAGTTACACCCAGGATAGGCGGACTGCTTGAGCAGCTTTATCATTGACCAGCAGCACCTCAGTCTTATCTGGATTGAGCTTCACTTTATTGGCTCTCCTTTATCCCTTGTCCAGGTTCAAGACTTCCATAGATCCACCCAACTCAGTTGTTAAGTTGCTTTTTTCAAATCTAGAACAAAAACAAGGCGATTTAAAAAAAGATACCTTCCTTAAAAACCCTGAAATGGATGGCCCAGGCTAGCCCAATCTTGTCAGATCTTTGAAACAAAGAACGGTTGGCCCTTTTTAGTATTTAGATGCAAGTCAGCAGAGGAAGTCCATCATTGCTATGCAGAGGCAAACCTCTTGCCTTGAAAACCCTTGAAAACTGCATGGGGTCGCCATAAGTCATCCTCCACCTCTTTAATCAATACTATGCTAACTGACATGTTACCAGGCCAGTGGAGAAGAAGCACACAGTGGTACTTACTCTTTGGCTCGAGCTACATGTGGCTTCTAATTTTGGTTTTGCAGGATTGCACTGAATGTAACAAATAAGTCACTGGAATTTAGATTTGTTGAATTGAAAATTATGTGGTTATATATTTCATATTAAAATTTAATATTATTGGATGGGTGTGTTTAAAGGGGTGATACACAGGGTATACATAAGTCATGTTACTCAATGAAAGTGGGTCTCTGTAAGCCACAGAAGTCAGAGATTGCTTATTGTTGCTTCTCATTCAATATGTTATTTTTCTTTACATTGTCAGGATGTGATCCCAGCCAACTGAGTGTTTACTGCTTCCCTCAGATGTTCAGACCCAGGACTGGTGGCACATCATCAGCTGGAAATGTTGCATCTGAGAGACTGAATACTGAGTGGGAGCAACTTTGAGTTAAGGCACGGTGGTGTTATAGAGACCTGCCTCTCTTTACACAAGATTATCAAGCAATTGAGTGTAGAACACTATGGGTGGATGTAATGGTTACAGTTTTAGATTATGATCTGGGAGACCCTGGTTCAAATCCCCTCTGCCATGGTTTTCACTGGGTAACTCTGGACCAGTCACAGCCTAACTTACCAACTAACAAGGTTGTGAAGATAAAATAGAAAATAATTATATAAGCCTCTGGGTTTAAATTGTGGAGAAAGGCTGGGCATATAGGTAGTGAATAAACAATAAATATTGCAGGGAAAGGTGAGGATATGAGTGCTGCCAGGAGGAGACAAAGAAGAAATAGTGTGGGGAAAGGAATACAAGGGAAAGCGAGGTACCCCACCCTGCCGGTGGCCCTGGTCTGGTGACTGGCACTGTGCCACTCAGCCAGACTTTTCCCAGGGAGAGGAGAGGTTTCCAGGGGTAGGGAAGGAGGGCAAGCTGAAGGCAGGAGGTGAGATAAAGGTTGGGCAGTTGGGTGATAAAAAGGAGGAGGCAGGAAAAAGAGGCTCGGGGCTTTCAGAGAAGGAAAAGAGGAAATCGTGGAGGAGGGTCCGCTGCTTATCAGTAGATCTAATTCTCAATGTAGTCCAATCTGTGGATACTTAAATCTAGAGTATGGGACCATGGATAGACAAGAAAGATCTTTCTACGAACCTGAAAAAAAACCCAGATTTTCAGAAAAAGAAATCTTCCCTCTAAAATGATAATATGAGCACCTGCAAGCTTTAAGAAAAGAATGCCCTCAGTGGCTGTTGCTGGGCAACCACAACAGTATTGCCAGCCTTTAAGCCTTAATTTCTCTCAGAAAACAGCAGGGCAAAGGGGGCAGATCCCTTTTGAGGGCTGTGTTGGCCTTGGAGGGAGGACTCATCTGAGCCAGACCTGGCAGTAACCATCACACAACTTAATACCATGCAGCTTGCATGAAACACCCAGGAATGGCTACTTGTTACTGTTCAATAGGAGCCATTATGGAAGCCAGTTTGGAGTAGCGGTTAGTTTTTCAGATGGTGAGCATGCTCCTTCTCTGACCTGATAGCCCAAGCTAACTCAATCACATCATATCTTGGAAGCTAGGACAGGTCAGTCCTGGTTAGTACCTGGATGGGAGACCACCAAGGAAATCCAGGGTTGCTACAGAGAGGTAGGCAGTGGCAAACTGCCTCTCATAGTCTCTTGCTTTGGAAACCCTATGGGGTCACCATACGTCAGCAGCGACTTGATAGCCCTTTCCGCCACCAAGTATGCTTCTACTGAGTAATTTCTGCATTGTTTAGTGTGTCATGTTGTTTCAACTGTGTTTCAGTTTTCTGCTTATTTTCAGGTGTCTGCAGCCCAAATTATATTGTACTGTTTATTGGATGTCCCAGCCTGTTGTTTGTTATGACTTGCACTGTGTGATCCGTCGTGAGTCTCAGTGAGAAAGGCAGACTATAAATAACATAGAAGAGGATCTGGGAGACCCAGATTCGAATCCCCACTCTGTTGTGGAACCTCACTGGGTTACTTTGGGCCAGTCACACTCTTAGCCTAATGTATCTCACAGGGTTGTTGGGAGGATAAAATGGAGAAGAGGATGTAAGTTGGTTTGGATCCCCATTGTAGAGAAAAGGAGGATAGAAATGAAGTAAATAAATGTAGCTGTAGGCGGGGGGAGAGAAGGTTGCTTGGTGGATGGGAGGGAGAGAAGAAAACCGGTAAAGGTGAGAGTATGGGTGCTGCCACAAGAAGGCAAAAAGGAAAGAGTAGGGAAGAGAGACGGGAAAGTGAGGTACTCCTGCAAGCCCTTATAGGTTCCCCACTATGCAACTGGACTCTGCTCAGTCAGCACAGTGCAATTTGTACAGTGTTTTCCTTGGGAGTGGTTGCCTGGGGCAGAGAAAGAAGTGGGGCACATAAAGCTAGATAGGCTAGTGGGAAGGAGAGAAGGAAGCAAGAAAAGGGGGAAAGCTATGGGGGGCTGTCATGGAAGAGAACAGACAAAATAATGGGGGAGGGGAAAATGAAATGCTCCCCATAAGGCCTTGTGGGTCCTCCACTTGTCTATTCTTGACTCGGACCTTTGTACCCGCACCTGGAAAGGCAAATTTCCAATATCACAAGCATTCTTTCTTTAGAAAAAGGATAAACCCATCTCTAAATGCCCACATGTTCACAGACTCCCCATTACTTTAGCATCCATACTCAGTCTGTAGTTTACTACTTGAGACCTTACTCAAAACCACCTTTTCAGCCCTTAGCAACCTGCTTACTTACAGACTGGATTGTCCAAACAGCTTTTGTAGTGATGATTAAGTATGCCTATAAGGTCTTGGAACATATCCTCCTTTCATTAATAAAAAGTGATGCATTTTCAGTGAGAACAAAGTGGTGCTGAAGATTGACACTTGTTTTCTGCTTTCAACAGTCACTCACTTTTACGTAGGTCTGGAAAGATCATGTCCACCTATCTTTAATCCAAATCCTTCCCACTCACATGGAAAGAAACAATATGTTCTGGATGTGAGACAAGTATCCAGTTTCTTCATTACCCAAACTCAGGTTGCTAGAAAAAAACAGGCCTTGTCCGTGGCTTGTAAACATTCATCACTTGGGGGTGGAGAGATAAGTTTCTACCATGACTCTTACAAAATGACAGTGCGATCCCAGCGAAGTCAATGGGTTTAGAAGGACATAACTGTTCAGGTTTATACTCGAAGAGACTTGTTTTGCAGTATTTAGCATTTTAAGGGCAAAAGACCACCAGGAAGCATTACAGCCCATTTTCTTACAGCTATTTCTAGTTTGCAAAAATCATCCACTGAAACTGTCTGCAAAGCAGCAACTTAGCCTCCACATTTTTGCTAAGCAGTACAGAACTGACATTCACAGTTAGGTTGGATAGGTAAAACAGTAACTAGACATAATGCATTCATTTGGTTTGAAGCCCACTAACTACAGTTATGGGCTTAGAGGGCTGAAATGTAGAGGGTTGATGCTTCCGCTTCGTTGATTTCCTTTGCACAACATAGATTTGGCAGTTCACATAGACTGTCCTGTTAACACTGATCATTAACAAACTGTGTTATAGATGATGCTTTGTCAGGCTTTAGGCATAGTTGAGAAAGCTATGGGAAGCTTCCTTAGATCTGTTAAAATGTTTACATTGTACTTGTTGCAACAGATATTAAGACAACTTACATACGTTAAAAAGCAAATTAAATTTAAAAACCCAAAATTGCATGAAAATACTACATACACAAAAGGTTTTCCGCCAGCACCTGTTCAAGGTGGTTTCAGTCCAAACTCATCAACCCCCTTTGGTGTTACTTGGAAGAAGACATTGGCTAACATACCTGAATATCCCTTACTGTGGAGAAGATCCATGTGCTTTGTATACAAAAGGTAATTTGTATATAATAGTCAAATTGCTGTAATAAATCTCACAAGATGAGAAATACAGAACAGACAAGTAGCACAATATTTTAATGTTTGCTGCCTGAGCCTAAGCAGGGGAGTTCTTTGAAGAGTGGGGGAGTCATGTTGTGAGTCTGGCAGATACAAACACAGAAGCTGGATGAGACCAAAAGAGATCCCAAAATGCTGAGCCACCAAACACGCTTCCAACATAGCCAGCCAACAGCATAAGCAAAAGGCCTAAGCCAAGGAGAATGCAGCACGGGTTTCCCAGCTGCCTACTGGACCCAAGTTCATCAGTACCCGAGGATTGCAACCACATGGGCTGCTGAGAGAGGCCTGGTCTAGGCATGTGGCAGAATGAGGTGGAAGAATGGGCTGTACCGCTTCAGGTTGTGGGTGGGAAGCGTCACATTTTGAAATCTTCATGTAAGAACTCACTGAAAATAAAGTGTTCTACCTAGGCTGGTTGCCTAGGTTGGACAATGAAGAAAGCTCACAGGAAGAAAGTTGGTTCATTTGAAATGTGGTGTTAGAGGAAAGTTTTACAGATACCGTGAATGGCCAAAAAGACAAGTAAGTAGGTTCTAGATCAAATAATTCCGGAGAGCCAGTGTGGTGTAGTGGTTAAAGTGTAGGACTAGGATCTGGAAAACCCAGGTTCGAATCCCTGCTCTACCATGGAAACTTGCTGGGTGACCTTGGGCCAGTCACACACACTCAGCCTCGACCCTGCCAAGTATTTGGGTGGGAGACCTAGGAATACCAGGGTTGTGATACAGAGGAAGGCAATGGCAAACCACCTCTGAACGTCTCTTGCCTTGAAAACCTTACGGGGTCACCTTAAGTCAGCTGTTCCTTGACAACAAAAAAATCAAATCAAGCCTGAGCTCTCTCTAGAAGCTAAAACGATTAAACCGAGGCTATAGAACAGTGGTTCCCAACCTTTTTTTGGCCCGGGACCACTAGGACTTTTTTGTTCGGTGCAGGGACCCCAAGGTTCAAAATAAAAATTCCGAGAACTTGAAAATAAACTTTAATCATAACTGTTAGTTAAACATTAAACTTAGAATAATATTTGAATATATATTTTTATAATAGAGAACTTTTAATTGAAAATATTAATTTATTATGGGTTTATAATTTTTTTTCGCAGACCTTAATTTAGTTCTCGCGGACCCCAGCGGGTCCACGGACCCCTGGTTGGGAACCAGTGCTATAGAACTTTGGTCATATGAGAAGACAAGACTCAAGGAAGAGTCAGTAATGCTAAAATGCATTGACTCCGTCAAGGCAGCCAAGTCTGCAATACCTGAGCAAGGCAGTTAACAATAGGATGCTTTGGAGGATGTTAATTTATAGGGTCGCCATAAATGGGAAATAACTTGATGACACTTAACACCCCCCTCCCCATACACAGGTTAATTGCCTTTTGTGCTGGGTTTTCCCTTACAAGGTAAGGGAATCTGAAAAATGCAATTCCTCACCAGCAATCTGAAATAGTCCATTCTACCACCTCAGCTATTTACTACCCAATTATGTAGCCTAGGTATGCACCCGACAGAATGAGGTGGTAATGAGACTGCTCTGAAGAGGCAGTATGGTCCAGACCAGAATGCAGGTGAGGTATTATACGTTTCATAAATCTCCCTACCTTAATAGTTCCCTGTAAAGTACTACAGAACCTCCTTCTCACGTGTTATACTTTTAGAACACGGGTGGGGAACGTCAGGCCCAGGGGCCGTATAAGGCCCTCGAAATCATTTGGTCTGGCCCTTCATGGGTCCTGGTAGATCTCTAGCTCAGAAGGATGCTGCCCTGCCTGAATCTCTTGGGCCCAGCTGGGGACACCAGAGCTCAAAAGCGAGTCGCTCTATGTAGCAGACACTCGGAGCCGTCTCCGGTCGTGCCTCTTGGCTAAATGTTTGACCAAATATAGCAGGCTAATTTTTAAGTTGATAATTTTGTATGGCCCCCGAATGATTTTATAAATATCCAAATGGCCCTTGGCAGAAAAAAGGTTCCCCACCCCTGTTTTAGAACATAAAGGCCCTGCTGAATCAGACCAAGGCCCATCAAGTCCAGCAGACTGTTCACACAGTGGCCAAACAGGTGCCTCTAGGAAGCCCCCAAACAAGACGACTGCAGCAGCGTTATCCTGCCTGTGTTCCACCGCACCCAATATAATAGGCATGCTCCTCTGATACTAGAGAACATAAGAAAGGCCCTGCTAGATCAGACCCAGGCCCATCAAGTCCAGCAGTCTGTTCACACAGTGGCCAACCAGGTACCACAAACAAGACGACAGCAGCAGCAGCGTCCTGCCTGTGTTCCACAGCACCTAATATAACAGGCCTGCTCCTCTGACCCTGGAGAGAACAGGTATGCAGCATGACTAGTATCTGTTTTTACTTTTATCTGCAGAGAGCTTTCCCCGCCCCCCACGGCTGAAATATGACACTCCCCACCCCCTGCAGGCTGAAGTGGTCCAGCTCATTTGACCCCTTCATTCTGCGGCCGGCGTGGAGCAGGCCGGCCGGCGTTTCTCTTCGCAAAGCCCAGGCAGCCGACTCCACGAGCCGCAGAAGCCCTCGCCGTCCGGCCGGCCGGCCGTCCGTCCTTCAGCCCGGGCACCTACCCGATCAGCTGCTTCCGCAAAGCCCAAGTCTCTAGGCGGCCACGTGGCTCGGCCTCCATGGCTTCTCCGGCCGGGAAAGGAACGCCCGCGCGCGAGGAAAGAGGCGGGGCTTCCGTCCGTGCTCGAAGGGGCGTGTCTGAGTGTGCGCTGGGCCCGGCTGAGCGTCCGAGGACTTTCGGGGCGGGCGGGGCTGGCTCGCTGTCTAGAGAACGTCATGCAGCTTTAGAGCCAGAAAGGCTTCACCTGTTGAATTTCTACATGACGCGCAGCTGTAAAAAGCACGGAAGGGGGGCGGCGGCGGCGAGAATACCAGTACTTGCTACCCTCTTGTATGTATGTGTGTGTACACACACACACACACACACACACACACACACACGTGTGCGCCTTAGGGTTCCGCTCTTCGTCAGGCTGCTAAATTTCCAAGGCTGCCAACGCGAAGCCTTTTAATAGCGGTAGATTTTCTCACATTATTTTTTAGATGAGAAGAAGCCAGTCTGGATAAGCACAGGCCTGGCCCTACAAACAGCCTGGAAAGCAGCGTATTAAGAACTGGATCTACCCTGAGGCCAAGTTTAACCTCCCAACACCACCTAGCTCGATAGTTCTGGAAAGCTCTCAAGTAGAATATGACGATGGTATCCGTGGGGCTGAGGCCCCCAGCATCTCGCGGTCGTAAAGTTTCTACTCAGTCTGAAGATGCGCTGCAATTCTTTCCTGTCACGGCAAAGCAGGAGGCCTAACATTGGCTGCTTGGGCTTGAGCGGGCTGGGTGCTTCCTGTACAATGGAGGGAAAACCTGAACGGAATGGATACAAAACGAGCAATGCTAGCAGCCAGTTCTAAGCATTGGCAATTCACGAATCCATGTACGAGTTATAAAATCAGATTGAGTACAGCATCCAGGATACCATCTACAGTGGGTTGTTTTCCTTTAGAGAACGTTTAATTGTGGAAAGCTAGATTCTATATTACTGCCTGTGCATATCAGATGGAACATTTGGTGCCCCCCAGAAATATAATGCTTACGTCTAATCTTATAATACCTACCCAGCTTTCCAAATTTGATTTTTTTTTAAAAAAATCTTCATAATATCCAGCTCTCTACCCACTGTCATAACAGCAACCAGCAACCCAGAGATAGATTGCCCGTTGGGCTGTTAATCTGAGGAACTCCAGGTAGGTTTTCATCCTTGTCACCCTTTGTCTGCCCAGGTTCTAGCATGGCAATTTTCTTGAGATTAATCTCCGTGGACACAGTGAAAATTAGTTCAGAATGAATATGTGTATGATCAGCCTATTTGTTACATAGTAAGAAAACAGACAGTACTTCCAGTGTTTTGTGATAGGCGTATTTCCAAGTAAGTGGTTTGTAAACTATAGCTCTGGTTATCTCAACGGTATAATTTTTTCTAATCAAAAGTGATAAACCCCCTAAACTTAATGCCAATACTTTTATAATTCTGGTTACTAGTGGTGCAGTTTGATATATATTCAGATCATAGTAAAACAATTTGTACAAGAAGCTGTTTTTAAAAGTGTCCAAATATCAACTTTTACTATGGATTACTGCACAAAGCAATGTCTGGGGACACTGTCAAACAGCAGTGTCTTGTAAATTTACAAAACAGTAAATGTATATTTTCAGTTATTAAAGTATAATACTGTATTAATGCCTTCATTTAAAAGAAATAGTTGTTCCCCCATATTGCAACTAAATATAACACTTGTTCTGGCATGTATACATGTTACAGGAAGATGTAATCAGTAACAGTTGAACAGGTTCATTGCATAAAATGTTCTCCTATAAACATTGTTTGAAAGCAAAGCTATACATTTTCCTAATGTTTTTCAATAAAGCATTTAAGTGTTTTTCAATAAAGCATTTAAATACATTCAAAAAATTCTTCATAAGAGGCACACACTTGCAAGCCCTTATATCTCTTCTCAACACATTACCCAGGGAATAGGATTACTTGTGTGAAAAGAAAGTCTGTAAGATCAGTCTCTAGCTAAATATGAACCTGTCAGCCTGTCCGACCCCCACATTCACGCATCTTCTGGATATTTCCCGAATATGTCAGAATTTTACTTAATAGATAATAAATGTTGTAGCAAGTTAAATTTTTTATTGATAATTGCAGTTATGGAGTTCAGCAATATACTAGGCCTCATCCTGATACTCTGTGCTCAGCAACAGAGATTAGTAATTCGAGCCCCCTGGGCCAAATACAGGACCCTGAAAGATACTACTGGTTACTCAGGTACCAAAGTAGAAATGAAAATGGTATAGCAGCAATAGTACTTGTGGTAACAGAACTTGCTACCAAGTTACAGAAGGGGTGGATTTGAAGATACTAACCCACCAACCTTCACTGCCTTCTGAAGGTGGCCTTCTAGGAAACTTGCTGTAGTTGTTGATTAGAGTGGGAGAATCATGGTACAAATATTTGTGCATCTGCAAGGCAGAATCAGCAAAACGTCACTGCTTGTTTGAATATGTTGTTTCTAAGCAATGGGATGGGCACCTCTGGTGATAAGACTGCTTGATAAGACTCATTCCAATAATTTTGTCTTTTTCAAATTTCTTTACAACCCATGTAAAGTGCCCAGTAAATTAGGTTAGAACTGAATACTAGAAGTGTTTTCTCATGATTGCAATACACCACCCATGTAGAAACTAATCTCCATTTTAAATAAGGATGGATATGTTACCAAAAAAAAAAGGTTCTTAAGTTTCTGAGATGCTTCATTAATTCTGAACCCAAGCAATATCTTAATTATACAACTGACTATTTTTCCAAATGAATGTATTCAATCAGTGCCGTTTATTTGGCATTTGAGAAACTACTATGTACAGGGAGGCACTGAATATATGTCAGTGCCAGTCAAACCTGGCCATTATGTCTTCCTACATATTGTGGGTGGTCAAATTATGGTTGTCCAGTGGAACCATCCAATGCAGCTTTAGGTAGGCAAGGTCTAGATCAGGGGGGCCACATATGACATAAATGCCACTTGGTCATGCCGGGTCATGCCTTGCCAGGCCAGATCAAGAGAGGGTGGTGGTGGCTGACTGGTTGGCTCAAGCGGCCAGATCCGGCCTGCAGGCCTTATGTTTGACACCTCTAGAGCCTAATTCTAGACTGCCATGAAAGTATATATCACAAGACCAGGGTGATGCTTTTTATAACAAACCAAGAGGCAACCCCTTTGGAATTTATCACTTCTTCATAATCTTCTGCTCTTATCCAGTGGTGATGTGGTAGCATAACTGCCCTTACAAACAAAGGGCATTTCCCCCAAGTCCCCTACACTGAAATGATGCATTTAGACTGCCACTATGATGAGAGAAACTAAAAATGGCTAGCATGTGGTCATTTTGTGCGCAGTATTCTTTAGTTCCCTCTCAAAAATGTGTACAGTAGCATTACCCAACATCTCCAAGTGAAGTATAATTTGAATTAGCCATATGACTCTATTAACAAATGCAGAACGGTAAAAATAAAGGCTGCAAGGAATACATTCTGTCCACATCCAGGCAGACGCTGTAAGTAGCTCACCTGTAGAGTTCTGTAGCTTCCCACACATGGCACCACTGCTGAGGAATATTAACTATGAACGTATTCTGCTATACAGCCCATGTCATGTGATGTCTTGGGTTTGGGTCTCAGAAAAGCTGTTCGCATATTCAGTTTAGAGGGCTGTCTTGGGCACGCCACTCATCTATCTTCATAATCAACCTCACAAGATTAGTGCAATAATAAAATAAGATGACCCCATGCATCATTCTATTTTTAAAATATCTAAATATTTTTGAGCTCTTTGGAGAAAGGAAACAATAAAAATGTAGTTACAATATTAGGAATAATGGTGCACAATAATACATTTAATCCTCTCACACCAGTGGTATCTAGAGGTGAGGAAATTACTTTTGACCATCATCTCTTTACTAAAACAGATCACAGAATACAAGTTTGCTAAGAACTTACAAAAAAAGGGGCTTAAACATATAGATAAGCTAGGCAGTGTGTGAACTCCTCTTGCAAGAACAGAATTTATTATATTGCTAGTAATGTGTTTTCAATTATGCTTTGTAAAGGAGATTTTAGTAATAATGAAGTACCTCTAAATATTTCTTCTGGATTAATTTTTGTGGTTCTATAACTGGTAGTATTTAACAAGTGAAACATGTATTAGCCTGGTAGAGACATTTGTCGTTGTTTATGAACGAAACAAAACCTTAGGTTTCTATTAGCCACATGGCAGTAAGATGAAACTTGATTGCATAAGCCAGAGGTTCCCAAACTTTTTGAGTCATGGAGCACTTTCCAGGAGAGAAATTTGTCACGGAACACTAATTTTCACCTAGCACCTATATACTAAACCGAATGACAGTAAGTAGTATTTTTCTTTCCAATTTCTTCATGGAGCACTAGATGTTTCGCGGAGCACCAACTGCTCCATGCAGCACAGTTTGAGAATCTCTGGAAGCAATGATCAAGACACATGATTTTTTGGAGTTTTCCCTCCCAGAAGCTGCACTTGCAACACCAGAAAGTTCCTGTTTAAGCTCCTCCAAGTTTTTTTTTTTTTTAAAGCCATTCAAGAATTTGGCACAAGACATTTTTAAAGGGAAGACTGAGAAAATTGAAAGAACAGCTGGCAGATTGTGTGGTGACAACTTTTGAGAAAAGGAACTCTCACAAAAATCCACGAGCACGTGCATCCCACTGGTTAATTGTGAAGGGTAACCATGTTCCTAGCATTTTCTATCTGATGGAGTGAATGCGTGTATGTACCTCACAATCAACCATACCCCAATGTGTTCCAGAGTTTTCATACCACCATTAGCCCCAGACAGAATGGAACTGAATATTAAGCATAACGGTTCACATTGAAGACTGGAGAAAGAGAGTTGGCTAGAAGACTGGAGAAATCAATCTGCTGCAGAGGAAGACAAGTTGCTTCTGCCGTCTGTGGGCTAACGAATTCCAATGGTACGGTTCTTCCTAAGGCCTGTAAAAGTTACCTGCACATTGACCTTCAAGGAAGCCTTGAAAGTTGGTCTCTTGTACTGGAAGTTAACAGCATTTCCCTTGACAAAACGTATTTAAATTGCCTTTCTAAACTCAGTGACGTTCATCTTCCTTTTTAATACCATTATAAAGCAAAATAGTATCACATACACCTCAAAAGTCATAAAATAAAGCTAAACTATAACTCAAATTGTCGACAAATGAATATTGCTAACTTTATAATCTCAAAACAAAAAAATTGTGTAGTCTGCATCTTCTGCCATGAAGACTTGTACACTGATTAAAGCATTGATAGCAGTTCGTCTAGAAGGCTTTAACAAGCACTAGTAATACAAATAGTATATGTTATTGCCAAAGAGTCACAAGACGGCAGTTCAGAACCCTTTGTGACCTACACTCCATGAAAGCACCATGTCATCCCCACAGAAACCAGCACTGGCCAGTAATGCAAATCAGCATTTTGGAATATGCTTAACTCCACCTCTGGGGAAAAGAGTGTGTAAAACAGAACTGGGATGAAGCCAATTAGCACCAATCATGGATGAGGGGGGTTGAGGGGAATTCAAACTTCTTAGGCTTTGTTCCAATCATGATGTACCTATTGGTTCTTGTAAATGTGAATGTTCATGATAAAATTGCTAAAAGATCTTGGTTCAGAGGCCAAAGGGTGCAAATGCTCCATTGATGCTGCAACATAGACTTGTTAGCTAGCTTTGCTCAGTCAGTTTTGCAGCTCCTGAACTGACTAGGGTTGCCGGTTCCTAACTCAAAGAGAGCTTTTAACAGCTGTGGGGCAGAGAAGGGTTCAGAATATATACAACTACTCCTATTGCAGTGATGCACTATGCACTGCCAGCCAAACTTTTCCTCATCCTGCAGCAGTTAAAAGCATCCGCTCACTTTGAAGCTATTCCAATAAAGCAACTCTTCCAATAAAGCTGTCCTTTTCACTCTCGTACAAGTAAAATATTCTTAGCATGTTTAGTAGCAGTTCCTGACATGGTATAGGGGTTAGAGTGAATTAGGACTTGGGAGACCTAAACTGAATTTCCACTCAGCCATGAATCTGACTTATTGACTTGGAACAGTCACTCTTAATTTACTTCACAGGACTGCTGTGTGGACGAAATGGAGAGAGCCATGTACGCTACCCTGAGCTCCTCAGAGACAGAATAAAAACATAATAGATATGATTGCTGGATGCCAAACCTCTCCTAAGGCATCCATATACTCATTCATATACATTCCTGTATATAGCTTAAAACATTATGCCTATATCTACTTCTTGGGAACTCAAGAAACTTACTGGTTAACATGGCTTTGACAACAGAACGCATGTTAAGAATATGGCTCTTCAGCATTTAATAAAAGCCAAATGAATGGATACCAGAATTTGAAGCCAGAATGGTGTTTTATGTCTGTTAGAAGAAATCAGTAAACACCGATGGAGTATGCCATAAATGGGGAAGCCAATTTGTTGTGGGAGTATACAGGACTATATAGGTCCAGTCACTGATGAAAACTGGTCAATTCCAAGTGAAATGAAATTGCCCACTCATTACAAATAAAGTTGCTCAACAGAGGCTGCTTATGAATGTGCTCAAGTTCTTGCAATGAGTAAAATGGAACTCAATGGTAGCAAGGCCAGTTATGGCCCATATTCAGGACCATGTTTCAGCATAACCGTCCTGCCTTGTTCACACTCATAATCATGATCCATGACACCATGGACTGGATAGATGTATGTATGTAGGTGTTTAAAGATGGGGGGCATGTTGTCATATTTTGCTGAAGGAACCACCATGGGTGTATTAGCAAAAAAAAAAATATTGCATCTGTGCTCCGGAGAACTGAAGGCGGAGGAGCACTTTCCATGATCAACTGAATCACCAGTGCTACTTAGTAAACTGCTAATTTTACCATGGGTAACTACTTGGGACATGCTTACAAAAACAAATTCAAATACTGTTATTGAAACTATTTGAGGTACGGATTTGGCTGTTACTATGACAATAGGGAAGCAAGGTCAAAATGGGGATCCAGTTGCTCAGCGCTGATGTAGCAAACCCGGCGCATCCAGAGAATGAAGCGCTGCACTTCATACAGGAACCCCTTACAAGTTTGCAAACAGGAGCTGTCAACTCAGAGCTTGAAGAGGTTTCAGCAGAATTTGTGTTACACCCTAATCTGTAAATGAAGATGAAGATTATACAGTTTCCTTTGCTAGAAATAGCTGTTTGGCAAAGTGCGGCGCACACCAAGTTTTCCGCCTCTGTGAGAGTTCTGCAAGAGAATCTTTCAACCTTTAGTATCAGATCATAGAAAGCTTGACCGAGGGTTTCCCCCTCCTAGAGATAAAGTTTCTTCATAGGAGAAACATCCACAGGCGGTTGAGTCAATCTTACTGTTCCAAGTTGGAGGCATGTAGCAGCATGTGTGGTTATACTTGTGTGATCTTTGCAGGCTGGAAGTTCCTCCTGCATTCATCCAGAGGCCACAGTTTGTCTCATTTCTAGGGCTGTGTCTTTTTTTTCTTTTTTGTTTTCTCCCCCTTTTGCGTCTGCGTCTACGTGCAACAGAATCGCATCGTTGAAAGCCAAAGATTAGAAGAGAAAAGTCCCTTCTCCATGCAATAAGGCACATTAGGCAATTTTTTCTCAGTGCTGTTAGTCCACACAGTAGCATTAGCAGCGAACAACATTCATTCCCAACTACTTCAGCATGTCCAGTTATAAAACTCCAGATGGTGTGTATGCATGTCCTCGTGGGTCCTGGAAATGTTTATCTCTTAAAAATCCATATGTGACAGCATCCAATATAAAAAAAAGAGTCAATATATTACTGTTGAAGACTTATTGTTTTTGTGACTTTTCTCCTCTTTTTTTTTGTATAAAAATTAGAAAAGGTCAAAATATATCACACTATTATTTACAGAGTTCATGCTTGTAGGATCACTGAAAAAGAACACAAACATGTTTTAAAACACAGGCAGAGCATGCATCTTTTTCATACACTGCGGAACAGTTCTGCTTTGTTAACATGCTTGCAATTCAAATCCCCCTGAAGATTTTTATGAGATGTTTAGAGGTCCCACTAACAAAAGTCAGATTCTGCCCACACTATAGCTTGGCAGTATTTGTAACTCTTTAGTGGCACTGTTGATCATTATTGTGGCTTTCCTGTCATGTACTGCATGGTTTACCATTTCATGGCTGTAATAACTTAATATTTCCTGAACTTTTTGGAATTGGGATGATCCAGCTAGGTGGTTTGTTTTAAACGTGGCTTGCACAATCCTCCAATCAGCTTAGAGAGCTGTCCTCTCTATGCGGTCTTGGTACAGAGTACATCCTACTGTGTATTGCCCTTCTTCATAAATATTTCCTTGACACTATCAAACTACAGGAAAACTCATAGACTTGTGGAATACTATGAGTGAACATACACAGAGCTCTAATATTTAAGAAACAGGACTTGGAAACGGTGTGAAAATGTTTTCATTTCTCAGGCAACCAGGCCATCTTTTCCTGTTTTTCCTGAGCTGAAACCTGGGTGTGTTTGTGTCCCCTCCAATTCAGAGGGCAATCAAAGGGTTCATTTGCCTTCAAGTCACAAAGCTTAGTCTGATTGGTCTTTTGGTGTTACGATGTCATCAAACAGACAATTGGCTGGGATCACACTGTTAGAAGCAACCAAACTTGCCATTACAAACGTAGGGCTAAATTGTTTACATATTTAATACATTAACAGTGCCATCCTAAGGGGGAGCAAGTGGGCGCAAGGAGCCAACTGACCCTTATGCTGGAACAGTTACACTAGCGCAGGACACCAGTGCTGCTGCACCACTCTTGGGCGCCAATGCAGCTTCTCAGCAGCTGCCTGTCAGCGCAACTGAGGCACAGGCCCTGTGCCAGCATGGTCATGGGCAGTTTGTGGGGCGTTGCCGGAGTTAGTCAGTCACACCCTAAGCACTTTCAGGCTGGGATCACCCCCTGACAGCTGCAAAGTTGAGCCATCAAAAAACAAGGTGTAGCCCACTGAACAAAAACAACAACCAAGCCCCCCCACCAAACTGCTGCAGCCATGCCCATGAGGCCTGACGCAGCTCAGGATACCAACTACGGGCACGTTCAATTGTCTCCCTCCCCTGTGGCATCCAAGCCCCCTCCCCAGTACCCAACTGCATCCCCCAGCCCTACAAAAACCCCAGCCAGGACACTCCAACTCATGAGGTAGGGGGCATGGCACAGGAGCCTGTCTGACAGCTCCCGACCATGTGGACTTAGAGCAAGCAGTGAGGCACCTCGGTGGTAGGAAAAGCATGCGAGGGCACTTAGCACTACTGGGCAACCCCTTTGCACCAACACCCAAAGGGGAGAGCAAAGTCCACACTCTGTGGCTAACCTCTCCCAGTTCTGAACCCAAATGCCCATTTCCCCTGCAGTTCCGTGGAGGTGGTCTCTGGTTCCCTCGGCTCCTCTCCCCATTAGCTGTCTAACAAAGTGGCTTTAGTTGCCACAACTCTTTGTGTGTGTGGGTTGTATATGAAGATGGTTGGGGAGGCGGTTTCTGCAGATATAGGCTTCAATCTGCCTGCAGGGCTGACAATCCTCATCCTGCAACTGTCAAATTTCAGCTGTTTTAGTCCAAGGGGTCCAGTGTAGTGGGGCCCCTGAACAGTGTGTCTCCAGCCATTAACAAACATCATGCAAGTAGGGCATGCTGGGTGAGGAGAGTGCTTATCGAACAATCAGCAGGGTTATTGGGGTCAGGGCTGCATCAGACAGGAGCAGGTAAGCTCAGGATACGTTCGTGCTGACGCTTCACACTGACTGGGAGGGGCTTTGGAAACTGCACAATGCCCTGCCCCAGTGGCTCCCCCACTCCACTGCCAGCAGGGGTGGTGCAGGGGTGCCCTCAGCAATGTGGGCATCCTGCTGGAAGGTGTGGCTGCCGGTGAACGCAGGGCACCTGCAACTCCACAGACACCCCTCGACATCTCCCCCTTCTCCTTTTGAAGTAAGGGTGCCCTTGGCTCCTTATGGGCAAGGGGCCTGCTTGGGGTCTCCATGGGGGGTGGATTACTGGGGCCCTTGCCAACACTGACAGAAGCCCAGAGACTTGTGACAGGACTTGGTTCCTTTAAGGGGATGGGGGGATGTATTGACATGGAGCCAGCATCCCTGCCCCTGCCCGCCCCTGGGCTGTGACAGGTGCTGGGCTTGGCCTCCATGCCTGGCAGCCCCTGATTGATTCTGGCTGCCCTGTCTGTCTCGGCCCCACTGCCTTGCCACAACACCTCCATGTGACACTACGGCTCAGCTGCTGGGAACGCTGATACGGCTGCGACCACTGACACCCAGCCACTTACTCTTTTTCCTGCTGGCCGCCATCTACCCAAACCCTTTAGGGAGTGGACTAGTGGCACCACAGTTATGCCACAGCCAGCCACCTTGGCGCAAGCGCCCTAGAGGATCGCTCAGTTTTATTAATTTTACTTCCTGGTGCTTTGTTTCTTATTAAGATTTTATGGGTTTCTTTGGGATGTTTTTTTTTCTTGTTTCTTTATTCTCAATATTTTGTAGAAGATCTACAACTGATCCTTGGTTACAATGATTTGGTCATTTGCATCAATCTATAGTTGAAGAAAGCTCAATGATCCAATTTCTGCTTGAAGATGAAAATCCCGCTATTTCGTATGATGTAGCTAAATTTTTCTGGAAGGCCATTACTAAAAGGAATGTTCAAAATAAAAAGGGTTATATTATTAGTGATACATCAGATGATGAGTGATGGGTGAAGTAATGTACAATGTATAATGTGCAATCTTTATTTGGTACTCTATTACGCTGATAATGCATTTAATCAGTTTATTTTAGCCCATGTTACTTTACTTTTCATCTTTCCTTTTTCCTTTTATTTAATGTTATATAGGTACTTGTACTGCTTTGTTATTTTGTGCTGGCCAATGGCCGTAACAATAAATTACAATATTTTGTATTCTCTGGAAAATAAAGTATTTGTGTGTGTGAGAGAGAGAGAGAGGAGGGAACACAGTGGGGATGTGACAGGGAACACAAAAAGGAGTGAAAAAGATAAATGGGGGGGGGGAGATTTTGCATCCCAAAATCTCCCTTTCCCCCAAAGTTCCCTAGAGGTTTACAAATGAAAAATTTCATTTCTGAAGTCACAATATCTGGCTGAGTGTAAAGTAAGTGGGGACGTGTGTGTGTGTGTGTGCAAAGCAGTCAGAACTTCTCCCATCCATTGCTTCTTAATTGGCATTCATTTTTTCACCATTTATGAATGGGAAGTTTTGCCTGGGATTTGCCGCCTACTAGATGCACATTTTTCCCATTCAAATTCTCAGAACTCAAAAATAAGCCCCCATGCAGAGTTTTGAGAATTCGGATGGGGGGAAATGTGCATCTGGATTAGCGGCACATCCAAGGCAAAACCTCCCATGCGTAAATGGCCAATGTTTCCTGCTGTATGCAGCAAGTCAGTGTTCAAAGATGTCAATCTGCTGCCATCTTGTGGAGCCCCATCCTAAGCTGTAAAAACTTGAAATTTGTTGTAAAATCACAATAAAAATATCGTGTGACTAGCATATAAAGACAAGATGTAAAGTCAGCATGAAAACTGAAGAAAAGCCGGATTTTCTATGCTGTGATGTCGCAGGGCTGAGGGAGTACTGTTGTTATTCTTGCTGAGCAAGAAACCAATATCAGAGTGAAAACAGCCAACATACATACCTTGTGCCAACATCCTGGTACTGGTAATCCATCTTGTCCCTATAAAAAATAATGAACAATTTTGTGTGCTATTGGAAAATAGTTAAATATATCATACAGAAAAACCCACTACATTCTTTTGATATGAACTGGCAAGATCCACAACTATAACATCAGCTGATATAATTATGCATGCAAAAAAACCAAACCCAAGTGCTGTGTTTGTGCAATAGTAGATATTTAGGAGCGACAAATCAAATTCAATATGTAATTTCACAAAATCAAATAACTACTGGAGTTTCCAGCAACTCCTTTTAAAACGTAAAGAAGTCCCCTGAATTATAGTAAGGTTAACTGCCTGACTCAGAATGTTTTAGTAGTATTTATGCAGTAGTAGCATTTTGATGAAAAGAGATAACAGTTATACACAAAGACACCCCATCTGGATACCAATTCAGCCATATTTGTTTGAGCTGATCTATTAGAGAATATCTCTGAGCTTGAATCCAGAAGCTATATGTTTCTAAAATTTAAAGTACAATGACAATAGTTAGGATAGCCAGTCTTCATGACCCAGCCCAAGTACAGCATTCCTACTGGTACCCTATGTCTATAGTCTACAGCTACAGATTTACTTCATTTATTCCACACTTTTCCTCACAATGGGTATCCAAAGTGGGTTACAACATTTCCCCCCTTCTCCAGCAATCTATCAATCAGTGTGTCCTGTGGGAGACAAAGTCCCCTTTGAGCAAGCATCATTTCTTTTTCACTGCTAGAGAAGAAAAAAGATATCTGAGTACTCCTAGTATACGGGATTAACTGATGTGACCATGCCTACCAAAATCACGACAGATGAGACAGCCTTTGATATATGCAAGATCATACAAATACACAGAAAGAGTTGCCTTTAACTCAGTCTGCACATTCTGAAGCTACCCAAATGCTTTGCATGGTGTGTTTCACAAGCCCATGGCATCTGGGTAACGTAGCTGATGAATGCTATCACTTTGAATGCACTTTGTAGACAAATCCGTCATACATTAGAACACGAAACATTACTGGAGCTATAATAACCATGAAGAGAAAAATGTCAGAAGAATAGCAGAGGTTCAGTGGGGCCATGTACAACACATTTTGTTTCTTCATTATTCCGTGACACTTTATATTCTCTGGAAGTGGGGATAACTCTAGGAACTGTGTAAGGCACAATGAAGAGCATGACCATAGTGTTTAATCTACTTGCCTAAAATTTGGATGTACAAAAGTCATGCCAGGCCGCATCCAGTATATATTGACAACTCCTTTAAACACACATAGGGTGTGTTCTATCAGTGGAACAGAACGGCCCCTTGCCCCTTCCCCCTCAGGAACCCTCAGGAATGGCATCAGAAGCAAGTTGGGGATCTGCAGCAGGGAAGGAGAACGGGCAGAAATTATATCCCCCTTCCATGGATCCAATCTTTAGTCTGGATCCAATCTTTGCTTGATCAAATACAGTGGTTTTCAAACTGTGTTCTAGTGACCCTTGAGATTCCTCAGAGGCTTACTACAGGTTTCCAAATGAAAAAATAAACAATTATAGCAAACTGTACTGAGAAATATCTTGTCCCGCCAATAGAAATGTTTTGCTATTATGCGTTATCCTCATGTGAGTGGTGGATGGAATCTAGAGTGCGCAGTTCACAAAAGGCAATAACAAGGTCTAATAACAAGGAACAATAATGCAAATAAATAATGCAAATAATCCTTTTAAAAAACTGCACCAGGATGGAACAATTTAGAGTGGGGGAAGGAGGGGTGTGGAAGTGTTTTCCTGACCACTGGTTCCCTCCTCTAAATCACCTTCTGCAAGCAGCTTTTTTCACCGTTGGGTATCAAATGCAGATTTGAAAAGTCTCCCAACATACGTTGAGCTACACAAGATTATAGAATGCAATGCATAGTTAGCCTCTGAGTGTGCTAACTACAGACTTCTGTGCAACACATAAGTGTCCTGTGACAAATACATAGGGGTCCCTCAGTAGATGGTGCAAAAAGGGTTCTCTGAAGGTAAAAAAAGGATGAAAACCACTAACAGCCCACTCCTGAGCAGAAGCGTACGGGGATGGCGGGGAAGAGGCGCAGCAGCACCTCTTCCTAAGCTGATTCCCGTACACCGTTAAACAAAAACAAAAAAAGCCATTTCGCAGCTTTTTTTTTTTGTTTAACTGGGGCTTTTTGCCCCATAGGGAACAGCGAGGCTGCGCCTGCTAAAAAGCAGGCGCAGCACCGCCATTTCCGGCGCTGGCGGAAGTGGACGAAAGGGGGTAGGAAGCTGCCTAACCAGCGGCTCCTCCCCCCTGCCCGCCCCTGGCCCGCCCCCCTGCGCCGGAGCGGCCTCTCTATGCCGTTGCCGGTGCCACAGAGAGGCCGGCAGAGGGGTGAGGCGCGGTCCCGCTACGCTCACCCGCCAGCAGGACTAGCCTTGCCGCCAGCGTAAGTACGTGCAATCGCGTGATTACACGTACTTACTCTGGCGGCGAGGTCACACCTCCTCCTAAAGAGTTTCGGCCCAATTTTCAGGAATGGGCTGTAAGCTATCCAAACAGCGTAGGACAGTTCAAAGGCCAATACTGAGCCCCAACTTGGTGCTTGAGAATATGTGCTTTAACACTTTCAAAACATTGCTATGACTACTAGCTAAGCTCAGAAGTTGCCAGAATGGCAGCCTACCAGTTGACCATGCAGAATCACTCCAAACCAAGCACACTTTTTCAGGACCAAAGCATAAGTGAGGGTGGGGGTTAGGAATCGGCACACATGAGCCAGACGTTCGGGGACCCAGCTAGACGGAAGGGAGGCACAAAAGGTAATTGCTAAGAGAAATTATTTTAGCCCAAACTATATCTGAATGTGACATTTATAAATGTAGCTCAATATGCCTATCC
This sequence comes from Euleptes europaea, assembly GCF_029931775.1. NCBI lineage: Eukaryota > Metazoa > Chordata > Lepidosauria > Squamata > Sphaerodactylidae > Euleptes > Euleptes europaea. The sequence continues at coordinate 89,896,366 of NC_079312.1, read as the reverse complement.
TAGTTGGCATATATACTTCTCAACTAAAAGTCTGCCTGGAATCCTACACTGGGCCACTCTTGAAAGTCACCATGCTCATAGCTTCGTAACTCCTTAGTACTCTGTGGGGTGGTGGGGTGCTGTGGCTGAGAGGTAGGGCATCTATTTGGCTCTTAGATAATCCCAGGTTAAATCTCTGATGTCTTCTATTAAAGGGATCAAGTTGCAGATTATGTGAAAGACCTCCGCTTGAGGCCTTGGAGAGTCACTGTCAGTCCTATTAGACAATATTAACTCTGATAGACCAATGTCCTGTCTCAATAAAAGGAAGCCTTTATTAAGCATGATGGTACCACTGGTTATATTTCAGCCCTGCTCTTGGAATTGCTCAATATTTCCAGTGGGGTAGCCCTATTAGTCTGCTACAGCAAAACAAAACAGAAGTCCAGTGGCACCTTAAAGACTAACAACATTTATTTATTTAAAGCTCATACAGGAATAAATGTTGTTAGTCTATAAGGTGCCATTAGATTTCTGCTTTGAATTGCTTAATATTGCTTGGCTTACAGTGCTCAGGTTGGCTACTCTAGCCTGGCAAGACTTTGGTAGTGGGATGGAGCCACAAAGGCCATGAATGCAAATAGAGTTCATGAGCCAATCACATGAATAGATGAAGCTGCCTTCTACACAGCCAGGTCTTGGGCCCAGTTATACCACAAGGACCAGTAGGAGCTTTACAGGGTCTCAAGTCAGAAGCCCTGCAACTTAAGACACTCTTAAGTAAAGCGTTCAGGGAGTGAATCTAGGCTTTTTTATATTTAAAGCACGTATGGTACTATATCACTCTGAGCCCCCCTCCATTGTTAAAACAGAAACTGTATCATGAATGGTCCTTTCATGTTTTAAAAATAAAATCTATAAATGCATCTCTTTCATTATTTAGCATGCCTCTGTTTTGAATGGAATGAAGTATGTGCTGCAGGTTTGTCCCGACTTGAGAATACATTGCCTAGGATCTACAGCTCATTCTACTATTTTTGGTCTTTCAGAGGTCAAATAAACACTAGATGTGTTCTGTCACAGTATTTTTGCCCTTTTGACAATCTGTACACTTCAAAGTTTTATAGAGAAGGATGTGTGCTGACTTTCAGATAGAAAAGGAAACCACTGAGTTGTATTTTCTTTTCTCCATAAAACAAGGCAGGGAAATGCTCAGTTATCCATATCAAAAGGGGTTTTCACTTTCCAGAGTGAGGATGAAGCCAAGCGGAAGAAGCCATGCAAGAAAGGAAAGAAAGAAAGGAGATACCGTACCAAAGGGCAGAGCATATTCACACCATCCAGTTCTGGTAAACCTGGTTCTCCTTTAAAAATGAACTGTTAATTGAGAATGGAAAAATACACATAAAAGTTAATAGGAAAGGAAAGGAGAAACAGAAAGATGGTAAGGAAATCTCTCTACCAAAACGACAAGGACTTGGGAATATGCATACTGCAACCTAGGAACAAATTTGTTCCTATTTCTTCATAAACTGGCTATAAGATTAGCGGTTAGAATTCAGGTCTCTTATCATGCCAGGTCAAAAGCACAAATGTCCTCTTGTGTCGTTAAACATGCTGCAGCTTCCTAGTAAGTACCTGCTTAACCTGGTGGGTGGAAATTAATAGAGCTTCTTCTTTTCTGTAGCAGCTGTAAAGAAGTAAAAAAAAAAATTGCTCCTGTCGCTCAGACGATGGCATATGAGGTGTCTTGTGCAGGGTTCTGATCCATCCATTCAGCACTACAGAATACAGGCTGAGCCTACACAACTTGCGAACCACAAACACAAACATAATTCACCAGCCAAGTGTTGTTATGCTTGGCAACTTTCCCTCCTTTCCCCCTGCCCCAGGTCCAGGCAGGCAGCAAAAACCAGATGTTTAGTGAACAATTACCACTGTTCAAATTGGTAGTCATAAGATGGACACACCTGCTATGCAGAGAGAATTCCCCATTTATTTGATGTGTCCTGGCACTGGCTGTATAGATTCTCAATCAGTTTGGAAGAGGAACAGCAGTCTTCATAGCAGGCTTAGAACAATTTGATTTTTTTACAGCATTAATATCACACACACAGATTCTGGAGCATCTCTCCATTAGTACCAAAGAGACCAATTGGCTGTGCGGGATGCCAAGCAAGCGGAAAGTGGCAACCTGACAAGAGGTGAGAGGCATGGTTTGCATGCACCATTGCCTCCCAGACCCTATGTAGCTGCTGCTGCTTGCATTCAGGGTGGAGTGCTGCGGTGCTGCCTTTGGGGCCCATTCTGGACTCTGCAGGGGTGGCATGACTGGGAGGAGGCTCCTCCCATCAGTGTTGCTGCTTCGTTCCAGGCTGGGCTGCCCCTGGACTGTTCTGGATTTCACAGGGTGGTCCAGACAGGAAGAGGCTTTCTCCCATTTGTGCTGCTGCTGTTGGGGATCTGGGCATCAAGAGTGTGCCATAACAGATTGAAATAGCCCTGGCACTGATTACACTGTTGGTTTTTTAGAGTGGCTATACAAAGAAGTGTAATCGACCCATTCCATCTGCTGTACACTGGATGTTTGCTGATGTGCCACCAAGTCATATGATTCATGCTGTTGTGTTAGCATCTGCAGCATCGATGGCATTGGCAAAATCAAAGGTACAATGTGTGCCTTAATCCTTTCTCCTGCTTCCTGCCCCTCATCATGTTTTTTTGTATCCCTGGAAAAGGACTGCATTAGTGTGATGGGCTCCTTTTCCATGCGATTGTTTTTTAAAAAGCTGATCCTGGCATATTAATTTTATTCACTGACTAACATACAATCACAACATACCAAATGCTGTTGGAAGCCCAAACTTCTAAAGTCACAACTAGTTGAGAGGTTTGTTCACATTAAGAATGTTTTTTTTTTATTCAACTCACTTAGAAGATTTCTACAGGCCTATTTTGATGTTGCCCTGACCTGGATGGCCCAGGCTAGCCTGATCTTGTCAGACCTTGGAAGCTAAGGAGGGTTAGCCCTGCTTAGTACTTGGGTGGGAGACCACCAAGGAAGTCCAGGGTTGCTATGCAGAGGAAGGCAATGGCAGGCCACCTCTGTTAGTCTCTTGCCTTGAAAACCCTACAGAGTCACTATAAATTTGATTTTATACACTTTGCTACTTGATGGTGCTTTCTCCCACCATTTATATGCCAGGGCAATAGTCTCTTATTCAAACAATTCTCAAACATCACCCCCCGCCCCACCACAAAGAACATAAAAACAAATGCTAGACTGAACAAATAGTATCAACAGTAACAGTAATGAAGAATGAAAGTGTTACAAGCTCTTTTGGGTGACCTAATAATCCACAGAAATTAAACTACAAAAATTATAAACCTATTATATCTATGTAGCCATCTATGAATCCGACTGTAAATAATATCTTTAGATTTATGTGGACACAATCCTGCCATGGGACCCAGAATATAGCCACTTATATACACTCTAGCAACTTCTTTTTCAGAACAAGTTTCATGCCATTATGGTTGCTGAGAAACAAACAACATGTAGACATTTTCTGCTAAATATTTTACTCCCTTGTCTGTGTCAAAGAATGAAAATTCTAACCCTCCCTCCCACAAAAGACAACATGGAACCCAAACAAACTATGCACAAAATATCCTTTGATCATAAACACTGTGTTTGCATAATGTGAGTGGAGTGTTACTACATATTATTCTAGACCCATTATATGGCTCCTGCTTTTAATGGTGATTAAAATGTAAAAGAAGCAAGTTGTGAACTAAACAATTTTAGAAAATGCATCTGTGGGGTTGGATCCTACAAAATATTAATAGAAAACATTCACAGTTCTCCCCCTTTCCATTTGCAATCTGTTCTTCCTCCCAAAAGGCTTCTCTAGAAGGTTGGAGAACCCTCAGGAATAGAGCAAGGATGCACTTGTCAAAAGCAGCTATTTCAAAGGGGAAGACTTGAATTCCTAGTAATATCAAACCATACCACTGGACAAGGCTGATCCAATCCAGGAGGGCCCGGTTCTCCTTTTTGCCCCTTTGCTCCTTTTCTGCCTGGCAGTCCTCTTTCACCCTGTTGATATAAAAGAAGAACAAAGCCCTGATGCTCTGAAAGATGTAAGTAAGAGAAAATAGCAGTTGTTATGTCCTGAAATTCAACCATCATTTTGTGTCACCCTTTTAGATTCTGAGAATCATAAAATTTTGTTTCTGTGAACTTACACTTTATCATTAGTATTCTTGAAAACCTCTCAGAAACATCAGCTGGTATAAGGCAACACATATTTAATGTCGATCTAGTGTATTACCTGAGTAAAATGAATGCACCATGGACCATGGAGGGCTTGCTTATACATTACATCACATATGAACAGAAGGAGGAAGGATTACATCTATGCTTAAAACTGACTAAATCAGAAGGGGCTTTAAGTATATCCATCTTTTTTGCCATCAAGTTACAGCTGATTTATGGCGACCCCATAGGGCAGGGGTGTCGAACTCATTTGTTACGAGGGCCTGATACGACATAAATGTCACTTTGTCAGGCCAGACCATGCCTCGCCAGCCTAGAACAGGACTGGGGGGGTGGCAGCATTTTAAAATGAATATATGAATTAAAGTGGGTTTTATTTTAAAGTTCAGTTCACTAGAAGCGATACTGACCTTCTCTCCTCTTTCACTTTTTTCTCCTTTTTCTCCTCTTAGGCCTGGGAAGCCCTAAAAGCAACATCAGACATGGGCAAAAGATGTGCAAGTTTAGTTCCAAATAGTTCTGGTAGGGGGGGGGCAGAGGAAGAGATCAGGCTTTTAGGAAACACACAGTCATTACTAACACAGAATGAAATATTCTCAGGAGGAAGGCATGTGGTATTTTATGCTAAACTTAATAGCAAGAATACGCTGAAATCCCTCAATGTGTGACCAGGCGGCATGCAACCAGAATGCTTGGAACTGGAGAGAGTAGAGTGATAAGGGCTCTCAAACAACTCCACTTAAAAAAAAACGTTTTATCAAAATTCCATTAATGATTTCCTCCAAAATAAGGACGACTAATTTCCAGTGCAGCCCTGTGGACTGAGAAGCTGTTTCGTTCCAAGGGACATGGCCTTGAACATCTTTCGGCCTCAGACCCCAAGCTGTAAAATGGGACTGGTAGTGAACAACTTATACGTCAGGGGTGTCAAACTCATATGTTACGAGGGCTGGATATGACATAAATGTCACTTGGTCGGGCCGGGCCATGCCTCGCCAGCCCAGATTGAGAATGGAGGCGGTGGCTGCCTCAGCTGGCTCATAGGCCGGAGAAGAGCTCTCAAGGGGCCGGATCTGGCCCCCGGGCTGTATGTTTAGCACCCCTGCTACATGTTGTTGCGAAGATTATGCCTGTATCATTTGCTAACACAGTGATGAAACAATCAAAGTAGCATATTCAATACTTACATCTAATCCTGGTTCCCCTGGCTTTCCCTGGAATCATTTAAGAAAGGGAATGAGAGAAGAGTTGGACACAATGTTAACTGTAAGGTCGAAACCATTTTGTTGAATTGTTGCATATAGTTCTAGGCAAAGGACAGCACATTTTAGCACTACGTGAGAGTTAAACATATACCTGTCTCTCCATTGAATCAATGTATATTAAAAAGTGCTTAACTTTGGCCATATTGTGATCTTTGTGCACTGCATTCGGATAACACACATACACTTGTTTTATTTAAAATAGATTTTTCTACCTATATCATTTTATTAGCACACTATAAGCAGATATGACTACTACACAAGCAGCACGAAGTAGATTCCTCATGAAATCAAATGGACTATACCACTACATGCCACAGGTGGAAGGTGCCATTTCTGAATGTTCTCCACATCAAAACTCCCAGTCTTAAGGAATCTAGTGTATCAGAAAGATATGCTCTAGCCTTTCCCACTCCCCGTTGCATTAGTCTTCTACTTGTAAGAAACTGTTTATGGAAAAGAACATTAAAAAAGATGACTCCCCGACTAAAGTCGGAAGTAGTAAAGAACATTCTATCACTTTAGAACTTTACCATTTCATTTTGCTCTATGTATAGACCAGGTCTAATTTTTGTTATTTACAAATTACTCTGTTGAATTTGCCTGAAAAGAATTGAATAAGCTAAAGAAGATTATATAGAAATTTTATTGCAAAACAAAAACAAAAAAACCCCAAACAAAACCAAAACCTAAACTAGAAATGATTTTTGCTGCAATTTTTTTGCAATAAAGCAGGAAAAGGGTGAGAAACACAGATACTAATGAGGTTTTAAAAAAGTGTCCCAAACCTATTTAATTAAAAAAAAAACAGGACCAGCAGCTATTCTGATCTGATTCCATCTAGTTGCAAAAATACTAAAAAAAAAAAAAAAAAAACCCTACCAAAACAAATTTAAAACCTGATAAATAAATTGCCCTGACAGAAGTTGGTTTCAGGTAGCTGGCTCAAGGTTGACTCAGACTTCCATTCTTCCAGTCAGTAAAATGAGTACCCAGCTTGCTAGGTGTAAAGTGTAGATGACTGGGGAAGGCAATGGCAAACCACCCCATAAATATAGTTTGCCTAGTAAATGTGTGGTGATGTCACCCCATGGGAGCACCCAACTGTGGAGCACTATCAGGATCCTGATAAACATGTCTATCAACCTGTCTTTCATTTAGTTCTTACCTTCTCCCCTTTGGTGCCTGGTAAACCAATAAGCCCATGGGAACCAGCAGGACCCTAGAGAGAAAGGCAACTTATTATGTGGACTGCTGCTGCTAAAGGGAATGAATTGATGAAGCAAGGAGGCTGATGGAGGTTGCAGTTTTTAAAAAGAGCTCCTGCTACTCACCTGTGGCCCAGGGACACCTTTTTCACCTCTGGGGCCACTTTCACCTTTTGTACCTTTTGCCCCATTCGCACCCTACAGGTAAACAAAGATATATATCAAACTTTCTACCAATTATGTAATTTTGATTGTTTGATCATCTACTTTATGGCTAATTAAAGAATCAATCAAGTTTAAATAAAGTTGCACAATTATAATCTGATGTTGACAGATTAATCTATTTCCTGAAAAATGGCACAGTTTGGCCTGGCGGCCAAGAAAATCATGGCAAAACAAGTCTCCAAAGGTGGTAAAGCTGGATAGAGCCAAATGGGCATGTTTTAATTTCTTAATTTCTGTATTCTTTTAACAATTCTGGTTTTGTATATTTTAACTTGTTGTTATATTGTTTTAGATTGTAACGGCCTATGGCCTTATACAATAAACTTGATATGACAGGTGTTGCCAGATGCTTAAGATTGCTGCCTTCTTGTAGCTGAAACAATGGAAGGAGGAAGTTGTGAAAAGCAGGGTTTCAAACATTCAGTTGATTGCATGGCACAGGCCAGAATATCCGGCCTAAAGAATCTCCACGCACTTCCAGCAAAAGCTCTGCTTTCAGGAAGTCTCCCTTCCTTCCCTTATGGAGAACATGAATAATGAAAGGAGGGACAATCTTTTGCACTTTGGAATGGGGCAACCTAGTGTCTTATGCCAAGTCTGCACAAGGGCAAAGATCCCTCCCTTTTCTGCATGTGCCACATGACTTGAAGAAGGGAGAAGTTGATGGGGAGTACTAGCAAAGGTTGGTAAATTGTCAACATTTGTGAGCTTGTGATGAAAAAGATAGGAGAAAAGGACAGTATGAGTAGAGGAAGATGAGAAATAATACCTGGTTTGTCCCTAGAATATTACAATTTATAGTTGTTGTTGTTTTTAAAAAATACATCACCTGAAAATATCTGGAAGTGAATGTGTGATTTAAGAACACTATAATTTCATTCTTACTTTCTTGCTTATTGCCTGCAACTCACACATTTTGAATCATGAAGGAATTTCACTGGTTTTTAATTGGACCTGGGATCTCAACACATTTTGGATCTTTCCAATATGAACTTCCCCTGTTAAATTACTGCAACCCACAAATGGAATAAAAGTTACGTGGTTTCAATTTATGGTCTCCATCTGAAGCAAATATTTTGTATTAGCATGGCCTCTTTCCCCTAGTAACTGTGAAACCAGCATTCTAATAGAAATTAACATTTGTCCTAGGTATTTAGTACTGCTGCAGTTCCTGTGTGGCATATTGTTTAATGTATTCACCAAATCACATTTGAAGTTTGAGTGACTCACCTTATGCCCATGAATTCCTTGAGGTTGCAAATGATGAATTTACATAGCTTTTAGAGAAGTATAGTATAGAATTCAAACCTCTATCCCAGAATGCTTGCACCATCTAAAGGTCTAATTCTGGACATGGCCCTAGTATGCAGGCAAAATAAAATCTGCACAATAAGGCCAGGAACAGGAAGGAGAACATTGGGATATTCTCAGGTTTGCAGAAAAGTCTTATTTTTACAAAAATTAAGAACAGGGTAAAATACATTTTAAAAGTTTAAACGTTCTCATGAGAAATTGGCAGTGATTTAGGATTGCCTAAGCAACTGCAGACAACATCACTGCAGTAGGCCACTGCAGTTTCATTTTGAAACTTGCAGTGAATTGAGGGTGGGAAAGATCTGGACAAGATACAAAGACAAGAAGAAAGACTGCGGGGGTAGGGGGCAAAGTAGGGTTGCCAACCTCCAGGTGGTGGCTGGAGATCTCCCGCTATTACCACTTTTTTCCAAGTGACAGAGATCAGTTCCCCTGGAGAAAATGGCCGCTTTGGAAGGTGGACTCTATGGCGCTATACCCCATTGAAGTCCCTCCCCTCCCCAAGACCCACCCTCCTCAGGCTCCACCCCCAAGCTAAAGTGGAGAGAAGGAATAAAAATGAAATGAAAGAGAGGTTAATGGGAGCTGGAGAGAAGCTCTGAGGTAAAGAAAAGGACGAATGGAGGGAAAACTGCAGATGAGAGGGGACGAAGAAAGGTAGGTGGGAAGGAAGGAAGGAAGGAAGGAAGGAAGGAAGGAAGGAAGGAAGGAAGGAAGGAAGGAAGGAAGGAAGCTGCAGGGACTGAGAGGGAGCAGAGATAGCCTGGGGAGGAGGACCAATCCTCACAGGCCCTCCACATGTTATTATTCAACATGTTATTATTTATTATTCAAACATTTATTCTCCATGTAGAAAAAAGGGAAGAATACAGATATAGCTAGATACAATAATTGTAATTCATACAAGTAGTTATGCATAATTCAGCAAAGACTTCTGCATACTTATTTATTATTATTATTATTATTATTATTATTTTAATATCTGACCTTTCTCCCCAATGGGGATCCAAAGAAGCTTACATTGTTCTCCTCTTCTCCATTTTATCCTCACAACAACCTTGTTTTAGCCTCACAACAGCCTTCCTAAAGGCACCTGGTTGGCCACTGTGTGAACAGACTGCTGGGTGTGATGGACCTTGGTCTGATCCAGAATGGCCTTTCTTATGTTCTTATGTTAATAAAAAAGAGTAAGTGTGCAGTAGCACCTTAAAGATTAACAACATTTCTGGCAGGGTATGAGCTTTTGTAAATCACAGATCACTTCTTCAGATACCTTCAGATGAAGAAGTGAGCTGTGACTCACGAAAGCTCATACCCTGCCAGAAATTTTGTTAGTCTTTAAGGTGCTACTGGACTCTTACTCTTTTTTACTGCTACAGACAGACTAACATGGCTACCCATCCTGACCTATGCGGTAGGTTAGGCTGAAAGTGTGTATCACCCAGCAAGCTTCCATAGCAGAATGGGGATTTGAACCCAGATCTCTCAGATCCTAATCCAACACTTTAACCACTTCACCACAATGTAGTAGTTTAGACTATGCCTACTGGATGCGTCTGTTGACCTTTTACAATACTGTACTCTTAATATTTTTACAGACCAACCTAAAGCTTAAACACAATGGGTTGGGTTCTATGAACTGCAAGTACAAAGAGCTTACAGAGGCAGATCGTTCCTCACCTTCTCTTCTCCCAACAGCTCTTTGTGACCCTCAAAAACCCAGTCCCGAAGATCGGGGAAAAAGGTGTCATGCAGTGGGGCGGCTGTAGTAAATAACATAGAGCCAGGCAAAATCATCTTCTGTCTTCTGGTAGCTGAGGAAGCAGGTGGCTCAATTAAGGCACAATACTAAGCCATGGTTTGCTGGTATATGAATTATCCTTGAAGAAGCTTCAGGGTTGCTTGTGTAGTCCCTGCTCCACCCCCCTTCCCCTCATGCAAAAAAGAGATAATTATCTATTTTTGGGTTCACAGAAAACCATAATTTGTGTTGCATCTAAACTGGCAAATTATGAGTTAGGCTTGACCTACAAACTAAGATTCCAAATTATGGTTTGTTCATGCTTGAATTGCAATGTACTGGGGCTGCCACTAAAAAGGCCCCACATTCTTCTCACCAAGAAGTAAAATGGAAATATAGCACAAATGAAAGTTAGGTACATACAACTATGCCTTACTGTTAAGATTCACATTTTGTAGACTAGTTTTCAAATATTACAGGGCATTCTTGTATCAGGAACTCACCTTATGTCCTTGTATTCCTTTAGGACCCTAAAGGTAGACAATCGTTCATTTATAATCATTCATTTATACTTCCAAAGTATAGTAATACATAATCTAAACTTGATACCCAATCTTTCATACTCAAATTGCCTCACAAAATCAAAGTTATATATGTAATTTCCAAATTAAAATTCTCTCAAGACGGAGTATAATTTATTTGCCCTTGAAAACAAACCCAACCGCTAACAGATGAATGAATTCATCTAAAACTGTAGAATATACTCTTCCCTCCCCTTTCTCCCCATTAAATATCCAGTCATGCCCTTGAAAAAAAAGTATTTGTGATCACACTACAAGCAAGCCTATATTCAGATTTCCAGCTTTGCAATCTCTTCTTAGTTAAAGCTTCTATTATGCATTCTGTATTGGGTCCAAAGTAGTGCTTGAGCAAGCAAGTGAACGGAATGAATTTCCCCCCTCAAGCAGCAGTACCTCATGCTGATCCTAAGAGTTCCCTGACTCTTAGGAGCATTTTGAGAAGCATGCCATCCAAAAAGCTGTTCCTAATGGTCAGGGGAGGTGGGAAAGATCTGGTCTGTGAGTTCAGCTGTTAGTGATCTTTTGGTTCCAATCTTCTATACTCAAAACAGATCCAAATTCCACATGTCCTTAGGATCTGATCTAATAGCTAAAGATATTAAAGAAAAGGCTTCACTGTGGATTTTTCTTACATATATTCAGTGGGATCAATCTTGTTGTCAAGTACATGAAGTCTGGGCAATAACTTCCTGACATTTAATGTACTTAGATCACAGATACTAAGAAATTCCAGATATGTGTCCTTCTCAGTGCAATAGCCACCATGCACATATGTAATGAAGGATCTGTGACTTTAGTTATCCATTCTGTTAACAAGTTTACCTATCTCAAGGACAGCCAGATTAGAATCTAGTAGCAGGTTAGAGACCAACAAAAATTTTGGGGTATAAGCTTTTGAGAACCAAAGCGCCCTTTGTCAGATACCCTCGCTAGTAGAAGAAGAGATGGTTTTTATATGCCAATTTTCTCTACCTTTTAATGAGAATCAAACCGACTTACAATCTCCTTCCCTTCCTCTCCCCACAACAGACACCTTGTGAGGTAGGTGGGGCTGAGAGAGTTCTGAGAGAACTGTGACTAGCCCAAGGTCACCCAGCTGGCTTCATGTGTAGAAGTGGGGAAACCAACTGGTTCACTAGATTAGCATCCACAGCTCATGTGGAGGAGTGGTGAATCAAACCCGGTTCTCCAGATTAGGGTCCTCCGCTGATGGTACCTGATGAAGGAAGCTTTAACTCTCAAAAACCTATTCCCCAATATCTTGTTGGTCTCTAAAGTGCTACTAAACTTGAATCTAGCTCTTCCACTGAAGACCAACACAGCTACCCTCTGAATCTATCTCAGGGAGTAATTTTCATAAAAACATGGGAAACCTGTTGTAGATTTTTGGCCTCCAGTGTTTCAGCCATGAGTCTTGCTTATCCCTAAAAACAAGAATCATCAAATAGAAAAAACAAAACACCTGTAACACTGATTGAACTCATGACATGGTTTTATTACACCAGTTCAGTGATCTTCATTAGATCTGAATTCTAACACACGAGTGAAACTGGGATATGACTCCCTGGGCAGGGCCATGTGGACCCTAAATTGGCAATATCAGAGCCACATTCCAAGTCAGAAAACTGTTTTCATAAGACTTACCGCGGGGCCTGGTAGACCTGGTAAGCCTGGAGGTCCTGGTTCAGCTATGACCTGCACCTATGAATTTTGTTACACAATAAAATGTCATGACATAATACAGGCTATAGATGTTAAAAATATTCAGAGTGATTTCTCTGTTAAGATAATAAAGAACAATCAAATACATAGAGGGAAGAAAATTTTAACAAGATATCTTGAAACAGTAAAAGTTGCATTATAATGGGTATGATCCACTTCACTTCAGGAACTACACCTATCTATTTAGGAATTCCTGGGGTTCCAACAAAAAGGCAGAGGGGGCATCGTGGCAGGGGGAATGGGAGGTTTGTGCACACCTCCCATAGCTCCATTCAGTCCTCCCACTCACTTTGATCCAAGTGACTTCTATTCAGTGAAGGTGCTAAATGGGAATACAGGATGTACACACAGATGTATTCCCCCAACCAACTTTTATTGCTATCTATGTGCAAGCTTGTATGTGGGTAGAGAGGAGAAAGCATGCCTTCACTGAGCATAAGAGAATCCTCTACATATGGGCACTGTGCCTACAATGTACTGGATCACGCCCAACGTGTTGAACAAATGTCATTTACTACAGTCAGAAATTATAAAACCCGAAGTAGTTAATACGCATTGTTAAAATGCAGTGCATGATATGGTCACAAAATGTTAACCAGTTGTCTTGTTTTCTTGGGAATGCTTATCGTAGACTTTAAAAGTTCCTATTTTGATGAACATATTTTGATGAACATAAAATAAAACCATGTCTCTACCAGAAGGTAAAGAACAAATATCTTGTGTACACTAGTGTCAAGAAGTTGAGGTCCCTCAATTTCTTGGGTTTCATTATTTCCTTGGTTCAGGCCTGGAGGCCTATGAGTTTTGTGCTATTGGGATGTTAGAACAGTAAAATAGTTCCATTTTGAAACCTGCTTCTGGGGAAGGAATAAGATAGGCATCCAGCTGCTACTCGTTAAAGCCTCCTCTCCCCTTTTTGGAATGCAAGGCTGTGTGTTGTCACGGTAACTAATCGGTCAGCCACTATCTTAATGTTTGTGATGACATTCAGGTGCAGGGAGTTCTGCAGGCTTCACCACCTGAATGCATCAATGAGTGAGTCAGCATTCTGACCAAGCGATTAATTAACAGCTAATTACTTTCGTTTTCTCAATTGGCCTCTATGAGCTCATGCCATTGAGAAAACGAATATAAGGACAGACCAGTCCTGAGCAAATTATGCACGCTTTGGGGTACAGCAGGAGAGCTGTGCTGGCGGCATCAGAACCCATTTGATTTTGGCCCTTGAGGGAGAAACTCTGGTCAAGCTGACCTTTTGGAGAAACCTTTGGACAACCTTTTGAAACTCTTGTATGCTGAAAGAACTCTTGAAACTGGTAACTATCAGAACATTGCTTTTGAGAAGCCTTGCCAATCTCTTGAATATTAGAAACTGAAATATTGTATGAGTTAGCTATGCTAAATCATTTTGTTATTTTCTTGCTTAAAACTTCATGACTTTTATTTCCTGTAACCAGCATAAATCTTATAAAATAAATCATTAGCCTTTTAAATTGGCTGTGTCTATGATTCTGGGATTCCAAGCCTAAATCTAAGTGCCTTGTGTGTGTGTGAGTGTGAAACCACCTACCAAAACCTAAAACCTTTTGTGAGTGTAATCTTCCCCTAGCAAGGCCTCTATCTCGCAGGGTAAGCGTTGCACTGAATTTGAAGCTTGGTAAGGGTTGCCCTGAACTCTTGCCTGGAGGTTTAACTTTTGGTTCAGGGCTGGTGGCAGCTACTCATTGGACTTGGGGCGAAAGCCTGGAGTTTAATGTTTTGCTTTTTGGGAAACTTTTGACCAAACCAAAGCAGCCCAACTGGTGGAGGACGGTTGGAGCTCTTTGACAACTAGGAGGGCCAAACTGGATTTTCAGCTTTTCCAAACCTGGAAATGACTCAGAATGGCTGAAAAATAGGAAGCAGAGAGTAGGAATCAATGGTCAGTTCTCACAATGGCGGGATGTGAGCAGTGGGGTGCCTCAGGGATCTGTGTTGGGACTGGAGCTTTTCAACCTTTTCATCAATGACCTGGAGTTGGGGTTAAACAGTGAAGTAGCCAAGTTTGCAGATGACACCAAATTACTTAGGGTGGTTAAAACAAAATCGGACTGTGAAGAGCTCCAGAAGGATCTCTGTATACTGGAAGAATGGGCATTAAAATGGCAAATGAGATTCAATGTGAGTAAGTGTAAAGTGATGCATATTGGGACAAAAAATCCCAACTTCATGTATACACTAATGGGATCTGTGCTGGCAGCAACAGACCAAGAAAGGGATCTTGGGGTGGTAGTGGATATCTCAATGAAGATGTCAACCCAGTGTGCGGCTGCTGTAAAAAAGGCAAATTCCATGCTGGCCATAATTAGATGAGGAATAGAGAATAAAACTGCTGATATCATACTGCCCTTGTACAAATCTATGGTGAGACCACACTTGGAATACTGTGTACAGTTCTGGTCACCGCACCTAAAAAAGGATATTACAGAGCTTGAGAAGGTGCAGAAAAGAGCAACCAAAATGATTAGGGGACTAGAGCAACTGTCCTATGGGGAGCGGTTAGAACGCTTAGGGCTGTTTAGCTTGGAAAGAAGGCGGATGAGGGAAGACATGATAGAAGTCTATAAAATTATGCATGGTTTGGAGAGAGTGGACAGGGAGAAGCTTTTCTCCCTCTCCCATAATACTAGAACACGGGGTCATCTGCTAAAGCTGGAGGGTGAGAGATTCAAAACAGATAAAAGGAAGTATTTTTTCATACAACGCATAGTTAAATTGTGGAACTCCCTGCCCCAGAATGTGGTGATGGCTGCCAGCTTGGAGGGCTTTAAGAGGGGAGTGGACATATTCATGGAGGAGAGGGGTATTCATGGCTGTTAGTTAGAATGGATACTAGTCATGCTGCATACCTATTCTCTCTAGTATCAGAGGAGTATGCCTATTATTTTGGGTGCGGTGGAACACAGGCAGGATGGTGCTGCTGCAGTAATCTTGTTAGTGGCTTCCTAGAGGCACCTTGTTGGCCACTGTGTGAACAGACTGCTAGACTTGATGGGCCTTGGTCTGATCCAGCAGGGCCTTTCTTACGTTCTTAACGGAGTGGGCAAGACACAGCAAAAAAACTAGCAAAACCCCCTCACATCTACCTGCGCCTTCTACTAGCGGAGTGCTGAATCCAACTGCACATTATATGTACTAATTTCATTGCAAAACGCAAGAGCTACTTTTGCAGAGCAGATGCCTTAACTGAAAACAAAAGTTCTATTTCACATAAACTTGTCAACTTTTTGTATCGATTTGACATTCAGGAGTTGAAAACTTACAAGATCCGGTTCACAGGGTGCACCAGGTTCTCCTTTTGGTCCATCAATTCCCTAGTAAAAAAAGAAAGAGAGTTATGAATGCATTTCTAGATAAAGAAGCAAACGCTATCTGTTCCCCTGTCTTAGATGCCTTACTTTAGTTCTCCCCCCACTAATTTTTAGTGGGGATTTCCTATGGAAGATGGAGCTCCTTTTGGCTTTTATTTTATGCTAACCACTGGAAAATCGAATCGCATTTACTCTATAATGGAAGATTCTATCTGGGAAATAGGGCAGTATGTCAGCTTGTAGAACTGTTAGTGGCAATGTACAGTGTGTTTGTTACATCCTATGTTGCATATAAAAAGACTGTTTTATGCACACTGTTAATGGCATGAGAGCTATTTCTTGTGGTGAGATGTTGTGTACTGATAACTGAAAAGCACCTTGGTGGGAATGATCACACAAATCCTTCCCTGTCAATTATCAACATCCCTCCTGAGAAGGACAACTAATTTATTTATTTACATTATGTTCACCTATCTCACTGGGACTCAAGGCGGATTACACAGTGCAAGTCAATACAATCAATAGCTGGGACATCCAATAAATAATGCAATAGGGTTTGGATTTCAGAAATTTGAAAACAAGCAGAAATTCAATACACAGCTGAAACAATGCTGAAATAAAGCATAAGCACTTAAACATGACTCGTTAAACAATGCAGAAATTACCTGGAAGAAGCATGCTTACAGAAACAGACAAATATGCAGTACTATAATCTGCAGTTCCCATTCCTTGTTCATGTGGCTCTGGTTTTCCAACCCATACCAAAGCTGTGTAGGATCTCACCAAACGAAAGTGGACCCTATCTGACTAGCTGTACGCTTGCAAGGGTCTGAAGTAGGGTTGCCAACCTGCAGGTGGGGCTTGGAGATCTCCCAGAATTACAACTGATCTCCGGACTACAGAGAAAATGGCTGATTTGGATGGTGGATTCTATAGTATTATACCTCGCTGAGGTCTCTTCTTTCCTCAAACTCTACTCTCCCCTGGCTCCACAGCCAAAATCTCCAGGAATCTCCCAACCCAGAGTTGGCAACCTGAATCTGAAGACATGCCTATCTACTATTTCAGGCACTCAGCTGTGGATGTACCTCATGGCTGCCTGAGAATTAAGGCATCCATATTTATATGAACTATAAAAGGATGCCTCTTTAATAGTAACATTACATGGTTATGTGGAAGGGTTGACTTTACCTTGTGTTGAACAGCTACTATGGTATTCACTGCTTCCTGCGTTAGCACTGCTAACAGAAAAGAGAGAATGCCAATTTGTTGTCACCTTATATAGGAAGTGCCATTTTTGCAAGTGTCCATAGGTCTTCCCTAGGCTCCTTACACTGTGGGACTATGTGCCTCTGCTCCCTCCTCATATAATTTAATTGCTCCCAACTTCATGTGGAAGAACAAGCAAGGACAGTGGCCTTTTTAAGGCCTTATTTGCAAGTAAAAGTAGTTCCATTAATCTCCTCAAAGTGGTACCTGTGAAAATGAATGTTTTATAGCATGGAAGCAATCACTAGCAGTCATAGCATAATTATAATGATGAATCTGTACTGAAGACAGACATACCGGTGGACCAGACAAGCCCATTTCGCCTATCTCTCCTTTATGTCCCATTAATCCAGGGCTTCCTTGTTCTCCTTTCATTCCTTTAGGACCCTAAAATGTAAACAAAAGAGTAGATACACTTTCATTAGCAGTATGCTTTCTGTTCTCTTCTCACTAGCCATTAATCTTACAGGGGAACACATACATTCTGCGTGTGTACTCAAACTTTCTTTCAGAAGCTATCCTTTCCCCAGGCATCTCAAATTGCTCTTAAAACCTGTAGCAAAGGGATTTGGAGGGATTAGTATGACAGCTTTTCAGAAGAGAAGTCAGGGCAACATAGTACTTACTGTACATAAACATTGGGGTAAATTCCTTTTTAAAAGTTTCTATAAACTGGAATAATCATCTGATAATACAGTTTTGCAGATAAGACTAGAACATGCTCCAGCCCACAAAAACGTTCAGTTGCCCACATGTGTAACTGAGGACCTTGAGTGGGGGGTCTTGCCTCAAAAGAATCTATATATATCATGGAAGGGTAGGCCAAAGCTGCACTAATTGCAAGGCTATTATCTCAATATGTAGCTCCTTCACGAATAATTTGTATCTATTCTTCCTCTCCTCAACCTTCTCTTGCTGTGAAATTGCCATTTCAAGACTAAGTTCACCAACACATTCAAAGGTAATTTTGTCAAGTGCCAAAAGAAATCACTGGGCTACTGTGATGTATCAGAAGCCTGGAGGGCCAAAGAACTCTGGCTTCCCATTCATTACAACAAGTAAGTTCAAATTCAACATATGACTTAAAACAAAACAAGAGAATTGCAAAATGAGAAAGGAGCAGATAGTAAGTTAGCATATTAACAGTAAATTATCCATGGGGGAAACTGGCAAAGCAGTTTCTGGATCTCGATCAGGATCTAACCTGAGGGTGAAGAGGGCTGATATTAAATGCTACACAACACTGTAAGCTACACAACTCATTGTGTATTCCCAGTTTGAAATGTCAGTAAAGAGGGGACACAGACAGGACATAATTCTTGCTTACAGAGGGGGGGGGGGCTCCCTTTCTTGCTTACAGACAGCCGGCTAACCTAAAACAACTTCTCACCCATGATGATAAACTACTTAACAGGAACATGGACTCTGGCACCAAGGCCTGCAACAAACCAAGGTGCCAACTTTGCCCTCATATAGATTCTAGGAACATCATCTCTGGATCCACCAATGTCAGCCATACTATCTCAGGTTCATACTCCTGCTCATCTTCTAATGTGATTTATGCCATCACATGCCAGCAATGCCCTTCCACAATCTACATTGGACAAACAGGTCAGTCTCTTAGACAAAGATTAAATGGACATAAGTCTGACATCAGAAACCACAATATTCAAAAACCAGTGGGAGAACATTTCAAACTTCCAGGACATTCTGTTGCAGATTTAAGAGTAGCAGTTCTCTTACAAAAGGATTTCAACGGGAGATTGGAAAGAGAAACTGCTGAATTACAGTTGATATTCAAACTAAAGACAATGCATTTACCTGGGCTGAATAAAGACCTTGCATTCATGGCTCATTACCAATGCTGATTTCTCCACACCCATCTCTCCCCTGGACATCACAGACTCTTCTGCATACCACACCTAAGCCCATTACGCCTGCTATTCACATTTACATACTGTTAACATTTACATACTAATGCTTGTCTGAATTAACTCTCCTCTACTTAAAGACAGATGGATTCACAATCTAGCTGTATCTGAAGAAGTGAGCTGTGGCTCATGAAAGCTCATACCCTGCCAGAAAATATTTTTGTTGGTCTTTAAGGTGCTACTGGACTCTTGCTCTTTTCTATTAGGACATAATTCTGTTTGGGTGGCAGAATCTAAGGCAGCTAGGGTTGCCAGCTCCAGGTTGGGAAATACATAGAGATTTTGGGAGTGGAGGAGGGTGGGATTTGGGGAGGGGAGGGGAGGGACTTCAATGGGGTATAATGCCATAGAGTCCACCTTCCAAAGTGGCCATTTTCTCCAGGTGAACTGATTTCTGTTGCCTGGAGATCAGTTGTAATCCCAGGAGATCTCCAGATACCACCTGGTGGTTGGCAACCCTAGAGGCAGTAGCAGGTGAGGCTTCCCTGACAGGCAAAGACTACAGAGGCATGAAGAGGAGAGGCCTTCCCAGGCCAGGTTTTCACCAGTTTGCTGTTCTCTAAATACTCAAAGCCCACTCTGCTCCCTCAGAAAGTTCCAGCAGGTAGGCTCCTTAGGATTCCAGGAAGCTTTGACTTTTTGTGAAGCAGTTTTATCAAGTCTGATAAGAATGTCCCATTTGTCAGGTCATCAGAAGGTGCTGAGCTAATGCTGGACATTTTGATAGAGATTGCAGCTGTTCGAGCCAACTTCCCCATACCCACTCTCCCCCTCAAGCATTTTCCATATTCACTAGTTTAAATAATCTTGTATATCTATAACATGCACTGGTGGAAATCAGGATTTGCGCACAGACAGACAGACGGACGGACGGACAGATAGACATAGTAGATACAGAGAGGTAGAGGTATACACATACTGGTAGACCAGTCATGCCAGCTTCTCCTATGTGTCCTTTCTGTCCCATTGTCCCAGGGCTTCCTTGGTCTCCTTTTGATCCTTTAGGACCCTGAAATTTAAGCAAAAGAGATTCATTGGATGATACATTTCTAATAATGTTTCAGCACTGCTTCCTGAGAGTATATTAAACTTTGTTGCTATAATAAACAGGTATAGCTGAGAATCAAAGACTGATTATAATAATGTAATATAAATTAATAGATCAAGGGAACATGGCAATTTAATTTTGAAGACACTGGAATAGCTGTTAAGCATGCAGTCTTCAACCACAAATATGAATAATTATTTCCGATATAATAAAGATTTTGATGGTCAGTTTGATTCTGATATATAAACACTTATCCTGTACACACTGTTAAATACTTATTATTAATTCATTTATTGACTGGAAAATATACAAAATATCTTGTATGTTTAATATTTTTGATATTAAAATATCAAAATATCTTGAATATTTAATAAATACTCAGATGGATAGGGTGATCATGTGATACTGCCACTGTGTCCTCTACCTTTGTGGAGAGATAGTGGGGGCAGACAGCCCATTCCTTAGGTGGGGGGCTGAAAGTGCTCTGGAGGCGGCATGAACCCGCCGCCAGCGTAAGTGGCCTCTTATCAAAGTGTAAGAGGCACTTATACTGGTGGCAGGAGCAGTTCCGTTGGTGCCTGGGCGCCGCAGAGCTACATGCCACTCCTCCACTGCCACAGTCTCTCCGGGACCTCAATCCCGGAAGAGAAACGTGGTGCTGGCGTCGGGAGCATTCCCGGGGTGTTCCTGGGGGTGGAGCTGACAGTAGTCAGCTTCCAAAGCCCCTCCAGCCCAGGAATGGCCCCTCCAGCAACAGCGTCATTCTCCCAGGGTTTTTTTTCTGGCACAGCATCACTGTTTTCTATGGGGGGGAAAGCCCCATTTTCTTTTTTAAACTTTAAAAAAGGCTTTTTTAAGCCTTGCAGCAGCTGGGAAACCTCTTTGGAGACGCTGTGGCATCCTCGGCTATAGTGTCTCCGGCCACCACAAGGCTCAGGAATGAGCTGCAAAACTTGCAACATACCAGAGAAAGGAGCCAGCACTGCTATAAAATGATGCAGTACTTCCTAGTAGGAGTTGTCACAAATCCTCTTCTATATAATCTCTCACACACTCCCGTACTCCACGTAAGGATTTTTTTGGCCCAGAACTTTGGCACCTACTTATATTTCAACTGTGAAGAATATTTGGCATTCGTGAATATTATTTTTGGGGTATAAGCTTTTGAGAGACAAGAAAGCTTATACCCTGAAAATCTTGTCTCTAAGGTGCTACTGGACTCGAATCTAGCTCTTCTACTGCAGACCCACATGGCTCCTTGTTAAATTATCCCCTTATTTATATTTAAATTCAGACCATTCCAGTGAGCAAGGTATATTGTGGCATCCTGACAGCCCAAGGCTACTCTGATACACCAAGCAAGGTGTTCAGGACTGGAGCAAGTGTGCAGGTATGGAACACGGCTGTATAGCCAGAGACAAAAGGGGTCTCCTGGCATCCATCTTGTGTGCCAAGCTACAGAGCCAACTGGGCAAGTTCAGGATTGTTTGCCTATTTCCCCTTGGGAGGACACCAGGTGTAACCTGGACATAAAAGGACAAAAGCCAGACTTATTCAGCGTTTGTTTAGCCCTCTCCTGCAGCAGATAAAGCACACCTCAGTAATCTCATCCGAGACAGAACTCCATTGAGACAATTGGGATGGACACAAATTAACTCATCAAGTTGCTAACTGAGCCCTTTGACTCACCCTATCTTTCCCCTGACAGTTTCCCAGACCTCGCCCTCAAATGGAAATCTATAGCTGATACTTGGGGGTACTCAGCCCAAAGTACCTAAGGCTTTGTTTCTGATCTATCTCAACTCCTGTTCTTTTCTCACCCCAACTCCCTAGACTCATCAAGAGCAATCAGTCCTTTTGGTCACTGGCAATGACAGGCTATTTCCAGACATTGCCGGGCATAGTGAAACCATACCTACAACTCCTATTTGGGGTATAAATATCTACCCATTCACCATGGCAAACTGCTGGCATTTTTCCTTGGATCAAATACGTGAGCAGTGTACTTGCATGTACAGTTTTCCTTCGCTTTCCTTACAAGAAAAGCTGGTCATTAGTCGTCTCCACACAGCTGCCTCTATCTGGACCTCCCTGGATCAGTAAATATGCTTTCCCCTGGGAACCTTTAATCCTCATGTCTACCCCCTCAAACCTTTATTTTCCTAGTTCTGAATGTATTGGGATTTGTGTGTTTTTCTGTGAGCGTGTATAGAAATTTGATTACTTTTAACAAACCCTTAAAATTTATAAAAGCTTCTTTATTGGGAACCTTTTCCACTGATGCACTCATCCCTGTAAAAATAGGTTCAAAGATTCCAACACCAACCTCTCGCAAAGCTCTACCAGTCTCCTAGCTAATTTCCCCCAATAAAAGGAGACCCCACTATTTGGCATAACAGGCAAGATACAAATTTTGCTGCATAAATTCAAAATGCCTGGTACAGTAAAATAGTAATTAACAAGCGATATATGTAAAAGGCAAGCGAGGAAGGAAGAAGAACAAAAGAAAATATCTGCAAAATTGTTCATGTGTTCATGCTTGGTATTAAAGATGACATGCTTTACACTACTTGAATGATTCCCTAGAAATTCTTTCCTGTTACAAACTTCTGCCATATCATATAATATCTAAATAAATATACCTTCTCACCATCAACCCCAGGTGGACCAGGCAACCCAAGCTCCCCCTAAGGAAAAAAAATATAAAGAATAAATTAGGACGATAAATAAACCCAAAACCAGCCCAACAAAAATCACATTCCCCAAAAGAACTGTCCATTCCTCTTGGATTAAACATTTCAGTCAACCTCAATAGTTTAAAGAGCATAAACAACTTTACGGTATTTTAACAGAAATTCTAGTTGCCACTGCAACACTGTTGCCAAGGCAACATTGTTACACTGTTGTAAATCCATTTAAGTTAATGGGCTTGGGAGGGTGTAACTCTGCTTGGGATCGCCTATTAATCGATCAGAATTTGTGTTGTTCCATAGGAAATACTCTGAACGTGTACAAATATAATAACGAATTAAAATATTTATTCCTATTTGAAAACAATTGAGACTAAATGATATGAAGTCCAACCTTTGAATTCTGAACAAAAGTGTGCCGTGAACTGAAAATAATTGAGACTAAATGATATGAAGTCCAACCTTTGAATTCTGAACAAAAGTGTGCCGTGAACTGAAAAAACAGGATTCCATACATGAAAAAATTTTTTTTTTGCTAGACTTGAATACCCATGCTTCTTCAGAACATAACATGACACCATTACAACAGCCTCTAAGGGCTTCTAGAGTTATGACTGCTTGTAAACTAGAAGTGCTTTATTGACAAATCCCAGTTCATACCATTGGAGAACTTACAATGAGAAACAAGATATATTAATTGCTGCAATATTTTATAATCTAATAATTCCCCTCCTGTTGCTCTTTGAAAATTTAAATTCACTATCCACAACTCTGATCACTATAATGCTTCAAAAATTAATGCTTCAATTAATTTTTAAAAAATTGCATATGAACTAAATGTAGTGTCACTACGTTCAGTAGACGGTACAGAGCAAAATATGTTTTGTATAAAGAGAATGAAATCCAACCTTCGGTCCTGGGGAACCTGGTGGGCCCGGTGGCCCTTGAGGACCTGGTGGCCCCTAGAATAAAGGAGAATAAGCTGTCTGTGCATTGCTGTTTAAAGTCTAGATTAAATTTCTGAAATAACAATGTACCATCTCATTCTTTAATGATCAAACAGTACCATTTTTAAACACATAGAAAATGCCACTTGGGAAGTTGTTGTGGGGGAACAGGGACAATTAGGTACTAAGAAACAATAAAATAATTTGATCTAAACAATGGAAAGAAGTGGGCAGGATCTCAATGATCCTCTCCAGCTTTCTCCATCTGTCTTTGGGGAAGCTGTCAGAACTTGCACCAATCAGAGCCTGGCTTACTTGGCTACTTCTCACATGATGGACTATGTAGCCAGGGTCATAATTGTGAAAAACACCCTCATGATTTGAAAACCAAGAATAAGTCAGGTATGAATTATCAGATTCCAGACCCAAGCCTCAAACTGAAAGTCTATGGCTTCTGTCTCCCATAACAGATATTCAGGCACTGCACTGAGGGAAAACCCTTCTTGGTAGCTTAATTAACCCAATGTAACAGCAATGGGCGTAATCTCACCCTTGGTGATTTCAGTGGAAGATTTAAGGAAGTGAACAAATCATGCCCAGAGAGTTTGCAAAGAAAACAAATGATCACAGCATCAATATTGAGATTTAATAAGCCAAAGGAACTGAACAACAAAGCAAGTAATGCATTCAGGGTTTCATGATCAGTATTGCTTGACATACATCAATCGCATTGCAAAAGATACACGCTCAGGGATTATCAGTCATTATTTCATTAATAAAAACCAAATGTTTGGCAAAACTTGCTAAAGACCTTACATCCAGAGAGCACCCAAGCCACATGCTAGGTCATTCCAACAAACCAATTCAAGCAGGCATCTGGCATACAGCTATTACCGTCAATTTGAGTTTCCCTGTAGCCTGTTATAAAACAATTAGGGTGGTTTTCAAATGCATCTGGAACTGAATATTTATGCTGCTCAACTGTTTTGACATTAGCTAAAATGGCAGGATTAAAACACAATCTTTTCTCAAAAGAAAAATAATACCATTTGGACAATTCTTTTTGCAGGGAACATGACTGAATGTCTCCCCACCCATACTGCTATCAGTTTCCTGATAGCCTTCATTCATAGACAGAAGTTACTTGTTAGAGAACACCTTTCTAATAGTTTCATTTGTGAGTCACTTGGAGGAGCTGTTTGTCCACATAACACATACAACTGGGTAAAAATGCAGGCAGCCATAACTGAACAATACCTGATTCTCCCTCGAAAGGTCCCTGGCTTTCTCCAGATGTTTCTGAATTTGCCTGCAGTTGTGCTAGCAGCTGCCTGCAGCTGCTGCTAGAGACAGTTTGGTTGTCAGTACGATGAACAGTGAAGGTTTGTGTTTTGTTTAGTTTTTGTTCACTAGTTTTCACTCATACAGAACCAACACAGGGATCAAGATATGGAGATATAGCACCAGAAGAACAACTGCACCGGTCTGGTACAGACAGTACAGAAGACACCATATTTGAACCTCACTTCTTTACAGAACCACTAGGCGTCTTTCCCCCCTGTAATGTTATTGTGTCTCCATCATTCTTATTTCAAGGCCCTTTGGCATTGGTTGTCCTTCACTGCTGACAAGTGAATAGCAGCCTTCCTCACTGGCTGTAAAACTGTCACAAAAAAGACCAGTGTGCACGTGCACTTCCTTTTTATACATGCAAATGGATTCTTTGGACCCTGAACAAAACCCCCAAGTTGGTTGTGTGCAAGTTGGTTGTATGCATTGATCCTGGCTGATCAATTCCTCCATCAGAAGTGGCATTATCACATTATAGCATAAAAGTTACCTTGAGAGCTTCCAAGATTCTACCATCATAGTCAATTACTACAGTATCACCCTGTTCGCCTTTCATGCCTGGAGGGCCCTGCAAAAAAGAAAAAAAAAGCGAAGAAAGGTAATCATGAATACCAAGGTGGAAGACATAACAATCTGCTTTTCATACAATTTTAAGAAGCCAAATTAATTCTAATGCAGAACTGAAAGAGTTCAGTACTTTGATTGCCAGTCATGATCATTATTATCCACTGTAGGAAGACCCATGCCACACCTGCACTGCAACAATCCCACTTAGTTCCATAACATCAAAATCACAAGATGCCATAGTCCCGCTGCACACCGCTTTTCAGCGTTTAGTTTCAATTTGTTCACTGTTAGCTAATTAGCTATCATGGCCAGGCAGCGATTCAGGACCTCTACCGCTTCACCAGCAGATTTGGAAAAGGATATATACAGCTGAGTATCATCAGCATATTGATGACAACTAACCCCAAAGATATGAGTGATTTGTCCTAAGGGCTTTACATAGAGAGTGAAAAGCATGGGGGATAGAATTGCTCCCTGTAGATTCTTGGCACCTCAGTATGAAAGGTAAAGATGAGACACACAAACCGCCATTAAGGATTATCAACAGCCTGTCAAAGAGTCATCACTAGTATCCATCCCCAACTGTACATCCACAAACAAAAGTCAAAAAGACAGATTCTCATGAAATAATTTTCTACTGAAAATTTATATAGCTGTCAATTGAGCTGATCTGACAGCAAAGGTTTATCTAATGCAATCTACTGCTCTCCTCCTTGCATAACACAGCATACATTTCTCCTAATGACATTAAACTAATAAAGTTGCTTAATGACTGAGTATCTACTTCAGTGAAAAAAATGAAAGGAATTCATACCCTTGGCCCAATGTGTCCATCTGCTCCCCTTTCACCAGATTCACCCTAAAAAACCCATATTTATTATTTTAGAGTATTAATTCAGTGATAGTAATGTGTCTTGAGGTGCACAACACAAACAGCAGCAGCTTTTAAAGACTGCATCAGCCGAATCAGATAGAAGGCACTAAAATCTCCTGCAGACAGTTGGAACCCTTTGAACATTACAAACACCACACTGCTCAAAAGCCAAGCCACTTTTAAACAACTATGAAATTAACACGACAAATATTAAAAACAAAGAAACAACACCTCCCAAAAGCCAACAACCCAACGACAGCCTGGCAGGTCAGCATTACAAATCAAGATTATCATCACATTTTGAAAGGAGAGCACTTGAGGATATTCTCATGCACACAAAAAAATGATCCACCAAAGTGTGATATATGGTTTGATGCGAATTCCATGAAACCCAGTCTAATAGTAATAAAAAAGAATAGCAACTTGGTTAAATTGCCTTTGCATAAACAAACTATTTTCCCCTTTTAGCTATAATTTGTTTATTTCTAGGCTAAGGCTCATGGACGATCATTCCATCATTGCTAAAATGTTGCATCTTAGTGTGAAGACATGTAAAATTGAATGATTGTTCACGCCTGGATCTTTCATAACTGTTGTCATAACTGAAGTCACTAACAAGCATGCCAGTGAACTGAATCCTGGTTCAAGGTATCTGTCTTGCAGCTCCCGTATTGACCTGCCACAATCTCCACCTTCTTAACAAAGGCTAACAAAGGACACTGCAGGCTGTGTGCCAGAGACAGGAAGGCTAACAGCTTGAAACAGTGTTCAGTTTGCTGGCATGCTAATCTGTCAGTTCAATTATGAAGCTGGACTCATGGTGCAAGTCATGGACATGATGAGATTCCACTGCTTTTATTGCATAGAATATAAAGGCATTAATATAGAACTGTAAATACATCATCCTTAATCCCTTCTCAAAAACTATATCAGTTTAATGTATTTTATACATACTCCTAGTCTCTGCTAGAGTGGGCGAACCTATTAAGATGGTCCACCTCTGTTGGCTACTGGTTCCTACAGACATCCGGGATATCCTCAAGAAACCATCAGCTTCCATCTATTCTGCACCATCAGTACTATGCCCGAAAAAAGGTTCAGAATTCACCTATTCTTTGGTTCAAGTTCTAGAATATTCCAAAGCTGCTTCTGTGCAGAATTCATACGTACGACTGCACAGAACCCATAAAGAAGCTCGGCTAGATTGCTACGATTGTTTCTGTGTGGGGCTACCCCTAACAAGTGTCCAGAAATTTCAAATGGTTCAGAATGTTGCTTTGGAATGGGAACATTACATCTTTCAAAGTCAGAATCTGACTTTGGAATGGGAACATTACATCTTTCTTCCATGAACTGCACTGCTTACTTAAAGATGCTGTTTTTGACCTTTAAAGCCCTAAATTGTTTGGGTCCAAGGTACATGAAAAACACCTACTTCTTTATGAATCTTCTCACTCTCTATGATTTGCCAGTGAGGTAGAAGCAAGGTTGTCAAGATGAAACCTTCTTAACATTTGCCCTAATGTTGTGGAACTCACTGCTATATGATGTCTACTTCTCCCTCTTTCTTGGTTCCTCATAGGGGCTGGTTATGTCTATACTTTTCATTTGAACATTTGATATTGGATTGTGAGATGTGAACCATTTTAATGGTTTTTTTAATCTTTGTGCTGATGCTCTTGATTTTATAATGATTTCATGGTTTGTTTTTAATATTTGTTGTGATCTGTACATAGGTATACAAGTCTTGTAAAATAATATGAGTGAATACATAAAACATTTATATTTTATGATGGCCTTTGGCTGTAATAAAATAAATAAAATAAAACTTTTATACATCACTATTCTGTGCACTCAAAGCAGTCTGACAATAAAATTAGATACATAAAATCCATAAATGCGTAAAACACCAGCCAAACAGAAATCCAAAAACAAAGGAAAATTATAACCCAGACTAATATCATCTAAAAAAGCAAAGCTTTTCATCCTTTTCAGAAACTCAAAAAAAGCAACATTTTCAAAACAGTTTCTAGATGAAGTTTCTACAATTTGAGTACCCGGCAGATACTCAAAAGGAATTCTCCAGGAGAATTCAACAGACCAAAATCCTGCTAGAGAACCAGAATTTTGGTCTGTTGAAAATCACATTCTTTGAGAATTTGGCTGATGAAGCTTTTTGGCGAAAATGTTTCCGGATAAAGCGTTCCCCTCCCTGTGGCGCCGGGAGCCTCCCGACTTCCGCCCCATTTTATGGGGTGAAGACTTCTATCAGCCCTCGGGCTGTTGCTGTGAAATAGGACGCTCTTCATTGATTACACAGTGACGTTATTGCTCTTGCTTTGGCGTCTCATCACAGTGTTAATTTTCACCATTCTTTGGGAGCTTCATATATCTTGGTCTCTTTAGCTTTCAGTTACATTTTATATGTATGATGCACTTTGTTGCATATAGTTCTTGATTAATGTAAATATATGTAAAAAGAATACAACAAGAATTGTTCATTGCAAATATTTATTATAACACAGCGTGTTACAACATAGTGAGCCCGTGTGCTGTTTTTTTTCCTTATGCCTCCAGGTAGGGCCTGGAGATCCCCTGGAATTACAATTGATCTCTAGATATCAGTCCCCCCAGCAAAAAAAATGGCTGCTTTGGGGGATGGGCTCTATGGCATTATGCCCCACTGAAGTCCTTCCCCTCCCGAAACCCTGATCTCTCCATCCCCATCCCCAAATTTTCAGGAACTTTCCAACATGGAGTTGACAACCCTAATATTATCTCAAATTTTTGTACTGGTTTCTTAATTTTGTATCATGCTAGAGTGCATTACTATGAAAGCACAAAGATTAAACTCTTTAAAAACACACCTAAATTATGTTTTGGGAATCTGTGATAGGCGGTTGATGGGGAAAGATTCAAAACTGCTCTGGCAGTTCCATTCAAGCCAGAGATGCTGCTATTGAACTGTGTTGCTATGATTCCTAACAAACTAAGGGCTCTTTCACACAGCCCAAATAATGCTCTTTCAATCCACTTTCAATGCACTTTGAAGGTGGATTTTTCTGGGTAAACTGGCAAAATCCACTTGCAAACTATCGTAAGGTGCACTGAAGTGGATTGAAAGTGCATTATTTGGGCTATGTGAAAGTGCCCTTAGAGTTATTACATTGAGTCTAATAACTGTGCTGCAAGGTTCACTTTTGCTAGGTTATCAATTTGAAGCCAGTGCTACATTCCAGCAGTGGTTTGAGAAAATCAAGGATTTCTAGTCCTTCATTAACTTACTGCTTATCAGCAGAACAAGGATGCTGTGAAATTAGATTCGCTGTGGTAATTCAGTGGTTAGAGAACAATACTGTTGATGTTTAGATGAGACATTTCAATGATGGTTTATTAACTCATTTTTCTTTGTGTAACTTCAATGGTTACTTTCATATGTATTGGAAACAAAAAAACCTGCTCTGGCAAAGGGCATGGGAAAGAAAGATGGGTAGTAACTGGCGGTTTAATTACTAGAAGAAAAAATGCCAGACCTTCCCGTGCCAGAAATTCACTCTTTCCAAGCTAGAAATTCATTCCACAATACCAGGAGTGTGTGGTTACACCGCAGTGAGGAAAAGGCACTCTTCACATACACAGGAATATTTTCTTTATCTCTTTGCAATATGGTTTTATTCTTGAATGGCTCAAATTTATTTAGAATCCCCAAAGAGGCCTACTTTTTCCTGTAGTGAAAGATGATTATATTGTACATTGCTTTGATATTAGGCCCTGACAATCTTTTGGTCTTCTCCAATGTACATCTTTCTTGTTGGAGGAGTTGTATAGATAAGCATCCTTCTTCATCCTTCCATCTTAATGCCAGATGCTGGCGAAGGTGAGAACAATCGATTGGCAGTGGCTATTAATTAGTGAGTAAAATCATTCTGCACATGCTCAGAGGCATACTTTCCTTTCCAGAAAGATGGATTGCAAGGAATTATTAAAAGCAACCACCAGGCTGAGTAAGGTGGGGCACTGGTTTTTCTCCCACCTCAGCTCCATGGCTTATTGTAATTATGAGGCAAATTCCCAAGTGCATATAAGAAGAACAACCTAAGACTTGTATACATTTCACTCAGATTCTCCATCCTGTAACTCTGCCCCCACTGACATTCAGGGGCAAGAGAAAGGAGGTTAGGGGATAGTACAAATGAGAAACAAGAGCTCAGTAAATAAAGGGTTCACTGACTCATGACTGGGGCCATCTTGTGGCTGTTTGCTCCCCCCGCCATCCCTCATGAAGAAATTAGGTGGATTAAGCTGTCTGCACATTTAACGGAAGAAATTCAAGGAAGGTTCCTTGAATTTTACTACTCTTAGCACTGATGAGTATACCTACCTGTGGCCCTGGAAGCCCATCTATGCCTCTCTCCCCCTTTGGGCCAATACTTCCTTGTTCTCCCTGTAGCAAAAGAAGTTTAATGAAAGCAGTTCAAAGAAAGTTCCTAAGCAAGGATTACTCTTACTACTGGTGAGTATGATACCTACCTGTGGCCCTGGAAGACCATCTATGCCTTTCTCTCCCTTTGGCCCAACACTTCCTTGTTCTCCCTATAGCAGTTAAAAAAAGGTTAATGAATGAAGTTCAAAGAAATGTCCTAAGCAGAGATTTTGCTACTGTTAGTACTGGTAAGTATGATACCTACCTGTAGCCCTGGAAGCCCATCTATGCCTCTCTCCCCGTTTGGGCCAATACTTCCTTGTTCTCCCTGTAGTGAAATAAATTTAGTGAAGAGGTTCAAGGGAAGTTCCTAAGCAGGGATTTTACTCTTAGTATTGGTGAGTATGATACCTATCTGTGGCCCTGGATATTTGCCTTTCTCTCCCTTTGGGCCAATGCTTCCTTGTGATAGTTGAAAGTGTTTGAAGGATCGAGGTCCAAAGAAATCTCTAGCAGCACTTCTACTTCTCTTAATATTGGACTGTATGATACTTACCTGTGGTCCTGGAAGCCCATCTATGCCTTTCTCTCCCTTTGGGCAATACTTCCTTGTTCTCCCTGTAGCAAGGGTTGCCAGATTGCCTCTCTCTTCCGGCAGGAGGTTTTAGGGGCAAGGCTGGGGCAACAACCCTGCGCGTATGGCCATGTGCAACATAATTATGTCACTTCTGAGTTTACCCTGGAAGTGCTGCATTGCAACAGGACACTTTATTACTAACCCCCCCCCCCAAACGCTAGCGTTTTGGTGGTTTGAGTGCTAAAGCATCTCATCACAATGTGGCTCTTCCAGGTTAACCCGGAAGTGAAATAATCACATTGCGTGCAGCCACACATGTGTGCGATCCCCACTCCGAGCCAGCCGATGGATTGGTAGGCACTTGCCCGCCAATCCAAGCAACCTGGCAACCCTACCTATAGTAGTTGCAAGAGATTCAGGAAAGAGGTCCAAGAAAAACTTGCAGTTCCTTTTGCTGATCAAAATTTCATGTTCCATGGATGCTTACCCGTGGCCCTGGAAGTCCATCTGTACCTTTCTCTCCCTTTGGTCCAACACTTCCTTGTTCTCCCTGAAATTGGCACAAATTACAAAGAAACTCAGTATCATAAGAACAGAAGAAAAGCCATGCTGGATCAGACCAAGGCCATCAAGTCCAGCAATCTATTCACACAGTTGCCAACCAGGTGCCTCTCGGAAGCCCACAAACAAGACGACTGCAGCAGCATCCTGCCTGTGTCCACAGCACCTATCTTAAGTCCTTGTTACATTTTATTGAAGCAGTCCTGATTAATTTTTAATAACTGTAAACAATCAGTTCTAGATTATCAGTATTGCTTCATGGCTCTCAAACACCAAATGTATTTAGAATCTCTACTAAACACTATAAGTATGTCAATCACAATTCTTTGTGAATCTTCTTATTTTTATTTTCTGAATTGTGTTTGTTTTTCATTAATTGATAAAAACATTTCACTGATTCTGCTTTAGTGGTTTGCAGTATGTAAAAAAAATCAGTTTACCTTTGGCCCTTGAATCCCTGATTCTCCTGGAATTCCAGCATCACCCTGATGAAACAGAACATACCTTGGTGACAGTGAAATTCAAA
This sequence comes from Euleptes europaea, assembly GCF_029931775.1. Taxonomy (NCBI): domain Eukaryota; kingdom Metazoa; phylum Chordata; class Lepidosauria; order Squamata; family Sphaerodactylidae; genus Euleptes; species Euleptes europaea. The sequence continues at coordinate 89,863,942 of NC_079312.1, read as the reverse complement.
AGTGTATTATATTTGCTAAGGACAATGGTGAGAACTTGGCTAGGCAATCTGCAAGCCAACACTCCCCGAAAGTCAAATTGGCCCTAAGTCAGAATTTGAGACAGACTTCAACAGATTTTTTAAATTATTAAAACAAGAGCTAAACATCTGATCAGTTAGCTCAGTGCTGCTTGGTTTGCAATGTACCTAAATCAAGGAGACTTTGCTCCTTGTCAGTGGAATGTAATAAAATTTAATATGTTTATGAAATCTTGTAGCCATATGTTGTGTATGGTTCTGAGTAGTTTGCGTTAGTCATAAAGCGCCTTCCATCTCAGCTACAAATACTTGCGGCCTTTATAAGGTCCATTAAGGCAGCAAGATCTTTAACTAGCTAACACAGTCCAACAAACCACACATGCATCTGCACACACTCAGCTGCCTTGGGGAAATATGGCATGGAGATTTACTCTTCTTGGAGGGCCATGTCACATTTCAGCAAACCACTCCATGTGGAATAGTCCTGGGGATATAATAGTGAGGAACGATAAATGTTTCATCCAATATACGTGTGTGTGTAATAAGTGGTTTGTAGCAATGACTCATGTGAGAATAGCTGCTGGATTTCCCCCCCTTTGCTGTAGTCTTGCAATTGGCTGCTGGGAAACGGGATCTGTAACTAGCAATGTTCCAGATCTAACATTGTTTACTTCATGGAGACAGACCTCAAAAAGGTGCTACAAAGATGTGTGTATTTATTGGTTTGCAATGTCATCCTAAGCAGGAAGCCATGGCCCTCAGTTTGCAAGACCCGAGCAAGGCTGTTAACGATAAGATGTTTTGGAGGTCATTCATTCATAGGATCGCCATCAGTCGACTTGACAGCACTTAACACACACAAGCCCGTTGACTTCAATGGACTTCGAGTGGTGTAACTCTGCTTAGGATGGCACTCTCACAGTTGCTATGCCTAAACATTTCAACTGAACTGTTTTCATTTCTCCGAGAAAGAGTACACGTGTGCATGAAATACTTCAAGCATAAGGCATGCCAATTTCGGTATTTTACCACTTCTTGTGTGTGTATGTGGCCCACACGCATTCCCATACCACAAACACAAATGCTCTTCTTGTTCATCTTGTTTATGAATTATACCAAGTTTTATATTCTTTGATATCTTGACACATTTTCAGTCAATATATAATATTAAGAACAAAGTCTCTGAATGGATAACCATGAGTTGCAAAACTGGAGAACAGCTACTGTTTTCAGAAACAGGAAGCCTCAGGAAACATAACAAACATTAATTAAACTGGTACCACAAACAATCAGTGGTGCAAGAACCATTCCTCCGTGGTGCGATTCCTCACCACTAGGGAGTTAAACCCCATATGTTCAGCCTTCTCCATGTTGTACATTCAAACAACTTCCTAATGAGTTAGAATTCCACCATGGACAAGCAGCTCTTATGACGTTGGCTGTGTGTGTGTGTATGTGTGTGTGTGGTTATTGGGATATTCTTTGTGGTTATTGGGATAAGTATTTTGTTATTACTTTTAGATTACTGATGAAAACTTCAAGAATTACCATATGGACATTCTATTATGGCCACACAATGCTTTATAAATAATAGTAAGTAAATTAGCACAATATAAAAGTTTAACAAGATTAACGAGAGAAAAGGCAATTCAGAATATTTACTAATTAAAAAAATAGAAAACAAATTTGGCCAGTATAACAAGTAAATATACAATAACCTGGAATGTGTTTTTCTACAGATCTAATGACATTTCTTTAATTTCATTTAACATACACATACATATACTTTTTAACTTCTTTGCTCCAGGAAATACCTTGCTTCCTAAATAGTTACATTGGAGGCAATTAGCAATGTTTTGGAAGTAGTACTCCAAGATTAGTACATAGTAAAGGTTAAAAACCCTTTGTACTGATGTTTAAGAAATAATTCATAACTTACTTTTCCCCCGGGGATACCAGGTTCACCCTTGAAAGTAAATAAATGAAGCATGTTTTATGAGTTGTCTAAGCAAAAGGAATATATATATTTTACTTAACCGAAGTGCAAGAATTATTTCTAGTTGAAATTTATTACATCTTTCCAAATGTACAGGTAAACCTATGCAATTTCCCCCTGCTTTAAAGCTTTCATTGAAAATGACAGCATATTGTGTATTGATGACATACAATGATTACATCATACAGATGGTAGTTCTCAAGCATTTAATCCAGATTATTTCCTCTGAAACCAATACAACTACTCTGGGGTACATGGATGAAGGAATAATTTTAGAACATATAAATTGCTATTTTTACTGACTGGGTTTAATTCAAGTGATTCCAAATATCTTATAATAGTGATAGTTAGATATATTTGTCATTCTGTCCACTGGCATTAAGTGCTCATTTTAGCTTATACTGAAAAGTATAATAAATAAATAAATAAAAATGTGGCTGTGGGTATGAAGATATTTGAAAAACTCACAACCTATGCAAAGTTACTAATACAACTAAAACATATCAACACTAAATTGTTAAATTGTTAAATGCTGCGCCAGATCTTTACTAGTAAATTGGATGAAGATTTAATAGTATACTTCTCAAATCTGTAAACATACTAGAAGAAGAAGAGTTGGTTTTTATATGCCAACTTTCTCTACCATTTAAGGAAGAATCAAAACGCCTTACAAACTCCTTCCCTTCCTCTCCCCACAACAGACACCTTGTGAGGTAGGTGTGGCTGAGAGAGTTCGGAGAGATCCATGACTAGCCCAAGGTCACCCATCTGGCTTCATGTGTAGGAGTGGGGAAACCAACCCAGTTCACCAGATTAGTGTCCGCCACTCATGTGGAGGAGTGGGGAATCAAACCCAGTTCTCCAGATCAGAGTCCACTGCTCCAAACCACCGCTCTTAATCACTATACCACGCTGGCTCTCAGCTAGAGAATGCACTACTAGCTAGAGAATACACTAACATTCAGACTTACAGCCCATTCCTGAAAGTTGCAGGGGATGGGTGTAGCCGCTGCGCCGCCACTGTGCCTCCACAGAGGTTTTGTGGCTGCTGTGGGGGGGGGGTTAAATTTAGGGGGGGGAAATGGGGAAAAAGGCCCCACTGCAAACAGTGATATTGCACCACCAAAAATGGTGGCACAACAACACCGTTGCCTTAGGGTTGCACTCCCAGCTCAAAAGGGGTTAGGTTGGGGTTTTTTTTTGGTGTGGAATTAGATGCTAGAAGAACTATTACATACATTATACAGTCAACTTTGTAAATGTAGAGCTAGCTTTGAGTCCAGTAGCACCTTAGAGGTATAAACTTTCAAGAGCCAAAGTTCCCTTTGTAATGTAGGGAGATCATGTTGTAGAAAAAAACAGCAATTTCCACCATGAGACCCCTAGCCCCATCAGTAAAATGGCACACAGACCAAAAAAAAAAGGGAGAAAGATGACCAAAATGAAGTGCAGTAAACCTGCCATCTACAGAATTCACCATAGGAATACAATAACACCCACTATAAGGTACATGTGAACACATTTTGTTCAGTTAGTCCTATGGACTTAAGGAAGGTCTACCCCCAAATTTTGATATAATCTAAAATGTGTTGAAAAATCATTACAGATATTATTTCTAGCCTATCTTTAATCTCTCAGGTCCCCTAAAACCCAACTGAAAACAAACATTTACCATGTGTCCATTTTAAATAAATCCTGCTAGGACTATGGGTGCAAACTTTTCCTGTATAGGTACAATACTTGCAAGTTAAAGGATTTCTATAGGCCATAACAAGGTTCTATTTTCTTTACTCTCACTTCTGCATTGCGTGCACAGGGACCTAATGCAACAAATCATTACGAGGAATGGGAATTCTGTGAGCATTACCCATACTCACACGATCCACATTTTGCTCAATCAAGGAATACAACCTCCAAACTTGTATGTCTTGACTATGCAAAGGAATCAGACTAGACAGGGCTACCTACAACAGGGTTCCTGTCAGTGACCCTCATTACCTGCCGCCACTCCAAGCAGTATCAGGAGAAAAAGAAAACCACTGGTGTTGCACATGGTGTGATGTCACTTTTGGGAAAACCTGGAAGAGATGTCATGTTGCTCTAGCAATTGCCAGAACCTCTACTTGCACTGCTCTGTTGTTTTGTGCTGGCCAATGGCCGTAACAATAAATGTATATATGGGTTTACTCTATGGGTTTACCAGGGAGTTTCTGGTAATTTCTGGAGTGACATGGCACCACTTCCAGATTTTCCAGGAAGTGACCTTATGATGCAGACAACACTGCACCCCCTATATTCCTAGCCCCCAAGCATGGCCTGGCAACCCTAGGAAACAACTACAAGCCTCCAATTCTCCATAATAGCTTAGCCAAGTATTTGTATGTGCCAGCCAAGTCCCCTGCAGAAGGATTTGAGCTCCATGTACTTAGAAACATTCACAGTTCTTTGAAATCTGTTTATCCTTGGCGAGTTACAATGATTACTACTGGCAACTGCTCTTAAGGTCAATTCTATTTACTAGTTCAACAAAACATATTTTAATGCTTTATGCGTGAACAATGGCCCAAACAGCTCTATAACTCACTTAAGAATATACGTTTTCATAAGATTCACTGTCAAGACATATTCAATTTCCTACAGAATGTCTCAATGCTGATTTTAAATACAGCGAGATCCTGCAGTACTTATGCAATGCAGATGATTAGTTGCAAAAAAAGCGCAAATTTGAGCAGTTTCTTAGGATAACAGCATTTGAGATGAAGTCTGGTAGGCCTAGGCTCAATGTCCCAAGAGGATACAGCACTCATATTCATATGGGGAGTATAGCAATTGTATCATTAAGAAAACATATTAAGTTATACCAAATTAAAAATGTGTGAAATGTGGCACAACTCAAGATTGAGAAGGACATGGAAGAGCGTTGGGAAAAGACTCACCTTCTAAAGACAGAGAATCTAATAGTGCAATGTAGAAAGCTGGCTCATTAAAGCAGACTAGGCTGATTGTTTCAGCATCCTGGACAATGCTGCAAGACCAACAACTACCATCCAATTTTTAGCTTAGCACAAATAGTGGTAGTTTACTTGGTGTTGGTGATTAACATATGAACCCAGAGGCAACAAAAGCAACAGTTATTATAAGCAGGCAGGACACAGAGCAAAGCCAAAGCAGAAATGGTACACACACCTGAGCTAGGCTAGGCAATCATCCCATGCTTAGTATGTGAAAATGAATTCACGAAGGTTAGATCTAATATCAAGGAGTGCATACTGACCTTGACACCTGCTTCTCCAGTTTCTCCTTTTTCACCCTAGACAAATACAAATTTGATCACTTAATCATGGACAATGAATGAGTTTCTAAAATCTGTTTTCCAATAGCCTCCTTTAAAACCTAAAACCCAACAGAGATGTACAGAAGCTTTAAGGAAGAAACCATAAAAACGCTGTGGTGATTGCAGATGTAGATTAGTGTTATTCATTAACTAATTCTAATATATGAAGCTACTGGGCTATATACTCTGTATACTTGGATTTATAGTTAGTACTAACACAGGTGAGCCACCTGCATTACCTTCACCTTGATCTCTTAGAAGAAATTTAGATGAAACACTGCAACGCAATCATCTTTGTTCAGTAGCTAATGACCATTAATCTGTCCTTCTTCCAATAAAAAAAAGCACTCTGGTGATTATTTGCAAAAATGCATCATGAGGAGAATACTTCCCCTACCAACGCATGCATATTAGTTTACAACAGCTCCTTTTGCTATTAACTGCTCCTTACAGGGAGGCCTTGGGGTCCCCTTGGGCCATCTTTTCCTGTGTCTCCAGGGGGCCCTCTTGCACCTGGCTGTCCAGGAGGACCTGGTGGGCCAGCAGCGCCATCTTTACCTTGATCCCCCTATAAGAAGTTTAGACAAAACATCATATTGTAAAAAATGAAGTTGCCGATCATAAACCGTAGCTGCAAACACTCTTTTCAGCACGATGAAGGAAATACCAGGAGACATGGCAAAGGAATTGTTATGTTTTGAGGATAATAAAAGATTTAGGCTGCAAATTGTCCCATGTTTACATAGTATGATATTCTCACTAAGAATATATTTTTATTATTCTGGACTTAATTACCTGACAACAAACATGGTTGTTAGCATTTTTAACCCATCAGTGCCCAATCTGTGTATATGCATGCTACTGGTAGAGTGTACTCTGATACTTCCACAAACACTGGACTATTGTGCTCTAGGTCCACGAAGTTCCCACAGGTCAGTGAAAAGTCTTCCCTCTTTTAATGAGAAGCAGGTAAAAGAAATACAGAAGGATTCAGGTTCTTTAAAATTCCACAGCACTACTGTGAGAAAGCATGGAACAAAACTACTGTCCAAATTTACAGAATTTTTGATCCACACCTAATCCTGATATTTAGATTCAAGAGAAACCTACTTCAGGAGACTGAATGGTAATACAGACTCAATTCAATGAATAGGAAAAATACAACATTTGTAAAACTGGATACTTTATCTGAATACATTTAGTGAATTTACAAATATCTAAAATTGCTGAGCAGCAATAAAAACATTAGTTTATTTTAACATGGATCTCAGAGGATTCTAGCATTTGTAAGGCCCATTTATTTATTTTATACCCTAACATCCTGCCTTTCTTAAGGCTGTGTTCTTAGGGTTCCCAAATGATTTTGCACCTCAATTCTGATCAAACTAAGACCCGTTTAGCTTTAAGAAGGTTGCTGCTCAGGTGCCTTTATGGCTATTTAAATCCTGTAAGGTCAAGAAAGATAGTGATCTGCTGAAATATTAACAAAATTTTAATGCAATGTATGTAGAAAATACAAAGCAATGTCTTTAAATGAAAAGGGGCCAGATGTTATAGCATGAATACACACAGAATTGAACTGCTAGCATACGTCTCATATCATGCTCACAGTGGGTTACTGTCAAAGTCAAGAGAAAATACATATGAATCAAGACAACTATAATGATGGACTCACACTAACCACACTCGTGGGGGTAGGATCCTATGGAAGGACCATGAAAGAAACACTGATCTTCCCGACTTTCTTGGGGTCCCAGGACCCACGTGGTATAGCAGCCATATGGGTTGGAAAGCTGTAGTGGGAAGAGGGAAGGTGATGAAACCACTCCCTTCTTCTTCAGTCAGTGAAGCTCTCTTCACAGAAGAGGAAAGGGAGCATTTTGACCCCCTTCTTTCCCACCACAGCTTCCTGACCTATGTGGTTAGTATTCCATGCAGGTCCCACGACCCAAGAAATAAACTTTCCTGAATTCAGAAATGGCTGGTGGGGGGAAGGGAAAGCCAGGAAAATCTGCAGCCATCAGCACCTTCCACTGACACTTGATCCAACCCATAATGTACACAATAGGCACAATCCAGAGAAATGTGCAGCCAACTGTGTATGTTCACAGAGGATTTTTTATTTTGTTTTTCTCCAGTCCCCTATCCTCAAACAACAAAGCAATTTGAAAAGTCCAAAGCAGATTCTAACATAGTATGGCCAACTATTCCATATGCGGAAATTACAATTCTATAATACCAGTATTCATTATTTTTTAAACATGGAGAATACTTTTATCTCAATCCTGTTCACAGCATCTCTACAATGGCCACCATTATATCTGCTCTGCTGATAATTCAGCCAAAAGAGAGGCTTGCTAAAGTGAGCAGAAGACTGAAACCACATCTCTGAGATATATCATTTGAATGACACCAATTATCATTATTGTAACCTGGATTATAGTCTGCTGTGAAAAACAAGAATTCAGGCATCCAAGGTGGGGCTATTTTAGCAGATGGAGATAGCATTAACCCCCCCCCCCCAAGACTGGACCATAAAATTCTTTATAACATCTGGACAGGATGTCCACAGTGACAGACTTGTATTTAATGTCATCCTGCTATAAATCAGAAATTTAACTTGACATCCTTGGAAAGTTCCAGTTCAGAAAATCTCCTTTCTGACTTCTATGATGAATAACTGAATCTAAGATAGGACTGGTCCCTATTCGCCTATTAAAAGTTTTGCAGCTACCATTATTATTTGTGATAGGTATACTAAAGCCATAATGATCCTGAAAATAAAACATTACAAGATAACAGCCACTTTCCAACATGGGTCTATCCAATAAGTAAAAAAAACAAGATCTTGATCAATTTTCAAATTATAATTTTCAAAAATTAATTGCTGTGAACAAGAAGAGATTTAGCTAGTTGGGAAATAAGATTGGTTCATTACATTTGTATGTTTTTTTCTTCTGAGGTTTATTATGGAAAGTTAAGCCCTGATGATGTCAAATCATGGACCAGAAATAGGATTTGGGATTTCAAAAGCAGTGTCTTGATTTATGTATTTATACACTTTAATTATATTTACATTAATTGAAAAGTCTCTTTTTTACTTTTTATCCTGCAAAGCTCACAGGGTTTGATACAATAACTGCAGTTGTAATGGAGACATATATCAAGTCCCTTATGAGGAAAGGCTTGGGCCTAGGAATATATGCCTTTAGACTGTAAACTAGGGTTACCACTAGTCCCAGTGGGACAGGAGATTCCTGCCCTCAGTTTCATTTCCTGCCTCTACTCTGAGCAGTGTCGGGAGGAAAATAAAATGAAAAATGGCCATTGGGCCTATGGCATGATGTTACTTTAATGGAAAACCCAGAAGTGGTGTTACGCCCTTCTAGGAATAATTGGAAACTCTATAGTAAAACCAGCAATTCCTAGAGAGGACTAATGACACTTCTGGGTCTGTTCTGGAAGAGATGTTAGTCCTATCTAGGAATCACCAAAAAATTCTATGATTTTAACTAGGCTTGGCAAAGCTCCTGCAGGTAGGAACAGCTTGACAAAATGTTCACCTTTTTCAAGGAGGGGGCACTCAAAATTTGATGTTGGGGGAAGGGATACAGGGAGAAGATGTTAGAAGCCCAGTATTCTTCCTGACATGTTAGTTTTTTAAATATATAGGAATCTTTTTCACAGGGAAGCATTCCATCAGGCAAGCTTTACATGCAGTCTGAAATAGTACCATCTGGTGTTTGGTGACAACTTGCCCTTTCTCTTTACAATTTGAAGACTATAGGGCGATTAGTCAATTTTTAAAACCATGCCTCTGTACAAAGAAATTGGGCTAAAAATTACTTGCTGTTATTATGGACATAAACAATTCTGGCCAGTAACCAAAAGGATTTCATATTATTGGGACATTCTTTGAGACTCAACTCCGCTCATGTCAAGTGTTGGCAAAGCATGTCTACTTTAGTGGAGACAACTGCTGTATTCTCTCAACATGATTACAATAAGCCATATGTTCAAGGTCAGCTGGATCACTGTTTAAAATTTTAAGTGGTTATCTATATAATGTTTTGTTTTCACTTTATTGTAGTGTAATGGCAAACTACTAAATAAAAAAACAATTCTGATTCTAGTCCTGTTATGTGGTCTACTTTGTGTATTACAGTTGTTAAGAGATGTTATTAGAATGTAAAAGGGGAAAAAACAGGAGAATAAAATGATAGAAATGAAAGAGACGTTATTAGAACATAAATTAGAACATTAAAAAAGAGAAAACCCTCACAAAAAAACACAGCAAACCACAGGTCTAAAAGCAATTCTACCTTAAGGATTCGTCGGCTAAAAATATGCTGATCAGAGAGAAATCCATGACTGAGGCGAGGAAAAGCCATCTAGTCAATGTGCGGCAGGAAAGACAAAGAGGTCAAGACAAATATTACGATGACAGAGTAAATTTTAAAATTTCATTAAACATTAGATAATAGAGGGATCCCAGTGCTGAGTCAAGAACTGGTATTTTGAAAAGTAGTCAAGAAACAGCAACAAAAATAGTTTTAAAATACATTATTCACTGGGTGCCATATTGGGTGGCATGAGACTGAACATTTCTCCATTAGGTAAACATTCAGTTCACAGCTTAAAAAACAAAATAAACTATCAATTTTTATTAATTCCATTACTTCATAGTGACAGTTTTTATGCTGGCCAATGGCCGTAACAATAAATTACATAGTGACAGCATTCTCAAAAGGACAACAACATAATTTTACTTCAAGTGTCATAATTTGATAGCAAAATTCTTGTATCACTTTTGGAAGACTACTCAGCCAAATTTCAGCTGGCTACTATTGTCTGGAGAATGTTTTCTTGGGAGGAGAGTACATTTCATGTTCCCATTTTGAGCAGAGATGTTGAATTTGAAAAGTTCGATTTTTATACTTTTCTAGTAATCAGGGTGTCTTGGAATATGTATATACAAAACATCAGTTTTCTAGGAAACTTAAGATAAATTTAGCTTGAGGTCAATTGCCCAACAATTAAGAGCTGTAACTCTACTCTGTCTCCCCCTACTTTCAGAGATAACATGAATGACCACTAAGTTCCTTGCTTAGGGAATGCCTCCTCAGTAACTGCTTGTCTGGCTCCAGACTTTATGACTTTTCAGCACCAGGCTAAATTTTTTCATTTTCCTTTTGTTTTCACCTAGACCTTTTGAGATTGCTGAACCTTCTTGCATGCTGCTCTTATTCTTTTATATGTGTTGCCGCTACTTATTGCTTTGCTGCTGGTGTGTATTCTTATGCTGTTGTTTTATTGTATTTGTTCAAATTAGTTTAATGTGTTTTACTGACTGTTGTTATTTTAACGCTTTTGAACTATGTAAGTCTCATAAACCCTGTTGAGAGCATAGTATAAAAGTATACTAAATGAATAAAAAACATTAAATACTGATAGAAGTACCTTAACAATTTTGACTAGTCAAATGTGCTGAGTTTGAAGACCAATATATTGAGGTTTAAGCTAATCAGGCTTTCAAATTGTAGAACCATTCACAAGGCTGCATAGCAAGCTCACAGTGAATCTCAATTATAAGCAAGTATGCTAAGCCCTAAAATAATGTGTAACTTGAATTACTGTGTATACTTATACATGGTTTATATAGAGAAACTTAAGCTTGGCTGCCTTAACGGTCAACTCTTTCAAATAAAGGTAATTTTTGACAGCCCAATAAACCTGTTTTTTAAATGTACTTTAAAAAGTACATTTGTATCTTCATAGAAGGAAACAAAAATGAATATGATTGAAATGTCTACTTCTAAAAGCACCTACATGTATCAAATCCTACAGTTCTCTCAAAAGCTGGAATAAAATAATTTACCACTGATATAGAAGCAAGTCAATAAGAAATGTGGACAAGAAGCACAGAACTGGAACCAGAAGCATCCCTCCTCAGGTTTGATAAGGGATGGAACAGTTTAGACTATGACATTTGGAAAGACTGCCAGCTGCTTCCATGGATTTGATTGAGGAGGTCTGAGGATTCCCAAATTGCATTTAGCATATCTCACACAGATGTTTTTCAGTCTCTTCATCTAACTGCTGCCCTGAGGCAAGTGTCCTTAAATTAAATGTAGAATGGTTTGCTTGAATGAATGAATAGTTCAAATCTAAGTTGAAGGAAGACTAACATCCCACTACTGCAGATCTGGTTTAGTATATTGTAATTTAATTATAATATAATATAAGCAATGCTAGAGTAGTAGCACACATTAAAAGGGAGAAAAAAATTAAAATATTTAGTAGAAATACCAAGCTGGGGCTGAGCCAGGAAAAATGAGTTTGAAACAAATGGACATCCCCTTAAGTAACCAAGGCTGCAATCGTAAGAACAAATACCTGGGTGTAAGCCCCACTGAATAAAATAGGACTTACTTCTGAGTAAAAATGCACAGGAAATGTCCTTTAGAAGTTGGTTGGCAAACTTTTTTCAGCTCACATGCTGTGACTTGTGTGCTAGTAGACCATTCAAACTGCATGTACAGGGTTGTCAACCTCCAGGTAGTGGCTGGAGATCTCCTATTACAACTGATTTCCAGCCGATAGAGATAGGTTCACCTGGAGAAAATGGCTGCTTTGGCAATTGGACTCTATGGCACTGAAGTCCCTCTCCTCCCCAAACCCTGCCCTCATCAGGCTCCGCCCAAAAAATCTTCCACCGGAGGCGAAGAGGGACCTGGCAACACTATCCATATATGACGTCTCTGATACAACTGTGATTGTTTCGATTTTAAATTAAAAGAAGGAAATCTGGGGAAATCTATAACTACGACCTATTGAAGAAAATATATAGTCTTCGTGCTTTTCTATAAGAAAAGTTTCATCACACAGGCCCGATCCACTGATGAAATAATAAAGTTCTGCAGAAGTTAGCATAGTTCATAATGTGTAAAAGGAAAAAAAATGAATTAAATGAGGATTACTCTCTTAGAAAATTGAATACTTTAGAGAAATGGTTCTTTTTTGGAACCATTAACAGCCACTAATTATTCTCCCGTTATCGTCACCAGAAAATGAAACCTACAATAATGCATCCTTCCATGTAAAGCCACAAAATAATTTTAGGATATAAAGCCTACTGGGCCTACTACAAGGCTAAAGCAAAGACACTGCCCAGGCAAGAGAAAAAATAATAATTCAGGCCAGATGTGTCATAGGAAAGAATGTCCCAGAAACTGTATGAGAGAACAGAAGGACTGAGAAGCCAAAGCAATGTCCTAAACATCCAGAAACATTTTATTTTGTACTTGTATGTGTGAGAGAGGATCAAACTGTTAGCACCATAATCTGATTACTTCATAGTCCTGCTGAGAAGCCAGAGTGAGGCTTTTCCTCAGAACACTGGGGCATGAACATATTTCATAACATGAACACTTCTAAATGCAGGGGGCTTTTATGTGAAACTGGTAACATCTGGGAACTGCTTGCAAATATTTTCCTTTCTGTTAAAACAGACAGTTTCTGAATAAATTGCCTTAGAATGGTTTATGTTTAATGCATGGCTATGGCACTCCTTTAGGCACAATGTTGGATCTGGATCTAGCACTAACAGCCACTAAACTACTTTTTGCCAGAGTTTTCCAAGGTACAATCTTGTTTCATGATTTTATATTGATGTGGTTTTCTTCATAAAGTACCACAAAGTTTTCTACGTGGCCAGTTTGAAGATCATAGTACAGGTCTGAGAGAAGTTCCCAAATCCTCTTTTATGAGGTGCTTGCAGATATAATTTGGACAGTGAAATGATGCAATATTATGTAACGTAAGCAGCTCAGCTCTTCTGATAGCACACAGGAAACATTTCACCTGCAGAACATATTAGCCTGTGAGTTTATTGTACTATCTGGCAAACGAATTCCCATTTCCTTAAACACGCCCTATCCTGACCAAGGTCGTGAAATTAGAGACAATAGAGAAGCACGGTTTCTTTAATGAAAAAGTTCTAATGTATAATGTTTTGAATTATAAAGCAAAAGAATGCTGGAATGCAATCAGAGCAACAGCATGTAATATTTAAGCCTTTTCGTTAATCACAATGAATCTGGACTCAATTCCTTCTGTATGAGGACAACCATATTATTGAAAAATCCAGAAACATGCAAGATTCTAACTTGGTATCCACCATGTTTCACATATATACAGAGTTCTTAACATAGGCTTAATACAAACTCAAACTGAAAACAATTTTAAATTTGTTCTTTTCTTTCTATCCCCCACCTTCAATTTTCTTGCAAACATCTTCTGTCATGAAGGTTTGAAACTTACTTTTACTTTAAAATGAAACCCAAGATCCTTACAATTCTACCTGAAGAGTTGGCCAGTATGCTAGCTAACTCTGCTGAATCCATTTTACTTTTCCACACTAGGGTTTTTTTTAGACTGTAAAGAAGCAGTCTGTTAAGACAGAGCTTCTGGTCTTATTTGTCAGCCTACTTCTGATCTGTAACTTCACTGCTGTTTTAAAAAGTATTCAAAATAATTTCCAGGACACCTCAGTTATTTTATTTTTAATATCAGGAAATATTTTCTCTCAATGCTCAGTTTCTCATATAGACACACGCAAGACACTTAATAAAACTGCTTACAAATCTGGGCATGGGGAGGAGATGGAAAGGAAGAAAACTATTTTTTGCCTACAAACAAAAGTGTCTTTTTTAGTTCCGTGAAAGCATATGTTCTCATGTGGGCATGCACATTGTTTGCACTGGATTCGGTCCCACTCCGTAAAATTAAGCTCAATGCGAATGAGTCACTGAAAGTAAGATATCCACATGCTAGACTGTAACTACTCTAACAAAGCTTGATTAAATTCTTACTTTTATAGTTAAATGAGGCAATCCTATGGATAAAGATCAAGAAAAGATGAAACAAGTTCAGTCACTTTTCTGGTTACTATATGTTCTTTCTCTGCCTTTTAACATTTTATCCAGCTGATGCTTGTTTCAGTTTAGGCTGGGATGTTCAAATACACGCAAAATAGTTAAGGCACTGTTTTCCATCTCATCGTGATGATGATTACGTACAGCACCACATGCTCTTCTTTGCAAAACTTTAGAAATCCCTCTTAAAGGCAGGCCCTGCCCCCTCCCAAGGAGTTTATAGTCTAAACCAGCTGTGATCAGACAACACAGGGTGAGGAGAGAAAGGCTTGGGTAGTAAGAGGTTAATATGAACAAATGCAGCTACACAAATTTGTTTACAGATGGAGGGATGAGAACAAATGGAACCTAAATAACAGATACTCTTATTTTCCATTGAATTTTTCCCTTACAATATAAGCTTGAAAAGAATAATAATGATCCAGTTATAATCTACATATTTTACTTTATCTGCTTCTGTTTATCACAGCCAAATCTCAGACCAGAAATGTTTATAACTATGAATGGTGCTTACCCTTGGGCCAATGTCCCCTTGATCACCCTATAAAACAGAAAAATGAGCATTTCCTTATGTTACTTTTCATTTATCTATCATTTCCACTGTCACTTGGATTAAAAAAATCCATCCATCACATTTTGCTCTGCTTTTACAGGAAAAAGGGCATTCACAGATTGTCCTATCATTTGTTTTGCCCTCAAAGATCCCTGTGAGGTGAGTTAGGCCAAGTGACTGGCCCAGAGTCATCCAGCGAGACTCATGTTTGAGTCAGGATTTTAACTCGGGTTTCCCCAGTTCAAGTCCAACACTCTTAACTACTAAACCACACTGACTCTCCTTTATATATCAGACCCAAATTACAAATGACTAATTTAGCTGTACTGAGCAGTTGTTTGTGTATGTGTGTACATGTGTGTGTGTGGGGAATCCAAATCAGGGCAGTATTTTGGAGGTTTTTTCTCTTCTCTCTTTTTGGAGAAGATTTTGTTCCTGATTGGAAATTTCCCTTCTTGCTTTCGGTTCCAATAGGGGTAGGGTTGCCAACCTCCAGGTACTAATATTCAAAAACAAACCTCGTGCTAAAGTAGGAAGTTAAATAAATAACAACAAGCACTGATGGCACACAACTTATGTAATGAATTAGGTAAAATCCCATACAATAAATTACAGTTTGCAAAATATTCTGTAATGCCCGAAATACTGTAAAGTATACAGAAAGCGGTGGGGTTACGCTAAATGGCGAGGTGGCTCCAGTTGAGATGGAGGCGAGGTGGCACTCCGAGAAGATAATTGGAAAACCTGGACAAGAGTCCCGTGGCACTGGAGAAGCGTATAGGGGCATTCAACGATGTATAATTCAATTATCCGGGTTTTCCAATTATCTTCTCGGAGCGCCACCTCGCCTCCGTCTCAACTGGAGCCGCCTCGCCATTTAGCGTAACACCACACTTTCTGTATACTTTACAGTATCTCGGGCATTACAGAATATTTTGCAAACTATAATTTATTGTATGGGATTTTACCTAATTCATTATATAAGTTGTGTGCCATCAGTGCTTGTTGTTATTTATTTAACCTCCAGGTACTAGCTGGAGATCAGAGCACCTGAAGAAAATGGCCACTTTGGCAACTGGACTCTATGGCATTGAAGTCTCTCCCATCCCCAAACCCTGCCCTCCCCAGACCCCACCCCAAATACCTCTCGCCATTGGCAAAGAGGGACCTGGCAACCCTAAATAGGGGAAATAAGAGAGGTTCCCATATTGTTCACCATTCTTTGGTGTAGGTTGGCCCTGATTTAGAAGCCTCGTGAAAGGTTCAGCAAATTAATGACCCAAGAGACAATATGGCACAAAAGCCAAAAGCCAAACAGAAGACTACTTGAAGACTTACAGAAGACTTACTAGAATGTTCAAGAACCAACTTCATCAGGAACTTAAAAGCAGTTTTCTGAATAAATAATCTTACCTTATCTCCTTTTGGTCCTGGAGGCCCCTGTAGAGATCAACAAGAAAAGAATAAGCTCATAGCTCATTAGCCTATACTTTTTGCTGCAACTTCCTCTTTCTATCTTTACTCAAAACAGACTGTTATAGCACGGTCATTAACCCTAGACTCATGTGCTTCTTTCATTATTAATTATAATAACTACAAAATGGGGTGTTTTGAAATTATTGTAATGAATATGAAAATAAAACAAATTCCCCCTCTAAACAGCTTGTAACGAAAAATCCCCATGATTTTCTTTCATTTTGTTCTGGTTTCTTTCATTATTACTGCCCCTTCCTCTATTGGTTTCACTTTCTAGGGTTTCCCGGGCCCCACTTGGGGCAGGGAATCCCCTGCACTGGGGCCTTCCCCTGGCACCAATCTGCTGGCCAGAAAGGGCTTACAGGTAGGAAAACTAGGCCTGCGTCGCTGGCAGCGTCACTTCTGGCGAGCACTAGAAATGACACCATCACATTGCTGGTGATGCAGGAATGCGCTGGTATTTGGGCAAAAACTCTATGGTAAAAATGACTTCTACCATACAGTTTTTGTCCAAATCCCAGAGATGTGATGACGTCACTTCCAGTGCACATCAGTAGTGATGTTGTCATGTCACCGGCGACGCAGGCCTAGGCCTAGTTTCCTGCCAGTAAATCCTCCCCCACACCTAGGGTTGCCAGCTCTGGGTTAGGAAATACCTGGAGATGTTGGGGATTGAGCCTGAGGAGGGTGGGGTTTGGGGAAGGGAGGGACTTCAATGGGATATAATGCCATAGAATTTCCAAAGCAGCCATTTTCTCCAGGTGAACTGATCTCTGTGGCCTGGAGATCAGTTGTAATAGTGAGAGATCCCCAGCCACAACCTGGAGATTGGGAACCCTACCCCCCACTGCTGCTGGTTGCCAGGGTTTACCTGGCAACCCTATACAAGGCAGCCAATATTTTCCAAACAAGGGCAGAGGATTGGTTCTTGTAGGTTATCCGGGCTGTGTAACCGTGGGCTTGGTATTTTCTTTCCTGACATTTTGCCAGCAGCTGTGGCAGGCATCTTCAGAGGAGTAACACTGAAGGACAGTGTCTCTGTCACAGCTGCTGGCGAAACGTCAGGAAAGAAAATACCAAGACCACGGTTACACAGCCCGGATAACCTACAAGAACCAATGAACTCTGACCGTGAAAGCCTTTGACAATAAGGGCAGAGGAAATACACAGTATTCCTCAGGGGAAGGGGGGAAATGCTGTGGACTTTCTTCATTGTCTGCAAGATTTAGCCACTGGGAATGAATATGTGTGTGAGGTATTCCAATCCTGAAGGATATGGGGAAGGGGCTTTGCTTTCCTCTCTCCACCCAATGTTTGCCCTGCTGTGCCAAATTTCTCCTTGCAGTCTGCTGCGGCTCTCCAAACTTTATTCCCCCATCCAAACAAGGCTACCTTAAGGTCTTCTTCCTCCTGCTGCCTGCCTGCCCAGATGCCTTACCCTCCTTGTTACACTAAATGTCCTGGCCTCGTCAGTCTGTCTCTTCCTTATGCTATTGTTCCTCAGGCTAACTGGCTGCAGTGCTATCTGTGTTACTATTTGGAATCTTTCTTTTTATTCTATCTTTCTGAAATTTGGCAGTGTGAGTCTCCCAGGCAAATAGTACAATACCCCTGAGTTTTGTCCAGTCTGGATGGGAAACCATTAAGGTACAGACCTGAGAAAAGTGTGAGTGTCTTCCATTCAAACCAATGGGGAATAATAATGAAATAGAATTATGAAAGCAAAGACAAAACAAAACAAACAATAATGGGATAACATAATATGAAACAGTCCACTAACAAAACAGTCCCTTTTTGAATTAATAACAAAACCAAAACAAACAAAACAAACTCCCATGAGAAAGCCTAATACACAACCAACGTCTTTTTTTTTAACTTTCTGCCATCTCAAAGAGAAGCAGAGGTACCAACTACAGGGTGGGAAATTTCTGGAGATTTGGGAATGGAGCCTGGGGAGGGGCTTCAGTGAGGTATGATGCCAAAGAGGCTATTCTCCAAAGCATCCATTTTCTCCAAGGTAACTGATCTCTGTGGACTGGAGATCAGTTGTAATTCCAGGCCCCACCTGGAGGCTGGCAACCCTAGGAAGTTTAACTAGGTTATAATTAGGTTCATAGCCACAGGTCACAATCTTGGGGGGGGGGATATTTCAATTTCGCCCCCCATTTCTGTAGAATTCATTTTGCAGATGTGTGGTCTAAGGTGAAATGTTTCTCCCAATAGTAACTGAAGGAGTTAGGAGATAGAAAGGGATTTTCTATGGCAACCTCCTGGAAAAGTCCGTCTCCCCTCTGCAAGGCTCCAAACAGATTTTTAAATGACACACATGAAGGCTTCTGTATGCATTACCACAGCTCCATCTGTGCAAAGCAACTCCAGGAGACCAGCTAAGCTTGAACTATAAACTCTTTGCCTTTCATTCTTCAAGACACTGAAAACATAAGCAGCGTAGATACACTGTATGTTAATGGTCTATGAACAACTTCCAGTTGAAATGATATCTGCATGATTTTTTGCAACTAGCATTAGAAGATTTCAAACAGTATCCTCCTCTTCTGAGCATATGAAAACAGCACAGATACCCAGGACACCCAGTGCTTGAATAACAAACAAATAGGATACCTTCTTTTAAAGTTATTACTTCATATTGTCAACATGCTTTTGAAATGAAAACATTCTCACAGCTAGTAGGGTTTCATGTGGGTACAGAGTTGCCTGTTTGCATGCTTTTAAATCCTCCTCCTGGACACACACCTTAACGTGGTGAGGGGGTTTGTGTGTCTCAGCAAAGCTGAGAGCAATACTGTAAGGGGTCTAGACTCTGTCAAGAAGCTAAACTCCTAGCAGCGTCTAGCAAGGCAGAATGGTCACAGCTGAGAAACCAGACTAAGATGCATCCACCCACTTCAGGGATCAACAGCCACATTGGTAGAACAGACAGTTCCATTGGTGATGGGGTGAAGGAATCCTTGAAGGGTAGCTACTGGGCAGAAGCAGTAGTGGAAGGTGACACTGTCTTTCTTAGACAACGGCAGTGCCACTTCAGCTAACCCTGGTTAGAACTGCGCAGAAAAAGGCAATGGTAAACTAATTCTGCCCAACTCTTTGAAAACCTATAACGAGACAATCCAAAACGAAAAAGATATAGTGCTGGAAGATGGAACCTCCAGGTCAGATGGCACTCAATCAGCTACTGGGGAAGAGCTGAGGACAAATAGAACTAGCACTATTCTTAATGAGACGACTGGACGAAAGTCAAAAGGACGTTCGATTGTTGACGTGAATGGATGCAAAAGGAAAGCCCAAAGCTGTTCGGTGCATGTAGTAGGAACATAGAACGTGAGAAGCATGAATCAAAGTAAGCTTGAAATCGTAACATGAGAAATTTAACTTTTAAACATTGAAATCCTGGGAGTGAATGAAATAAAGCAGACTGGATTAGGACATTTTTAGTCAGAAAACTACAGTGTTTTACTCGAGGAATGACAAACACAGAAGACACAGAGTTGCTCTAATAGTGAGGTGAGATGTAGCACAAGCAGTCAGATGCTATAATGCAAAGTCTGACCAAATTATATCAACCAAACTTTATGGAAAGCCTATCAATAGAAGAAGAAGAAGGAGTTGGTTTTTATATGCTGATTTTCTCTACCTTTTAAAGAGAATCAAACCGGCTTACAATCTCCTTCCCTTCCTACCCCCACAATAGACACCTTGTGAGGTAGTGAGGCTGGCAGAGCTCAAAGAGAACTGTGAGTAGCCCAAGGTCACCCAGCTGGCTTCATGTTTAGGATGAGAAAACCAACCCAGTTCACCAGATTAGAGTCTGCAGCTCATGTGGAAGAGTGGGGAATCAAACCCGGTTCTCCAGATTAGAGTCCACCACTCTTAACCACTACACCACGTTGGCTCTTGGATGATAACCATGATACAAGTTTATGTCCCAACTACAGACGCTGATGAGGAAGAAATGGAAAGCTTTTATGCAAGTGTCTGGGATGAAATTGATCACATGCCTAAAGAAGATGTGCTAATAATCATAGGTGTCTTGAATGCAAAAGTAGTAAACAAAGCAGAATAAAATATTGTTGACGCTTTGGTCATATTATAAAACAAGAGTCACTGGAAAAGACAATAATGCTAGGAAAAGTTGAAGTCAGCAAGGAAAGAGGAAGACCCAACATGAGATGGATTGACTCAAAGCCACAGCCCTCAGTTTCCAAGACCTGAGGAAGACTGTTAACGACAGGACATTAATTCATAGGGCCGCCATAAATCAGAGGTGACTTGACACAGCACTTAACACATACATACACATGCTATTAAACGTAAGATCAAGGGGGACCTTAACAGCAAGGTTCTCAAAATACTAGTAAAATTAATGAGTTCACATTGAAGTAATTTTTAGTAGAAATTATGCAGCTGCATAGCAACAACTTTCCCTCATCATTTTGTGAAGATCTAAATCAGGACATTTGTTTCGTTTGTCCGCATTTATGTTACTCAGAATATTACTTACTGGCTTGCCATCCAAACCAAGAGGGCCCTAAAACAGAAGAAGAAAACCGTGTATTACAAAAGGAAATTAGTTTGTAACTCAGTAAATCCTGATTTACCATGAAGTCTTTTCCATATGATCATCTGAGGTGATTCCCAGTTGCATTTTAGATTTTGCATGATAGCCCTGATAATCCCTTCCAATGTCAATAGTACAATATCCCATCTTCAAGTTATAGACAAGGACAGAAACAGACTTGCTGTGGGGGATAGCTTCCTCCACCTTTTAAAAAGCTTTCTTAGAAGAGTGCTTTGGAACAGGAGAGTGGCAGGGAAGATTATAATGTAACATAAAAGCTGTACAACAAAAGCAGTTTTGCAAAATAAACAAACAACTGAATATTCCTCCATAGGGATAGTAAAGCATAGGAGACCTGTGGATGGTTGAACAAAATGAAGTAGACACAGAATGGAGGAGGTTGTGTCACCTGGAGCCAGCGTGGTGTAGTGGTTAAGAACTGTGGTTTGGAGAGGTTTGATTCCCCCCTCCTCCACATGAGCTGCGGATTCTAATCTAGTGAGCTGGGTTTGTTTCCCCACTCCTACACATGAAGCCAGCTGGGTGACCTTGGGCTAGTTACACTCTCTCAGCCTCACCCACCTCACAGGGTGTCTGTTGTGGGGAGGGGGAGGGAATGTGATTGTAAGCCGGTTTGATTCTGCCTTAAATGGCAGAGAAAGTCGGCATATAAAAACCAACTCTTCTTCTTCTTTTACTAATCCAATCACATTAGATATTTGTGACACTTCTGCAAAACCATTTTACACAAGAATAATACAGACTGATGTGCTATTGGGGGAAATGGTGTGTTGTAGTTCTGAATAACGGGGCCATGTCATGTCCTCACAACATAATGAAGCCTTGAAAGATGACCTGTAGGCTGTGCACTTTGAATGAACAAATTCACATTTACTGGGCAAAAATCTGAATATGCAGGAAAACAACCCTAACGTGTTTATATTGGGTCTTAATTATTTAGCAATATTTTGGTTGTTTTCCTAGCACACTCACCCATCCTATTTTAATACTTCTTAAAATAAAATAAAAACTGTCCTACCTTCTTATGCAACAAGTGGGTTCCTACTTTTCATTTGCAGACTGCCCCATATAACATCAACTCATTTTTTTAAAAAAGATTAATAATTAACAGTGGTGAAAAACAGGGTTGCCATATGTCCCAGAAATCTGAATATTAACAGGCATCAAGAAAATGCATATGGCACTCAGGGTTCTCAACCAATCTAGATTTTCAGCCTCCATTTTAAAAGGAAACCTGGAATTCAAAATATACAGAAGAAGCAGGAAAATATGCAGATCACGTAACATATATTACCATAGATCTCTCCTTCCCACACTTTTCTTTGTTTTGGCTAACCTTTAGCCACTCTAACATTTACTTGTGAAAGCTAGAGTGCATTGAGGGGACATTTTTCTGCACAAAGAGATCTTGTAAGGACATACTCAGCAACCTCTAGAAGAAGGATATAGCTGATACCCCCTTACTTCACTGTGAAGGTTGTGGGTGGTGAACAGGTTCTGTTCCCTGTTCTTTGGCACGTTAGGGGATGGTCACTATATTTTCTGTTTCTGCTTCTTAATGTGCGAACTGAAAAAACAGAAGAGGCAATGCCGGCTTCCGACTCATTTGTTAAAAATAAGAAGCAGTTTTAAAAGGAGGAATATGATCATTATATGTTATAATATAGGACAGCAGAGAGAGTTGATTAGTAGCAGGTATTATGGAGCTGGGGTAGGATTAGTTTCAAGGTTGAACGGAAATAGATGGTTTTCATATATATTCTGATGGTGTGATTTTATGATTCATAATGTGTATTTGGCAGGTGGATGATGTGTAAGGAGGAAAGGTGCCCTGGGCAATCTGATTGCAACAGAAGTGATGTGGGCAGTGAGGGACAGATCTAAATAAATAAGAGAGGAGATTAGCTGGGGGGAAAGGGAGGGGGGAATTCCAAAACAACTTGGAGGCTTCTCTCTCTGTGTGTGTAGTGCCTATTGATGCTATTAACTGCGGTGAGAGAAAGAGCGATTTTATATATATATATATTATATATGATTTTATATATATATTTATATTTCCCTCCTGTGGTTAACAGCAATGTAGAGGGACTAAAAGTTAAATGTAGAGGAAAATCGTGAGGGTGAGAAAAGTTACCCCCCTCCCCATGCCACATCCTAGTCCAAATTTGGGGTCCCCATGGCTGCTCTTTAAAAATCAAATATAGTGGGAGACCTGATCATGGATCTGAACAAATAGTTCAGCTCTGCTAAAGTCATTTTTGTGTAGTTTCATACATTTGAATCAGTACAAGTGAAAGCATCCTCGCTCTTTCAATCTCAACTTGCATTTTTTCTACCCAGTACAAAGGAATATTTGATGTTGCTTTACACTGAACCAGGTTTTGATCCATTTAGCTCAGCATTATCTACTCTGACAGGCTTGTGTGCCCTAGCCTAGGGCATCCAAAATCCTTGGGCTGGCCCCGGATTCTGGACACATATTGCCTCTCCTACGCCCTGAACCAGTAATATTTCCTATATCTTCTCCTTTTCCTTTTATTAGAAAAAACATTCAGCCTAAGGAATAGTTCTGAGAAATTCAAAGCTAACTTACTATTGCATGTCTTTTAACTGGTCCCAATAAAGATATTATGCTACTATTGTAGGTTGGATTCTTGCCTATTCTCCTTTTGAAAACTGGAATCGGTTCCTTAGCTCCACCTGTTTTTATCCTCCTATAGCAAACATTACCTTATTATTTACTAATGTTCTGAACTGTTTACCTCTGCCAACACATTGTTGTCTCATACAATGCATACCTAAAGACCTTTTCCACTCTTTCAACGAGAGTGGTCTGTTGCAGCCAAGAGAAAGGTCATGACAGTAGGTTGAAGGAGAGAAGAACTCTACTATTTAGCCTAAGAATCCTGCTTTCCGTGGCATTGTAAAATGGTCAGTCAGGAAGCCTTCCTGCAGCTTCTTCCTTCATATCTTTATTTTCTTGGCTGATACACAGACAAATCCTTCTGAGACACTAATAAATCTGATTTTCATATAAATAATTTGTCACCCAGATTTTTGGGATTTTAATATGGCACCCTGATGCAACAGTAAAGTTAAAAAGGTATTCTATACAAGTGTAAACAAACAAGCACCAACAATGACATGTGATATATTTTAAAAGAGTCTCAAAGGAAGCAGCAGAATTATTGATTGGAAGAAGGAAAAGAGACGATAGCAAATGGCAATGCACTGATATCTAAGTCATCAAGAGAAATAGTAGCAGAAGCAGCAGAAGCACATGCTTGATCAGATCTCTCCTACTGCTTAGAACTCCTTCTAAACGTTGTTGTTGTTTTTTTAAGTGAAAGAATACGAAAAGAGAACAGTGTCCACTTACACAGAGCTACTCAATAAAAGATAATATTCTGAACAGATTAAAAACGAACGAAGTGACTTATTCTCTATAGCAGCTCTGTAACTACAGATAGCTGTTAGGTGATTCGAAAACTAATGTTTGGAAACTTCACTTGATGCTTTTACTGTACACAGTTTGTACTGATCACCCGTTTGCATGACAAAATAACAAGCCAACACAGCCTTCATATAAGATATCGTGAACAGAAACACGATTTGCTGAACAGTATTGTTTCTCAAGTGGCTACTGGAACGTCTTTAATTATAACTAATTTCCACAAAGTACTTTCAGGAATTGTCTGGCATGCACACAACTCTCCTGCATACAGAAAAGCACTCCTTCTCTTGCATGCAGTTAAAATGCATTCTGCATAGTAGTAATAAAGCCACAACCATTTGTGAATATTTACAGGATGAAGACATGAACCTCAAGTATTTTTACAAGCAATGTGTCCTATACATGTTTATTTGAAACAATGTCCAAAAATTCAGTGTTCACTTACTCCTAAGTAAACATGTGTTTGACTGAACTGAAAATATATTCACTGAAAATATATTCATTTAGTGGTCAGCAAGACTTTACAGTGCCAGCAGCAGCTGAAAAACTGATCAGTGGGTGCTGTTTCAGCAGAGCTTCTTTTACCTGGCAAAGATGCCACCCATCAGAATTTTTCTTTGCTCCATCCATACAGCTAGTCGAACAACCAGATATTTGCTCCAACCAGTGAGCAGAATATGAGCCAAACTGGCAGGTTAGCCACCATAACTAGTTGCCATGTGTTTCACACATGTTACATCTGCCTCTAAGTCTCTGTAAATACATTGTGGCAAATTCTGTTTTCATTGGTATTGGTATAAATGTAAAATAACCACCAATGGAATCACTAATTTGAACTACTACTTTAGAAACAAACTGTATAGTTTGGAGTACTTCTGTGAAAAATTTAGGGGAAATTCACTCCTTGGAAGGGTTTGCTATGATGAACAAATGCAGAATACTCAGGAAGCAAACTCTGGCATTACTGTACACATCATATATGAGGTGCGCTGTCGTTGGTGCACCATTATCCAAAAATTGAACAGTCAAAGCATGAAATCTGGACTTTGTATTTTTAACTTCCTGAAAAAAAGAGAAGTACAAGAGAGCTGAGTTAGCTGCAGTGCAGTTTACTACAAAGATCTAGTATCTGCATTTCTGTACCTGGAGAAAGGAGACAGCGCATTGGGAATGGAAACTAGGGGTGTGCTTTGTTTCTACCCCACTAGCAATTCTGGTGTTAAGTAACACAAATGTTAAAGTTTTAAAAAGTTAATTATCAAGTAGTTTAATAATTGCAGTGGTTAGATTCAAAGCCTCATTTTTTGCTGTTCCTCTTTCCCACTGCAGACCCACACATTGCCCCCAGTGCTGTCCCTGAGTAGCCCCAATTTCTCTCTCCATTCTGGTGCAATAGCTATCACCTATTGATAAAAGTAGCAAATATAGGGAAGAATTCTATCTAACACTAGTGTAAGTGTGCTAGATTAAAAGCAACTTCCTTCCTCCTCTCTTCCACTGGGGCTTGCTTGGTCCCCTCAATCATTCTCCTGGAAAAGGAGTCAGAAGAATACAATAATTCTTGTATTATCAAGTTATAGAAGAAGTCTGACAATTTTTTTAGCTTGGTATATGTAACAGCTAAATGTACAAGGCAAATTTCCCTATATGCCTAGATGCCTTTCATTCTGTACATTTGTATATTTTGTCATTATTATTATTATAATTTCATAATTATAGTGGTTCCTGAAGAAGGCCTAAATAGGCCGAAACAGGGTGACAACTGGACCCCTGACAGGCTCTACAAAACTGCTGGTCTATTTCTGCTAATTCCATACAGCAGGCTAACATTCTGTTTACTAACCTTCAGGTACTAGGTGATCTCCTGCTATTACAACTGATCTCCAGCCAATAGAGATCAGTTCACCTGGAGAAAATAGCCGCTTTGGCAATAAGACTCTATGGCATTGAAGTCCCTCCCCTCCCCAAACCCTGCCCTCCTCAGGCTTTGCCCCCAAAACCTCCCGCCTGTGGCAAAGAGGGATCTGGTAACCTGGGGGGGGGGGGAATCACCCCAAATCACCTCCCCTCTTCTATGGGCAGAAGTGCCTTTTGCAAACAGAAAAGGCCAAGATCCAAGCCATAATATTCAATATGAAGGCCTTAGCTTTCATTCCCCCCCCCCACCCGTAACCATTGCTCTGTCTTAGCCCTACTGCCCAATCTCTCTTCACCTAAGGCCAGACGCACAAAGAGACTCATCTCCCCACAACGCAGCACCAACTCTCTTCTACCAAACCCTCATGGCCATCCAAAGATATGTCTCTGGTGTGAACTTTCTGGTCTGTGTGCAATTTTCATGAAATATCACGCACAGAAGAGAAACATCACATAGGACACGGCAACCCTTTAGAACTGTAGTGCTGGCAACAAGAAGAATGAGGTCTGGCTGCTTGGTGGGGGT
This sequence comes from Euleptes europaea, assembly GCF_029931775.1. NCBI lineage: Eukaryota > Metazoa > Chordata > Lepidosauria > Squamata > Sphaerodactylidae > Euleptes > Euleptes europaea. Next base: position 89,837,135 of record NC_079312.1, on the reverse strand, counting down.
GGAGACCTCACCGTAGATACTGATCTCCAGAGGTTTCATGACCTGATGTGCAACAAACACATCCAAATGCACATATGCTGCATCAAAGTGCTAATATAAGTGGTTATTCATAGATCTATTTCGCTACATTTCTGTATCACTTAAAATTAAAAAAAAAATACATCTTGGTTTTTAATCAAAGCAGCCCATAACATATTCTTCTATCTAATTAGTACCTGGCATAGAACACTTCCTAAGCCACTGTGTCCATGCTCCTTTATTTAGGATACTTCTGCCTTTCCGCTACTTAAACATACTATTCAAAGAGGCTTATTTTTTAACATCTTGAATCAGAGAGTCAATCAGACTGGATATTCTCTGAACGGTTATTCCACATATTATGGGGCAACAAGTCCAGGTTTGTACACCTGACATGCAGCTGTAGTTTATTTATTCCACCCCCCCCCCACAATACTCTTGACTTCACGTGCGCTCTGAAGGGATCAATTACTCCATTGCAGTTTGCCAGTTCGCTTTATGTGGCATCAACCCTATCAGATATAGGGCCTATTCTTCAAACAGTAAATTATATTGTGCTGAAAGGGAACTTGGTGCATGTACCAGCTCTTGCTTATACATTCAGCAGCATTAAGGGAAGATAATTCCATACTATTTTTAGACTACACAATATGGACGATATATCCAACTCAGCTTCCACTCTCATTCCCTGAAGTTACAAGAATATATTTTCATGCAAAATCAAGGAACCGGGGGCGGGGGGGGGGGAGCATGTTGACATTTAACTGCATGGGAAAGAGAATCTGAGCTATTGGCCCTTAGCAGTGAATATGCATTAGTTAGTACTAACAGACGGACAAACAGATACGCAACACACATACGCAGCATAGTTCTGACTAAACAGTAATTTCTTGTCATTGCACCATTATTCTTGTTCTTAGATGCAATACAGCACTGCTTGCTTCTACACTAAGCTCCTCCTGGACATATGCTTCTTATTAAACACAACATCACACATGCTGCAATGATTATATGACAAATCCCAATTGGTAGCAAAGAAACTATTTTAAGAAATGGGGTGGTTTTGTGAAACAAGAAGGCTCTGCGTAGCAGTGTGTAAATAAGGCCTTGACCACAATTCGCTTCAGTTTGTGTTTCAACATGGTAATTACTATTGACACAAATTCCATGACAGATTTTTAAAAAAATATTTTTTGTTTACAACTTACATTATAATAGCAAAATGACAATTACAGTTGTGCTAGTCTGTATTATAATACCTGACAAAATTTTCATACTGATCAATGACCATCACTGGAAAGCAGGATGAACTAGTCATAATTTAATCTCAAATGGGTCAGATACAGTCACATTCATGTTTTTTTTCTAGCAGAACTTGCAGCACAGCTAGGGTTGCCAACCTCCAGGTACTAGCTGGAGATCTCCTGCTATTACAACTGATCTGCAGCTGATAGAGATCAGTTCACCTAGAGAAAACGTCCGCTTTGGCAATCTGACTCTATGGTATTGAAGTCCTTCCCCTCCGAAAACCCCGCAATCCTCAGGCTCCTCCCAAAAAACGTCCCGCCAGTGGCGAACAGGGACCTGGCAACCCTAAGCACAGCAAAGGAGCAGTCCATGCCTGCAATAGCACCAATGAATTTCTTCCACATAATATATTAGGTCTGAACCTGAACATGCTCATGATCACTTGGAGAAATTATTTTGCCAATCACTAATACGTGTATATACTAGTGCAAGGCATTTCACTGATTCCCGTGATCCTCATTCTGAAGCCACCACATCCATGTGAATTATTAAAACCCTGTGTACTAGCAAGCATGTGTACTTATGGTTCGCACAATTCCTTTATATGATTGCACCCAAGACTGAGGACAAGTGTCATCAAGCCTGATACAAATGCACAGTGGAAATTCAGCAGTGTTGTCACACATGGGAACTAGCCCTATTCAGATTTGGAAACTTAAACCAACCATTAGTTATGCATAAAAGAAGTAACACCAGTATACTGTGCTGCTCTTCGGTACAATCCAATGTAGAAAAGAAATGATCAAATTATTGAAGTTATCAAATATTATTATATTATGCTTACACATTCATGTCTGTATGTAAAATATTGAAAATCACATACCGGTACATTGTTCAGGCATCACAATATTAAGCAGTGGTTACAAAAGATGTTTTAAATATAGACACTGCGATTACACAAAATAATAATATAACTGGCGTCGAAATGTCAAAACAGTACGATAGCACCCTTCTCAAGTATGTTATTAGTCTTATCAAGAAAGCAACAGAGTGGTAAGCTGCAGTATTGCAGTCCAAAGCTCTGCTCACGACCTGAGTTCGATCCTGACGGAAGTCGGTTTCAGGTAGCTGTCTCAAGGTTGACTCAGCCTTCCAACTTTCCGGGGTCGGTAAAAGGAGTACCCAGCTTGCTGGGGGTAAAGGGAAGATGACTGGGGAAGGCACTGGCAAACCACCCCTTAAACATATAGTCTGCCTAGAAAATGTCGGGATGTGACATCACCCCATGGGTCAGGAATGACCCTGTGCTTGCACAGGGGACCTTTACAAAATTTAAAAAGATGAGTTTATCGTATGAACTGCAAGCACAGCACTTTCCCACTTCATCTGCATCTCCAAGTGCTCTCTAAAAACATGCTCTGGAGGGTCAGAGGACCCATGGGACCTGGTGCAGAAGCATGCAGCTCCAGGGAGTAATTTGCTCACAAAAAGGGCACTTTCAGATCTAAGCCATTATTCTGTCAAGATGCAACAGGGAGCTGACGGCTGTCTTTTACCTTTGCTCTGGGCAACACACACACACGCACACACTTAAAGATCAATTTTGTAATTTTCTTTTACAGAGTTTGGCGTGTTTCTTTACAGGTTGTGACTATAAGAATTTTGCATATTTCATTTTGATGAGGTATTTCCTGGAGAAGTAGTTATCTGAGGTCTGTGGAGACAACTTTCTGACTCATGACTGTTGGCATAAAAGAAAAAGAGAATAAAAGAGAAACCAAAACAAGTGGTAACATTTGCTTGTGGGACCTCCACTACCTCGGAGAGGCATGCATTTTGGATATTTAAATTATGGGAATTATCATTCCAAAATAACAGCACAAACAAGATGTATTAACGGGAGGAAAGATACACCACAGATAGAGTTGCCAGTTATGGGCTGGGAAATACCTGGACATTTTGGGAATGGAGCCTGGGGAGGGCAGGGTTTGGGGAGGGACCTCAGCAGGGTGCAGTGCCATAGAGTCCACCCTCCAAAGCAGCCATTGTGGAATTCCCTGCCCCAGGATGTAGTGATGGCTGCCAACTTGGAAGGATTTAACAGGGGGGTGGACATGTTCATGGAGGATACGGCTATCCATGGCTACTAGTCAAAATGAATACTAGTCATGATGCATACCTATTATCTCCAGGATCAGAGGAGCATGCCTATTATATTAGGTACTTTGTAATGCAGGCAGGATAATGCTGCTGCAGTCGTCTTGTCTGTGGGGTTCCTAGAGGCACCTGGTTGGCCACTGTGTGAACAGACTGCTGGACTTGATGGGCCTGGGTCTGATCCAGCATGGCCTTTCTTATGTTCTTATGTTTTCCAGGGGAACTGATCTTGGTTGTCTAGAAATCTATTGTAACAGTGGGAGATCTCCAGGTGCCACCTGGAGGTTGGCAACCCTAACCATGCATCTTATATTGTTCTGTGATCTGAAGATATTGTGATGAGGTTTGACAGAAAGAGAAGTACTATTCTGAACATACTGTAAACTTGGAGCTGCCTATTCTCAGAGGAAGGCTTGTTAGCCATGTGGCCTGGTCAATGAATCATATCGAAAGTAGGTGCTCCGAGGCTACATTTTTAGCCAACATGAAGATCCAAAACAATCTTTTGGCTCAGGCAACAGAGAGTTGGTTGGGAGCATCCTTTTTGACAGCCAGTGTGCTTGCTGAGCCAAAGCTATCCTCCTTGTTTTCCATTTAAGGCCCTTCTGCATACTTTATTGCACAATAAATATGTGTATGCTTTTCATTTGTTGCTCACAGACCTTACTCCTTCCATCAACATTGTGCTTCTGTTGCAAGGGTATTGTATTTTCAGAGTGCGCAACATGGACCACTTTGCATCTGTGAAAATGCTATCTACTCCCAGAAGTTACCACATTGAACACATGAAGCTGCCTTACACTGAATCTTGGTCCATCAAAGTCAGTATTGTCTACTCAGACCGGCAGTGGCTCTCCAGGGTCTCAGGCAGAGGTCTTTCACATCACCTACTTGCCTGGTCACTTTAACTAGAGATGCCGGGGATTGAACCTGGGACCTTCTGCTTGCGGAGCAGATGCTCGACCACTGAGCCACCGCCCCTCCACATTCTGACTTAGGGTTGCCTGCCAGCTCTGGGTTGGGAGATACCTGGAGAGTTTAGGGTGTAGCCTGCAAAGGACAGCGTTTGTGGAGGGGAGGGATCTCAGTGGGGTATAATGCCATAAACTCCACCTTCCTAGGCAGCCATTTGTTCCAGGGGAACTATTCTCTGTAAACTGGAAGCCAGCTGTAATTCTTGGAGATCTCCAGCCACCACCTGGAGGTTAGAAACCCTACTTATTACAATAGTTGTGTGGGAACATCATTGTGCAAGTATCTCAAGCAAGCCAAGGAAAATATTTTTGATGACATGCTTAATGGGGATATTTCCAGAGGGTTAGTCATGTTAGTCTGTCTCGGCAAAAATAAACAGGAGGCAAAACAACTGTGTTTGTCTTTAAGGTGCTCCAAGACTCCTCTTTATTTTTACTAGTGAGAAGAAGTGACTGATTCGGCCCACATAACCTTTTACATCTTTAAAAAAGGTTTTTGCAACTACGTGCTCGCTTATTTTTCAGGTCCAGCAGTGAAAGCTAGGGTAGCCATTTTTAAGTATGAACAGCAGCACAACTATCTCTTTTGTGTAAATCCTCCACAGCAATGACTTGTATTTTGCCAACATGTTGTTCCTAGTAACCTGGTTTAAAAGGAACCCCCTGAACTCCTCAGTTCCCTGCTGCTCTAAGTTTTCCTACTTGCTTCATTTCTGTCATTTATAGGTGCCTAATAATAGTAGACTCAAGTGTTTGGCAACAGATAGGTTGTTTTCTGTGTCAGGGTTTGGCAAAATGTACCGCATGTTGGCAGAAATATATAAATATTTCATTCCCCGCCCCCTTCTGACTCTAGCATAGGGAAAATTGTTTGACTTGCAGAGAGAGAGAGAGAGAGAGAGAGAGAGAGAGAGAGAGAGAGAGAGAGAGAGAGAGAGTGTGTGTGTGTGTGTGTGTGTGGGATGGGTATATGACAAACATTTTCAGCCTTCATTTGGCACTTGGAAAGGCATGGGGGAGGCAGACAAAATCACCTGGTTTGGCCATGTCATGGGCCCTCACTGCATTTTTAAATGGCCAAATTCATCTCTAAAATGGCATTGGAGCCCATACGACTGACCTGTGGATGCCACAACATCTAGTTGGGCCTTGTAACACAGAAAAATCACTCAATAAAAGGACCTTCTTTAACATCTGGTGTCTTTAAGACTCGTTTATGAAGGCATATGAATATGAAATGTGGGGATGAAATATAGGGGAGAGAAGCTGGAAGGGTGACAGAGTGATAGCAGGGGGATGAGCCGGATCCCCCCCCCCATCTTATTCCATCTATTTAAAAAATCACAGGCTTCAAGCATAAAATAAAGCTGGGCATTATTTAGCAACTGATTAAAATTTTGGAGGTTTAGACGAGTATTAGTATTTTTTGACGTTAATATTTAGAGAACTTTTACTAGAGATTGCCACTGTGTTTGTACTAGTCCCCTCAAGCGGCAAACTTTTAAATTAGTTTTAAAGAGTTTAGTGACTATGTTTTGTAGAAGGGTAGGATTTTTAAATAAGGACTTTAGGGTTTTAAGGAGTAGTAGTTACGGTTTACTTGGAGAGTGATTTTTTAGCTCCCATCCGAGTGGCAGGCGAACCCTTTAGGGCTTCAGCCTGACTGGGGGATTGTTGGGGAAGAGTTGTAGCGATAGCTGTCATAATGTGAGCTCTTGACCCAAAGAACCAGAAATCACCACAAAAACATTTAAAATCCAAGAAGATAGCTTTTACTGGTCAAATAGGCAATACAGTGCATTGAAGATAAAATAACAGCTATGAGTGTCTTGCTAGCTAGTTGGCAATATAAAGCTTAAAAACGGCAGAAAATTACAAAGCATAAACAGAGCACACTTTCCCAGGAGTAGCGTTCCCAGGCTTTGGTATGTAAAGCCGTCCTTAAAGTCTAAACGGTTCAGCAAAAAAACAAAGGCAACATCAAAACTGAAATAACAGCCTGACAGTTTAGGTGAAACTCCATAGAAATCACAAGTTTTTAATACAGACCTTATAAAATTATTGTCTGTGCAATATTGGCTTGGTCTTTTGTAAATTTCCTTGACATGAAGAGAAGATTAAATGAATCAGAATAACAAAAAGAAAGCATTTATTTATTTAGAGAGCAAAATAAAGCTAAGTATCTGTTACTGGTTTCAGTGGGAGTTATTTAAGTACATGCTTCCCTCTCCAATTGAAACTTCTGGGACTGAAAGTGCTTAAGTGGTGAACTGTGCCTTGTATCTGTATCATATTTCTTGAGTTAAAACTGTTTAATATTTTTGTTTGACATTTGCCAGAACCTAAATTACTACTTGGCTTATCACTCTCTTTTGACACATTATCCCCTTCCCTCTCTTCAGCTCCGGGAAGAATGGAGGTTTCTTCAAATGTTACAAGGAACACAATTTGGGTCTGGTGTTCCCTAGCCTGTGTCCTGTGTTAACAGTCACATGTGATTCACAGATTTCTCTCAATTCCTTTGTGTGTGGTGCCCCGTTTAGATTGCAAAATGGGGAACTCATGATGAAGACGCTTCAGTCCCACCCCCATTTTTCTGACCCAAACCAATACAGAGGAATGCTGTGTGGCCAGAATACATAGTTTTCTCCAACAAGCTTAATATAGTGAACCCCTGAAGACCACTGAAAATCAGAAAAATGGCACAGGCTGAAATCTCCTTCTTCAGATGCACCATAGTCACAATGCAAGTCGGGCAGTAGATGCACAGGAATTGAAGAAAAGTTGCAAGCTTCAACCCATGTGTGACTGTTATGCATGACACATAGGGTTGCCAGGTTCCCTCTTGGCCACCGATGGGAGGTTTTTGGGGTGGAGCCTGAGGAGGGTGGGGTTTGGGGAGGGGAGGGACTTCAATGCCATAGAGTCCAATTGCCAAAGCGGCCATTTTTTCCAGGTGAACTGATTTCTATCGGCTGGAGATCAGTTGTAACAGCAGGAGATCTCCAGCTAGTACCTGGAGGTTGGCAACCCTAGTGACACATGGTGGGGACCATGGACCCATTCTGTAATGTGTGAAGAGACATCATATGCCTGGTTTTGTGTTGATGTTCAGACATTCTTTTATAACAAAAGTGAACGTCTGGAATCCGTTCAAGGGAAGGATTGTGTGCTTTGTGTTCTCACTGGCTCCAAGTGTTAGGGAGCAGCTACAACACGGGACAGGGAGGGTATGTGTGTGTGTGGAGAAGCTGATGAAGCAAAAGGGAGGTGAGTGACCAAGAGAAATTGGATGGGGCAGCATGGAACAGAGGGCTAAGGGAAGGATGGAATGGATGGTGGTGAAATCCATTGGTTCAGGAGAATATTTCCATGTAAGAAAGTACATATACATCCAATAAATGTAGAGCAAGTTCAGGGGGAATGCCTTTTTTTTATTAAGTTAATGGTGTTACTTGGAGATATTTCGCCATCATTTTTTACCATATGTACAATAAGAAGCCACAGTAATGGATTGTCTTTCAGCTCAAGCAGCTGGCTCCTACTATTGTACTTATGGAATGTGCCCTAACTGTTCTCTAGCTGCTATGCTTTATATCGCTGTAACTAATAGAGGAATTATAGGTACACAAAACACATGATCCTTCCCTTAAAAGGATTCCAGACGTTCACTTTTGTTATAAAAGAATGTTTGAACATCAACACAAAACCATATAGAAGAATCCTAGAGTACCCTGTGGTTGTTTGCTGTTGCCAACCACTTAAACGTCTCCTGTGAAAGAAATAAAATTCTGATATTCTCCTCTCAAGAACAGGCATACCAATCACTAGGGGCTGCTCTGCATGTTAGCCATGAGTCATTCTGATACCAGTACACATTGCGAGAAGGAGCAACCAGCTGAGAGCTCCCTGAGCTGCAGTTGTATCAAGCCCATGTTATGAAGCACTATATTTTATGTTTTTAGCATCTACGATCCAGGCACATACTAAATACATAATGGATGAAGCATCTAGCAGGAGAAACCAGAGATGGTCCCTGAAGGAGTTCTACCTGTCTCAGGCACTTCTTTAAAATTTTGAGAGGCCAGCAGGCTGAATATTCATTTGCGGCTTCTTCCCTTCTCATTGTACTCTGTGTGAATGTCATGGTTTTTTTCTCAGTAGAATATACATGTTTTCAAAATCCACCTATACATGACAATATGTTAAGATGTTAGTTAAAAAACAAAGAAAGAAACGCTGTTGGCTGCACTTGCAAAGCACAGTACTCTTTCTGCAAACAGGGTCCTCCTATTATTCAGTATTTTTAAAAATCTCCAAAGTCTGTCATGATCTGGAGATGTAATGTGTTTTGAAGTTCACCAGGGGTTTCCTTGGGACCCTGACAGCCATTTGCTTTCCCAGGGAAGAGGCCATAAAATGCACCAAGAGATCAGTGACAGTGGAGATGGTTTCCTGCAAAGAGAAAACCATTTGCTCTACCTCCCAGGAAGAGCAGGATGGATAGCTGTTGTAAAATATGTCTGGGTATTGGGTTGTGTGGAATGTGTACCCTTGGATGACTGGGAGATAGGCTGTCACCATCCACCTGGGATAGGTTTCTCTTTGCCACTGGTGGGAGGTTTTTGGGGCGGATCCTGAGGAGGGCAGGGTTTGGGGAAAGACTTCAGTGCCATAGAATCCAACAGCCAAAGCGGCCATTTTCTCCAGGTGAACTGATCTCTATCAGCTGGAGATCAGTTGTAATAGCAGGAGATCTCCAGCTAGTACCTGGAGGTTGCCAAATGTGCTACTTTTTGTACCAAATGACCCATGGTGCTATAGGACAACCAAGTCCTGTGTAGATAGGCCTGTCTGAATGCTCTTGAGGGCATTATCTTACATTGTTACGATGGAGTGATTAGCACACATGTGTTGACAATTCATCAACTTTTCAGGCTGTCAAACTTTGACTGACTGTTAAGGGCTCCCTTAGGAGCAGCTTACTGTGGTATTGCTGCTGATATTTGTGTGCTTTCAAATAGATTAGGTACCCATGTATATTCTTACATGTGGGTTGTGGGGGGGGGGAGGTGTAACAAGTGGCTAGTATTTAGGGGCAAGGCTTTACAGAGGATTTGTCCTTTGTAACAGTTTCTTTATTTCTTGCAGATTGGGCCAGCTGTGTTCCTGGCAGACTTACTAGGTTTTACACAGGCTTTCCTGTGCTTAGTAATCTACACAAAGCAAAATTCCTGATAGATCATTTCAAATTAAAAAAAATGGTTGCAGTTGACAGCTAAAAGCTGTTATCAATCTGATTAATTCTTTTTTACTGTGCAAAGCACTTACATTGAGAAATCTGGATCAAATTCCCTTTCCTGTGTTAGGTTCCTTCCCCTGCTCTGTGAGCTACCACCCACCAACATGAAAAACTGCAAAAAGGTGTTGGTAAAACATCCCTACTTCCTTGCTGAGGAAGACCCTAAGTGAATGTGTGCACATGAATTCCTGAAAGGCCATACATACAGTGAAGAGTTTATTTTTAACAAATAAGTGCATTTTAATAGGTTTTAGTTGGCATATTTTTTTAAAAAAAATCTTACAACAGAAGCCATCTTTGAAACTAGAAACCTTTTTTCAAAAAACGAAATGTCAAAAGAATTATGCCCCCCCCCCATTTTATCATCACAAGGACCCTCTCAGGTAGGGTAAGCCAAGAGGAGATTTGCCCAGTGTCACTTAGTAAGATGCATGAATAAATATGGATTTGAATCCAAGTCTCCATCGTTTCATGTCACAGGCTCTGTCCTGACACTCACATTTAATATGTGCATCCCCAAGTGTCTGAAAAACAAACTCGTACCAACTTTAAGAAATCTATCTAAATTACTCATTATCGAGTTTCAGGTGTTTTGGAGAAATAAGGTTATTAATTTAAATATATTTAGCGAGTTACTACAGTCTTCCTTGAATCCACTAGAGCAATTCTGCAGACAGAAGGATTTCCACCTGTGGAGCACAATCTTCTCACATCCACCTTCTTAATGCAATCCAAAATTCCATTCTGGAATTCCACAACCAAAAATTCTCCTATTTGCAGAAGCATTCCAGTGGATCCAAGCCAATGAACCAGATTGCAACCTTTCAGAAGTTTAGCCCTTTCCAGTTAGTATTTTAATAGTTTAGAAATAATTAATATCCACTGATTCGTTTAAAGAAACAAGGGTTCTCTAATAAAGAGTCAATACCTAAGAAAAAACAAAAAATACTGACTATAAAGTTCTGGGTACAGGAATACAACTATCAATCATCAAATAAAACTGTGATTATACCAGGTGGGGATGTTCGTTCTCTAGTGCACTCACAGATAACCAACAGCTATAAGAACACTGCTTTGGGTGGATGATAGTATAATAGGAGCAATGGCAGTGGTTACCTCTCTAGCATCCTCATTAGTCAAGTGCCAGTCTTGGACATGTGGCAGGATAATTGATTGGATGAAATTTTTAGGGAGATTCATTGCACAATAAGTGCTTTCATGTGGGTTCTACATTGTTGGGGGAAAGCTTCATTATTCCCTTTTTCAAAAACAGGGAACAGATGTGTCATCATACATTCGACCAACCTCTCCAAAAAACCCTAACCCAAAATAAATAAATAGCTGCTTACATTGTAGGGCATTGTAACAGAGAAGGGGAGCCTTTCTTGTGGTCCTACGTTTTCCCTAGGAAAAAACTCTTCAGATCATTAAATGCAAAAAAGCAAAGCAAAACAAATGAAATTCCAAACCCGCACTTCTTTGAAAATATGGAGCATTTCATAAGCATGAGGGAGGGAATGGCAAATGTGTCCCATGTTATCAGTGATTGTCATGGGCAAATGCACAAATGAAGGAAGAATATAGAATTTTCCCATTTGAAATCCATATAGACTTCATATGTAAGGAGAAAAAAGGTTTTTCAGAAGCCTGACTCTCAAAGGAAATGACTCAGCTTAAATGTTTTTAGTCAAGGAGCAGCAGCTCCATCCTTGACTGATTGCCCTCTTAGAAAGGCGCTTGTTTCTGAGGATATTCAGAGCGACCTTGAAGCCAGGGAGGAAGGTTCCAGGATGTTCTCCACTGAAACGCAGGAAGCATCAAGGTGTTTCTGACTTTTGCTCTGTACTCTGATAACATTTGCTGACTGTGAGCAATGATGTAATAAAATGTCACAATGTGATTTTATGTGAAGTTTTAAGTCCTTTTAAAGTCTTCCAGAGATAAGACAGGAGTCAAATTAACCGTATTCTTAACAAGAAGAGAATGCTGGGAAAAGTTAAATTTTAAGAAATATCATAAAGCCATAAACTGACTGTTTAGTACATGGACAGGACAGCAAATGACCTAACAGGTAATCCTTACAAGGTGAGAGCAACAACATTGCTGCTCCAAGTTCCAAAAGTGCTGATGCACTGGAACAATCTCAAGATTAGATCCAACCAAATACTGTCAAGGGTAGGAAAAGATACTGATCTTGGAAGGTATATAAGGAGGAACTTCCTAGCGAGGAGTTAGAGTACCTAACAAGTTGATACCGGTTAACTTGAATGGATCTCTCCATCCCTTACCTGGGATGTAAAGACTTTGAACCTTGATTCTTGCGTGGATTGAGGCTCTCAGACTTTCCATATGGGTTAAGACTTTTTTGCCTAAAGAGGTCTCTCTAAGTGTTCAGTCCTTGTGTGGACTGAATACTCACAGATTTCTCCAACATTTAGAAGTCTTCCTGTGAGACTGGAGAACTCCCTAAAAGGGGGATTCTTTTCAAGATAGCCAGCCCTTGCTAGGACTGGATATCTGAACTAAATGCCTGCTGACTTCTCCATCTTATAAATAAGATGGAGACTCTTAGAATCCATCAACCTTTGTCTGGAGTCTAAGAGTTTAGATCTTTCCATATTTAAATATGGAAACAGTGAGATCTCACTGATTCTAGCAAGGATTAATGAGTTCTCACTAAAATCTATCTAGCCTTGTATAGGCCTCCCAGTCCTGACAGATATGGAGATTGTAAAACCTACAGCTCCCTTTACACAGGTCTCTTCAACCCTTCAAAGAGTTGAAGAGACCAGGAGCTTATTCTCTGAGCTTGCGTCAGACATTTCTCTAGCTAACAGAGAGAATTCTGAACATTCTCTGAGCAAGAGTCAGGGGTTTCTCTAGCTGACAGGGAGACCTCTGCACTCAGTTCTTACACAGAACTCTGACATTCACATGGCTTTAAGCTTTGCATTGCTTTCTAGTCCTGACACAGCTAAAGATGGCATGCACATACATATAGATCTCCCTGATCTTAACATAGATCAGAGGCCTTTCATAGGCTAAAACACTTAGAGATTTCTCTAGGGTTTCATGAACTTAGTCCTGGCAACGACTGAAAATATGCTTTAAGGGCTCATGACTTCAGCTCTGACATGAACTCATGGAACCAGAGATTTCTCTAACCTTTGCATACACCAAAGACATTTAAATACTAAAATAACACATAGAGGACCAAACAGGTTTAAATATCCTTAACATGAATTAGGAACTTTTCAGATCTCTCTAAGCCCTGCTATGCTGGGGAGGTTCACAAATGACATGACTAGGTGAAGTATGTCTTATGTTTTATGATGTTCTAGATACTTTGAATTAAGACGCTTTTAACTAAATCAGATCTTATTCATTGCACTAACCATTTTTTACAAGATTTCTGTAACTGCTTTATTTCCTGAAGGAAATATTATTACTGGTTTAAGGTATAGAGGTATAGAGATTGCTTAAGATTTCTTGCGTATATAAACATGTTTAAGACTCACAATGTCTGAACTTTGCAACTTGTTTAAGAATTTTGTAACCATTTACATGCATATATAATATGTAAAATAAACTGTATATACATTTACATCCTTTTCATAATTTATTGGAGCACTTCAAGAGAAAACTTACTTCGGTAAGAAGCATTGAGTCCTGCTTAGTAGGTGTCTAACTGAATAAGATAACATACTTCTTCTCAGGAAGGGGTCCATTCTAAGAGCATAGGCACTGAAAAGCATTGACCCAGGATGTTGAACGTATTTGTTATGAGGGCTGGATATGACATAAATGTCACTTGGTCGGTCCAGGCCATGCCTCGCCAGCCCAGATTGGGAGTGGGGTGGTGGGGGTGGTGGCTGGTGAGCCTACAGTGGGCTCACCAGCCTAAATTGAGAGTAGAGAGGTGGCTGTCTTAGCTGGCTTGCAGGCCAGATAAGAGCTCTCAAGGGGCCGATCCAGCCCACGGGCTGTATGTTTGACACCCCTGATCTAGACACTATCTACTGTGCCAGGTGTAAAAACATCCATTGTACAGATAAAAATCTGATGGAAACTGAAGGTCTATTTGAAAGAAGAAATGGATTTAAGCAATACTCTCAAATCCTCCTGATGCAAGTGCTGACAAAACAGCAACAGAGGTGTCCCCTTGATGGAAGATGTCTTTATCCCCTGGAAACAAAAGGGATGCCTTCATCAGCCACAAGCAGAGTTACTTGCATTACAGTGACTTGCTTCTGTGATTGTTTTCTCAATGCAGCTTACCGGCTTCTTCTTGTGGCGTGCGTGACAAGCATGAAGAAAACTTGTTCAAAACCAAAATTACAAACTAGAATAACCAAAACCGTACCACCCATGTGGGGCAATAAAAAGTTGGTAATACATCAAGGAAATCTCATAAACAATAGGAGTCAACTTTCTTTTTCTGTCACATATTTTCCATCATTTTCTAGCAGTGCCTCCTGTCAATAAAGAAGTTTGCGCTACATGTATTCCATTTATTTGTTTAGCCTCTTGACACTTCTTTTCCATTCTGTGACACATCATTTCTTGACACCTATTAGTTATCATGAAGGGATGATGTTGACAAGAAAACAAAACTGCCCTCACTTTAAGACAACCCCTTTAAAAATGTTATCTACACACACACAAACTGGATATAACTGTAACTTGTATGAAAATGTATGACAAGCGCCTCTTGTTTGATATTGGGGGGGGGGACTTGCACTGGAATAAATACTGTATGATTTCTAGTGGAGGACAAACAATAGAAGTACTTACTAAGTACCAATATGAGATACTTGCCAGCCAAGCAACCAGCCAGCCAATCGACATGTGAGTCAATTGAGAGAGCATCCCTCTCAACGCCAGGTCTGCCTCTAGTCCTTTGTATGACATTTCAGTAGCATCCAAACTGCTAAAGTGCGCGATCAGAAACTGATGAGAAGGTATCAGGCACCCCAGGGACTCTATTTCCCAGCATGCAACTCACAGGATACAAACACAAACATCCAAAGCACCAAGGAAGGTGGGAAAAGACGGGAAGGCAGGAAGAGGTTTTCTGCCTCTTCACCCGTTTATTGGCCAGCAGCCTCCTGCAGCAGAGCAGATCAGCAGCAACAAGGAAAGTGGAGTTGAGAGTAGTTGCGGAGACGGTGTGAGATAGTTGACATGTTTAGAATATCTGGGGCTGAGGGCTCATAGGGAAGAATTGCAGAATGCTTAGAAATATGGATGCCAGCCTCCAGGTTAGATCTGGGGATCTCCTGGAATAACAGCTCATCTCCTGACTACAGAGATCAGTTCCTTTGAAGAAAATGGATGCTTTGGAGGGTGGGCTCTATGGCACTGTAACCAACTGAGTTCCCTGTCCTTCCCGGGCTCTATCCCCAAATCTCCAGGAGTTTCTAAGCCTGGATCTTGTAAGCCTACCCCCCATCTGCCACCAGTGGCCAGGGGGACTTGGCAACCCTACTTAGAAAACAAGAAAATTTCCTCTACGTTTCTCCACAGTTGTTGGTGATTATTAGGCTCTTGACAGTTCAACCTTGGGGAGCGAGTACCACCACTATTTTTTTCTCTTTCAGTGTTGGGAGAGCTTTCCTTCCTGACTTGCCTGTGCCCCTCTCAAAACTAAAATAAAGAGCCTTCTGAATTAACACCAAAGTTTCTGGAACTTTGTTTCCTTCGGCACTGAAACCATCGTTCAGCCTTGGTGCTGAACTCACCCAGCCAAGGCACCGCAAAAGTGCATGCAGGGAGCGGGGGAGGGGAGAGATGTAATGGTGGTGATGTAATTAATAGTTAGCCCACAAGCAGCTTGGCTGGGGAGAACATGGTATCCTGGGCTCAGAACACTTTGGCCACCTGCTTTATATAACATGCAATCTGGTTTGAAATTTTTAAAAAATCAAATCCTTGACATTATACTAAGGAGTGCAGAAAACCATGGAAATAGTTCCTTAACAGAATTAGTTCTCAAAAACAATGAGTATCTGGGCTCCCCAATATTTTCCTCTAAAAATGGCAGGGGGAAAAATAGAGAAAAGTTTCTTTTCTGAATTATTGAAGTTTCTCACCTCGAAGTGTCATTTGTTCCTCTTACGCGTGGTAGAAAAAATTATGCCTTAGAGAGTTTGGCTATCGACTCAAAGGGCCTATCAAAAAAATTAGGATAGATGAATAGGGTGACTCCTATTCATCTCTAAAGAAGGGTCATATGCTAATTAAGAAAGAAGAAAAACAACTCCTTTACTATTCCACAAAGAGCTCAGGTTTGTTTTGAAACTACAAAGCGCAACTGAACTTCCAAAGTAGTAATGCATAACGATACGTGTCTGGAGAGCTTTCATGGCTATTGATGAAAGTATAAAATGTGGATATCTTTAAAGAGAGGACCTTTGCCTATAGCAAGCTGTAGCCCTGATGCATACAGTGAAGGCTCCTTTCCTTCTGCTCTTCCTTTTTTTCTTACCAGTTCTCTGGATGCACCATAAACTTCATTTCACCTCATTTCTAATGCATCACTGATTGTGCCTCAGGAGACGGGACCAGCTGACCAAAAGTTCACATAGTTTTACCTCTTATATTGCCCAGTCCCAAAGCACGGTGCGTTTTACTGGCACAGCTAATATAATCAGGCCATCACTGCTTATTTTTTTCCATAAATAATTTGAACCAATGAAGGACTACATAATGGGAAGATCTGGCTGTATTTAAGGGATAGCTGAAAAAGGTCTCCTACTATTTGCTCTTGCATCTGGTTTTCATTTTCCCTCTCTTTACTCTCTTCCAGATGCAGCTGTCTACAGTGCTAATATAAGCATCAGAAACTATCCCCATCTTAGCTTTCCCTTTAACCCAGTCTCCTTTCAAATATAAAGGCATTGCTGTTGCAGTTTTATGAGGATAAATGCCCACCAGCAACTTGACTTAAGACTGGGCAGCACATAAAATCAAAATTAACGAGACCATGTCTGAGGACCTTCTAATAAGCCATTAAATCAAGGAGAACAAAACTATGTGGAGAGCAGAAAACACAGACCAGATTTCTTGCTCTAGCCTGAACCGGAATAATTTATTACTCCTTTATGGCTCTGTTGACTTCAGCAGAGCTACTTGCAGGGCAGGCACTAGATGCCACTTACTGTGAGGGTAATACATATTTTGGCCCTACAACATGCGAACATTTTTGGTGAACATGAAAACATCGTGCTGCGTTCTCATTCCTATTGTTTTCAAATGCAAATGTGCCAGTGTTTGTTCTTACAAATGCTAGCAGAAAACAGCAAAAACAAATTATGAGTACTGAAGTTGGTTTTTGTAAAAAGAGACCAAAAAGAAAAGGGGAAAAAATAACATGGTTTAACCGAAGGAAACAAAAACAGGCATCCTGGAGTTAACTTGACTTAAAGAAGGCTGTAGTGTGCATGTCAGACACAACTTAGGCTGCAGCCATAAAGCCATGTAGAAAACTTGCCACCCGCTTCAACTGAGGGTCTGCATACGCCTGACTTCTTCCCCAAAGCTGCTTCCCCTTCTATATGATCTGGAACAGCAACCATTTACGGCACTTTAGGCACAAAACAAAGCATAATTAATACAATGTAGCAGGAGGCTAGTGGAAATGCTCTCCTTGAAAACAAAAGCTCTCCTTGAGTACATCTCAGAGCTCCATGGAGGGAAGGGGGGGGGACAGAAGACAAGTGCAATAGAAAGGCAGCCAGGCAAGGGAACATGCTCCACAAAAACACGCTTACTAGTGTCACTGTGGCTTCATAGCACGCAACAGGGATGAATGTTTCCTACAAGCAGAGAGCTAAAATAAACTCAACAGGTGATGACTTTGGTTTATTACAAATCAAACCTAGGACTAATTCCTGAGATCAGTGCCCACAAGAAACATTTGCTCTGAGCCCGACATTAGACCCTGGACCAAAGAAGTTTGTTAGTCCAACAAAATTGTAATTGAGGAGCAGCAGGCCATGGGCCCCAACTGAGAAAACCTGCTGACCTCCTTGAACCTAGCAGCAGGTCAATTGACTGAGCGTCCTGAGCCCAAGACCTGGCTCTCCCCTGAGAATCGCTGTCTGAGGCACAAAAGGAAAAACTATTGAGCATTGGAGCTGTGCAAACTTAAGCTGCAGGCCAGAGCACAGGCCCTAAACTCTGCTTGCTCTTTACTAATCAGTTCTGCCCTCTACTCACTCTATATTCTAGGTAAGAATCATTCACACTGCACCTTGGTTTTTCTTCTTCTCCTTTTAATTTTTTTGCTTGCTGGACATTTTGAAAGGACCCCCGGAAAAGGCCTGGATCCTGATTAACAGATGAAGGAAGAAAATCTGACCCTTTTCTCTGAACAATAAACAATCATTCAGGAGTTCCATCCTTTCTAGAGCAGGCATCAGGAAGAAGATGCTATGGAGTTCAGAGTCTGGTACTATGCAATTATTATGATATCAGAAGTTGAGAATCTTGGTGACGGGTGATTATTAAGGGAGCTCATTTTTTTCATGAGAATAAGTATTACTTTTACACCACTAATGATACAACTGTGAGTAGTTTTGTGTTATATTCATTTGATTTTAATTATTGCAACAGAGTTTTGTGAACGTTTTACTATTGTTGAATGATATTACTATATGATCCTAAGAAGCTGATACAAACTAGGTGAGAAAAATTATGAGGATTTATAATCCCATAGAATTTGTGTCACGTTAATGCCATTTTTTAATTCTCTCAATATGGCACAATTATAAGAATAAACTTACCCTTCTTGCTACAATTTCCAGTGTTTCTCTGGATCTACCTGTACATTCTGCATGTGTCCCAGCCCTCTTGGAACCCAGAAATATATCTTTGGTAGTTTATTTATGGAATTTAAAAGTATAAATGCCTTAGTTTTCTACAAAACAAATACACCCGATGCTAAACAGAAAGCTACAAACTGCTGCGCTCTATGCTACGAAAAATATATTTCACCGCCTTTTTTCAGTCCTCCCCACAATATCCCAAAACAAAATCCTTAGACTTTTCATGCTATAAATTTCAAGAGAACAAAATCTTGTCTTAAAAAGCATTTCACTTATTTCAAGTTTTTTCAGTACTCCCCCAAAATTTCCAGTTACTCCAAACTATCCAATTTTTCTTGTAGAAAAAAAATGAATGTTATATGATTTGAGAGAAATCTTATTTTTTAAAAAAAAAAACATTTGATTCAATCCAAAGAAAAAGATATTTCATAGGAATGTTTTTCAGTACTGAAATTGGGGGGGGGGGAACCTTTCCATGAACTTTTCTGGGCCTTCATATCTTTATACCTTTTTGGACCAATGAGAAAACAGTGTTCACTTCAAATTTTCTGCCAAAGAAGGTTTTGAGCAATGAACGATCACCTCAGAGTCCAGGGTGCTCTGCACACAGCCTTCTTTTAGTGAAAGGCACAAAAAAGCAGATTGGGTACAGGGGGGAAGGAATAGATATTTGACTAGGGGAAATTCTCAACAAAACACTGATTCTCTGTCTCCCTCCTTCCCACCAAAAAATCTGAAATGCTGAAGAGCTGTACTCATCTCTGTGTAGTGGTGTTTGTGGCTCAACTGAAAATTCAAAACAGGACAGGCCTGTTTTCTTTCTAAAACTTAGGAAACCTTCCATAACACCCATCACAGACAATTTTATATGTAAAATAAATGTTTAGGTTAGAACGATTACAGCCTATGTACTGTAAGAGGCTGTGTGCAGTTCTCTACTGCATCTGGGGTCCCTGAATGTTCTACCAGCCCTAATGCTGCTGATTGATCTGCTCTGATGTCACAATAGAGTTTTTTAGGCTAAACTGCCAAGGCTCTATGGCTGCCATTGACTTTCTAGTTTATCTGATGTCGCTGAGGCAATTTTGGACTAAACGAATAGAAGGTTTGGGGATCTCGGAATATGTTAAAATCTGAATTCAACATGTGTTAAATAAATGTTTACAATATTTTTCATTTGTACGCAATAGGACTTCAAGGATTTTTTTTCTCGCTTAAAGATTTTTCCATCCCAGTCTTACAAGTACACAATTCTAAAAACCCTGCCCTACATTATTTTGAAAACAATTAACAACAACAACAACAAAAAACTATACTAGGATACACAAGAAATGGCAAACAACCCATGTTGCCTCAAATTGTTTGAGCCATATGCCCTTCGTGTTTTGTTCTCTTTCCAAGTAAGGCTGTTTTCTGCATTTCCTAACCAATTCACTCCTCCTTACCCTTAGGGGTTTAGAAACACAGCCACAATGGTATCTGTGGAATAGGCCGATGCCTGTCTACTGCTCCCCTCATTCTAGGGTTCCTGTGGTTCTGCTTTCTGCATCTGCTTTACATCTCCTCTGTGGCTGGATGCTGAATATGGATATACATCAGGATACAGAAGAGTTGGGAATAATTACAGTCCTTTCTTACAATCTTTTCTTGTAAGAAATAATACGATGCAGAAAAGATTGATGTCTATCTGTAGCCAGCAAAACACTAGAGGGCACCATTGTGCAAGGACAAATATGCAAGGGACAAAAAAAGAAAAGAAAAAAAGAACACGCTCTGGGCTCAAGGCAGAATAATGGACTTGAGTTTCTTACACAATTATTAAAATTCAATATGAATAATCTTGTGTCTAATGAGGAAAATATCAAAATGATATATTGAACCTTTTTTCTTATGTTAGTGAGGTTTCAACCATGTACTTGTATTAACAAGCACTAAACTGGAGCCATGTCCTGCCTAGATACCCATTAGGTATATAGGGCCTGCAAATGTTTTCCAAAGATAGATAGGATTCTGTCACTCCTGTTCATGCTGACTGGTACCTCATTACTCAAATAGTTCAACATAGATCAACGTGGCTCCTTCAAAATGGTAAGAGGTGAAATGAGGTAAGGGAGGATATCAAATTCTGGCAGTAAAGAAACCGATCCATCTCTTTCTGCCCTTCTAAACAACCTAAAGAAAATACATCATCTTTCAAAACCACATTTTTGAAACAAAGTACAAGAACATAACAGCCAGCAATAGGAGTTTGTTCTACCTCTGCTCTTTCACTAGAATGCTTCTAGAAGACCATGGTAATCTCCCCACTCCACAGCTAGTATAATGATATTTTAATACTTTTGCCTAGTAATTTTATGTTCCTGCTGGGGCTGGTTCTAGTTAGGCCATTCTTGGTGACCATCGGCATGCTGGACAAGTTAAATAAATATCATCACCCATTTTGCAAGTATCTTGGCTCCATCTAAGTTCTAATACTTTCTGGGAAGTACACCTGCTCTGGTGATAATCGATGAAATGGTAGGTCTGGGAATAGGAAAAAAACATATGAACATGGTTTGCAGGGAAAAGCAAAAAGAGTGAACAATGAAACAACCATGAAATATGTTTAAAGAGGAGATCAAAAACCACTATTTGGCAACATTATTTGAAATGCACTGGGCAATGGTTCAGATTCTGAAGACCCTTGTAAATTCTGTAAGAATTTACCTAGCTTAGGGAATGTAATATTCATAAACAACTTGTCCCTTTTAAGCATATTATGGTCTCAATTTAGACCCCAGTGAGTGCAGCATCCACATACAGAGGGACTGGCAAAGCGTTCAATGGAGTCCTGCTTGTCTCACAAATCCCCAACACATGTACATAGACACACACATACTTAAGTAACATATACTGAGCAGAGAGGAAAGGTTAGATGTGCACAGATCTCCCTGTCCCCAATAAATACCCAATGTACAAATTGTGAAGACTCCTCCGGTGCTTGCAAACTGATCACTTTGTTGAGTCCTATATTAAACCTTCTGAACGTAGGTGCCGTAGCTGTAAGGACGATCTCACTTGAACCTGCTGAACAGCCTAAAGTACAGGAATTAATCTAGTGATTCTGTCCTGAACTATGGCCCAATTTAAATGAACAAACCAATGTTCAGATAGCACATCAAAGATCCATAGCCCAGGTGGGTGCTGCGCTGGTAGGCTAACGAAACAAACAAAGCAGCCCTGTCTAAACAAATGTTGAGAGAATGCAAAATTCATCATGTTCAGATCACAGACCTAAAGGACAACTATTATAAGAAAAGCTGAAATTAAGACAGTTGGTTTGAAGGGATGGAAGATGCTGTCTATTAACAAAAAAGTTTCTTCTTATGTTTCCTGTAGGATGTTGATTAATCCTTCGACAATAAACTGGAATACACACAATAAGTTATAGCTTTTTAATTATTTTCTGTGTGTGTGTGTGTGTGTGTGTGTGTGTACCACTGGCTAAGATTACCTAGGCTGGAACAAAATTACTTACATACTACATAGTTCTGAGTTTGCTTCCTTGCCAACATTTCATCTCCATTTCAACAGAAAATCAGAGCGGCTGTTATTTATAAAAACAATATGAAGATTATATTTAGTGTACCATTCTAAATGCTTAGCTTTTCATTCTTTACTGACTGCAGAAATAGTACAGTGATAAGGTTTCACTTTACCTGAAGAAATACTTTAGATTTTGAATGTAGTCTGGCAAGTCATTTAGCGTGTTGGCTACAGTCCTTCCACCTGGAGTACAGGAGTTGGCTCTCAATGCTGTCTATGCTTCATATGTAATTACGGTTCAGAGACTACCCCAAGAAGGCATCCGGGAGTGGGGGGGGGAAAATAAAAATCTCAGCATGCACCCAGCTGGGACTCCGAACCACTTCCCTGTATTGACTGGGCTCCTGCTAATCTTTAACAGTTTATCAAGATATTTGAAGGTAATCTTTAAGACACTTTGAAAGCTTCACCCCATAGGGTGTGAAGCTTTCAAGGTGTCTTAAAGATTACCTTCAAATACCTTGATAAAGTAACTACAAGAAGATAAAGGTCATGGCATCTATTCCTCACACATCCAATGTCCAACTACTGAATCCAAACTAAAGAGAATTTCTTTAACTATGTTTTCTCCATGAGAGTCATAAAAATAACTCCAAATGCTGCTTTAAGGTACCAGAATCCTGTGAGAACAGCGGATAAAATTATGAGCCTGTTCCGTACAGCAGATCCTCCCAAGTCCTCCTCCTGGTTCAACCCTCCCTTCCAAATGGTCAGAACAACCAAAGTGTGGGTCCTCTCTTTTACAGTGGCACTTATATGCTGCCCTTTTTCCTTTAGAGTTGCCAGGCCATTATTTTCATTTGCATTTGACAGTTGGTCTATAAGGTAGGATTTTCTGGGAGATGAAATCATTGTAGCTGTTCTTTTTCTTATTGTCCATTTTAAAATTTAATTTTGGGGGAGCCTGCAGGTCAGGCTTTTATGAGCTGCCATGGTCAATGGGAAAGGCAGAAGATAAACAAACAATTTCAAGTAGAAAAATGCATCATAATGATTCATTGTTTTAAAAAAGAACAAAGGGGATGCTTGCCTCTACTTAATCCCATGTGCACTTTGTTTCAAAGACACATATGAGTGGAAGAAGGAAAAATATACACATCCTCCTTAAAAGAGCCCTTAAGATAACATTCTTTACCTTGATTTGGACATTCTGGTAACTACACGATGGTGGCTAATTCACATCCTCTGGGTTGGGCTACCGGATTGCTCTACATAATATTAGCCCCTAAATTTCTAATCTCAGAGCAGATCCTAATAAACAGAAGTTGTATTTGGTATTAAGACTGTTGTTTAAACTTGTAAAAATAAGTGCATTTTGGATTCTCCCCCTGCCCCCATTATCCTAAAAGTTATTCTTTTTAGAAAGCAGGCAGGATGCATTATGCTTGGAACCCCATTCTTAATACAGCACACTATCTTCCAATGATGTGAAGGAATTTATCTGCATGTTTTAGTTGTCTTAAGAACTAAAAATACACCTTCAATTCTGAAACCATGTTCTTGAGTAACATATGTGATAGGTAACTTCCTGCCCTTTCCAATCTAAGGATAATTAAACTATATAAAGGGGGGACTTCCACACCTCCTCATTTTTTTAAAATATTTTTATTAATGTTTTCTTAAACATAACAAAAAATAAACAATAACAATGTACACCTCCTCATTGTGCAGGTTTCTGTTCTTGGTTGCTACAAGAAATCCTGTATACCTGTATATTGTTTCAATAGGGGACTTCTGTCCCATGTACTCCATACATGGTTTGGCTTGTTCTCCACTTCATCAGGATATCTTGGCCTATGTGTATACCAAATTTTAGCTTTCTTTCTGTTGTGTATATATTATCATTCCTGCTTTGTATTTCTGTTGATTACACAGCAATAGTGACATACCTGTAAATAAATTAGATGCTCAGTGAAGCTGAAGATACAGGTCTTTTATGTGTGGCTGTTTCACTCACCGTCACTCAAATTTGAAAATGCCAGCAAAACGTGGGGAAACACAGGGGGAGAGCGAGGCGACCTCGGATGGTCAGAAACGGCATGTATAATCAAAACAAAGACCTGAAGTCATCGGAGGGGTGACCTTAAGGGAAACAGCCATGCATAAAAGACCATAGACTTCTTAGAAGAATGATGCATAAGACATATATAACTTCATATTCTGAAAACTCATAGGTTTCTACAGGATTTCTGATAATTAAACATTCTATGTTACACGTGTGTATCTGAAAAGGATAAGATCCAGAACTATGCCAGGTAAACGTTTTTGCAGTTTAAATACCCCATAATATCATAAATCGTAGACTCTGAGGGGAACCTAGGGGTCATATAAAGCAACCTGCCTGTACTTAGACCCAACAGAAGCTTTGCCAACTCAATCCATTTGAGGATAGAATCCTTGTTGGTTATTTTAGCCTTCTCTGCTCTCCCAGATGTAGCAGGACCTATCTTTCAAACCTGTTGTATCTAAACATTAGAAACACATGTACTAAGGGTTGAATACTACTGAACATTTCCATTGATAGAAGGGGAAGAGGTTTTGACCAGTTTCCTCCTGCCTGCAACACACCAATGACTCCCCTGCTTAAACTGTTACTGGTGTAATCCTACCCCATCCCCCAGAAGCAACATTTTAAGAGCACTTAAGTCTGCAGAGGGAGGTGGAGGTGAGGAAGTTGTGCTGCACTGGCAGAAAACCTTCTATGTCTAATTCTATGTCTAGTTCCATGTCTAGTTGTGCAGAGGTGGAGGTCCTTACACTGGCTATTGTAACAGCAAAGGTTGTCCCAACACAAATGAAGTACGCGCCCAAACATTTTTCTAGTAGAAAGGAAGGCTCAGTTTACCCCAGGCCACTTCTAGAGAGTAATTTAATCTGTACATGTAATTTAATCTGTAATTTCAGTATTTTATCTGATGTCTAACAGCTTTCAATCCTATTATTACCCATTTCAGCATGATATTAAAAGTGTTTAAAACTAAGGATACATTATTTCTCTCCTCCTTTCAATCTTTTACGCAGTTTCTTTAGACTTCCCTCATACTGGAAATCCTTTGCTGTTTGCTATCAGCCTATATTTAAAAGCCCCATATACCAGATTCCATAATGTTTCTTATTTTTTGAATATTATTTAGCTGTCGTTGCAAAAACTTTCAAGTAAAATTAATGGCGTCTCTAATCTTTTCTCACACTGTGATGATACTCTGAGTCCAAGTATTTCTTAACTGTGCATGACATCAGTTCAGTTCTTGAAGGATTGGCTTGACAGACAGTTAGACACAAGGATAGTGTCTAGAGGTCACCACTGCGTTCAGGGATGCCAGAAAGGAGTAAATTAAACTCAAATGCTTTTCATTCTCCGGGGGACACAGAGGAGCAACCGAGGTCAGTAACCTTCTAACCCCATTCCCTGTAATTAAAATCCAATCAGGCCATTAGATTGATTCAAAGTGTTTCACAGTGAGTCCCTGGAGGATTCAGGGACCACAAGACACAAGGAAAACACTTTTTCCTTCCCAGCAGTTGCAAGAACATCGCAAGATAAAAACACTTGATACGTTTGGCATTAGGCTAGGAGACAAGATGGGAGGGAATGAGTTTAATCTGTTTGACAAATGCTGTTCTCATAAATATAGTTATAAGAGGAAGCACAGTTTGTTGCTGTTTTCTCTTCCAAATTTTTTTGCACTGTTCTCTCTTTTCCAGTTGTAAACCAAATTGAAAAACATAAAACGAAACACAGGGCCCCAAAAGCTAACCAAAGGAACAAATGAAAACTAACAAACAAATACACCACCTATTGAAAAGAAAAATCCATCACAGCAAGGAACTGTAGTTTTTAAATATCAGTATCCAAAGACTTACAAAAATCTCAACCCTCTATCCCACTCAGAACCGCTTT
Organism: Euleptes europaea; assembly: GCF_029931775.1. Taxonomy (NCBI): domain Eukaryota; kingdom Metazoa; phylum Chordata; class Lepidosauria; order Squamata; family Sphaerodactylidae; genus Euleptes; species Euleptes europaea. Next base: position 89,811,122 of record NC_079312.1, on the reverse strand, counting down.
CATGCTGACCTGACAGAAAACTGTAATGGAAACAGTATGTTGTTCTGTCATGTGAACAGGGCAGCAATCTTTCTCATGTGTACACGCCCCAAATGTTTCTTTTTTTCCAGGAATTGATGCTGTGTTATAGATTAGATCTCCCTGTCTGGGTGCTTACATGATCTCTCAAGCTTCCATGGATATCTGCAAATAAATAGGTCACAAAAACAGAAGTGTCCAATGCTCTCTTCTTACAAAACAGCAGACCCTCTAGTATTTGCTCTTGGAAATTCCCTCTACTTGGGGAAGCAAAGACCTGCATACACAACATTTTTTGTTACATCTCTTCCCTGGGCTACATATGGCTCATTCTTATACAGTACATGACTCCAGACCAACTCTCAAGTTTAAGATTTAGCACCCAGTAAAATCAGGTTAAAAGTTAAAAGAGAAAGTGCCAAAGCAGGACTGCAGCTGAACATAAAGAAGACAAAAGTAATGACTACAGGAGAATTACACAGCTTTAAGATTGACGATGAGGAAATTGAAATTGTTGAAGACTTTCTATTCCTTGGTTCCATCATCAACCAAAAGGGAGACTGCAGGCAAGAAATCAGAAGGAGATTGAGACTGGGAAGGGCAGCCATGAAGGAGCAAGAAAAAATTCTTCAGTGTAAGGATGTGTCACTGGCCACCAAGATCAGATTAATTCATGCCATCATATTCCCTATTACTATGTATGGCTGTGAGAGCTGGAGAATGAAGAAAGCGGATAGGAAGAAAGTAGATTCCTTTGAAATGTGGTGTTGGAGGAGAGTGTTACGGATACCCTGGACCACCAAAAAAACAAATCAGTGGGTTTTAGATCAAATCAAGCCTGAACTGACCCTAGAAGCTAAAATGACTAAACTGAGGCTGTCGTACTTTGGACATATTATGAGAAGACAAGAGTCACTGGAAAAGACAATCATGCTAGGTAAAGTTGAAGCCAGCAGGAAAAGAGGAAGACCCAACAAGAGATGGATTGACTCTATAAAGGAAGCCATGGCCCTTAATTTGCAAGATCTGAGCAAGGCTGTTAAGGATAGGACACTCTGGAGGACATTGATTCATAGGGTCGCCATGAGTCGGAGATGACTTGACGGCACTTAACACACACACAAAATCAGGACTAGATTATGTCCCTAACCCATAGCAGTCTGAGAGGCCCCATGTGATAAAAATAATTATTCTCACAGAGAAAACAATGAAAATATAAATATCAAGAGTGCTAAGCTGCAGTACTGCAGTCCCAAGCTCTGCTCACGACCTGAGTTCCATCCCAATGGAAGTTGGTTTCAGTAGCCGGCTCAAGGTTGACTCAGCCTTCCATCCTTCCGAGGTCAGTGAAATGAGTACCCAGCTTGCTGGGGGTAAAGGGAAGATGACTGGGGAAGGCACTGGCAAACCACCCTGTAAACAAAGTTTGCCTAGAAAACGTCGGGATGTGACGTCACCCCATGGGTCAGGAATGACCTGGTGCTTGCACAGGGGACCTTTACCTTTACCTTTTTACACACACACACACACACACACACACACACACACACACACACACACACACACACGAAGGCCGTGTCAGTGGAGTCCGTAAGGATTCTATCCCCCCTAGCATGGTGCCCCATCCTTGATACTATCGTTTTTGAGGCTGTATACAGCCTTTCCTGGGCAGAAATGACTTCAATCGGTACAGAATGCTGCCACCAGGATATTGACTGAATTAGGGTTGCCACATCTGGGTTGGGAAATACCTGGAGATTTTGGGGGGTGGAACCTGAGGAAGGTGGGGTTTGGGGAGGGGCTTCAATGCCTTAGAGTCTAATTGCCAAATCAGCCAATTTCTCCAGGTGAACTGATCTCTGTCAGCTGGAGATCAGTTGTAATAATGGGAGATCTCCTGCTGCCACCTGGAGGTTGGCAACCCTATGACCAAAGCAGGTCTTAAGAGCCATATAATTCCAGTCTTGGGCCATCTACAGTGGCTTTCAATTTGCTTCCAGGCACAGTTCAAGATAACGATGTAGACCATCAAAGCCCTATGTGGTTTGGGACCAACATAGCTGAAGCACCACCTACTCCCTTATGAACCTGCCCGACCACTACGGTAATCTTCTGAGGCCCTGCTTTAGGTGCTCCCATCCTCTGAGATTAGGTGGGTTGGCAACCTGGGAGACAGCCTTCTCAGTTGTGGCACCAAAGCTCTGGAACTCTCTCCCCACAGAGATGTGTCTGTCCCCTTCTGTTGCCATCTTCCACCAGAGGGTGAAGACTTCTTTGTTTCATTTGGCCTTCCCTCAGTGATCCTGCCTTCCTAATCAATGTTTTAATTGATGTTTTTTATGTCTTTGCATGTATTTTAGCTGTTTTTAATTGTTTTAGTGGTTTTTTTGGGTTGGTTTTAATGGATTTAAAATTTAATTTTATTAAGATTTTGAAAATATTTTAACCACTGTGGCCCTTGTGAGGGCAGAAAGGCAGGATATAAATTTTGTAAATAAAATTAAAAATAAACTGTAGCTTACCTAGTTTACCCCTAAACTTGGCTGTGACAGGACTGAAGGGTTTTTCTATCACGAAGTATCTAAATGCTCAGCATGCTATACCATAGACAGAATAATTCCAGCCTAGCCATAATTTACAATAGAAATTTATTCTCTGTTAAGTATGAGAATAATAGCTAAACCCGGCAAAACAACATTAAAACAGGAAGAGTACAATTAAAAAATCACTTGGCTCATTTGCTATAAAACACTGAACAGATTTTAATTGGAATGAACTGAATAAAGAGGAAGAGGCAAGAGGATGACAGGAAATAAAGCTCCATTAAAATCTGGGCTGCAGGAAGACAGAGGAACAACTTGATGAGCAACCCGCAAAATGATTGTTTTTGTCAATGGCTCTGTTCTGTGTTACTTAGGCATACGCTAATCCATACCTAGTGATAAAAAAGCATTTTTTTTGTACAGCTGCAATTAATTTAACAAGGTGGAAGTCATGTGAAAGCAGATGATAGGGCAGTGAAAAGGCAAGGGAGAAGCAGGAGGGTTTCAACAGGGCACTTTCCCCTTTAAAACAATATTATGAGCACCACCAATGGTGGAAAAAAATAATATTTTTACTTTTTTTTAAAAAGAAAGAAAAGGACACTGGTGAAAATGACAAAGCTTTCCTTTGCAGCTTTGCAGTTTTTGCTGGGGGGGGGGCATACATTGAAGAAAGTGGGGGACAGAAGTTATAATTGAAAGTCAAGACCCCCTTTATTACCTTCTGTGGTAATTGAACTGAATTGAATCATATACTAAAGAGGTACCAAAGTAGGGAACATGTACTGCTCTTGAAACTAAAATGTAGCTCCTTTTTGATTTCATGAGGAGATAACTGGGATTTTATCTTTTGCTTCCGCTTGGTGCACAAGTAACAGCAAGCAGAATGTAACCTCAGTGTAAGATACCAGCGGTCATCCATGCAGAACTACAATGAACGTTTTACTTTCCAAAAACATAGCTCTTGAAAGCATTACTTAACCAATGAAACCCTGGGCAACATATATTTAAAAAAGAATCCAAATCACCCAATTTATATTTCAACTTTACTTGAGGCAAACAGCTGAACTGACCTCCTCTGTAAGTGTCCCCCATGTATGTACAAGAAACTCATTAGAGGGTGTCCTGACACTGATCACCGAGAGAAACAAATTCAGCTTTCTCCTCACAGCACAAGACACATCTCTTGAAGACAAGGGGGGGGGGAGAGAAATCCACATCAATTAAAAATAAATCACAAATACTGAAGAATAAATGTGCATCAGAGTCCCATTTCCCAGTTCCTGACAATTTTGACCATCTCAGTGAAAGGTTAATTAATTAGACAAGTCTGCCTAAACAGCTGGGTTTGGCAGCAATCATCAGCTGCTCTTACTCAAAACAAGACACTAGTGTCTGCTTTTCATTTGATTGACTTCCTTTCTTCTTGTAAGGGCACTGCACATTTGCTATACACGGTTTTAGCCTCGTTACTGGGAAAATGCTACTTACTGTATTTTTTTTACAGTTATTTGAAGCCAATATATAATTTAGGTAGGAATTTGATAGCATCAAGGCTAAAGGCACTGAGTAGGCAGCCCATTGGTAGTATTACAGGCATGCCAAGTGCATAGGGTTGCCAGATACCCCCTGGCAACCTGGGGGGATGGGTGGGGTGGGGAGGAACTTGCTGGCAGCAACCTGAGGCCTAGGCCTCTGTCACCAGCGAAGTGCCGATGTCGCTTCTGGCACACACTGGAAGTGATGTCATCACATTGCTGGCGATGTGGAGATACTCTGGTTTTTGGGCAGTTAAATAGTTAGTTAAATTGTTTATTATGGTCCTATGACCAAACATAAAATATTTACAGGTACATTGCCCTACCCAGAGCGGCAGTATAAAACAATACATTTTAATTAAAACACTATACAAAATGTTACCCTCGTTAAAACAACTGGTCAATAATACAACTTAAGCAATCAATCCACTCTACAACTTTTCATTCTTGTTTATATTCAGGTTTCCTATGATTAACTACTATTCTACAAAACTTGGCCACTAACTTTGTTACCAGAGAAAATTCATCCTTAAGAAGGATGTCAACTCTAACAGCTTCAGGATAACCAGTACTCTTTCTTAAAAGAGGGCCAAGAATCTTCTCCCTGTCCTCATTATACTAGCTACACCTTATAGTAGCAAACAGTGTTTGCAATGGGGTGCTCTGGAGATAACCTTGGCCAGGATGTTCTAACTTCCTTCATTTCTGTCACTGCAGCTCCCACGATAATCCTGAAGCCACTGGCCAATTTTGAGACTCCTAACTTTATTTTCTGATGAGTTATGTCTGCCACAAGCAGATAGATATGTGATACTTTTATTAATATAGTCGAGCTTCATCTTTTTATACAATAATGAAACTGTAATTATAATGTTACAAATATTGTCGAAGGCTTTCACTGTCAGAGTTCATTGGTTCTTGCAGGTTATCTGGGCTGTGTCTTGGTATTGGTATTTTCTTTCCTGACGTTTCGCCAGCAGCTGTGGCAGGCATCTTCAGAGGAGTAACACTGAAGGACAGTGTCTCTCAGTGTCAAGTGTGTAGGAAGAGTAATATATAGTCAGAAAGGGGTTGGGTTTGAGCGGATTAGCTTTGGATTTCACACATTAACAGATCACTTCAGGATACAATGGTTCCATATTAACATACCACAGCCTCATTAGCACATTATCTTGATACTTACAGGATAATGATTAGCACATTACCTTTGATACTTTTTGCAGGACAATGATTCAGCTCAAACCCAACCCCTTTCTGACTATATATTACTCTTCCTACACACTTGACACTGAGAGACACTGTCCTTCAGTGTTACTCTTCTGAAGATGCCTGCCACAGCTGCTGGCGAAACATCAGGAAAGAAAATACCAAGACTACGGTCACACAGCCCGGATAACCTACAAGAACCTATAATGTTACAAGTTAGTAAGTATTTACACCCTCCAGTCCGCGCTGGTGGCTGGTGAACAACTACAAAGTCTATGCGCCTATGGAATTTTATTAACAGGTCTAGAATTAGGACGGGGTTTTTTTTTTTTAACAGACAGTGGTGGTGGTGGTGGTGGTGGTGGTGGGGAGGTCTTGTATTGATGTCAAGAACTAAGCTAGAAGTCTGGCATTTTAAAAGAAAGTCGCTTAACTCTAGTCAAAGCTGCATTCCAGGGGAAATGATCCGACTCTTGCCAAGGAGTCTTGCATTGTTTTCTTTACTAAGGGCAGATTATAAATGTATTATCAACTAAAGGTATGTAATTATAGGATTTAGAGCATTCCAGCATTTCCTGTTTGTAGGGATCTGTGGCTAAAAATAGATCAAGGGTTTGCAAGAAATAATCATTTTTCAAGGTTTGAATGGGCACTAGAAGTATTTCCAAGGCCAGTGCTCATTCATAAATAAGGATTCAGCTTCCTAGTGACTGTATTTAGGCCAACTATTTAGACCAACTCTGATTCCTTAATCTTTAATAAATTAAATTCTTAGTGTTTGCAAGCCACTTAGGCATTTATGTGAGTTGTCCTTTTTGGCCTTTCTCAATGGCAGAACTTGCACGGGGGCGGCTTTGACTTTTCCTAGTACACACATCCTTCCTACTTCTACTAATGTTGTTGCCGTTCTGTTTTCATGACAGCTCCCTTATACCCAATTTTTTTTTTTTTTTTTTTTTGCCGTCAAGTCACATCTGACTCACGGCAACCCCTGGTGGGAGGATTTCAAGGCAAGAGATGTTCAGAAGTGGTTTGCCATTGCCTGCCTTGGCATCATGACCCTGGTATTCCTTGGAGGTCTCCCATCCAAATACTTGCCAGGGTTGACCCTGCTTAGCTTCTGAGATCTGATGAGAACAGGCTAGCCTGGGCTATAATACAGAAAGTCAAAAAAAGCTATGATGGAAGAACCTTTATCGTTTAAATCACATTCACATGCTCATCTGTTTTATAATTCGCTAAGTGGTCATGCTTCAATTATTTGTGATGATATTCCAATTTAACAAACCCAAGAGGGGAACAGATGGAGGGAGCAGTCATACTGTTGCCCATTCTTTTAAAGAGTAATGACAGTAGTTATGTGCCAGTGGTCAGTGAAAGGCAGTGCAGAGAACTCTTTTGTTTTTAACTTTTAAATAGTATATTCAGAGTGGTGGATGAAGAGCCACCTAAATTGGAGGAAGGCTTCAAACTTCCCTGAACAGAACAGCTGAATCCATCTCAATAAATTTATGGTGGGATTTATTGTGGAAACAGAATGTAGCCATGCTGGTATTCATTTCCCCCTGCCCAACCCTTTTTAAAAAGCCTGGCTGACAGATTAGTGTGACGGACCTCTCAACCTCTAAATCACTGGTTCCCAACCAGGGGTCCGTGTTTGAAGATAAACTGCGTGCCTTTATTTGCAAACTTCAATTATGGGTAGGTGAAAACAATTATTCTGCGTTTGTGACATTAAAAGCACTGGTCGATAGTAAAGATGACATGATCACCGAAAATATACAAGACAACATCAGAAGTCATCTGCAAATGCTGGTCGATGAATTCCACCATTACTTCCCGGAATATAACCAGACAGAATCAAAAGATCTAATTGAATTCCAAATGATAGGCACTGTAAGGATGCGTTTGAATCAGTTTCTCTTGAAGAGTTCTGGTGTAAAAAAGCAATTTCATATCCTACAGTTCGTGGATTCGCCTTGCGATATCTTATTCTCTTCTCCACAACTTATTTATGCGAACAAGGGTTTTCTGCTTTGCTTATAATTAAGAAAACAACCAGAAATCGATTGGAAGCAAGTGATGATATTCGTGTAGCTCTGAGCAACACTATTAGCCCCAGAATTGGCCAGCTTGTAAAAAGGATGCAAGCTCAAAAATCACATTGATTTACAATTAAAAGTTCTCTATTATAAAAAAATATATTCAAATATTATTCTAAGTTTAATGTTTAACTAACAGTTATGATTAAAGTTTATTTTCAAATTCTCTGAATTTTTATTTTGAACCTTGGGGTCCCTGCACCGAACAAAAAAGTCCTAGGGGTCCCTGGTCAAAAAAAGGTTGGGAACCACTGCTCTAAATCATCAACACGTTATCAAATAAAGGTAAACAAAACATGTACACTGACACATGCATTGGGAGAGAAACATGTTACACCTCACTATAGCATTACAGAAACTTCCAGTAGGGGCTCATGAAAGTTGTGCAATACATCTCACACAAAAATCACAAAAGCAATGGGTATACTTTTCAGGAGGGGGAGAGAATCACATTTTCCCAAACGCAAACACATTCCTTTCTGGGAAAATGGAGTTGCTGCACAGTTTCAAGGGAATATTTCTAGACACCACACAGGAAATAAGTAACATGACCTGATCTTCTGGGAAGCCACTTAGTTAGTAGATCCCAACTCTAGCAAGTTTTTAAGCAAATTATCTAAAGGAAGGAACAACTGCAAAATGTTAACATTCAAATAAGTTATGGTCCATTTACTACATTCTAACTATCAACAGGTCACTACTAAATGTAAGCCTTTCTGTTAGTGCAAGTTAGTGCACTGACAGCTCTTACTCTCTTTGTTTACAATCAAGCAAACACTTAGACATTTTGACAGGAACCTGTTCAACATAGGTCTTCCCAAAACAAATCCCTCTAGGGACCTTGAATATGTCTTGGAGCTATAATGAACACACATAGTCCTTGTGTAAGAAGGGAATTGAGGGGAACTTTCACATGCATTTTCTGTTCTACTCCTGATATATTCCCATATCACTAAAGTGAGTGGGAAAGTCTTTGTAAATTCCTACACACAATAAAGTTTACCTGGAACTTTGGAAAAGACCCCCGGCTGCAACCAGGCACGTTATTTGCTCATGCACTTATTCCAGAGGAGACCTACACCCATTTAACATCTCTTCCACGTTTTAAGATTAAAACCCTTCTCACTATTATGACTTAAGGGTGAGAGACAGAGGCTGAGAAAGCGAAAGAGAAGATGGCAAGGATGAGATACATTGCAAAGCTTGGAGAAAGATTGCAAAATAAAGGCAAAGTTACCGGGTAGCCATCTCGTCCTGACTGCCCCTGTGATATTAAATAAGGAAAACAACAACATCAGTCATTTGCACTTAACAGCAGCAAGACATTACAGGCAATACAAAGTCAGGAGTTGATCTGAGAGGGGGACAGAAAACTCCACAGGCTCTCCCTTCCCTTCTCTCTGAGCAACAGGAGAGCTCAAGAAAAGCAGTTCATAGCATGTTCTATTGATCTTGATCTCACTGTACCCTCATGAAGACCCTATGATACAGGTCAGGCTGAGAAGTTCAAATCATCATCTGCCCATCATCTTTACGGAAAGCAGAGATTTAAACTGAGCTCTCCCAAGCTTAATTGCAATGCGGTCCACAAAACCACATCAGCCTTCTACCATCAGCTTTTACAAAGAGTTTTTTTCCCTGCTAAGAGGGAAACTTGACATATTTAAGACCAGAATGCAGTTTTGTTCCAGGGACTTCATTTCTTGACTTCATGCGTGTCTCTGAAGGCTTTGATCTCTCCCACATCTTGCAGCATAATCCCATTTGATTTTGTGGCCCATCATTTATCACTATATTTAGGTCACCTTGATCACATGAGATTAGCTTTCATGTCAGAATACACATGATTGTATCCCAAAGTTAAATAGCACTATGGATTAAGAAATTAAGTACATTTGGAGTATTCCTTTGTTTGATTTAATCCGTCATTATTTTTGTTCTTGGTTTGATCATTGTAATTTACATTTTTTCTTCTTGGACTACAAGTAGGCTGAAAAATGAGTAATTATGGAGGAGAAGAGTACTTGCCAGGGTCAAAGGACCCTGTACTTTACCATGAACTGGCATACAAGGCAATTTTGTTGCTGGCCAATGATGTATTTGGCACACACATTAGTAGGGTTGCCAACCTCCAGGTACTAGCTGGAGATCTGCTATTACAACTGATCTCCAGCCGATAGAGATCAGTTCACCTGGAGAAAATGGCCGCTTTGGACTCTATGGCACTGAAGTCCCTCCCCTCCCCAAACCCCACCCTCCTCAGGCTCCACCCCAAAAATCTCCAGGTATTTCCCAACCCAGAGCTGGCAACCCTACACAAAAGAAAGGCTACAACAGTGGCAGGTTCAACAGTAGTCTTCACATACAGTTAGGAGTGCCAACCTCCAGGTGAGGCCTGGAGATGTCCTGGTATTACAACAGAGCTCCAGATGACAGAGATCAATTCCCCTGAAGAAAATGGCTGTGCTGGAGGGTGGACTCTATGACATTATACCCTGCTGAGGTCCCTTCACTCCCCAAACCCTGCCTCCCCCAGTCTCCACCCACAAATTTCCAGGAATTTCCCATCCGGGAGATGGCAACCCTATGTATAGTACAGCATGATCAAATTATTAGGTAACCCATGCTTATTTCAGTGAACTCTATGCTATAAACTCAATGTTATTAGTAATTTAGTAGTTTATTTTTACGGGCATTCTTTTGATAAGTATTTGATTGCTCTTTGAGTCACTGAATGATTGACTACATTCTTAATCTTTAAACATTCAAATGTCCTTTCCATTACCAGGTTCTCTGCCTGTTGCAAAACTGAAGTACTCTACAGTAACACTGACTTTTAGGAATGGAGCCTTTTTACTCATTTCAAATTCTCCCCACAGCATGCAGGCACGCAGGCATCCATCCATCTCAAAAATAGAATCTCAAAACAATGAAAGCTCAATATCAGAAGGTCAGATCAAGGCTGGGCTTCCAATTTTTGTAGGCCCAGGGCGAGAAGCTGTGGGAGAACAGCCAGTTCTTTGCAGCCACTCCCTCGCTGGAATGGGTATCCTTCAGATCACAAGAGGACCTCAAAAGGAGAGCAGGTTGAGAAAGGGTAAAAAGAAAGCCCTTGTGCGGGCCATCTGTAAACGGAGAGGTATGATTAGGGTTGCCAGCTCCAGGTTGGGAAATACCTGGAGATTTTGGGGGCGGAACCTGAGGAGGGCGGTGTTTGGGGAGGGAAGGGACTTCAGTGCCATAGAGTTCAATGGCCCAAGCGGCCATTTTCTCCAGGTGAACTGATCTCTAACGGCTGGAGATCAGTTGTAACAGCAGGAGATCTCCAGCCACCACCTGGAGGTTGGCAACCACCCTAGGTATGATCCCACCACTATTCTCATTGGGGCTGCGTCTGCAGTTGTGGGCCTACAGCCAGAGCCCAATAGGTATATCCACTTGTACTGGCCATGGGTCAGAAGCAGAAAAGAATACTGGACTAAGAATGAACTCTTTAATGCAGAATTTTTCCATGTCAGTGAGCCACAGTTTCTACCTTACCATATGGAGGGCTTTATAATATTTGATATGGTTAGTGGTAAATTATAAGCGCATGGTAAATGTATCCTTCAAGTTGCAGGAATTGCCTACTCAGCATGTGATTTTAATATCCTCTGTAACTAATTCTTTTGAAACATGTTCGAACAGCACACAGATCTGCAGACAGAATGGTCGGTCCTCTCGCAGTCATAAATACGGTACCACAACATCTAACGTTTAATATGTGCACACAATTTATGACAACCAAAAAGTAGAACACCAGAACAAGGCAGTCCTGGTGGCACAGGGAGTGGAGAACAAAATTTTAAGCATAATGTGAGGCTATGAGGTACAGGCAGTAAGCAATTCCTTATGACTAAGGGGGTGGGGGAAGCGGGGGTGGGGGTGGCAACCCAGAAGAAACTAATAGACACACTTAGTGCTGTCCAAATAAAATAATACTGTGTTTTGTGGGTTTGGGTACAGCATTTAGAGTTTAAAAGAGCATTCTCAAAGTTGTAGTAAAGGATACCGTTATAAGGCTTAGAAGGAAAACATGTTTTGCACATAAAAATATGTAAATGTCCTATATGAAAGGAAATGAAAGCCTTATCTGACTGGAGAAGGCTTCTTTGCAACACCATTGCAGAACAGCAATACCCAATAAAACTGACTGGAGACAAAAACAATTTAAAAAAAGGAAAAATAAATCTTGACTGAAAACTCAAAACTAGAAAGTAAACAAAGCATGAAGTGGAGAAAATGTAAGGACCTGATCCTACAACTGATAGCATGCCTGTAATCTAATGCAATGAAGCAGAGCCCTTTGTAACTTGTTTGTAGCTCCAGGTTGAAATATAACATGGTGATTCACATGTGTTAGCAATTGCAAAACGACAACCAATAAAGTAATATTTTCAGTTACAAACAGGTGAAGTATGGCGAGCGACAGCAGCGATTATCTCTGTGATTTAAAAAATTACCATACATAAGTTAATCACGCTGCAAGCCAATTTTTATCCCATGAATGCCAGAAACACATGTTGCATATTCATCACAGAAATTCCAACAAAACTAGAACATAGGTTTAGAACGGAAATGCTATCAAGCCCATCTGCTATCCTATACAACTGTGTAAATCCCAAGTGCAAAAGCTTTAACAGAGCTCTGAGGCTGGAAGCAGCTATATCCCCTAACACTGAATACTCTATTAATTTTATTTATTTATTTATTGTAATCCCTATCTGTAACATTCCTTTTACAACAAAGAGCGAGTATATAGGTAAAGGTTTGTACTGTTTCCATTTTTCATCTGTTTCTCATCAATCAGCTTCAGAGTCTTGGAAGGTTGTTCTTTTAAAAACCGGTCAAACAGCAGCTTCTGCACTTATTGTTTGATAAAACTAATCTACATGATACAACAGCAAAGTACTTTTCAGAATAGTGTCTTTTGAATAGATGAAATTCCAAACAGGACCTCAACCAGGGTAAAATGCATATTATTTGATGCTTAAGGATGTTTTTGCAAATGACATAGTAGTTTAATTTTCTTGTCACACTCCTCTGCATTTTTCACATTCATATTTTAGCATTTTCCTCTGACGAGTCTTGAGGGTGATAAACATTTTGACCATTCATAAGTGCACACAAATGCCAGAAGAGATGTGTAAAAGGATATCCTTGAAAACAACAGTTTCCTGTATGTGTGACAAATTTTTGTTTCAGTATCAGGTTCTGATGTACCACAAATAAGTCTAATCTTTTTGGATTTGTGCCTGAATCAGCACAGGTATTTGACAGGAGGCTTCTTAATTTGAAGTAACATGTATGTTGCCCTAGTGCACTCATACACTGCTGGTCACTCCTCCATTAATTCTATGGCAGAGTAGGGCAAGATAAAGATGATGTAACAATGGTAAGTAGATTGAGCTATGTTTTATTTTATATCTGGTATACATATGATGTATTTTTCTAAGTGTCTATCTTTAAAAGATGAGTACAAGTGGAGCTGGGATTTAAATGACTACACCAAGAAACACACACTTGAGGGGTTGGGTTGAAAACGTTCCGCGTACGTCCTGTTTTCTAACCACACACATACACACAGTTGTGAATTCATGTGGACAATCGCAACACTATGCAGCCCACAACAACACTAATTGTATCTCAAGCACATTAGTTTCTGGAAGTGAGTGAGAAATTAAAATGTGCAATAAACAATACCAGCACAACATGCATATTATTATTTTTAAAGTTAAGGCTCACAAAAAAAAATACATTTTCGAAATAAAAAGAGAAAAAGGTTTTTACTAGGGTTAAGATGACCACAAAACCTTTTAGTCAGAAAAATAAGCATTATTCTCTTTTAACTGTTTGTCTACAATCAGAGGGAAAAGCAACATCTGGTACCAATCTGTGTTCCAGGCACACCTCTACCAAAAGCGCTGTTCTAATGACATTATACAAAAGAGGAAATAAATGCCTTAACTTTGTTGACTCAAGACCAAGAGCAATGTCCATGGTACTTACTGGAGGACCTGAAAAACAAAATGCAACATGTTTAGCATTAATAAAAGGGGGCTAGAAACTCAACATATATTTCTATATAACAACCAAAAAAATTGCCTTCTAAAGTTACAGGTAAAAGCCCTGTCCTCCTCCAAATGATGAACTGCATGGCATGCAGGTGTTTCAGAAATGCAGGGATTATTTCAGGCACACTGTAGTGTTTCATGTGGTTTTATCAAATCCAGGAGGCCAAGTTTACATATGCACCCACCTGAAAACACCCACCTAAAGCAAATAAAACTGTAAGATGACATTATGGAAACACGGGGATGGATCAATACAAAATTAGAGGGAAAGATGAACATATGGCCATTGCTAAAAAGTGAGGTTGAAGTTAGAAGAATGTCACAGAGTGTAAGACTGTATACAAAGGCACTTTGAAACTGGCCAGTGTCAATCTCAGTTAATCTTCCATCCAACTTGCATTCCACTGGAGCTTTCTGTACATGGTGTATTGGGAGGCTCTCAAGGATACTGACTGCATCACATGTAATCAAGGGTTGGGCCAGAATCAGTATAATATTCAAAAGACATCGCCAGTGATCAATAAAAAAAAGGATCCCCAGATCCACTAACCTTAGGAGCCACTTGACTCTTCCTACATAGGAAAACAAAATGTACAGTTTTGTATGCTCTCAGAACTTAAGGTTACGCACCTGCGTATTTTCCCCAGTGCTTGGGTTGGAAAGCGGCGGATGGCAATGGGTTCTCTACAAATGGTCACATGCATATAGTAAAGAACATATTTACCACCTAGCTTTGTATAGACAAATGTATCACATTTTAGGCCCCTTCCAACCCAATTAAGTAATACATCAGGTTATCTTCTGGTCAGGGACCAATGTGCATGTCAATGTGCACATTCAGACAGATGATTGCTTGCTAAATTCTACCTCTTACTTTCCTACTAGGTTTGGCAGATAACAGAGCTGCTTCTGATCATCCATGTCTGAGCACAGCTAATAGATTCAAGATGATGGTCTGGATACTAAAGCAAATATATCCCTGTATCCCAATTAATTCTCCAAATATCTAACCAATCTTGTCTGTAAAATTCACATAGAACTGACAAAAGGCAAATCTCTGAGCTTCTGTTTTATTTTTACTATTCTTGTAGCCTGTTCTTCCTCTAAAAAATTCAGAGTGGTTTATATGAATTTCCCAGTAATCTCTTTATCAAGGGGCCAATCAAATCCATTCCTGTTTAGCTTCAATAATGCTACAGTGTTGGATGCTCCTGGGCTATTCTCACTGATGTCTGACTAACATCCACAGTGTTTCTTGGCCTGTACCATATCAGAGTGCAGGTGGCTCCTAATATGCTATCTTTTCACATTCAGAGAAGTTTTCATCATGGAGTATTCATTCAAACATATGCAATCTGAACTGGTACAGGAAAGGAAAGGCTTTATAGCCCTCCACTCTTTTGTATTTAAACTGGCTATCAGTCAAGGATAGCACAAGACAATTATTGTTGCTCTACTATTTGTTTCTCTGCTTATGCTCTTCGTACTCTGGCCCCGGTTTTGCTATACCCTCACAGAGACCCCTGTAACCGAGGTGAGCATTTGGCCTGAACAGCCTAATGGAATCCACGTTTCACTCCTATTTACAAGAAACATTTTTACACTCTTTTCTTTTTAGTTTCTCCATGCTCCATTTCCTACGTGATCAAAACCAGAAGGATTAAATAGGGGGAAATGTGGGAAAAATTAAAGAAAAACGGAACTCCCTGAAAAACAATTTAAAATTAGAAACATGCTTTTGTTTGTTTATGCAAGCATCTTCAAGCACTAAACCTACTTTAAATCCTATTTTGATATCAAAGGAGAGAACATATCAGCCTGAAGTAGTGGAATAATAATTACAGACAGATTAAGGAATCCATAGGCCTCCTGCCGGGTTCTCAGGTCTCATGCTGAAAAGGTTCAGCATGAACATGATGCCACAACTCAAGGCAGTATTGTTGTACCTGAAACCAGCCCCACGCGCATAGTCTTTTGTGCTGACACTTTCCGGTAGCGTCATAAAGCTATGCAGCAGTTGCTCAGCTGGGGAGAGGGCAAAGTGGAACTGGGGCTGCTGATGGTTCCTTTGTTATGGCTTCTGAGGCCCACTGAGGCTGTAACTCAGACACAACTATAATAATGCCAGCCTAAACTGAAGACTGAGTATTGGGACGAAAGGTTTCCTGGAAGGGAACAGAACTGTGGAGCGATGTCTTCCTTTCCAGGGACTGGATGCAAGTGGTCCGATGGTGCACATCTATATGACCCTCAAAACGCTATGGTTAATAAACTACAATGTGAAGATGACAGCATGGTGTAGTGGTTAAGAGCGGTGGTTTGGAGTGGTGGACTCTGATCTGGAGAACCGAGTTTGATTCCCCACTCTTCCACATGAGCGGCGGAGGATAATCTGGTGAACTGGATTTGTTTCCCCACTCCTCCACACGAAGCCAGCTGGGTGACTTTGGGCAAGTT
Organism: Euleptes europaea; assembly: GCF_029931775.1. Lineage (NCBI taxonomy): Eukaryota > Metazoa > Chordata > Lepidosauria > Squamata > Sphaerodactylidae > Euleptes > Euleptes europaea. The sequence goes on along the minus strand of NC_079312.1, from coordinate 89,795,145 downwards.
ACAGCTCTGTTAGAGCTCCCTCAGCCCCACCTACCTCACAGGGTGTCTGTTGTGGGGAGGGGACGGGAAGGTGATTGTAAGCCGGTGTGAGTCTCCCTTAAGTGGCATATAAAAACCAACTCCTCCTCCTCCTCCTCTTCTTGCCTCTTAATTCAACAGGCACATTAGAGTGTGAGAGAGGAAATAAAGAAATGTTCCTAGTCAAAGAGAACAATACCTTGTCTTGAAGAGTGCATTCCTGAGGGGGGAGGTGAAGCTCCATAGGAGTCGGCATGACCCTGCACTAACTGACGTAGGTGCCACCTTATCACGGAATAAGCTGGCACCTACGCTGGTGCAGAGGAAAACACGCTGGTGTCTGGGAGCTGCAGAGCTCCACTGGCTCCCGCCTCCAGCACAGCCACACTGGCAGGGATTTCCTGGAAGGGAAAGCCCACACCGGCGTCGGGGGTGTTCCAAGGGGCAGAACTGATGTTAGTCAGTTTCCTAACCTCTTTTGCCCCAGGAATGCCCCCTCAAGCAGCAGCGTTGCTATGCCACCTTTTTGGGTCATGTAGCCCTGTTGCTTTCTATGGGGGCATTTCCCCCTTTTTCATTTTAAAATTACTTCAGGAATGGGCTGCCCAGCTTAGTTTGGATTTCTTGGCATAATTAGCTCAACAGGAGCTTTCATTTGTTCCAAGTGGGTTTTAAAAAAATCTTTAACGATCGGCCAGAATTGTTCAAAAGTTTGAATTTATTGTGTGTGCTATAATGCAGGATAAAAATCCAGTAAAGAAATCCAGTATTTTAGAAGTCCATCAACTGCAAGGTCAATAAAACATCCAACTTTAAAGTCTCATGACTTCTTAAGTGCGCTACATTTGCACTGGTTATTACTAGGCTGTTGGCCAGCATAATTAGCTGAGATGTGTTGCATCACACATTAAGTTTCTGTTCCCTGATGAAAACAACCACTCCAGGGAACAAAATATAGTTCCAAGCACTAATTAGTTCCCAGCCAAGCCCTGTATTTCCAAACAGTATTTTGCAAGTGATTGCTAACTAGTTGTGTTCCTTTAGAAAAAGTCTATATCATTCCTGAACTGCAAAACTTTCTCCCCTAGATATGGCAATAAAACACTTGCTGCTATGATCAAGTAAAGAAAACAATAATCCCAGGATTTTGGGGAACATTTGTCGAAAGTATTGGGCCTCTGGAAGAGACAAGGTACATGTACTGGATATTCTCATTTACTGCCTCTCTTTGAAAGGAGAATACCAGCACTTTGGGAAAATTAACCCCTTTTCTGCCAATGTAACCCTGGGAAATGCATGTTCTCTGCTGTGAGCACTGGCATAGCTCATGATCATTGCTGAAAGGATTGGATCTCCCATAAAAGCTTGCGGAAGGACTTGGTGGAGATGTCAGCAAAAGGAGGAACAGAGATTTCATCCATTTTTCAGGATAAACAACCAGCTGCTGGGGTAGAAAGAGTAGAAGGTGGAAAAAGATTTGCTCTGCTGTCTCCTTCCACAAGCTTCTCTGCAGGTTGTAACCCACTGTTATCTTGTTTGGGAGCAATATTTTTAAACCGTTTGATGTTTGGAATTCTTTGTAGTTTCCCCCTTGAATTCCTGTAAGGGGCAGTGAAGGACAACTTACATTTGACAGGTGTGCAGTTGCTTAAGAAGTACTGCTACCCAAGTACTATAATTTATACAGCAGTTTAACATTTGCAATCTTTATCATATTTCCTTCTTTCTTAGAAGAACTAGAGTTTTATTGGTCTCTAAGATGCTACTGGCATCAAATCTAGCTCTTCTACTGCAGACCAACATGGCTACCTTCCTGAAACTATCTTACCTCAAAGTAAATTACTATTATTCTTTTTTTATAAATGCGGAGCCAAGTCTGAAATAGTTTAGCTTGCGGAAAACCCCTTATGGTCTCCCATCCAAATAATAACCAGGGCCAATCCTGCTTAGCTTCTGAGATCTGACAAGATCAGGCTAAACCATGCTGCCTTCCCCTCCCCTGCTTAGCTTCTGAGATCTGACAAGATCAGGCTAAACCATGCTGCCTTCCCCTCCCCTGCAGATTACCATAGTAACACATAAATGGCTATACTAGCTTGTATATTATTTCTTTTATATGGCTATGTCCAAAGGGCAACTGTGCACGAAGGATTTTAGAGCAGATAGACTGGCCCTGGATAATGCCACACATTATTTTTGGAATTTCTCTAACTTCAAATTAAGATCATCCTGTGGCTATGAGACTTCTCTTGAGGAAAGCAAGACTGACAGTGTAATCCTAAGCAGAGCTGAGCCTTTCTAAATCCACTGACTTAAATGGATTTAGAAATGTGTAACTCTGCTTAGGTTTGTACTCCAAATGCCATTTGGATATCACAGAACTAGTCCCATGATTCCTGGCTTCTGAACCACCTTTGCTTTTGAGGCAGTGGCAAACTGAAAGGACTGGAATCAGACTCAAGCATTATTTTTCCATTTTCAGGTCTTTTATTTTTATTATGACCAAAATGGGCACTCTTTGCAGGGGCTGAGTAACATATTTACGGTAAAATCATCTGAAATATGTTTAAAAGGAGACATCTTCCTTGTTATTTTAATTGCACCAGTCCCCACAGACTTGCATAGGACCTTGTCCTGTTGGGTGATCTGCCAACTTGAGGGGGGGGGGGAAGAGAGAGAGAAAGGAGGAAATCATTCTTTCCAAAGAGTTGATGGCCTTGAAAGTGTGTTCTGCTAACACTTTAAAAGGCTTAACTTTGCATTCACAGGAAAGAAGGTCTCAGATAAACAATCCAAAGAAAAAAGGACAGGGACTGAAAAGTTGCAGTGAGCAAAACAGAAGGATGTGTAGACTTACTATAAAGCTTACAATGACATGGTGCAATGCCATTTAAAAATCTCTTTAGCATAACAAACATTCAACATTCATAGGTCTCTGTCTAAGGCATAAGGACTAAAGTAAGCAATCTGTTCTTCCTGAGGTAGCGTTAGATGTACACGAACATTGAAGTACCTTACTAGAAACTGTGCATGTGTTTGTAAGCAAAATGGGAAATACCACACTGGCGAAAATTAATGGACTCTACTCCGATAAGCAGAACTGGCTTTTGCCCCAGTGGATTCTCTCATTTAAGATTACTTCACACGTTGACATTTCCATGGTGTGTACCTGCTAAAATAGTATAATCTGAAGAGGCTACATGTTTCTTTGTTTTACAATTTTGTGTTTATGAAGGGTATATTAGCTGTATTTATTTATGTATTCATTCATTAGATTTGTACCCTGCCTTTCCCGACACAGCCAGGATCACTGATTCATGAAACCCAAGTGTATTTAAAAGAGAAATGTATCTAATTCAGATATCATGCGTTATGCAAATCTTTAACAGATACAAACCAAAAAATGTGAGGTGTGAATTATTCACAGGGTTGCCAGGTCCCTCTTCGCCACCAGCAGGAGGTTTTGGGGGCGGAGGCTGAGAAGGGCGGGGTTTGGGGAGGGGAGGGACTTCGATGCCATAGTGTCCAGCTGCCAATGCAGCCATTTTCTCCAGGTGAACTGATCTCTATCAGCTGGAGATCAGTTGTAATAGCAGGACATCTCCAGCTAGTACCTGGAGGTTTCAAAAGTAATACAGCACACTTGCTCAACTCTTATTCCAAGCAAAAAATAAATAAACAAATCTTTTCAGACCACAATCTTTGTCGGTTATTTGTCTATAAGTTCAAAGCACAACAGTGTTCACATTACACTTCCAATCATATATACTTATAAATGAAACAAAGCAAAGCCAAACACAAGGAAAAACCTTGAGCAAGTGTGCTGTATTGCTTTTGAAATAACTATACCAGCACCATTAGTGGAATTTTGTGATAATTAAATAAGTACCTGGAGGTTGGCAACCATAAGTATTCAACATATACGATGGTGCTTTAGCCCATTGGGGGAGAAAGGTCACTTACTTCCCACCAGCCCACTGTGCAATAAATGCTGAACTCTGAGTCAACTAGCGCAGGGAATGGCTTCCATTTCCTTTTACAGAGATGAGATATGCTTCTTTATTTTCTGAGGGTGCAATACCCAAAGTGCATGGCCAGATAAAGGCTATAAACAAGAGTTATTAAACCAGATTCATCCAAGTGATACAAGTCCTCACTGTGTGTGTTTATCTTAAAATAACTAACAATCCCAGAAAAGATCAAGCAGTAAAGTGCTCAGTTTTTGGCCTCAGTATTTTCTCCCCTTTGACATTGCTGCCAGGATAAGCCATTTTTTGGGATATGCAAAATTTATGGTCACCACCTGACTAAACCAAAAAAACCCCATTACGTTATGCTTCCCACTTGCTTGTAGATTTCCATTTCATAAATGTACAAAGGACATGGCACTCATCTTCTGAGACTTGTTAGATTATTGTGTACTGGGATTTTTTTTGGGGGGGGGGGAAATTGGTTAAAACAACAACAGTACTGGAAACAATTAAGATTTTCTAAATACTGTTAATTGTCCTGAGTCCCTAAGTGCTATGTTAAGTAGACATAACATGACCTCAGCCAAACATTTATTATGTGATTGCTTGTCAACTTATTATAGGGCATATGTATCCACAAGGGAAGATGATCCTATATTACTGTGCTACATAGTTTAGTGATTATTTTTACCACTCATCTGCAACTGATCTTAAATTCAGGGAAGCAGAGTGGTAAAAACTGCCTCACCACAGTGTGGATATTGGAGATGTGTATCTTCCTATGTCGCCATTAAAATCTTAAGTAAACTTCCTAAACAGCGACCACATGCTGAGGAGCTGGCAATGGCCAACCACAGATTGCAATGCTGAGTGAAGGTCAGGCTGTCATTCTCTCATCCCCCTGCTTCATGCCTATGGTTTCTTACCCAAACATCTTCTCCATCCTGGTCCTCACCCCTAAATCCCACTCTCTGTTTTTCCTACCTGTTCTCAAACATACTCCATCTCTATATTCACCATTATCCTCAAGTTCTATCCTCTGGATTATCCTGTTGATTCTCTCCCTCTTTTTATGCCCTTTAATTTTCAGTTAGTCTTCCTAATTCATAGTCTCTTTTGTTTCCTTTCAATTTTACCCTTCAACAATTATAACCAGATTTCTCTAAGACACTCATCTCTTCTGCTTCAGCGATTTCTTTTTTAAAAACACCATCTTCTACAATAGTCTGGATCTGAGACCCAGGGTGCTATGGACTTTCCATTTGAAGCAGTATGACATCCTCCCACCCTTCGGTCAGCTACAGAAAAAATTATGCTGACATAAATGCTTCAGGAGCAGACCTCCACTGGTGCATCAGGAAGGTGGAGCTGCCAGGACTACTATAAACTGCTTATATGCTACCTGAGAGCCAGAGGTGCAACATAAAAACTGCCAGCTCTCTAGTCCCCAGTAATCTTGTGGACAGCTCCCCTGCTGAATTCTTGAACCGAGACCAACCTCAGGCTATCTTTCTCTGCTGGACAGCTCCCTGATCTTGTTAAGTTGCCTCTTCGCTCCTCCGGGGACAAGAGGACACAACATGACTGCGAACTGTAGTTTTTTTAGTACAGTTTTTTGGCACGAAGTCCCAGTCAGGTCCTAACCAACCATGAGTCTGGCTGCACCCCCCTCAAGCAAGAGATTGGGGAAGGTAGCCACTTGAGACAAAACTTTTATCCACTATTACACCTGCCCCCTGGGAACTTCGCTTCTATTTCCTCAGCAGAAAAAATAAGGCTTTGCCTCCCTTCAGTGGATTTTGATGAAAGAGGTGGAGCCTGATGGCCTCTACCGAGAGAAACTGCACCAGCTACTTCCTTACTTCTGGCAGCAGACACTGTGAAGGAAACTAAATACTTGCTTCGGTTGGCTGCCTTATGCCTCTTTTAGCTGGCAACAGGCTGAAAGAATATTCCAGGGGAGCCTATCAGAACTGCTGTTCTCCCTTGTCTGTTGGAGAGGCCTGGATGGAATGTGATGATTCTTTCACCATCTGTGGGAGCCTAAGAGGAGAGGAAGATTTGTGCCTCCCGCTCTTTCTGTAAGCCTTACATCAATATGGGAAAATACCCTATTTCCTTCCCCCTCCTCCTTTGTGAGATGGGGGAGGGTAGCAATCCCAGTCCTTTCACTTTGCATGGGTTTCCTTGGATGGGAGGAAACAGCACAGGCTCTTATTTTCTCAGGTGCCCTGGGCAAAGCAAAAGGGTCATTCAGCAAGGTGCTTTCCTCATGCTGTCTGTACTTAGAGAGAGGGATTGCCTGGCAACAGTGAGCCTTCTCATCACAGGAAGTGGGCTGGTCCAAGCTCCATTTACTTAAGCAAGACTTACTTCTGATACAGAAGGATTAGGATTGAATTTCATATTAATAAATTTATATCAATTCAAATACATTTTTCTCCAGAACATTCATTTTAATTGCTTTAGACAAAAAGGAACCATTATTGTAATTCATTCCCACACCATTCTTCCTTCCACATAATTATTTTATGGGGCGAAAATATTCTAGAATTCTTCTGTTGTAACCAATGCTTCCCAAATTGAATCAGTTCTAATGTTCTGGCAAATTATCCATGGGAATACTCATGGAATTATCCATGTTTTTTCCATGCTGGTGAAGAAGGAGTTGTATTTAATAACGATCCATAGTATTTCTTAATATTTTGTTTTCTTTCATTTAGCATCTGCGTTGGCATTGAGATTCAGGGTGATGGTAAGCTGGTAGGCACTGAGTTATTTACACCCCAATCCTAAGGGGGGGGTAGATACGTGATAATGTAATAAATGAGATAAAATACAAAACCCAGTAAAACTCCTCCATGGAGTTTCACGGAGCTACGCCAGCTATTTTGCTGGCAAAGAAACGCTGCAGCATAGAGGGGCGTTCCCAGGCCAAAAGGGGCTTGGAAGCTGCCTAAAGCAGCTCCGCCCCTGGGAGCAGCCCCAGGAACCCCTCCCCCCGGATGCCAGTGTGGGGAGTTTCACTGGGACTGCGCCACCAGGGAGGCAGTACTGGTGGCTGAGGCCCAGGCTCCTGCATCGCTTCCCAGGGACAGTGTAAGTGCCTCCGTGCTGGCATAGGAGCTACTTAATTATGACACAAAGTGGCACAGACACCGGTGCGGGGTCTCAGCGGCTCCTATGGCACTTAGGATTGCATAGTTACTGTGTTTTCCTGAGTAGTTAAAACAGTATCTCAGTAGAGAGGTTCAGAAAAATTATGCAGAAGGAAATGGTTAGATACCCCCTCCCCTGTACTCCAGTATGAATCTGCCTTCCTCCAGGGCTGCTGTTACCTTTTTATAAATTGCAGGAGATACATGATTATATCTGTCCCATGTCACATCCAGTTTGGCCTTCAGGAGGCAGCTGTGGGTTAATGCTTTTAGCACAGCTGGAAAATAGTTCTAACCATCTGCAAGAGTATGTTTACCTCAAAAGGAGAAAAGAACTGTATGTTCACTGATGTATAAAGTAAGGGAAGAATTGTTAAGAATCCTGTACAATGTGCTATAAATAGTGAAGACAATGATGCATCTGAACAGCTCACCAAATGATCAGCTCCCTGCCTGTGACCCACAAGCAGGGTAGGAACCGAACTACTGAGGGCTTGAGATCTAGTAGATGAACTGAGCCTCTACCAAAAGCATACAATAAGCAAATAGCTGCTCAGACATGAATATTGGCAATGGCCAGAGGATGCACATGCCTGAGAGCGAGAACTTGGAAGGTCAAATAACTTTGAGACAGCTGTAGCAAGACTATAGCCTTTTTAGTATCTCGGAAAGCAGCTGTGCTAAAAGCAAGAGCCAGAAAGTTCCTTTATGCCATCCTTTCATGTGTTACAAACCCCTTATCTTTCCTGACCCTGACAGTAAGAGGAGATGAGATGAGAAAAGGGGGAGGGACATTCCTCTGAGAATGAAATGCTTAGCACCTGATAAGTGACTATTGCTTCATTCCAAATAGTTTACACTGCTCTTCTTTCTGTGTAGTTGATCTATCATTTGCTTCCTTGTCTGGCTTTGCAGATGAAACAGAGGAGGGGAAATAACTGAAAGCAACAGTGATCTTGCCTAGTCCATCAGAAATGTTAAAGTGTTAGCTCGTTTGCCCTAAAACAACAAGGTCCCAGTTGATTATGGAATAAATTCATGGTGAGTATATCAGTACCTCTACTATGCTGTGCTCAGGCTGGCAGAACAGCCTGGTTGTATTAAAGGCCTCACTATATAAGTATGTTTTTAAAAGCTTTCAATGCGCTAGCTACAATAGTTGCCAAAGAAACATCCCTCATGCAAGCCAATCTACTGCTAAGTCTTCTGGCTCACTGACCACATTTATTTAGAGGCTGTGAAGTTGTAACCACATAAGAGCTTCTACAGAAGGATGCTATCACACAATGCAAACAAAAATCTATTTCCATTTATCAGCTGTGGCAAAGGAGCAAGGCCTTGGTTTCTGTGAGGTAAAGTTTCAGAACTAAGCTATCTACAATAACAAATGTTAGGCCAAAACCACTTTGCACTTAGGCCAAAACTTGTACACCAAGGGCAATCTGCTCTTTGGTTAGGCTGATTACAGATTAAGACAGGCATACTGCACAGCAACCTATATTTTACTTGCAATGCGATTCTCTGTGTATACATATTCTATGTATGTTTTTTCTCAACTTCAAAAGAACACATCACTATAACCACTTGCTATCAAAGGTGGTCAGTTTGTTCCTGCTGCTGTTCCAGTTTTTGATGCAAGAGTAGGTTTTGCTATGGATTAAGGCTTGTAGAGAGATAGTAGATTCCCTTTACATTCTTTATGCAGAAATATCACAGGGATGCCAAGTTGCATGGCTAATGTTTCTTTAAGGGTGGAACTAAGGCTTTTGATCTCTGGAATCACGAGCAAAGCCTTCAGGCTCTGGCTGAAAATTTTATTTGTCACAGAAGCTAATGGGTGCCTCTATCTTTTAAAATCTGAGCCCATGCTGGGGGTGAACTAAGGACAGTTCCATATTAAAAGGTGATCTATTATGTATGGTAATATTACTTTTAGAAGGACATTAGATAAATTTCATCTCAGGATTTATGTATACAATTTAACAGTATTTCACAAGGCATGGTGGGCTCACCTGGTTCTCCTCGTCGCCCAGGCTTTCCTCGTCTTCCTGGTGGACCTGCAGGAACAAAAGATTTAGTCAATTATTTAACTTATTTCCCAACCATTTGTCTTTCAAGAAACCCAGAACAGGTTACACATGGCTTTGCAAGCAGTGCCCTATCCAGGCACTGACTAGGCTGTGACTTGTTTGGCTATTTCTCCTTCTTTCATAACACTAAAACTCAGAGGCACCCAGTGAAGTTGATGGGCAACAGATTCAGGTCAGACAAGAGAAAATACTAATTCACTGAACAAGTAATTAAATTGTGGAATTTACTGCCAGCAGAGGCAGCGATGACCGGTAGATTACATAGATTTATGGGGATAAGGTCCATTGATAACCACTAGTCAAGATGACTAATGGAAGATTCAACATCCAGAGGGAATAAAACTCTGAATACCAGCATTAGGAGGAAACATCAGCAGAAGGCCTTGGCTTTTATGCCCTGTTGGCTGGCACTCCAGGGTAATTGGTTGGCCACAGTGTGAAACTGGCCTAAATGGATCCTGAAGGGCTCCTCTTGGGTTGTTATTCTTATAACACTGTAAGAACTCCCTGGTGCCCTAACATGCTATCCAAAGAAACAGATCAGAAGGTGAACACAGAATAAAGTCATCCCTGTCAAATTCACAAATTGGAAGGGGTCGCAAATACAGTAGAAGACAGAACCATGATACAGAATGATCTTGACAGGCTGGAGAACTGGGCTAAAACCAATAAAATGCATTTCAACAGAGATAAATGTAAAGTTCTGCTTTCAGGTAGGAAAAATGAAATGCATAATTATAGGATGGGGGAGACTTGTCTTAGCAGTAGTGTGTGCGAAAAGCATCTTGGGGTCTTAGTAGACCAAACACTGAACATTAATTATAAGTGTGATGCGATAGCTAAAAAGGCAAATGCGATCTTGGGCTGCATCAAAAGAAGTATAGTGTCCAGATCACGCGAAGTGATGGTATCTCTTTACTCTGCTCTGGTTAGACCTCACCTAGAGTATTGTGTTCAGTTTTGGGCACCACAATTTAAGAAAGATGTAGACAAGCTGGAACATGTCCAGAGGAGGGCAAAAAAAGACGGTGAGGGGTCTGGAGACCAAGTCCTATGAGGAAAAGTTGAAGGAGTTGGGTATGCTTAGTCTGAAGAGGAGAAGACTGAGAGGGGATATGATAACCATTCAAGTACTTGAAGGGCTGTCATATAGAGGATGGTACCGAGTTGTTTTCTGTTGCCCCAGAAGGTCAGACCTACAGAACCTACAGGTTAAAATTAAATCAAAAGAGTTTCCGTCTAGACATTAGGAAGAATTTTCTAACAGTCAGAATTGTTCCTCAGTGGAACAGACTTCCTCGGGAGGTGGTCAGTGCTCCTTCCCTGGAGGTTTTTAAGCAGAGGATAGATGGTCATCTGTCAGCAATGCTGATTCTATTATCTTAGGCAGTTCATGAGAGGGAGGGCATCTTGGCCATCTTCTGGCCATGGAGTAGGGGTCCCTGGGGTGTGTGGGGGAGGTAGTTGTGAATTTCCTGCATTATGCAGGGGGTTGGACTAGATGACCCTGGTGGTCCCTTCTAACTCTATGATTCTATGAAATATGAACATATTCCAACCCAGCTCCAGCAAAAATATGAAGTTTAGGTGAACAAATCACACTGTTATTCCCTGTCGATCCTATGCAAAGTCTCATCATGGGGATTTCATCAATTTACCATTTTTATTACTTTATTTAGGCAACATCTTCTCCCAAGCAAAGATGACAGAAGCATTGCCAGGATCCTTATTGAAACCAGGAGATGCAATGCAAGATGTCCTTGCAGGCTTATGAAACTACGTCAAAGAACAAATTGTTTAGAGAGTTTCTATCCTTAATTACCAAAAGGTGAAAGGCTCCCTTCCCTCCCAATTCACATGCCCTGGCAAGTTGAGGGAACAAGGACATTCATCATCATTGCAATATCTGGCTCTGGCTCCAGCATTTAAGTAACAACAGTTCACTACTTCAGAAGAAAAGACACTGATTCTGCATATCTCATCATTTATTCGGCACTTTTCTTTAAAAAAATTAAATTTAAGACAGCCAGCGTGGTATAATGGTTAGAGTGTTGGACTAGGATCTGGGAGACCCAAGTTTGGAATCCCAGGCCACCATGGAAGCCTGCTGGGTGACCCTTGGGCCAGTCAAAGCACACTCAGCCTAACCTACCTCACAGGATTGTTGTGAGGATAAAATGAAGGAGAGGCAAATGATGTAAGCTAAGTTGTGCGCCCATTGGGAGGAAAGGTAGGGTATAAATGAAGCAACTACAATAAATGAATAAATTTATTTTAAAAATTTATCATAAACTATCAGGCCTCAAAGTAAGCTTAATTTGGTCATATTTAGCAAGATTCCTGAAATTATAATTTCAAATAATGCATAGAGGATTTGAAAAACGACCAAAATTTTCTTGATGACTTATCCAAAACATTTCACTATGATTGTGACAGGTGCTTTTTAGTAGGTAAATCATACAACACTAGTGTAATGTTTAAAGCTCCGCAAATGCAAGGAAGGAGTTAACTGTGTGGCTCTAAGTTCTGGGTCTTTAAACGTGACACTAGTCCTACAGGGTGAACCTACTGAAACGGTTTATCCCATGATTGTGGTGCGACATTTAGAGGGGGCCTCACATAAGTGCAAAAGTGTGGTCAAACTCCATCTGCCTTGACAGTTTTAATCAGGGTCAACGTTTGGCTACACAACTAGTATTGTCTTATCTCCACCTAATTCAGCAATGTTACAATAAAATAAAAATGAAAACCACAAATTACTAATCAGATGAAATCCGGGTGGGGGGATGCTATTTGATTTTGAATTGAAAGGTAATAATTATGTGATATCAATGTGAGACAATCTTCCAGGTTAAAATTTTTAATGGCATTCAGCTACACATGGCACACGTGAAGCTGCCTTATACTAAACCATGCCATCGGTCTATCAAAGACAGTGTTGTCTACTCTGACTGGTAGCAGCCCTCCAAGGTCTCAGGAAGAGGTCTTTCCCATCACCTACAAACTGATCTTGTTTACTTGGAGATGTTAGAAATTTATGGAACCTAAGGGTTGAGCTGAAAACTAAAAATTCTTATAAGGTAATATATTTATTAGGTGTACACAGTAAAATGTGTACACACAGTAAAATGTGTACACAACGAAATGGATTAAAACACTGGGCCTGGAATGCAGGCTACATAACCACAAGTGTAAACAGTTACACAATTAATTAACACCGTTGATGATATTTAAAATATAAATGACCAATAGACCATATGTGTTTTGGCCTCTTGGGCCTTCCTCAGTGGTTAAATTATACAAAACATGGTTATTAAAAAAAAGCATCTGGAAATGCATTTCACAAGGTACTTTATCAGAAATTTATAAACTTTATATCGTCTGTGGCCCAATGAGTTCTTTTCCCCTTTTTTGATTGTCAATTTTGATGTTAGGTTTGTCTATTTGGAGCCACTACCCATATTTTGTAAAGTTTCTATTCAACCAGAATTTCCATTATTCAGAATCAAGTCCAACCTCTTCATGTCTGTGGTTGGTGGTTCTGCTTATATAGAACACATCTGGAGTCATTACCACCAATAGGCAGAGAAGAGCACTTTCTACAAGTAATACTGTATTTCAGGTGTGTTTTTTTTAACTAGGGATGTGCATTCAGATATGAAAAACACCTTATCGATATTGATATTTGAGATTCTTGAGAATTCCAGAACCTGTTTATTCATCTCCCCATTGTTGAAATAATCGTTTAATTGCCAAAAAATATTGCTTTTTCATACAAGCAAGATCTAGAGGTCTCAGATCAAGCACAAACAACACTTGTTAAAAGTCTGCTCGCACTACAACACTCTTATACCCACTAAGGGACATTTCCTATGCAGAAATCAAAAATGAAAATATTCTTATTCATGTACTCTAGGAAACCCCCACTCAAGTCTCTATGGATAGCAACTTGTCCTTTGCATTAATACAGTCCATTAAAGAGGTTGAATAGCACAGAGGCCAGTGTACAAATAACAGTATTCCTCCTCCCTCTTCTAAAGCTGAATTGTGGTACAAATTGACTTGTGGGAAAGGTTACACATATGCACTGCAGATTATTTTCTTTCTTTCTTTTTTGGTACTGTGTCAACTTCAGCAGGGATTAGGTGCCAAAGATCCCATGAGCTGCTGAATCAGCACAGTTGCTGTTATGACCATGACACAAGTTCACAGGTTGATTTTATTGAAAATACGTGGAGTTATTGAATGGCTTTTTCATTAAATTTCAATGAGAATTTCTGTTAAATTTTGTGTGGATCCCATTAATCAGACTAAATTCAAAATGGCTTTTTTTTTTGAGGAATGCAAAATTTGAGAGACAGCTTCTGACTGATATGCAGTATCAAAATTTGGTGGTGGTGGGGGGGAGAAATAACCCCATACATCCCTTCTTCTAATGCCAGTTAAAAGACATTTGGCCGAAGCAGAAAAAGACTCCTTTCTCATAAGTGAAGCCATATGATGGGCATCTATTTTAAATAGAGAGAGAAAGAGAGACACTGAAATAATAAATTGTTTCAGGCTCTCTCTCAGGGGTTTTCATACAAAGCGCTGGCTGTCTGCTCTAAAAAATTAGGCCCATGGGAATGTGATGGGTGGGCTGGTTTGGATCAGACCAATTTTCAGAAAGATTTTACTTGTCATCCTGGACTTTTATAAAACTGGCCATATGTGCATTATGCAAGTCTGGCTGGAGACAGGGGAGTGCAAGGGCAGGGAGAAGCCCTGATACCATCCTAAATTTTATACATCCCCTATCTTAAATCTTTGACAAGCATGCTAAGCTTAAATGCACTGGACCTTGACTCATTTACTAGCCCATTTGCTTCTGTAAGTTTGTTTGCTACAAAACATATCCATTGAACTAGGGATGTGCATTCAGATATGAAAAACACGTTATCAATATTGATATTTGAGATTCTCAGGAATACCAGATATTGATTCCTCCAAAACTCCGGAAATATTTGAGAGTATCTTAAAATATTTGGGGCTGTCATTTTAAGCTGCTTTGACCTATTTTTCTGCAATTTTTAAAGTTTTCTGGGCAATGGGAGGGAGGGTAGAGCAAGGCATCTCTCCCAGGCAACCCTTCTGAGCAGAAAACAAACATCACGCCAAAAATGTTATTCTTGTCATTCTCATTAAAAAAAACCCCACAAGCATCACTGGAACAAGAGATGCTAGGAAAGCAGACAATAATCTCAATTTAAAACAAGCACAAGCAGATTCCACAAAAGCACCTAAAATGAAGCTCATGCATGCTGTATTGCACTTGTGTTTTTCTTTACAGGGGTGGGAGGGAACAGGAGCGCCAGTAATGAAGGGCTGTTGGTTCTGTTGGGTTTGCCTCATTGGCCCTGGGTTCTGCTGGGATTCTCTAGTTTGACATTGGTTGTGTTGGGCTTGCATCAGTATCCTCTGCTTAAGTTGGTTCTGCTGGGATTCTCTGGAGGCTGTAGAGGCCATCTAGTCCAACCCCTTCCTCAATGCAGGATCAGCCTAGAGCATCCCTGACAAGTGTTCGACCAGCTGCTACTTGAAGACTGCCAGAGAGGGGGAGCTCACCACCTTTGATGTTGGTTCTCTTTGCATTTGGAAGCTTTTGGCCAGTAACTGCTCTTGTGTGTTTGGTTATTAACTTCTTTGATTTCCCCCCCATAGGAAACAATGGAGACACGCAGGATGGCTGGGGCACCGTATTCAGGACTCCTTGGTCCAATTTGCTAGAAATCTGGGGAGTGGGAGGTGGGGTCTTTAGTGGACAGGAAGTACCAGGTCTCCTAGTGTCATTTGGTTAAAGAACAGCCACTCCAACCCCCTAAAAATATACCCCAGAGGGAATAACAGAACCTGAATTCTGAAATCCCCCCTCATCTGAATCCCAAAATAGTATCAGGGGACTCAAATAACATCCCTACACTGAGGCAATGTAGTGAAATCTGGTACACTTCAGACACCACTGGATCTCGAGTACACATCTTGGTATTGACCCGCACACTTGTTTACAGAAAACATGTACCACACAACACACATAGCAATAAACACCCTTGAAGAATGAGATGTCACAATGAAGTTGATATGCCCAAGCAGGACACATTTTGAAATGTCATCTCCAAACCCAACCTCCAGCCTGGACCTATTTGCAAGAGACTGAGAGTCAGTGAGGTCATCTTAAACTGTGGCTTTCACTGATATACATTGTAGACTAAACACTGGCTGTAACCTGCTTGTCCATCATCTGCAAGTCTCAAGTTAGCAACAGGGGAAAAAAAAAACAGCTGGTATAAAAGGACAGAGAAAGCTAAGCAAAGGTTGGCATTTAGTCCTGCACACTTTGTTGAGAAGATGACAGGTGACAAAAGCCCCAGAAAAGTCTCCTCTCTCAATTTTACTCTCTTTCTGCACTCCCACAGTTTTTGTGTGAAAGTCCAAAAGGAAGTCCTGGCTGGCCATGGTGAGGTCTGTGAGAGTGAAGCGTGGCAAAAACAGAGATGGAAGTGGCACGGGGTATTGTTTTTATTTTTTATACTCAGTGTTGAGTGTTCACACAATGCTCATCCTAGTGCTTTGTTTATTACCCATTCAGTCATGAACAGGAAGACACCTCAGTGTCAGTTTATCAATTAGGCTAATTACCACAGCCCCCCTGAACTTTTTACCTTGATACCAGAAAGCAGCTTTTAAAAGTTCCATATCAACAGACTGTGATATGTTTCGTGCTCTGTTCTTCTCTTCTTGCAAAGCTTGAGCTCACATCCCACCCACTGGAAAAAGTTTGTTTGGCTGGAATGTGACAAGCTGTTTAGGAGTGAGCTGCTTTATGCTTTGTATTTGCCCTGCCCTCTGAAAAATTCTTTCATATAAATGTAAATAGAGGACTCACAGTATGATATAGGATAGTTCAAAGGGCTAAGGGGGAAAAATAATCTTTGTTTTTACTGCATTGACATTAATCAGACAGAAATCAGAATTGGACTGAACTGCGATGGGGTAAAGTATATTTTGAAGACAACTGTTAAAATTTGTATTTCAGAACATCCTTCCATATTTTTTTTGTTCTTCTAGCAAAATGCCTAAAGCGGATAAGCTTTAAATCTAGGACTTCTTACTTAATTGTATGTTAGACAAAAAGCAATATCAGCATTTCAAGCATCCCCCCTTAAGAAAGGAGACATTTTCAAACTGTTTTGTTCCTACCATTAGCAAAGGTCTTTATTTAACTAGAATTTAACACCATAGCTTACTGACCACTCAAATGTATCCTGCTCTGTAACTCCAGCCCTGTAGATTCATGCCTAATTATAACTGTATTGTGCTAGTGGTCACGAGGGAAAGGTAGAAATGGCCTTTCTAGACAATTACTTTATTGCAGCCCTGTGCTCCACTCTTATTCAACCCCTCTGGAGTATCCAAACAACCTTAATCAAAGAAGAGTTTCTGTTGCAGGGAAAACTCATTTCTCCATCAGTCAATTCACAATATTCTGCCACTGGAAAAACTGGCTAGTGCCAACAGTTCTGGTGCCAGGCAACATACTCCATGTCATGCTATTTTGTAAATGTTATATAAATATATAAACCAATAGGTTCCTATCCCATGGCAGGTCTATGTATGTAGCCTTTTAACATTTTAACCCCACTCTAACAAACACTAGTTATTTCTCAGCATAATGCCCTATACATTCATGAACTGTCCAAACTTTCTTGTTCAGTCATTTAGTTCTAAACTACATACTCCCTTTCTCCAGCACTGAAGCACATATCTCCTTCTCTATATGTGTACATTACATAGATAGATATACAAATGCAGAGACAGAGAGACAAAAAGCAGGAACCTTTCCTCATTTGGACTGTACTACTGATCCCAGTAATCACTGGTGCTAGTATGAAGATACTGCATATACTTGAGCTGACACCAATACTGTATCAAGTATCTTTTTCATGCCAGTCCATACAGGAAACTGTAATTGTTAAATTAGCATTAAATAATGAGACAAAATAAATTGAAATAAGGATACACTCACACACACACACACACACAGAGCAATATTGCATGTACAGTATTGTACACAGTGATACAAGAAGGGCTGTGCTACAGAAGAAATAGGCATTTGTATGACCAACATGAGAAAATTAGACCAATTAAAGATGACCTCTCAGTAAAAAATGTACAACAAATTGGAAGAGTGGATGTGGCATAATCTGTAGGTTTTGATTTGGAAGGATATTTGCTCACCACCCAAACATCTCATACACTGGTCACATAAAGTTACTATCTGGATAAAGTCTAACAGGTGAGATTCACATTTATGACTGGCTGCAGATTTTGATGGTAATCTTTCCATGAATTTCAAATTTAAACTTTTCAGGCCACCACCTTGAAATCAGACTATATGGTACATTGACATCACCTTGCCTAGGGTACCGATAAAACAATTTTTTTTTAAAAAAAGTTCCAATATAATTTTTGTGCATGTCCCTCAACTATGAATGTGAGCCAAATAGCTGTAGTAAGATGAGACTATGTAATAATATCCAGTTAAGTACTTCCAGAAGTATTCTCTTACAAGACAGTGAATAATAAAAAAAGGACGTTTCTAAAATAAAATCCTTTCATGGCATTAACAAGCAATCAATAAATTCCCATCTTGTACTTTTAAAAATAACATATTCACTTATGTGTACAACACTACAAATCATTAAGTATCCTAATTCCCCTTACGTACAGCATGACTGCCATCAGGACCCCAACAGCCACCCCAGACCCCAGACAAGGATTTTGTCAGCCCCTTCTGGTAACCCAGACCCACCTCAAACATTATCTGAAAATGTCACATGACTTGTGTTAACTTCAATCATGCAGGGTGTCCTTGACATTTTAACTTGTGGCAAAATTAAAGTGCAGACTGTCTCTTTCCATAACTGTCTTGAATGCCATCCCAGCATGCTGTGTAATCCCAATTTACAGCAGAGGAAGACTGAAATATAGCAGTAAGTGAACATCTCGAGGCAATTCAGCGAATCAGTTCCAGAGAATTCTTAAGAACAGACTCTCTTGACAGAGGACTGTCCCCATTTTACAGGCATAAGATACATACAGAAGGCAAAGGTTGCATAAATATACAAATGTTATTTGTCCTATTTGACAGAAGGTGAATACTGAGGTCAGAGATAAGTGACTTTTCCCCAGTATAGTCACAGAATTCTTAACCACAAAGACATTAAATATCTTGTGAACTACTTCCTTTTGTCAACGTGACATAATGGATAAAAACATGGTTATAGCAGCACTGGAGGGGTGGAGACCTACTTTTTATTGTTTAGAGAATGACTGCTCCCTCCTGAGTGATTTTCTATCCACTCCTGGTCTAGACTTAAACAAGGCTGCTTTCAAATGGTTATAGGTCCAAAGCAGAGAGGATTTTGGGGGTGGGGAGCATCAACACGTCATCCTTTGATCATCTACTTTCTGTTTTCCCTTACTTTGCTGCTATCTTTTCCTAATCCGGTTTGGTGTGATCTTTTTTTTTTTAAAGACTGCCGTCAAAGTGTGTTTGTACGCCATGTGTATGGGAAGATGCATATTTTTGCAGGTCCCGTCCACATTGGCACCATTTTACTTGCCTGAGCTCTTTTATGGCTGCCATTTTCCCCTGCCACTGGAGGGTGAACTTTTCTTTTTTAAATTGGCAGTTGACATATCACTATAGTGTTATAATGTTATAACGAACTATCTACTAATTCTTCTGAATGCCAAGCTTTCTTTTTAAAAGTAAATCTCCAGACCTTTTCATTGCAGCCTTTCTTTTATATCTTGAAAGCAAAAGGGCTAGAGACATCTTTTTTGCCCTAAACGAACGATGAGAATTCAGCAGAGTTAGCAGATAGATTATGAGTTATAACACTAAAAAAGAATCCTGAAAAACCCTTTGGTGGCATGGGGTGGGGTGTGTGTGGAAATGGCAGCCTTGAGGGTTGAGGCAAGAGAAATGTGGGGGAAACTGCCACGCGGATGCTCTTTCACAGTGGCCCTAGGCTCTTCCCCTGCTGACTTCCTTAGCCAGCCAACCCAAAAATGAAAGTTGAAAGCCTGCACAAGGAAGAATGAGATCAAACAGCTTCCCATCCCTGTGGCAGAAGCACCTCTCAACACAAGTCTCAGCAAAACTGCAAGCACTTCTGCAAGCTTAGAACACTACCTTCTGAAACCAGGATGGTTTCAGCCAAATACAAAATCATTGGAAGGTAAGGAGACACTTTATCTCTGTGGGACCCTTAGGACAACTTGTGCCCTAGAATTCTGTATCCTCCGTCCTTGCCCTCACAGCAGCCCTGATTGCAGATGCTCCACTGGTTGCCAGTTTGTTACCGAGCTCAGTTTAAGATACTGGTTGTCACATACAAAGCCCTTCATGGTCTTGGCCCCTCTTATTTATGGGACTGCCTCTCTCCCAATGCTCCCTCGTGACAACTCCGCTCATGTGAGCAGGGGCTTCTGCAGGTGCCAACCTACAAATGGGCAAAATCAAAAACTTCCCGTACACATTCTTTCTCTGTTGTGGTTCTCACTTTGTTGAATGGCCTGCCCAAGGAGGTCAGGCAAGCTCCCACTCTCCTGGCCTTCTGCAAACTCTGCAAAACTGAACTATTCTAGAGGGCTTTTATGCACAGATAATAAGGCTGCACTATACAGAAACTTACTCGGATAAATTATTAGTACTGGTGATCTATACCGCTGTGTATAGTGTAAGCAGGATCCTATTATGTAATCTCTGTATCACTTACTGTGTCATGTTAATGAGAGAGCCAGGGTGGTGTAGTGGTTAAGAGCAGTGGTTTGGAGTGGTGGAGTCTGATCTGGAGAACCAGGTTTGATTCCCCACTCCTCCACATGAGTGGCGGAGGCTAATCTGGTGAACTGGATTTGTTTCCCCGCTCCTACACACGAAGCCAGCTGGGTGACCTTGGGAAAGTCATGCTCTCTCAGCCTCACCCACCTCACAGGGTGTCTGTTGTGGGGAGGGGAAGGTGATTGTAAGCTGGTTTGAGTCTCCCTTAAGTGGTAGAGAAAGTCGGCATATAAAAACCAACTCTTCTTCTTCTTCTTCTTAATACTTATGCTAAGCTCCTGTTTCTTTCTGGTGGTTTCAGTCTTCTAATATCCTAATGCATTAGTTATTGGATGTCTCATTTTCTTGATTGCACTCACTCACTATGTGTAATCGGCCTTGAGTCCCTGTGAGAAAGGCAGACTATAAATAACATTCATAAATAAATTGCCATGGTGCAATACTGATTAGTTGGGTGGGGACTCGAAGGGGCTAGGACATGAAGGTGATGGGATAAAGATCTTTGCAAGGGATACTGTACAGATTAGAAGTTGGATACAATCCTCTCTCCTGTGTCTCTTTTAGCTCACCCTGACACTCTCTGCACAAAGTATTGTGTTCCGGAAACATCTGGAATGGCATTTTACTATTTTAACTGTAACTATTTATTTCTATTTTATGGATGGCCAACGAAGCCACACAGTGAAGGAAAGCAGAGATTGAACTCAAATTCAGGTTCAGATCAAAGTCAGAATTCTCTATGCAAACAATCTTTGTAAGAGGCCTCATAATTTCTTTCAGCCTTTCTGATTCAGCTTCTTTGAATTTTGATCAAAGTATACTACAAGTAAAATACAGTTAATTGCTAGAGAGGATAAGGATGTATAAGGGATTATATACCCACATTTAGAAATAGCATAACCTAGTGCTCTTCAGTACTGTTTGCAGATTGCTATTTTGAAGAGGGTTCATTCTTCGCTTGTCTCAGTGCTCTTCAGAAAGGTAATGTTTATCCTTTGCTTTGGTAGGGTAGCATGGAGGATTTCATTTTGAAAAGGCCACTTTCCCAATGGTTTACTATCGGAAGAACAGAAGCATGATTCTCTTTTCCACACTTCTTTCTTCCTCCTTTCTTTCAAACAACACAGACTAAATAGTAAACTACTGCTGAATCTTCTGGTGGTAATTAAATCTCACCATCGGTTCTTGTAGATTATCTGGGTTGTGTGACCATGGTCTTGGTATTTTCTTTCCTGACGTTTCGCCCACAGCTGTGGCAGGCATCTTCAGAGGAGTAACATTGAAGGACAGTGTCTCTCAGTGTCAAGTGTGTAGGAAGAGCAATATATAGTCAAAAGGGGGTTGGGTTTGAGCTGAGTCATTGTCCTGCAAAGTATTGAAGGTAATGAGCTAATCATTAATCCGCATGGCTATTGTGGACTGTAGTCTTTGTTAGTCTGGAAGTTTTCAGGACAGGAAGCCAAGCCTTATCAGCAAAAGACAAAAGAGACCCTCTCTCCTCTGCAGGAGTATATCGTATACCTTGAATTGTGGACAAGTTTACATCGGGACCACACACTTGACACTGAGAGACACTGTCCTTCAGTGTTACTCCTCTGAAGATGCCTGCCACAGCTGTGGGCGAAACGTCAGGAAAGAAAATACCAAGACCACGGTCACACAACCCGGATAATCTACAAGAACCGATGAACTCTGACCGTGAAAGCCTTCGACAATAAATCTCACCATCTTGCTGGCAAACCTGAAAACATGGTTATATTTATTTGCAACTGGTGTTTGAGACCTGCACGTACACAGGCCAGCCTCATCTAAGCACTCCTCTTCAACTGGCTCTTCCCACATTTACACTATGTGAGGGGTAGGGAGGTAGCCTTGTATCTCAGTTGCTCTGAGCCACCTCTGGATCCAAATTTTAGGTACAGATTGAGCTCACAGAAGGTTGGAGGAAGGGAGGTGACTGCATAGAGGACAAGCTGATCAACATCAGTTACAGTAAGTGCAGCCATGTTTTCATCACCATGATCTCTGGAAGATTAGCAAGAGGTTTTGTCAGATTGGATGGTGGATATCAACAATTGTATAGGCTATGAGGCACTTGTTTTTCAATCTCTGATTTCCTGGAGTTGACATCACCAGTGTCCAATAATGTCTAATAAGTGAGATGGAGGAACAATAAAACAGCATTCATACCTAAGAAATCTGAAAAACATCCCCAACAGAATTGGGGCCTCTCATGTTTCCAGGGAGAAGAACTCAGTATGTTTTGTTTGGGCCCACAGTCATATTGAGAGCTTCATGGCAAAGTGAGGATTTGACTCTAAGTCTTCCAGGTCCTACTGTGCCACTGCACAGAGACCATGGTGGTGAACCTAACCACCATAGAGTTCATGTCTAGCAGTAACTCCAAATGTTCTACAAGGACAAATAAACAAAAATGGTCCACATTTTGCCATATGTTTAGACTAAACATTACTTTGAAAATAGTACAGTCACACCATAGACACTCCCACTCCTCCAGCCATTAAAAGTTAAAAACCCCAAAACACCCATAACTTCACAAGCTGCACAGAAAATTATGCCATGCTGTACCCTGGAGATATTTATATTTATTTGAGAGGTCATTTAGCTATCTCTGTGTGTGTGTGTGTAAAGTGCCGTCAAGTCGCAGCCAACTTATGGCGACCCCTTTTGGGGTTTTTTATGGCAAGAGACTAACAGAGGTGGTTTGCCAGTGCCTTCCTCTGCACAGCAACCCTGGTATTCCTTGGTGGTCTCCCATCCAAATACTAACCAGGGCCCCTGCTTAGCTTCTGAGGTCTGACGAGATCAGGCTAGCCTGGGCTATCCAGCTCAGGGCAGCTATCTGAGTACTCAGAGCTAATTGTTCTGTTATCCTGATAATAAGTGAATACAAGTAATCATACTTCCTTACCTAGCAAGCACAGCTTGAATTCTAGCTAGGGTAGAGTAGAGAGCCAGCTTTTTGCTTCCATCTCTTTGGCATTGGCTGTGTGGATAACTAAGTAATAAAATGAAAAGCACTCAAAGTAGGTGCAGTGCCACATTAATAAAAGCAACACTAGTGAGAAAGAAGTGGTGAGAA
Source organism: Euleptes europaea (assembly GCF_029931775.1). Taxonomy (NCBI): domain Eukaryota; kingdom Metazoa; phylum Chordata; class Lepidosauria; order Squamata; family Sphaerodactylidae; genus Euleptes; species Euleptes europaea. The sequence goes on along the minus strand of NC_079312.1, from coordinate 89,771,917 downwards.
ATTTATTTGTACAGTAAGGGAAAAAAGTATTTGATCCCCTGCTAAATTTGCCCGTTTGCCCTCTGACGAAGAAATGACCAGTCCATAATTTTAATGGTAGGTTTATTGTAGCTGTGAGAGACAGAATAACAACAGGAAAAACCCCAGAAACCCAGAAGACAAAAGTCATAGATTGATGTGCATTATAATGAGTGAAATAAGTATTTGATCCCCTATCAACCAGCCAGATTAGGGTTAGGGTTAGGGTTAGGGTTCTGCTGTCAACAGAAGCAATCAATCCATCAGATTCCAAACTAGCCACCATGACCAAGACCAAAGAGCTGTCCAAGGATGTCAGGGACAAGATTGTAGACCTGCACAAGGCTGGACTGGGCTACAAGACTATTGCCAAGCAGCTTGGTGAGAAGGTGACAACCCTAACCCTAACTGTCAACCTCCCTCGGTCTGGGGCTCCATGCAAGATCTCATCTCGTGGAGTTGCAATGATCACGAGAATGGTGATGAAGCAGCCCAGAACTACACGGGGGGGAACTTGTCAATGATCTCAGGGCAGCTGGGACCATAGTCACCATGAAAACACCATGTTGGTAACACACTACGCCGTGAAGGACTGAGATCTTGCAGAGCCCGCAAGGTTCCTTTGCTCAAGACAGCACATGTACAGGCCCGTCTGCAGTTTGCCAATGCACATCTGAATGACCCAGAGGAGAACTGGGTGAAAGTGTTGTGGTCAGATGAGACCAAAATTGAGCTCTTTGGCATCAACTCAACTCGCTGTGTTTGGAGGAGGAGGAATGCTGCCTACGACCCCAAGAACACCATCCCCACCGTCAAACATGGAGGGGGACATATTATGCTTTGGGGGTGTTTTTCTGCTAAGGGGACAGGACACCTTCACCGCATCGAAGGGACGATGGACGGGACCATGTATCATCAAATCTTGGGTGAGCACCTCCTTCCCTCAGCCAGGGCATTGAAAATGGGTCGAGGATGGGTATTCCAGCATGACAATGACCCAAAACACACGGCCAAGGCAACAAAGGAGTGGCTCAAGAAGAAGCACATTAAGGTCCTGGAGTGGCCTAGCCAGTCTCCAGACGTTAATCCCATCGAAAATCTGTGGAGGGAGCTGAAGGTTCGAGTAGCTACACATCAGCCTCGAAATCTTACTGACTTGGAGAGGATCTGCAAAGAGGAGTGGGACAAAATACCTCCTGAGATGTGTGCAAACCTGGTGGCCACCTACAAGAAACGTCTGACCTCTGTAATTGCCAACAAGGGTTTTGCCACCAAGTACTAAGTCATCTTTTGCAAAGGGATCAAATACTTATTTCACTCATTATAATGCACATCAATCTCTGACTTTTGTCTTCTGGGTTTCTGGGGTTTTTCCTGTTGTTATTCTGTCTCTCACAGCTACAATAGACCTACCATTAAAATTATGGATTGGTCATTTCTTCGTCAGAGGGCAAACTGGCAAATTCAGCAGGGGATCAAATACTTTTTTCCCTCACTGTAAGTGGCCATAGGCCTTCACAAAACATCATCCACAAAGTAATACAATATTTTAAAAAGACATGTACGAGAAAATAAAATTTAGTAGGGTTAACATGGATACGAAACACCAAAAACAACATCATTTGTGGGATTCTGCTCTAGAGAAAGAAGTCCATCTTTTCAGAGCTTTCTTTCTGTTCTTCCCTTGCTTTAACAAGCAGAGACTAATTCCAGAGGAGTAGCCACTTTAGTGTGTTGCAAGAAAAATAAACAAGTGTATTGTGGCACGCTAAAGACTAGTAACATTTTATTCCAGCATATGCTTTCATGGGCTAGAGTACCCTTCTTGTGATACTATGAGTGCGCCTTACTACATAGACATCACACCGATTTCCCATGCTAGCAGGAAGCAAACCCTCCTATTACCCTTGCCGTTTCCAGACGCCAGAATCTGTTGGGGGAGAATGCTGGCTGATTGGGTCCAAGAGGTAGTTAATGCCTCCTTGAGAGAGGGGTGGTTGCTTCAGCCCTGAAACAGGGTGTGGTACTTCTACCCCTTACTAAACCTATCCTGGGCCCTGGAAATTTGAATAATTATTGACCAGTCTCAAATGTACTGTTCTTGAACAAGGTGACTGAATGAGTGGTAGCTGCACAACTGGACAAATGGGTGGTAGCTGCACAACTGGATGAAGTGAACTATTTGGATCCAGTTTGGCTTCTATACATGGGACTAAAAGAGCCGTGGTTGCATGGACAGAGCTGGGAGATGGATGGGGAGTACAACTGTACTAATTCTCCTGGACCTCTCAGCAGCTTTTAATCATGGTATCCTTCGGGATCACATTTCAGAGTTGGGACTGGGAGGTACCACTTTGCAGTGGTTTCGCATACCCGGAAGGTATGCTTCAGAAGGTGATGCTGTTGGACTGCTGCTCAGCTCGTTGGCCTTTGGCTTATGGAGTCCCAGAAGGTTTCATCGTGCCCTCTATGCTATTTAACATATACATGGAAATCGGTGTGTGAGGTCATACAGAGATTTGAAGTGACCTGTCACTATATGCGGCTAACTCTCCACTCTGTCTTGCACTTATAGTTGATCCCAGAGGCTGTAAAAACCCTGAAGGTGCCTGGAGGCAATTTTTGGGCGGATGTGCGCTAATAAACTGAAGCTTAATCCCATTAAGAGGGAAATGCTATTGGTGAGTGGAAGAACTGACCTGGGAAATGAGATGTCTCCTGTTCCAGATAGGGTTGCTCTCTCCTGTAGGATCAGGTCCGTAGCTCAGGGCTTCTGCTGAACCTGGTCTTACCACTGGATAAGCAGGTGGTGGCTGTGGCCAGGAGTGCCTTTTACCAGCTCTGACTGGTTAGCCAGCTGCAGCCTTTCCTGGGCAGAAATGGTCTCACCACTATGGCGCATCCCTGGTAACAGCTAGATCAGTTTACTGCAATGCAATGTATGTGGGGATGCCTTTGAAAAGTGTTTGGAAAATTCAGTTAATACAAAATGCTGCAGCCAAGATGTTGGCTGGAGTGGGTTGTAGGGACAGTATCAATCCTGTCTTGGTCATCTTAACTGGCTTCCAATCTGTATCCAGGCACAATTCAAGATGCTAGTGTTGACCTTTAAAGCCCTATACAGTCTGGGGCCAGCATACCTTAAGGGTCACTGAAGAGGTAGCTTGCTGTGTATTTTGACCAGGATGGTTTTTACCCCTACTTTCTACTGACAGACTGCACCCAAGTGGCCTTCCAAATGCAGTCATTTCATATGAAAAACCAGGGAAATAGGATAAAAAGCAATACTTTTATTCACTGCCAAGGGTAGAAGAAAAAATATTGTTCAGGAAAGAGGCTTTTGCTGGGCTCATAAAGTTATGTTTCAATTGTCAACTCTTGGGTGTACAGAACAGTTATCAGCCAAGCTGTTATTCTTGAGGTGAATATTGGCTTTCCCTGAACCTCAGGATTCTCACAGTGTAAATGTGAGCTCCTTCCTGAAACTACAAATCTTTAGCTGCTTTCCCTCAGAAACTGCCTCCTGGACAGCTATATGTTCCTAAAGCATTCATTATCCTAGCCTGCTTCTCATAAAAGATAGACTGTGTGACATTCAAAGTCTCCTAAAAAAGGATTTTCAGCCTACTCCTCTGTAATCACAAACTCTGTCTCCAAATATTAATGGTTTTAACCTGCTTACACTCAAGACAGAAACAGGTTCCTCCAGTCGCATTCTCTGAAGGCTCTCACACTATCTCCAGACATTCACTGTTTTAGGCTGCTTACAATACAGGCAGACTCGGAGATATCCCAAGGATTTTCAGCCCACCCCTCGGAAGGCACAACCCTATCTGATCTAAGTTTACCATGCAACAGCTTTTTCTCTCATTCCCCCCTCCCATCTGTCTTTTTCAACCATCCGGATTGGCTGTTAGCTGTTCTCTGCATGCACCAAACAGGGATACAAGGAATCGGTGACTGACATAAAGAGACAGGACCTCTTCCCATCCATCACAACGGCCTACTCCCATATGTACCTACCTGACCACTATGGCCATCTTCTGAGGCCCAGATTCTGGTTCACCACTGAGATTAGATGGGTGACAACACAAAAGGGCCTTTCTGGTTGTGGTACAAACACTATTTATCTCCCTCCCAAGGGATATTTGTCTCTCCTTCTATCACTCTTCCACCAGCAGGTGAGGACTTTTTGTTTCATCTGGAGTTCTCTCAATAATCTCTTTCTGCCCTCTGTTTTTAATTTCTGCATCTCTGGAACTCTCCCCAGGGAGATTTGTCTATTCCCTTTTGTTGCCGTCTTCCATAAATACTTTTTCGTTTCATTTGGCCTTCCCTCTATGATCCCTCCTTCCTAGCCAATGTTTTATGTTTTGTATGTATTTTAACTATTTTGTACGTTTTTTAACTCTGTTTTTAAACTATTTCAAAAATGGTTTAAATTATATATGTTTGGGAGGGGGGTTGATTTTAATGGTTTTATAATGTAATTTTATCGTGTATTTTTTAAATTATCATATATGTTTTAAATTGTTAGCCGCCTTAATGATGTTTTAACTTTGTAATCCTGGTCAAGGACCACAATAAATTATAATAAAAAAATTGTTAGCCGCCTTGGCGGCCCTTGTAAGGGCTGAAAGGCAGGATATAAATTTTGTGTGTGTGTGCATGTGTGAATCTGTGTGTTTTAACTCATTTTATAATGCGTTTTTATATTGCTGTTTTAAGATGTTAGCTGCCATGGTAGCCTTGATTGGGCTGAAAAGTGGGATATAAATCTGGTAAGTACATAAGTAAACAAAATATGTTATATATAAGAGACCTCCTATTCTTACTGCTTGTGTACAGGGCTGCCATAAAACACTCTGTATCTACAGACAAAGATATCCCATGGACCACCAGCTCTCTTTTATTCAGAATGGCACAAGATGCTTGATTAGAGCAAGAGCAAAGCTTGTTACTATGCCCTGCATTACCATGCCCTGTTTCCTGGGATCCCAGTATGTCCCAGCCCCCCATAATTTAGTACCCCCTGGCCTCCTCTTGGCATCCCTGCATCTATGGACCTCTTGGATAATATTCCTTCTTCCTGACATCAAAACAAGCAACAGAGAATTTCATTCCGTGATATATTTCCTTATTATCAACAGAACATGTGAACTGGTTTTAGATTTTTGAAAGCATGTATGTATATACGCATGCAAACACACACTGTTCTATAAGAGAATGCTTATTTTTGGCTGTGGTTTATGCTCACATATGTATGAAGGAGGAAAAATGCTTCTAGGCCAGATTTCGATTTTGAACATATGCTTTTGGATAGTTGCTTTAGTAAAAGTTTAAAAAGAGAAGCTATTATAAAAAGAATTAGAAAATCTCTCTCAAATATAAAACATATGCATATGTTCTTATACTTTTTCATGATTTATAACGTTGGTCATGGCAGGTATCTTACCCATAAGACACATGAACGTATATTATGAGTACAGTCAAGTAACCTCCATGTCAACATTCTATTTTGTTAGCAATCCATATAAACATATATATCATTCAAATATTATACATAATAATAAGTATTACATTACTTGTAGTACAATCCTACAAAGGGTTTCTCCAGCCCACTGAAATAATTAAACAACAAATGAATCTCTGTGACAAACACAGAATGAAGCACTCTTAAGACTGGAAAAAGTAATGCATTGGAACCAGTCGCCGTCTTTTAGCCTAACCTTCAAGGGAAGTTGCTGCATCAATCAAATTTGTTCTGAGGAGAAAATGGCAAAGTCCCATTTATGCCTGCCCATTCCTCATCCTTGATAAAAGGGAAGAATATAATGAAATAAAAATAAATAAAATAGATTATCTTAAAATGTTACTCCAAATGCTCTAGAAGTTAATCACAGTGGTAAGCCTACCATTTACGATCATGGGTAGAAGTTATGTATCTCATTTTTATCCTGTACTTTCTCAAGGAGTTCAAAGCAGAATACATGGTTTTCCCTTCTTGCATTTTATTGTCACAATACCTAGTAAAGTTAGGTTCAGCTGAGGAGGAGTGACTGGCCCAAGGTCACCAACTAATATCAATGGTGGCGCCAGAGGGGATGCCAGAGGAGGCAGTTCCTCTGGTGGTGAACTCTAATGGCTGGTGGAACCACCTACGTTGGATCAATTGCTTGGTACTGGATGACGGCAGTGTCGTCCCTCAGAGTAGTAGTTCTGGGGTACAGAAGTTGCATTGGTTGCCTTCCAGCATGCATGTTGTTCCATCTCAGATCGAGGTGGTACAAGGGATGGGAAGATATGGTGGTGGAGGAGTGTTGGTACAGGAAGACATGCAGGGAGACATAATGGTGCTCACTACCTCCATCCCATAGCTCAAAACATGGGTGGGGAGGCTCTTTTAGGTGACTCCACTTCAATCTTGGTGTTGTACAATCCCAGGTCTGTGAAAAATAACATCTTAACAATATCTGGCCTGTTGTGTGAGGATAAGTGGACATGGTTTGTTTGACTGAATGACTCTGATGTGGTCATTTTGACACAGTTGACACTGGCTGGATGTAAAGTCCTTCACCAACCTTGAACAGGAGGATGGGGAGGGGAGGATGTAGCATTTCTGATGGGCTGGCTGGAGTCATAAACAGCATTGCTCCTTGGCTTCCTCTTCCAAAATCTGTGAGGTCCTCAGCTCCTTGGTTTACAAGGGAACTGGGCAATGTGAAACAGAATGGAAGACAACTAGAGTGACATTGGTGGAAAACTCAGGATGAGTCTGACAGAGAGCCCATTTGCAGGCCTATGAGATGGCAGTGGTGGCACCTTTCTTCTCTGACACCTTGTATCAGCAGAATCTCATCCAGCTCAGCTGGTTAAAGTGGTTCATGACTTGATAACATCTAAGTCAGAGCCTGCCGGTGATGAAAATTTGGCCCCCAACTTTTGAGAGTGTTTGAATGGCAGCGTGGGTAGAGCCAGTGTGGTGTAGAGGTTAAAAGCGATGGGCTCTAATCTAGAGAACCGGGTTTGAACCCCTACTCCTCTACATGAGGCCTGCTGGGTGACCTTGAGCTAGTCACAGTTCTCTCAGAACTCTCTCAGCCCCACCTACCTCATAAGGTGCCTGTTGTGGGGAGAGGAAGGGAAGGTGATTGTAAGCTGCTTTGAGACTTCTTACAGCAGAGAAAAAGTGGGTATAAAACCCAACTCTTTTTCTAGAAGGGAGAGAGGTTTGGGGTTTGCTATTATCATTTTTGGTTTTCACTGAAAATGTTAAACTATTCTTGTAAGCTGTCTTGAACCACAAGGAAAGGTGGGATATAAATGTTTTAATAAATGGTTCAGCAGGAATCTGAACCGGCCCCCTCCCTGCCCCCCCCCCAGTCATAGTCCAATGCTTTAACCACTGCTACATCCAGTTAGGGAGGCAAAGGATGCACTTTCAGATGCCTGAAATATACTACAGTGGAGAAACTAGCAGTTATTTTGATGGAGTGATTAAACTTATGCCAGCAGTACCATGTTTATACTACAAGTATAGAACATACTTCCAGAACATTCCAAAGATGTATGAAAGTAGCTAGAACTTGACAAGAATATTCATCACTCCTATTTCCCACGAGCAGTTCCTGGAATTGTACTTCAGCAACATTAATAAGAAGCCAGAATTTCATTGTTCTTTAGTGTAAAAAAGGTGTTATTCTGGCAATGCGGTTACAGACCAATAGAGTTAAATAAAACTAAGGGCTGAGACAAATGAAACATTTTAGGCATTATTGCTGGCTCAGCCTCACAAACACAGTGATGGTAGAAAGCCAAATCCTCTATCCAAAACAAAACAAAAATTGAGCATGGGGAAGTTATTACATTCTAACATGCAAGTAGACTAGATCAGATTTATGACCTATTACATTAGTCACTGGCTACAAGTACAGCTTATTTAGCATACAGTTGCAATCTAACACACGTGTAAATAGCTCACAACAAAAAGAAAAACAGAGTTTCACTTACCTGTAACTGTTGTTCATCTGGTGGATCTTCTATCCAGGCACACATTGGGACGGCGCAGGCGCAGGCCAGCCACGGATAAGATTTGTCAGCTTCTAGCAAAATCTGAAGAGAGTGCTCCCCCTCCCCTTGGGGCATGCAATCTTCCCGCCCATCGATCACATGACCCAAGGGGGAGGGAGCACTCTTCCCTCCAGTTCTCCAACCTGCCGCCATTGAACCAACCACTGTAGTAGCGGAGAGGTCCCACAGCGGGGAAGGAGGGAGGGATGTGTGCCTGCATAGAAGATCCACCAGATGAACAACAGTTGCAGGTAAGTGAAACTCTGTTTTTCATCTGCGTGGCTTCTATGCAGTCCCACATTGGGAGAGTAGTGAGCTCACTTACCAGGACGGTGGGTGTGGGACAGTCACCGAAATAAGGATTGCAGTACTGCACGTCCCACGGCTGCATCTCTTGCTGAATCCACATCCACGGCATAGTGTTTCATAAATGTGGAAGGCGTGGACCAGGTAGCAGCCTTACAGATGTCACGGAGATCCACCTTTGAGGAGAAGGCAATGGAAGCCGCATACACTCTGGTAGAATGTGCCTTAATCATAGGAGGGCACTCCTGGTGAGCAAGATCATAGGCCAATTTGATGGTTGACGTGATCCACCTCGAGAGAGTCTGAGGAGAAGATGGCCGGCTCCGACGGGTAGGACGACGACGGCATGAAGTAGATCGATGCCGACTGGAACGAGATGAAGCCGGGCTTCGAGAGCGGCGCCGAGAAGTCGATCGACGCCAAGGCCGCTGGCCAGGTTCAAGATGAGATGAACCTTTCGGTGACTAAACTTGGGACTTAACTACCGACTGTTAAGGGTCCTGTTGGGTGCTGATAGGAGGAGGTGGCTGAACGGCACCGTCCTGAAGCACTGCAGGTTCTGCCCTAGGCCCCTTATCATCAGGCTTTGGGGACTTGGCAGACACCAGAGGCACATCCTTGTAAAGGTGAAGGAGGTGCTGCTTAAACTCAGCGGTTTCTTCCTGGGCCCTGCTCGGACACGGAACCAAGGGGGTAGCCAGTGAATGAGGAGGTGAATCCTCAACAGAAATCGGCTGCCTCGCAGCTACATCGGAGGCGAGAGATGACAATGGATGAGGCGACTTGGCTTGAGATCGGCGTCGAGGGGATGCCGATCAGCGTCGACGAGTCTTTGGTGAACGTGAAGGAGATCGGCACCGAGGCGATCTGGAGCGGGACGCATGGCGAGAAGAAGTGCAGCCACGGCCATCTTGTGGGCTCGGAGCAGGAAACTTTGCCGGCCGAATAATAACTGACGAGGGCTTCTTAGTGGGACCACCCCGCTTGGATTTGTTGCGGGCCCCGTTTCAAGTTGGGGCTTACTGGTCAAAGGACCAGGTTCAGCAGACTGACCTCTTGGCCGAAGAGACTCCTTGTAGAGATGAGAAAGAAGGCAAGTCGAGTGAACTCTCAGGGCCTTGTTGGAGAGTTTAGAACAACTTTTACAAGTTGCAGAAATGTGGCCTTCTCCCAAACACAGGAGGCAGTCATTGTGAGGATCAGTCTTCGCCATTTTTGTCCCACAAGAGGAACATTTTTTGAAAAGTGGAGCCTTCTTGGACTCCATAGCTAGAGAAGAAAGCTAACACGTTCTCCCTCCGTGGCGGCAGGTTGGAGAACTGGAGGGAAGAGTGCTCCCTCCCCCTTGGGTCATGTGATCGATGGGCAGGAAGACTGCATGCCCCAAGGGGAGGGGGAGCACTCTCTTCAGATTTTGCTAGAAGCTGACAAATCTTATCCGTGGCTGGCCTGCGCCTGCGCCGTCCCAATGTGTGCCTGCATAGAAGATCCACCAGATGAACAACAGTTACAGGTAAGGGATTGAATGCTAACCCTTCTATGGTAATGCAGGGCAGAATCCTGAATATACCATACTCAGACAGGATCTGGCCTTGCTCTTCTGGCTCTATTGACTCATTAGCCCATGCCCTTTTGGAATGCTGCTTTCACGAGGAACTTCAATCGCACTATATTTCCCTTTTAATATAAAAATCCAATGCCTCTGTGACTGACATAATGCCTTTTTTACTAAGCGATAGGGACCCCAAGGCTACATTGTCAGTGGCAAGATTTGTTTCAATCCTTATATCCCTCCAATACTAGATATATGCTGCTCAAGATCAATTGATCAATGAGCTTCTAAGGGATAAAAGGAAAAGAAGCTGACAAATCTTATCCGTGGCTGGCCTGCGCCTGCGCAGTCCCAATGTGGGACTGCATAGAAGCCACGCAGATGAAGTAAGGTTCATCACAAGGAAATTAGAGCTTCAGAAGAGTAAAACATATATCAGCTATCGGACCGCTTATGTTTATAAATATCAGACAATCAAAGGGTCAAATTCCTTTACTGATCTTACTTCACAGCAGCAAGTGTCAAGTGGTGGTACTAACTTTTCAATTTTTTAAAAAGTAAAAGACACTGAACATAGTGGGATTTCTTCAGCAGGAAACACAGGATCATCCTGCACATCTAAGCACCCCTACTCAGGTGTCAGTTTCATTGAACTCAGTGGGACTTACTTCTGATTACACCCAGTTAAGATTGTACTGGAAAGGGATCAATGCTTTATTATCTCCACAGATTAAACACAATGAAACAACAGTGTTTTTTGGCACAGTGTTAACAGATCTGGCAACAAACCATTGGCTGCCATGGAAAGTATGAAATTTTTAGTGAGCATGTCTATAAAATATCTAGGCCGTATGTAGATAAATTCTCCATCTTCATCACCATGCAAAATTGAAGTCTGTTCCTTGGTCTTAAAAATACAAATGGCCAGAATAATCATACTGCCCCCATTCTTTATTGGGGCACTTTATTATTATGCACTCTGCTTTCAATTTTGAAATATTATATTTGTTTCAGTTCTTGTGGAATAAAAACCAAATCCCCAGACCCTTGAATTCTTTATTTGGCTTGTTCAGTTTCATTACCCTCAACTGATTAGCTGGAAAAAAACTTGACCAGACAGGGCTTGGAAAAACTCACTGGAAGGTGTAAGCATCAACAGCCTCATCTTCCATGTAGACTGGCAAAAGTGGATTTAGCCGCTGCTGAAGTATGTACATCAACCAGTTAAAATATGGAAGCAGAAATGCAGATTTCTGAGTCAAGTCAAAAGGTACCAAAGCAGGTAGTGCCTGTTTTATGAAAAAGAAATTGATGTGTATGACGAGAAAAATAAATCATCTCAACAAACAAGAATATATGGAATTACAACATTATACTTGATGTTCACAGCTATGATGATAACATGGAGCTGAAAAGTTCTCTCTTCTCCCCTTTTCTTTTCTGTGTGTGTTGTGGTTGCAGCAGAAGCAAAATGCTGTAACTGCCACAGAAGAATCAGTATTAATCAAACAGCACTGGCTCAATTCCATTCCTGGCTGGGCATTTGCAAGATCCTATAAGAGCAGATGCTTTTGCCTAGCTGTGTGATTTCCTACAAGCAACGTTGAGTGTCAATATCAGTTGCCAAAATGAACCAGTTTCTTGCAGATGAATCATCCTTGCATAAAACAGTATGGCAACAATATGTGCATCACAATTTGAGCAGGCAAGAGAAATGTTTTGTGATACAAAAAGCAAAAACCACCACAGGGCGTGATATAACATCAACAATATTCAGGCACGACATTAAAGAATTTGCATAAAAACCTGTAGCTGTACAATAGACGCTATAGTCAGTGCATACAAGTCAAAGAAGGTGCCTTAGAAACTGCAAGGGAGTCCTTTATGTTTACTCTGTATGGCACAGACAGAGATGAGACTTTGGATGAAGCTATGTACTGTCCACCTCAGAAAAAAATTGTTCAACCAGTAACAGCAACATGTCATGTAGAATGCTACTATTGACAACTTCTGTAATCACACACACCATATGCTCATGTTGAATGGGGTATATCTGCAAGCAACCCAGAGGAGATAGTACCTACAATGTAAAAGATACCACACGGGCTTTGTTCTTAATATATCATGCACTAGCAGTCTATATATGCAAGAACCACAAGCTGTGATTCACTGGTTATTTCACATGACTTGTTTTGATTTTTCCTGAGTTTGAAGTTAGTCTGCTTTACTTGAACATTAAAATTTGGAACAGAAATGTATTTGTTTTGGATGCTGACTCCTGTAAATGGAAAGATTATATGGAAGAGGATTTCCATGCCTGCCCCTTCTCTTGGTGACTTCTCTTGCACCTGAGAAACATCTATGGAGGTGTTTGGGGACTGCAGTAAGGGAAACAGGACAAAATCACCTTTCTTTGCTCTTTCACCAGTACAGAAAGCTCAGCTCCAAGTCACAAGAACAAAAAAAAACACAATTCTGCTTGATACCTTCCTCCATTCTGCAACCCCCCCCCCATTGTGCAAGGTCCTCAGCCTCTGAGCAGAAGCTTTGTGTGGGCACATGGGGCTGCCGAGAGAAAAAAAGATGGAAAAGACTGATTTCCCTGAATTCTGTCTGTATGCAGGAATTAGGATCCAACCGATAGTAATACAACGTAGACGCACAATGAAAACATATATAATAAAAACAGGCCACAAGTTAAAAGTGGCCACTATGCTAGTGCAGGCTTCGTAGAGATTTTTATGAAGATAAGGGCATTTTATTCAACATGTGCAAACTTCCAGATTGATAAAAAACATACACTTGTACCTTTTGGCAAAAATACTGTGATTCTACAGTAGCAATGAAGCTACGTTGCCTTAATGTACTTCCTTAATCTGTGGAAATGTAAAATTGCGTGATTCCTAATTTTGTTGGCCTTGATTGTAAACATCTACTCTGTATGGTCAGTTTCTGTTTTACCTGTTTTATCTGGCATACTAGCCGCAAATAAAATTTATTTATTTATTTACTGTGATTCTAATGACCACTTCAGCCCAAAATCATCAGATCTTGGAAGCTACAAAGACGAGGTACTTGGATGGGGAACCACCAAGGAAGACTCTGCAGAGGAAGGCAAGGGCAATCCTCCTCTGCTTCTCACTTGCCTTGAAAGCCCCTTGCTGAGGTCACCAAAAGCCAGTTAAAACTTAATGGCACATACATACATACATACATACATACATACATACATACATACATACATACATTACTTACTTTTGCAAGAGGCACTCAGCAAAAGCCAGGAACCAGAACTGAGTTTGGGGAACTGGGCTCAGAGACAAGTTTAAACTGAAGGATTATACTCCCTAGTATGGTTGCTCATCTATCTCACAAGCTTATTTTTATGGTGCTGTCCTGTTTTATTTTTTGTGGCTTGTTTTAACAGGGTCAGACTGTTTTTTTATGTGTGTGTTTTAATGGCTTTATTTTATTATCTTAGTTGTCAGTTGCTTACCAGCAGGTCTCTAGAGATGTGCAATATACATTTGCTAAACAAACAAACAAACAGAGACATGCTTTACTGTGTACAATATTATCAAGGAAACAAAACCATGCTGTGAATAAACGTGTGTCAAAACTGTTAATGTTGAATGCTGATTTCCTGCAGGACTTTTGACATAATTAGCAGTTATGAAATCTTCAAGTGAAAGATGGAACAGTTGCCAAGTTCTTCCCGACAGGGAGCCTCAGATGGCGACACAGCCGATGTTAAAAAGGCTAGCATTCATGTTACAAAGGGTACAAATTACAGCTTTCCTGTTTCACAATCCAAACAGACTCATATTATTTCGATGTCATCATTTCAACATCTTTCAAAAACCTGTTTAAAAAAATCCTCATGTCAATTTCGAAGGCCCCCCCCCAATATTCTCCTTTTGTTCTTAAGTCCTATCTTAAAGAGATCATCAGGTACCCTGTATTTCCTTTTGACCTTTTTTGAGTAGTGAGAGACCAAAGAAGTGTCTCCAGGAAGTATTTCAATTTCTTTAGAGTAAGTGACGAAGAGTAATATAGCTTTAGTGCACAAATGGAACATGATTCTGGAAATTATTTTTTCTACAGTTGTAAGTAAAGCTACTAGCAGGCCGAAGATTAGCCAATACTATTTTATTTTGCCAGCATATGCATTCTTGTGTATGTTCTACTGCTTAGAAAGAACAGTTACATGCAAGTCACGAGAAACTCAATCACAACTCAGTGACAATTTCTATACTGGAATATTTATATCCCGCCTCGCTATTTAAAAATAAACACTCAACGCAGCTTACAAGAATGGAATCCATACAAAAATGGTAAAACAGATAGTCATTAAAAACTTACAAACATAGGGTACAGATTTCTCCTATGGTAGTTAAACCACAATAGATTTAAGGTGCTGAGAAGCCCAGGCAACAACTGAATCTTACTTTCTCTCAACTGTGTTAGTCTTCCTATGTTAGAATGTGTGTGTTCAGCTTGTAACTCACCACTTTAATTCTTCCGCATTCCACCTGTCACTGATGAGCTAGACAATACTGAAAAATCCTACCTTCTAACTGTGTAAGGTTGTGGACTAGTATGGTAGAGTGTGGTCAGGCTCGACACTGTATCAGTAACAAATGGAAGCTTTGATTACATGGTCACTTGAATCATGTTATTACTCATAACAGCATTGCACTGCCATTTGGGCTGATCATAGGAACACATGAATAGCAAGCATGTGATCAAAGCATCAACACTGAATAGCATGGTGGTAGCATAAATTTTATTTTATTCCTATTTTTAACCAAGCCCAACCAAAAGTACCAGTCAAATTAATAACAAATAAACACTACTCAAGATAAACACTACTCAAGAGCTGCCTGGAGCCTGGAGTCACCCCGAGCCTGGCCTTTGAGCTGGGGAGGGTGGGGTAAAAATGTAATAAAATAAATAAATGGCCACTGACACAAAATACCATGTGCTACAAGGATTACAAATTGCCCTGTACCTCTTAGGTTTTCAACCAATTGAAGATCAGAGCATACACATCCCTATGAGATGGTGGGCATGAGTGTGCTAAGACTTTGGGAACGATCCACAGTTAGTCATGCCAGAAGAAATGCAGCACTACAGATTTGTCCTTCCTGAAAGTTTCCTTTATCTCTCTTTCCCCTCTTCAGCACTTTCCTCCTGCAGCAGAGTCTTGGTACCAGTAAACATGGGGCAGGGCAAGGGGGCAAAAGTAAGAGACCAAGAGAGGGAACTTGGTTCCTAACCTTGGCCAAAAGCAGCCATGCTGGCGCTGTACTTTTCTCATCCCACTCTCAGAATCTGTCTGCTGGCTTGGCCATGGCGGCTTTGATCCTACACCTCCCTTCCATTTGCTCAGTACTGTCCTTTTGCAGAGTGCATTCCTCCAGCTCTAATCTCTTGCTGTTCGTGCAAGAAAGGCATGGGCATAAAGCACCCAAAGCAAGAGGAATGCTTTTGCAAAGGAGATAGACTAACATGGCTACCCATCGTGATCTATCAATAGTAGTAGAAAAGAGCAAGAGTCCAGTAGCACTCTAAAGACTAACAAAATTTCTGGCACGGTATGAGCTTTCGAGAGCCACAGAATACTTCTTCAGATACAGCTAGAATGTGAGTCCATCTATTCTTAAGTAGAGAAGAGTGAATTAGACACACAATGGCAATGTAAATGTCAAAAGCAAGTAAATGACATTAGCAGACATGATTGGATTTGTTGGGATATGCAGAAGGGTAGTAGGCGTGGAGAAATTAGCATTGGTAATGATACAGGAATTCCAGATCTCAATTCAAGCCAGGAGAATGCATTGTCTTGAACTTCATTATTAGTTGTAATTCAGAAGGAGGACAGTGAAAGGAAGATACATGATCCTAGCTAGTGAAATCATATTCATTCATCCACTCACTCTGCCAAGCAAGTGTGTTGTGTGTAGGCTTGTGCATATCAGTAAACCTGAGCCAAAAATAAAGCTGAAAACTGCCATTTCGGTTTATTTTTGGGTCGGGTTTACTGAGGGGAAAACGCAGGAATCAGCCCAGCCAAACAGGCGATTCCTGGAAAAGCTGAATGATTATTCGGCATTTCCAGTTTGGCTCGGGGGGCATTTTTGGAGGTAGAGCATCCAAATACAGCATAGCTTGAAGGAACTTTCCTTGCATGACCCCTGAAGTTTGGCGAAGAGTGGGTAAGGGGGTCCAATTTTATGGGGTCTGGAAGGGGTCACCCCCCTCCATAGAGAAGCAAAACTTCACAATGCTTTTCTATGGAAGGGGGCAACCCCTTCCGGACCCCATAAATTAGGACCCCCTTACCCAAACTTCACCAAACTTTGGGGGTTGTGCAAGGAGAGTCCCTTCAAGCTATGCTGTGAATTTGGGGGCTCTACCTCCAAAAATGCCCCCCCCAGGAGCTTCCCAAAAAAATCCCCATAAACGGGCCCAATTTTTTTCAGTAAACCTGGAAATAAGCCGAATACCCATATTTACCGGTATGGGTATTCAGCTTATTTTGGATTGACAGAAAAAAATCAGGCTCAATAAACCGGAACCCAAAATTTACCGGATTTTGTGTGTATGCACAACTCTAGTTGTGTGCTTACACCTACTTGCCTTAGTCAGTCTGGTTCTTTCACTCTGTACCAAATTGGGATGCAAAGGGGACACACACACACAAATTATGTTTGTAATTCTCAGCCTTGGGCATGGATGACACTGCTATTCTAGTAAGCATTTCTTACATTTTATTATTGTTTATGGAAAATAACTGATATTTCAATGTCCTTTAAACTTCAGAGATTAGCTTACATTTGTATAGAAAAATCATGATTTACAGCTGATTCATTCCAACTCACTGCCAAGATTTGGGGCCAAGTGTGGAACTGTGTTCTCTTAAAACACATTTATTACTCAAAATTGAAAAAGAAGAAGAAAAACCAATCCTAAGTATACTGTATGCAACAAGGAATTAATATTACTCATTACATTCCTAGGTTATCTGTGGGATCAACCCGGCAACTGCTAGGTATATCTTGAGACCTATTCTCTCTAGTATCAGAGGAGCATGCCTATTATATTAGGTACTGTGGAACACAGGCAGGACAATGCTGCTCCAGTCGTCTTGTCTGTGGGCTTCCTGAAGGCACCTGGTTGGCCACTTTGTGAACAGACTGCTGGACTTGATGGGCCTTGGTGTGATCCAGCATGGCTTTGCTTATGTTCTTAGAAGACCAAGATTGTTGCCTGCTTTGGGAAACTAAAAGAAAACGATACATAATTTTTCTATATTGTGATGTTTTAGAAAACTGATTGATGAACAACCCCTGGACTATGACCACCGTTCATGAAGTCCAGGGATCATTGTTCTCCTTTTCTAAAAGATGCCCAAATGGCTGAGTAGGGCAAAGAATAAACCAACACAGAAAAGACTGGCATCTCCAGATGCAAAGTTTCTGGCTGAAGGTCACCAAAATATTTTTAGCAGATCTTTGTAAGTAAAAGATTAATTCATGAGACATCTCTGAACAAGGAACATATTCATTCTATTAAAAATAATAGTTATGAACAAAAACTTAATAACATACAGACTGACCACAGCAGAGTTCCATTTTTCCCCTTTCAGAACTTCAGTTGCAGTAAATCTTACAATAAAGCCCTGAAACTTTTTCAACAATGCAGTCAGTACTCAATGTGTATGTAATAATCTCCTTTATTTTGTATGTTTTTTGGAAGTTGGTTATTTTTCTCTGCAAGGCAGATACAAAACATGACACTACAGAGATACAGTATGTGACTGAGTGAGAATGCAGAATTGCTGCCAATTCTTTATCCAAGGCAGTTTATCAAACTGGTCTAGTTTAAAATAAGTGATCGCAGAACTATGCTAATTTCTAATCAAAGTGACTGGGAAATAACTCTTTTAAAATAGTGAACAAATGAAATTGAAATCATAATCTTTGCAGAAAGAGTGTGCACCCTAACACATAACAAAATAGTCAGAAACCTTACACATAATAAATTCTTGTATTGTTATTGTAAAGAGTAGCTCTCACCTCAAATGCTTATCTCTTGCAAAATGTAAGCTTAAAATGGATGCACTTTCAAACCATGTTCTTCTTTGAAATCCTAGTAAACTCTATGGCATACATTAACATGATCACATGATAATTATTTCAGTTTACACATGAGCTTGAACCAAAGAAGTAGAATGGATAATTTGTGCCTCTCCATTTCCACTGCAGTCCCGTCCCCCCTCCCCGCCCAGCCACTCTGAAAGGTTGTGGAACCCTTGAGAATGTTGTGAGACACACTGAAGACACTATGGCTGGGTTTCCACGAGCAAGCACATATTTAAGACCTCTCCTGTCAAAGATCTCATATCAAGTCACAACTGACTTAGGAGACCCCAGCTAGGAGCTTTCAAGGCGTGAGAAACAGAGATCGGTTGCCATTGCTTTCCTCTGCAGAGTCTTCCTTGGTGGTTTCCTATCCCATCCCATGCTTAGCTTCTGAGATCTGACAAGATCAAGCTAAACCATGCTGCCTTTCCTCCCCCTGTCAAACCTATTGAACTGTTAGTTTTTGATGTGACACCACACCTTTATAGGCATATATATACACCCACACACATATATACACACACACTCTTTTACTTTAAAAATTTTTTTTAGGGAGTTACAATTAATGTTGCTGTCTGCAATAGCTAACATACAGATTTTAAAGTATGTATAGCAAAGTCTATGGTATTTATACAAATAGTACTCCCTGGAAATGAATACACATAGGAGGGCTTATCCATTGGCTAGATGTGCAGCCTTACCTTCTGCCATTTTCAAAGGGAGATTTAAGAAGATCCCCAGGGTGGAGAGACTTTGCCCCTGCAACAGCCCACTCCAACATTATGCCAGCACGGCATGGCTGCACTGGTGGTGGGGGCCGGCGGCTCCCAGATGCTGGCGTGTTTGCCTCCACACCAGCATATTTGCCACCTTATTCCGTGATAAAGTGGCACCTACACTGGTGCAGGGTCATGCCGGCTCCTAAGGAGCATTGCCCCCCCTTTCAGGAATGGGCTCATAAACTCCCATTACATATATATAAAAGGAATTTGTTATTAAGAATAGCCAAATAATTGTTTTAAAGATTAAGTATCTATCTGCCTACCTATCTGCCTGTCTGTCTGTCTCTGCTCATACAGCTATAGCCTTGAGCAGAAAAAAAGGAATAAAAAATGCCTTACTTAGTGTTATTCTTTAGGTATTTAATTATTCCCCCTATGAATTTTGCCACAGACCGAGTAACAGAAGCATTTGTATCCCTCAACTCATCAAATATAGGAAACTGCACGATCATATGTTCGATAGTTTCAACTTTCTCATATGAGCATCTACATGTTCTATTTCAGTATGGCACTTTTTTATATCTGCCCTCCAAAACTGAGCATCCATTCTTGCTAAAGATTAAGTACAAGTTTTATAAAATCCTGTAGAGATGTTATCTAAATCCTAGGAAAGCTGGAAGTGTGGCACTGAAGATGCTAATTTTATTCATTGTGGGCAAAATTGTGATAGGATATGAGTGGTGCAGAAGTCATTACCCCTACAACCAACAAACCAGAATATAGATTAACACTAAAACCTTCTGTAGTTCAGATGGGATACTGAAAGTACTTTGAGCTTGATGAAAATCTAGAAATACCTTCCAATATTCTGGTAAAAACAAAAATAGAAACACAATGGAAGACAGCACAGATCCCAACTGAAATGGAACTTTTGGGGGAGGTGGCATGAAATAGAATTGACTAAATTTAAGTACCTACATGTAGATTTGAAATGGATTGAGCAGATTTAGGAAAAAACAACAACAGATGGGTCTCTCTTCTTGATTGTTTGCATACACGTATGGAATTGCAGTGGACTAGCATATCTTTCTTGTGTTACCCTTTTTTTGGCCATCAAGTCACAGCCAATTTATAGTGACTCCGTAGGGTTTTAAAGGCAAAAGATGTTCAGAAGTGGTTTGTCATTGCCTACCTCTGCGTAGCAATCCTGGTATTCCTTGATGGTCTCCCACCCAAATACTGGCGAGGGCTGACCCAGCTTAGTTTTCGAGATCTGACGAGATCAGGCTAGCCTGAGCTATCCAGATCAGGGTGATACCCTATAGCTATCTATTAAAAATACCCTGACTATCTTTATTTTCCCCCTTTGCAATTCTTTGTTGTTTTAATTGTTAACATGCTTTAAATTATAAAGACAACAATACAAAATGTTATCAAAACACTGACCATTTCAGCTGTTGCACAAGTGGTAGTTGTATCTGTGAAACAAGTAATGTGTAAAATGCTCTCAGATTCAACTCAGGTGAGAGATTCTCAATACAAATCATAGTGAACCTCTGTAACTCAATAAAATAATCCTCAGGTATCCCCAAGGTCAGCTTCTATGGCAAACTGTTTGTGTGACTGATATGTGTACAATAGATTAATACAGTAACTAGCTGAACTGAAGGAACTTTCAAAACTTGCTTGTTATATGGATGTGGGGCACATGTCATTTCCATTACCTATGGAGTGGTAGATGACAAAGGCCGAAACAGGTAAGCGATGGGTAACTATTAAGTCTTTAATCAGTTGTTTTTGGGGCACAGCAACTTCACTTATTTCAGAAAAGGATCCAATGGTAAGATATACTTTTAGCATTTTAGTGTTTCTTTGGTGAGACTCAAACTCACTTATGACAAGCCCTTGCCACCCTTCCCTTCAGGTGAACAGACCTCTTGTACTGGCTTCTCTTACTGGATGGGTTCTTTGGTCATGAACTAGATAATTCTAGAATGGCCTGACTTGATTTCCTGAGCTCAATATGGAATAAGAATGGATAACTCTGTGGTCCATTCAGTCAGTTCAGAGAGGTATAGCTATCAGTTCATAGGGCTGTTTAGCCATGAGCACTGTTTCTACTATTTTGGGGCGTTTTAATCCCCCAAAATATTTTTTTGGGGGTCAAAATTTCTGTAAACTTGGGAATTTATTCAGGTTTGTAGAGAAATTCCTCCATCTGTGCCTAGATCCATTGAGTTGATCTATTAATCCACACTCTATGGCTTGGTAGGCTGGGAACAGCTTAGAGGGGCAGGTCTGGAGAGGACCTCGGAACCATAGCCTTCAGTCTGCCTGGGCTCATCTTGCTCAGTCAGACTTTGGACAGCATGCAATGAAGATCGTCCCAAAGAGCTGAAGATCGAGCATCAAGGAATGCGAGGACAGTGATCTTCTGGATTGGAGCGCAGCAGCAGTGGGTTGCTGGCCCTTCAGTTCCTTCCTATCCTGAATGTGAGGGTGTCCTGAGTACCTTCCCCGAGTGGGCCGTCAAAGACCCCACCCGCTTCCCTCACTTCAGCCTGTTCTTTCAGGCATTGGAGGGAGGGCTGGGGTTGCCACTCACCCAGGATAAGACCAAGGGCCCCCTATCAGTGGCTCATTCAAAAGTGAATCCTGAAAAAGATAGCATGTTGTTCTTTTACAACATTCTGCAGCTACTGGTATGAGCTGGAAGTAGAGGAAGCAATAGCCTCTCAATTGATTTCCCCAACCATTGTTATAAAGATGAATAGAGAAAAAGGGGGCAAGGGAATACAAAATGCTTTTGGTCCTTACATTGAGGCTTATGTTTCATTGAAATAAAAGAAAAACATTAATCCTTTGACCCACTGTAATAATGTCCTAATGTGCTTTGTTCTCACAAACTGGGACCAGGTAAGCTGGCAAACAGTCTTTGGCACAGCAGTCACTCATCTCAAACTGGAGATCACGGCAATTGCATTAGATTGCTTAGTCAAAGCTTAGCCACAAGCAGCTGTTTGGGCTTTCATTTCACATAAGAGCTTATGCTGTAAAAGGAATTCTGGCCCAAACTCAAAAGTTGAATTTGTGACTAAGTGGCATGCACATTTTATTCTTGATAATGGAACAAAATCCAGGATGAAACATTCTTAGCAACAAATACACACAGAAAAGCTCCACCGCAGACTTTCCTTTACGCTTTCACTTGTGATGTTCAAACTCCAGTTCTGCAATTTTAATTGCATTTAACAACATCTAGACTGGTGACAAACATTAATTGAACATTGGTTCTTGTAGGTTATCGGGGCTGTGTAACCGTGGTCTTGGAATTTTCTTTCCTGATGTTTCGCCAGCAACTGTGGCAGGCATCTTCAGAGTAGTAACTCTGAAGGACAGTCAGTTAATTGAACAGTTGTTTTACTTTCACACAAGTTGCGTTCCAGTTTTAGGCAATTGAACTGGCTACAGATCTTAGATGATTCTAATAAACAAGCAAATGAACCTGGAAAAGATCTTATATGGAGTGTACATTACTACTTCAACTCTTACAACAAAGCCTGTAAGGTGGTTTTATTGTTTGCATTCAGCAAATGGGCAGCAGCTGAGGCTGAGAGTGGCTTCCTTAGGGCTGCTACTGAGTTCATGAGAGAGGGTTGGCCAAGGGACTTCTGGCACAGTGCACACTGTCAGCCACTTAACAACACCAGATTCATGTATCTGAATGATTAGGGCCTTTGGCTTAAACCAGTGGTTTTGAAACTGAAGTGAGACCCACTGCTAAATTTACTGTACTTTTCAGAACCCAATTCTACATGTACTGAGCTTTTCAGGCCCCATTTTGCAGACTTCCCTTTTCCTTTGTCAACATAAAGTACAAGATTCTCACATCAAGTAACACTGAGCAAATATATATTCTATTTTTCATGTTTAACACTTACAAATATACAGCATCACTAAGCAACAGACTGTACTCATGGCTATCTTGCAGAGGCAAGCTCAAATTTGTGATTTGAATTCCATGACCTCCCCACCCTGAACCACTTCCTTGATCTGTCTGTTCCAGTCTGCTTTGTTCTTACCCTGGGCATGTAAGAGAGAGCCGCTAGAGCCAAACACTGATGCATCCCTTTAAGCTCTCCCGCTCATGATCTAAGTTCACAGAATCAGCATTGCTATCAGTTGGCTATCTAGGCTCTGCTTAAAAACCTCCACAGAAGGAGAACCCACCTCCTCTCAAAGAAGCCTGTTCCACTGAGAAACTGCTCTGTCAGAAAGTTCTTCCTAATGTTTAGCCAAAAATTCTTTTGATTTAATTTCAACCCATTGGTTCTGGTTTGACATTCTGGGGCAACAGAAAACAACTGCACCATCCTCTATATGACAGCCCTTCAAGTACTTGGTTATCATATCACCTCTCAGTCTTCTCCTCTTCAGGCTAAGCATACCCAGCTCCTTCAACCTTTCCTCATAGGACTTGGTCTCCACACATCTCCTCTGCTCTGGACATGTTTCAGTTTGTCTATATCCTTCTTAAATTGTGGTGCCCAAAACTGAACACAATACAGTCCTAAGCTGCAACTCTCTTCCCTCATCATGTGTTCTGTTTTTGCCATGTTGAGCATTGTTTCCCTCGCGAGAGAAGACTGAAGAAAAGTTGGATCTGAGCAATTCTGCCCTTTTTTCATCACCTCTTACAATTTCACTTTTCTGTCCTTGCAATGGGCCTACTGCCCTACTATGTCCTTAAGGTTTTTTTCTCATCAGAGAGAGACACCTATCAATTCTTTAATGTGACATTAAATTTTATAAGGGATTCATGTGAATCTGTAATGTAGTATTAAAACTATGTCACCTTAGATAATTTTGATGAAGATAAAGGTGAACTTTTTCAGTAACCATGGACATTTTCTGAAATCATAGAAATGTACACCCATAGGGCCTCTGGTGTTTGTACTTGGTGGACAGCAGAAACCCTTTCAAATAAACTATTTTGGATATAAAATGCAAGAGTGTGAGTGTTAGGACTGGAGGGGAAGAAAGCCACCCAAGAACCAGCAAAACATGTAACTAGTTTGGTTCTCAGTTATGGCCGTTATTCAACGGATACAACATTTTATTGTTTAACTGAACACTTCATTCAGTGAGGATGAAGTAGCTAATGTGAATATTCTATTCTGAATGCACGCACTGGATTAATAAATAAAATCTGAAATCCTCCCAACTCCTGCAGCAAGTTTAGGACATTATAGTATGAAACCCAATCATTTCTGTCTGATATAGGCTGAGTGCTCTTTATAGATTAAAGGATTAGTTTGTAGTGACAAGAAGAACCTATGTGGTTTAGTGGTTAAGAGTGGCAGACTCTAATCTGCAGAACCGGGTTTGATTCCCCACTCCTCCACATGAGTGACGAACTCTAATCTGGTGAACTGGGTTTGTTTCCCTACTCCACATGCAGCCTGCTGGGTGACCTTTGGCTAGTCACAGTTCTCTCTGAACTCTCTCAGCCCCCCCTCACAAGGTGTGTGTAGTGGGGAGGGGAAGAAAAGGCGATTGTAAGACGCTTTGAGACTCTTTAAGAGAAAAAGCGGGGTATAAAAACAAATTCTTCTTCTTCTTTATGTAGATGAATTCCCCCCCCCAAAAAATTTGAAACATGTTTTAAGAATACCAGTACATATAGAACCATTGTGGAAATCTAACACCTTTGTGGCAAGGAGAGTACCAGTTAACAGCAATGCTTTAAAAAAAAATCCACAAAACGCAGATGAAACTTTTGTATCTCTGTTATCAGTACTGCACAAATCAATACACAAATTCCCCTAAGATCTTTCGGCCATGAATGACTTCATTCAATAATACAGACTGAAGTGATTTGCTAGTCTACAACAGCTGCCAGTACGGTCAAGTAGCTGCCATCAAAGCAACACAGCTCGAATTTCTGACAACTGCTTCCATACCTTATGCAACAGAAAACAGCCCCATAATTGATAGCTGGTATCTTCTTGGGCCATGCTTCATCTGACATTTAAATTCAAAGGTAAGATAATCTGATATGGACTAATCTGATTAAAGAGATTGTGGGATCATATTAGCAATCTTTAGTAGAGTAGCAATTAGTTGTACTGACTGATGACAAAACAGCATAAAAATATAATATCTCTGGTCAGTACAACTAATTGTTATCCTGCTAAGGATTGCCAATAGTATTGCACAATCTCTATAATACACATTATCACTGCACATATCAACAGAAATTTCAGTCGTAAGTTGTTTTTTTAAAAAAATGCAGTGAAATATGTAGCGTCCCACGTATGCATTGTAGGAACAAAGCTTGAAAAATAGCAACACATTTTCAGCTTTTTTTTTGACAATGCATGTATGTGGAATTTCACTACCAGTGTACACAACTTCAACAGCATCTGCAATAATTTTGGATGCATTATAGAGAAGTTCATGCTGAAAATATTGACTGTACAAGAAAATTGCTTTAAACTAAAATAATAGAGACACTCGTGAGAATATAATGTATTTAGGCTATAATAGTTTTGATTGTTCAAAGCAATCACACAGCTGCCAGAAATAAAAACTTAGATTGCTGGACCGGCAAAATAAATGGAAGGCTGTATGGACCCAGTAACAATTTTCTTGTCATATGAATAATGAGTTAATATGCCTGTCCAATTTGTGATGGACATCAGTGACTATGAATTGTCCCAGAACAGTTATACCTTTGCCAAATATCAGTAAACCTTTTGTTCTGCTATAAGTATATGGATGTGAAATAATTTCTTATAATGAAAAAATCAATAGAAACTAGTCTGCATTATGTATTATGTATGTATAATATTATGTATTATCTGGCAAATTTCATCATTAAAATTAGAATATTTCTCCCAAGCCAACCATTCACAAAATCCCTTTGTATTAACTAATGAGGAGTATCACAAACTTTTCTTTCAGTTTTTCAAAAATACATGATGCTCCATCTCAGTCATTTACATTAATCCTGCAATTAACTTCTTTTATTCCTTGTATATTTTCTTCTTTCAGCTGCATGTGTATGCAGTCACTAGCCTTAGCAATAATCTTTTATATCTGACAACATCTACCTCTGACTTTGCCAATTAGCCTAACTTCAGCCTAGAAAGCAGCAAGATTTAATCCTCTTTCTGAAACATTTCCAACAGATCCCTTTTTCCTGCCAAGCGAAAGAGCCCATATTCCTTTGTTTCTAACAACCTACATAGCTTGCCAACTTCCATTATCCAGTTGTAAACATAAGTGTTTTAGAAATATAACCTTTGGAGAAAAGCTGGCATTGTCTTACAGAACAAACCAAATGACTACAAAAGCTACATCCTAGATTAATTTGTGCACTTAGACAAATTATTATTCTGAATTCATGTATATATTTTGTTGTATAAGGGCAGGGCAGTGTTCCTTAGTCATACTGTATTCACTGGGAATTACTTTCACCTCAACATCAAGAGAAATCAACATTACGCGAAGACAGTTTTTAAAAGGAAACCCACACCATTAATAGTGCACATAATAAACAGAGATAACAGAGATATACCCTTCATGTCCATTGATTTAGGATTGTACTGTAAACCCTTCTTAGCACTTCGAAGAATAATGGACAGATGGTTGATCTTTGATCTCTACTTCAGAAGGGTTCTGTGCTCACAACAGCGTCACCAAAAGTTGATTGCTAACATAATCCATTGTATAAATTCACAAATCAAGCACTTCAGCGAATAGAGAAGCTTTTAAACGGTACGTCAAAAGATCTATTCTATGTTCCTGGGCCTGTTTTCCTTAATGATGCACCCAGACAACTGAAAACGAAATTAAATCATTCTGCCAACTCCAATACTTTTTTTTTTTTGTGGGGGGGGGGGGGAATAAATTCTCTGCTTCCAACCAATAAATATATATTTTGTTGTTTTGTGAAAAACTTTGGCTGGTCCTCAAATACTCTAACCGCTATGCTAAGGTACAATCATTGCCCAAAACAATGTAAGGTGGTTTGAACTAGCTCACTCAAAGATCTAAAATCAGATATGCCATCTTTGTGGTTGCCAGCCATTCAGAAACCTTTGGGCCACAAACCTCAATCTCACCTCTCTTGTTTTTTGTCCATTTTTCTTTTTAAAGAAGAAAATATTTGGAGTTACTTTTGTCTTCTGAATTCTACAATCAGAGGGTAATCTGAAATAGCATTTTTTTTACATTCATTATCAATTTATTTTTACGATGAATGCTAATTATTTACAATTTTGCTATAATAATTTTTAAAAGATGAAATGTAGTTTTGCTTATTATAAAATATTAATATAAAATATTGTGTTCATTGTGGAGCTTTTTTTGTGGTTGTCACCTACCCTGAGCCTGGCTTTGACCAGGGAGGGTGGGCTAGAAATTGAAATAATAATAATAATTAAAAAAAGCTGGCTGTACTGCAGGCAAACACTCAAAGAATAACTGGTTTTAACACAGTATGTAAATGACTAAATTTCAGATCTCCCAGTCAAGGTTCAATGGGCTTGAACCTCTACTTTTAAATTTTAAAAAACTTTCTGCTTTCACTGTGATTATAAAAACAGATTATATTCCAGATACGGTTTATCTGCTAACTCTTGTCCATTTAATTTATCTGGTAAAGAGTGATCAGAGAATGTAGCTAATGTAACTCATTTGAT
Organism: Euleptes europaea; assembly: GCF_029931775.1. NCBI lineage: Eukaryota > Metazoa > Chordata > Lepidosauria > Squamata > Sphaerodactylidae > Euleptes > Euleptes europaea. Next base: position 89,744,394 of record NC_079312.1, on the reverse strand, counting down.
ACAGGTGATTCACTAGCTTTAACCAGAGCCAAGAGTGTCATAGAACATCTGTGTTGTCACTCATGGATCTAAAACTATCATGTAATGTATCTTAATATGCATCATCATGTCAGAAAGGGAGAAAGTTATACTAAGGATCCAAGACCAGCCCAGAAATATCTGAGCCATTCTAGAAAACATAAATGCAGATCAAAGGTGTGCCAGATTTGATAAAGATCAGGGCTCCTGTGTTTTTAATTTTGTACAGGATGTAGTATGTACTCTGGGCAGCTTCTCCTACTAGCCCATACCACCTCAGAGTGGTCCACTTTCTGATAATCTCCTCCTTACACAAGCTGTCCTCTAGATCCTTTTGTGATGTTTTAGCATACGTAATTTTCAGTAGTGAAGTCCCCATGTGAAGAGTGCTCTGGAAAAAAAGGAGTATTTAGCAAAGCAAAGAAAGTTCAAGACAACTCCCACAAAAAGAAAAGAGATACGAAATGCAGTAACTATAAGGAAAACATAAACAAACAGGACAGTTTTTATAGGTAAAGGGAAACACTGAGAAGGATTCTGATGTACAGTTTTCAAATGCCACAAACTGCTTCAAACCAAACCAATAAATCAATAGCTCCCAGTGGCTATTGAAAATAATCAAGGCTTAAACCTAATCTTATATTCTAATAGTCAAGTGTGGACTCACCGCCCCAAATTTTCAGAAAAGTTTGAAAAAAACAAAACAAAAATACTTTGGGGGGTTAACCCCCCCCAAATAAACCCCCCACCTACCTCCTGTTTCGGTGACAGTGGAATCTGGAAGATGCTCTGGGCCTGGCAGCAACATCGGCAACAGTGGCGGTGTCTTAGAGCCACTCCAGGCCCAGCGGTGGCAGCCTGGAGCTATTCTGGGCTTTGGCAGCAGCTGTGGAAGCCCCGAGCTGCTCTGTGACTGGCGGTGGCTGCTGCAAAGGCCCGCAACAGCTCCAGGCCCAGCGGCTGTGGAAGACTGGAGCTGTTCCGGACCCAGAAGGGGCAGGGGAGAGGGGCAGGGAGTCATGTCTTGACTCAGCAAGTAGGGGGGAGATGGCTCCCCCCTGTGAATCTCCCAGCCCCACCATTTGTAAAGACTAAATATGAGGAAGAGTTTTCTATATGTAATTAAACTTGAGAAGCTGAACAAAAAAAAAGTGAATTTTTTTCTTCCCAAGGGCACTTCAGGTCACAATAGGCTATGACAAGTATTCCATTGCAGTTCAGATGCCAAAAGCAGGTTAAAATTGTTGGAAAAACATGGTCAAAAGACAACAAAGGAAATTAAAGGGGGAAATGCCTAGTGATGTCACTACTTGGGAGGCATACCACCTTCACTCAGTCCCACCCACATTCATTCTCACATTAGCTAGACTTGAGCTTAAACTATGGAACACACATTTCTGACATATTCTGCCATTAAAAATAAAATAAAATGGAATGTTTTGTTTTAACAGTCTTCAAAAGAGAAAATTAATATTACACAGACACACCCGTTTCTGCGGTAGCACAATTTGCACTTTCTTATAATTCACAGCAACAAAGAAAATTGCGGTGCATTATACAATAAACCATGTGAAATCCAGATGACCAAAACATTCTACTACTAGGAGAAATGTTACATGTAGAGATTTCACTTGTATCACATCAGGGCACAACCATTATTTTCTTTTGTATTTTTTTTTTTTTTAAGACAAGAAAAAAGAGAGTGTAATGGATAGGCAAAGGTCTGGCCCTTTCTGTCAGTTATCAATCCTATATATGGCTGTTCAATGCATTTGCAGAGCAGCTAACCGCCAATCAGGGCCATGGGTGGCTGAAGAAGTGAGAGGGGAGGAGAGAATGAAAGAGAAAAATCTGTTACACCGTCAGCTCAGACCAGATAGGGTTAGCTGGGAGAGAATCAGTTTCAGGATAATTTTTATGTCTCAGAGTCTGCCTTGTATGTAAGCTCGTTAAAACAGTGAAAATGTGGAGCTACAATCTGCGTCTCCAGAGTGTTAAGTGGAAGACAATAAGTCTCAGGAGACTTTGGATATCTCAGAGTCTGTCTAGAGTGTAAGAAGACTAAAATAATAAATACTAGGAGTAAGCTGAAAATCCTTTCTCAGAAGACTTACCGTATATACCAGTGTATAAGCCGACCCACGTATAAGCCGAGGTGCCTAATTTCTCCCCCAAAATGGGGAAAAATTATGCACCCGCGTATAAGCCGAGGGTCGGCTTATAACCCCTCCCCCCCAGGCTTACCTTTTGAAGGTGTGCAGGCAGGCAGCGCCCCCCCCCCGCGGCCCAGGAGGCCCCGCAGGCCGCTCCTAGGCCCCTCCAGGGCGCTCCTGGCTGGAGGGAGCCGGGTGCGCCCGGTGGCGGCGGAGGCACGGCCTTCCCTCGGCTGCAGGAGGCCCCTCCAGGGCACTCCTGGCCAGAGGGAGCCGGGTGCACCCGGCGGTGGAAGCATGGCCTTCCCTCGGCTGCAGGAGGTCCCTCCAGGGCGCTCCTGGCCGGAGGGAGCCGGGTGCACCCGGCGGCCCAGGAGGCACGGCCTTCCCTCGGCTGCAGGAGGCCCCTCCAGGGCGCTCCTGGCTGGAGGGAGCCGGGTGCGCCCGGCGGCCCAGGAGGCGTGGCCTTCCCTCGGCTGCAAGAGGCCCCTCCAGGGCGCTCCTCGCCGGAGGGAGCCTGGTGCGCCCGGCGGCCCAGGAGGCGCGGCATTCCCTCGGCTGCAGGAGGCCCCTCCAGGGCGCTCCTGGCCGGGGAGAGCCGGGTGCGCCCGGCAGCGATGGCGGCGATGGTGGCGGCGGTGGTAAGTTCCCCCTCCCCCCTCCCCTACCGTATTGACCCGCGTATAAGCCGAGGCCGGCTTTTTCAGCCCTTTTTTTGGGCTGAAAAACTCGCCTTATACGCGAGTATATACGGTATATTGGTCTCTGAGTCTGTCTTTTGCAAGAGAGCAGGCTAGCATAGTGAATGCTTTAGGAAGAGACTCGGGGGCCCGTTTCTGCGGGAAACTGGCCAAAGATCTGTGGTTTTTATATTTACACTGTGAAAACCCTAAGGTTGGGAAGGGCAATATTTTCACTTCGAGAATAAAAGCTTGGCTAATCCTGATTATACCTAGCAGTTGACAATTGAAATGTTATAACTTAATGAGCCCGGCAACGGTTATAAGCCTGTTTATTTCCCCAATCCCTAGTAGTGAATAAAAGTTAATTTTTTATCCTGCTTCCATGTTGTTTCTTATAAAATAACTGCATTTAAAAGAACAAGGGTGGTGTGGTGACCACTCTGGTCAAGCTGCACAATAAGCTATCTCTGGTCAAGCTAAATAACATTTAAAACCCCGATCTTCACAGAGAAGGTAAAGTGAAAAGATGATAGGACATGAAAAGCAATAAGAAGATGATGCATCAGGGTTGGGGGCAAGAAGAAGGGAAGCAGAAAGGTGGACAGGTAAAATTTAAAAAATCCAAGCAGGGGCCCACAAGAACTTGCAAGTGAGGGAGCATCCTATTCCAGTCTTTGCTTCCTACCCTCTCCCCCACTTCTCGCTTAGTGTCCTCCTTACTGAGTGCTTGTCCTCTCAATAGCCATCCTAGCTACAGTGGTGCCTCTCTCAGCATCCTGCCACCTGCCTGGCTGCTTTCAGCTGCAGATGATGCCACCCTCAGATTCCTGGCCTCCTTCCTGCCCATAGTTGCCTCCACAGAAGCAGCAACAGTGCTTCTCTTTGCTTCCAAACAATATCTGGCCATATCTTCGGATCTTGGCTTTTCCCTGGATTACAGGATATGCCATTGAGTCCACCTTCCAAAGTGGCCCTTTTCTCCAGGTGAATTGATCTCTGTTGCCTGGAGATCTGTTGTAATAGCGGGAGATCGCCAGCTACCACCTGGAGGTTCAGCAAACTAGAAACAGCACTTCACAAAGATAGACACAATGATTATAAAGTAGTGGTATTTAATAACATATCCACCACTGATAGTATGTAGGCAAAAACATGTGTTGTTAATTATTGCCTGAAAAGTAACGCCAAAGAAAGGACTATGCCTTGTTACAAACAAATAACAGTATTATAGGTAAGTCCATGAAAGGGGGTGCCAACCTCCCTTTCTTCCACAGATATGCTTCTTGAGAGTAGCAATTCAGTAGTGCAGTTGTTCTCAACAGAAGCCCGGTGATCTTTCTGTTTCAGCGATTAACACCTTCTTCAGGGACCAACGCTGGCTGTTATTAACATTCTCTGCGTTTGTTAAAGCTGCAGGGTCCTTTTACCATTTTGAGGGGTTTATAACCCCCATCCCTCCTCTGTCATGCATGCCCTCTTCATTGTCTCCCCCACCCATTCTCTGTCACTCATGACTCCTCTTTTTCTCTCTCCCCATGAAATAAATATATAAAAAGGAATAAAAAGGATAGTTCCTAGGCAACTAAGGACTAGGGCCATAACTACTAGCTAGAAACTTCACAATTTTGTTTTTGTGTTTTGTGTTTTTGTGGTTTTTTTGAAGCTGGATTAGCTGCTTCATGGTGTTGAACAAAAATATGGTAAAACAGAAATGAAAAACATATGAATTCGGACATTTTGAAGGAAGGGTGTTTCTTAGATCAAGGTGTCCTCTTCAGAATAATCATCAACTGACAATGCCAGTGAGGGCTCTCAATTGGAAAACAACCCCCCCCCCCAAAAAAACCCAACAACACACAGAGACAGTTTGCATTACGATGCTGCCATTATAATACCACATTATTAGAGTGTCAAATCAGGACAGAAAATATGCAGGTTAAAATCCCTGCAAAGTCATGAGTAACTTGGGTCACCCTGTGCTGGTCACTCACTCTTAAACTCATCTTACAGTGTGATAGTGATGATAAAATGGAAGTAAAAAAGACCTTGCCTAGCACCCGAAGATCCTAGAAGGAATGGATGGATAAAAATGAAATAAATGAATAAATGTACATGTCTACTAGATTTACAGTGAGCACAGCATCAGTATTTCATATAACATCAGGTGCTTCAATATGATAGGCCAAGCACTTAAACATTTTCCCAAACTACCCTTAACATAAACAAGTCTTGATTTTAGATTTTAAAAACCCTTCTACATATGTTTTGTGATTTGTCCAAGACTGTTGGTTTATTGGATTATTTGAAATAAAGTTTGGTGATTAAATAGTCAAGAAATGTAACGAGTTAGATAATTTAAGTATGTGGAATTTGGTGTTTGGCAGCTTATAGTAGGAGAATACAAATATAAGCTGCTAAACTGGCAGTTGAGCCATGAAGCAATCAGCACAGCATAATACATGCTTGAGCAATGTTGCTCAAACTGATGAGTAAGGCCATAGTTAGCAGCTTCAAATGGCTGGGTGGAACCCTATTGGCTGCTTCAGCCACTTGAACCTGCTGAGCAAATAAATTCAACACCACCAACCTGGCCACAATCAGTGGTGACCCTGAATAACAGTAGATCACCAGGAAACAGCTTTCTGTTCTGGTAATCTACCAAGGCAAAGCAGTAACTTTGGTTTCACTTTCAGCATGTTTTGTTAAAGACCCTTCTGTTACTCAGAGCTAAGATGAAATCTATAGTTTTTCATCTTTGGATAAGGCATTCCTACCTACCTTCAAGATATTATCCTGAGCTCCTTGAAGGAAGGGTATAATAAATAGTCTTGTTCCAATTATACTGGTTCCCAATTTACTTCTGGGACCAGAAAGAGAAAAATTGCCACATCTCTCATGCAACTGACCGATCTACTTGACAGCAGATAATGCATGTTAAAATTACTTGCATGCAGAATATCTTGCAGTCTGCTAGTTTCCTCTGCATTAGGGTTGCCAACCTCTAGGTAGTAGCAGGAGACCGCCTGCTATTTCAAGTGATCTCCAGCCGATAGAGATCAGTTCGCCTGGAGAAAATGGCTGCTTTGGCAATAGGACTCTATGGCATTGAAGTCCCTCCCCTCCCCAAACCCTGCCCTCCTCAGGCTCCGCCCCAAAAACCTCCCGCCGGTGGTGAAGAGGGACCTGGCAACCCTACTCTGCATATACCAGTGTTGTTTTGACCATTGAAAAAGCAAGAAAACAAGAGGAAGCACCTCCTTCCCCATCAAACACATTTTATATTATTAGAAGTAAGACTGCGATTTTATGGCACTTTACACACACACACAATACAAATTATCTAAATCAGAGAAAAACAATGGCCATATATAAAAAATGTTTTAATAGGCCTAACATACTGAAGTGATGTTAAAAGTGAAGGCCTCAATCCGGTTTTCAAAACAGCTCCACATCTTTGTCCCCAGTAAGTAAGATGACAAACAGCCACAAAATGACAAACAGCCACTTTCATTTGAAGACACATCTCTGGAGTTAATCTGCTCTCATTGTAAGGCCCCTGCAGAATGACAGTGATTGCTTACTGCAAACGTTTCCCTTTTACCTTGGTTAACTAGCATTCTTTTCCCTTTTAAGTACAAACACCAAACTACAGGCATCTCTACGCAGCCAATTATTTGTTGCTTTTAACTTCCACCAGCTCCTGTTTTCACTCAAGCAAAAGAAAATACTGTATGTTACCATGCAGCTGAGGCCGTTTCTTATACCGTATTTTTCGCTCCATAAGACGCACTTTTTTCCTCCTCAAAAGTGAGGGGAAATGTCTGTGCGTCTTATGGAGTGAATGCCGGCTGGGCGCGTGAGTGTCGGGACGGCGTGAGCCGGCGTTCCCCGCCCTGCCGGCCAGCTGGGAGGCGGTGGGGCCGCACAGAGCCGGCTAGGCTCGTGCGCCATCCCGACGCGCACTCGCCCAGCCGGCTCTGTTTGGCCCCGCCCGCCTCCCAGCTGGCCGTCGGGGCAGGGAACGCCGGCTCGCGCCGTCCCGACGCGCACGCACCCAGCCGGCATTCACTCTATAAGACAAGTTTTTAGAGGAGGAAAACAAGATTTTTTCTTGTTTTCCTCCTCTAAAAACTAGGTGCATCTTATGGTCAGGTGCGTCCTATGGAGCGAAAAATACGGTATACGATAATGGAAGAGTTATGTACTTCCTCTTTATATTGCCCAGTGTCTTGAGTAAATCAGCTTGCATTTAACTTGATGAAAGTTCCTGGGCAATCAAGCTATTTTTCATCACAGCTATAGGCTGAAAATGGTTTGCCTAAGAGGGCTACTTTGGAATTGGTGCATCATGATGATCAACCCATAAATGCAAGTACATGATCCATCCACACGTAAATTGTACAGGCAGTGACTTGGGTTTCAATGTCTTAAACAGAATGCAATATGAAATCTGATTTAGCATGCTGATTTACATTTATTAGGGGGGAAGGGAAGGTTCTAAAGACTTTTTTTAAATGACCCTTAATAATAAGATGAAATTAGTCTCTGACCAAACACTTTGACCTGGTAGGGTAGGATCTGGATTACAGTCTCCTGCATATGACAGATTGGTCAGGTAGGTCTCAAAGGGTCCTCACAGGCTGGATTCCACAACCCATCAGTGGAAATGTGCTAATAGTTGCCACTCTTCCTGGCTTTTCCCTCCTCTCAGCTGTCCTTTCCAACTCTGGGAAAGCTTATTCCTGTGATTATGAAACCTGCATGGAGTAACAGCCACATGGATTGGGAAGTTACAATTGGGAAGGGACAGGGTGAAATTGTTCCCTTCCCCCTCTTTCATCTGCAGAGCCACTCACACTGCATACCCTTAGCTGCAGAAATGCAGTGAGGTTATCTACATCAGACAATATTTCCCACTGGTAATTCTGTCCGTCACCTCCTTTCTGGTGTGGCATGGCTCAACAATTTTAACCCCACTAACTTTTGGCTCGTTATTTTAGGAGGTATTGAATGCTCTTGCTCCTCAATAGGGTTGCCAGATCCCTCTTTGCCACCAGTGGAAGGTTTTGGGGGCAGAGCCTGAGGAGGGCAGCGTTTGGGGAGGGGAGGGACTTCAGTGCCATAGAGCCCAATTGCCAAGGCGGCCATTTTCTCCAGGTGAACTGATCCCTATCGGTTGGAGATCAGTTGTAACAGCAGAAGTTTACAAGCTAATACCTCAAGGCTGGCAACCCTACTTCTCAACCACTGTATCTTCCACAAGCTCAGCTATAGGAATAAGTTCTGCCACCATTTTAGCTGAACAAAATAACATCTCTTTTGGCACCTTAAAGACTATCAACTTTATTATTGCCAATTATTTGTGAGCTACAGGCCACTTCTTCAGATGCATGAAGTGGTACATTCAGTTAGCAGAGATATTTATACCCATAGCTACAAACTGCAGAGGCAAAAATGGAAGTTACTCCAAAGACAGGCTAAAAATACTAGTGGGCCTCTTGCTACCCATTTGCCTTTTTTTTTAACCTCTACATGCTTCATGAAGTGCTACATGGGATTTTTCAAGGTTTACTCAGTCAGTGGAACTGGTTTATTCTCACTCATTTCACATTGCAAGTGGAAGTCCTAGCTTTTGGTGTTTGCTAAAACTATGCTATATACTCAGGTAACTACTATACAGGAAGATCAGCTCTCTGAGAGTGACGATCATGTTGGACACTTTCCATGTCCATGGGCATTGACAGTCTAGACTCTGAACTTTTGCCTCTGTCAGATTTGAAATGTTGTCTGAGCACCTGCATCATTTCTAATCCTATGTTCTAATCTCCCGTCTGAAGCCTGACAGCTCAGCATACCTCTCTTGAATGGGTGCTGCTTTCTTGCAATGTGTGATTGAAATAATATAGCATTTCAAAAACAGTACAGCTGTAGAATGGGAGTCTTACCATCACATGCTGAGCAAAACATATTGCTAGTAGATGGCTTATAAGTTGATTCATTTTCTCTTTTTTTAAAGCAAAACAAACACCACCTCAATCCTCAGTGAGCAAATACCAAACAGCAGTATTAAAGAATCCTAGTACTGTCAAGAATAAAGAGACCTAATATGCTATATCAACTAGGGCTGTGTACCCTTATTTTTCCAGTATTTTTCAGGTTTGGGTTTAATAAACCCAGACATTTTTGAAAAATCTGAAAAGCCGAATACAATGGATTCAGCTTTTTTAAACCCAAATCCAAAAAATATGCAGCACAGAGCTGAAGGCATGGAGTTCCCAGCCAGCAAGCAGCGTGGATCTGAATGCCCCAGTGGCACAGAACTAACCCACTTTTAAAGCCATTTATGTTCATGGACATCACTACCTCCACTGGCAGTGAATGCCATCGTTTAATTACTCATTGAGTAAAGAAGAGTTTCCTTTCATCTGTTGTGAACTTATTTCCCAACAAATTGTGTGCCCGAGTTCTAATTTTATTGGAGAGCGAGAAAAAGCTGCTTCTATTCACTTTCTCTGCCACGAGCAACTGTATAAACATCTATCATGTTTCCTTTTTAGCCATCTTCTTTCTAGACAGAAAAGTACAATGTTTCCAACTTCTTAATCATCTTAGCTACCTTCTATACTTTTTCTATCCCTTCAGTATCCTAATGAGATATGGCAACCAGAACTGCACGCAGTATTCCAAATGATGCTGCACCATAGCTCTATAAAGGGCCATTACAATATTGGCTTCTTTTTTTCTTCCTTAAAATTTTTGTTTTATTTTCCATATCTTTCTTAATAATTCCTAGCACGGAGTTTGCCGAAGTTATGGGGTCTGGAAGGGGTCGCCCCCCTTTCTCCATAGGAATGCATTCAAAACCGTTTGTATTGGTTTTAATGAAGGAAGGGGTGACCCCTTCCAGACCCCATTACTTCGGACCCCCTGACCCATTCTTCACCAAACATGGGAGTTCTTGCAAGGAGAGTCCCTTCAAGCTACCCTGAAAATTTGGGACCTCTACCTGCAAAAATGCCCCCAAGGAGCTGCGGAAAGCCGCAAAATGGGTTTAATGGGTTTACATGGATGAATTTTCAGGAATCCTGAATCTAAAGTCGAATTCCCACCTTTACCGGTATAGGGGAATTCAGCATTCGGGTTTTCCCGAAAAAAGGCCAATTAAACCTGAACCCAAATTTTTCTGAATTTTTTTTTCAACAGCCCTACTATACAGGTCCTAGTTTACTTCAACCCAATCCCACATGGACAGGCATAGGGCACATTAGGACTTATAATATATCACTGAAGCACAACAAAATCTGACCCATCTGTGGAATATATTGGGATTCATTATCCCTAATTTTTATGTTCATGTGTTAATTTAATGTAGGAAAACAAGGAAACAAAGATAGCTACTTTTTAAACATGAATTTCTTTTAATATATCTGGAAACTCAGAAAGAAAGAACATTATCCTTTTTTTAATAGTACTGAAACCATGAGCTTGCTTTGGTAGCAACTTATATTTTTCAAATACCAAGCACTTTGTCAAGCAAAAAAATGTGCAACTGAAATATGTGCAAATCTGCAAATAATACAAAAGAAGTCAAAACAATCCAATGAAGTTTTTCAAATATTTCCTTTCTGTCTTAGCAAAGCAATTTTTTCTGCTAATAAAGGAGAGGCGTATAGTGTGAAATGTCAACTCTTTAAAAACATAGATTGAACTGTACATATGAAATTTTTCAAAGGACCCAGCAGTCTTTTGGTATTTGACAGAGAAAATATTAGTATAATAAGTACCTGACAATTTTCACAACATCAAAAAAGTCAATTTCTGTCAACATTTAATTGGGGCAGAAATATATTAGATTAACTTATATACTGCGGTATGTACTTGCTAGCGAACTCTGGCCTTGTTTTAAGTAAAATGATACCAAAAAAAAGGTGAAGGTGTAGCATGCTTGGTTCTATGCACATCACATTGCTCAAGGAAACCATGGGGTTCTGGCCAAACAGACACTCTTCAGCATTCTTTGTTTAGCTGCGACCTACTCAACGAGGCTAGAGACAGATGGATAAAGCCTTTTATCTGGGAATCTGCTTGTGAATTTGATAATATGAGGGTTCTTTTTACAGGGGTGGATTTTAATACTACATTGGCAGTTGCCAAGTTTTTATCTCAGTCAATCATGATAAAAAATACATATATATCTTGATAAGCATATATAAGTATATACATATACTTCCTTTTTAATTTTGATCTTAGTGTGACATTGTTGAGGGCCGAATTGGTCATATGAACAGTATCATTAAAGTAAAGTACAGTGATGAGAACTGTTCATGGTACTCCAAATGAGATCTATAGAGTGGCATTATAATATTGACTGTTTTATTTTCAATCTCTTTCCTAATAATCCCCAGCACACGGTTTGCCTTTTCCACTGCTTCAAATTTGGCAGGAGCCATTGTCCATCACTCCTTCCCTCAGGGATGAGCCGCCAGGAATTCTAGTTTGTTGTATTAGAATATTAATGAAATAAATTTTGAAAGCACCAATCAAAGTAGGGATCCTCAGCCACCAAACGGTGGCCTCATTCTTCTAGCTGTGACAGGAAGCAAGACTCTACCCTGGTTTGTCACTGACCATTTTGAATGGACAGTCAGTGTGAATCAATGGGTGAGTACCAGCTATCAGCAGAGGCAGAGCCGCCTCCTATACAAAACCACTCCCAGCAACAATGTATTTGGGGTGCGCTCTAACTCTCAGCTCACCTTGTCTCTCCAGTGTCTCAATTAGTGGCCACTGGGAAACTCATAGTCAAACATTCTTTAGTGCATAATACATTTCAACTTGTTTTCAACATATTGCTTTTAATATGTCATTTTCAATTTGAGGAACTCACCAAACTAGTTAAAATATTGACCAAAAAACAAACAGCTATTTCTCACATTTCTTTCAAAAACTGCTTTAGGGAATATGTGCACTGGTTTGTAATCTTGAGTATTCTCTAGCCTAGTCCTGACACTGGAAGTGAACTGGCTGGAAGAAAATCACTTGGAGCAATGGAGCCCAAGTGGCAAAGTGTGCCCCCCTTGATATTAAAATTAGATCCCCCTCCCTGACTTTGTGAATTGGGAAGATATTATAACAAACAAAAATAACTGTCCCACCATGTCAATCTTGGTCCTGAGTAGGGTTGCTAATTCTGCTTTGGGGAATTCATGGAGATTTTGAAGGACGAGGCTGTGGTGGACAGGGCTTAGGGATGGGAGAGACCTCAACAGGGTATAATGCTATAGAGTCAATCCTCCAAAGCAGCCATTTTCTCCAGGGGAATTGATCTCTTTCATTTGGAGATCAGTTGTAATTCCAGATGACACCAAATTATTTAGGGTGGTTAAAACAAAATTGGACTTTGAAGAGCTCCAAAAGGATCTCTACAAAGTGGAAGAATGGGCATTAAAATGGCAAATGAGATTCAATATGAGCAAGTGTAAAGTGATGCATACTGGGGCAAAAAATCCCAACTTCACATATACACTGATCTTTGCTGGTAGCGACAGACCTAGAAAGGGATCTTGGGGTGGTAGTGGATCTCTAAATGAAGATGTCAACCCAGCGTGTGGCTGCTGTGAAAAAGGCAAATTCCACGCTGGCCATAATTAGACGAGGAAGAGAGAATGAAACTGTTGATATCATACGGCCCTTGTACAAATCTATAGTGAGACCACAGTTGGAGTACTGTGTACAGTTCTGGTCACCACACCTAAAAAAGGATATTGCAGAGCTTGAGAAGGTGCAGAAAAGAGCAACCAAAATGATCAGAGCAACTGCCCTGTGAGGAGCGGTTAAAACGTTTATGTCTGTTTAGCTTAGAAAGAAGGCGGTTAAGGGGAGACATGGTAGAGGTCTATAAAATTACACATAGCATGGAGAGAGTGGACAGGGAGAAGCTTTTCTCCCTCTCTCATAATACTAGAATGCGGGGTCATCTGCTGAAGCTGGAGGGTGAGAGATTCAAAATTGATAAAAGGAAATATTTCTTCACACAACACATGCTTAAATTGTGGAACTCCCTGCCCCAGGATGTGGTGATGGCTGCAAACTTGGAATTGACACGTTCATGGAGTAGAGGGATATTCATGGCTACTAGTAAAAATGAATACTAGTTATGATGCATACTTATTCTCTCCAGGATCAGAGGAGCATGCCTAATATATTGGGTGCTGTGGAACATAGGCAGGATAATGCTGCTGCAGTGGTCTTGTTTGTGGGCTCCCTAGAGGCACCTTGTTGGCCACTGTGTGATCAGACTGCTGGACTTGATGGGCCTTGGTCTGATCCAGCATGGCCTTTCTTATGTTCTTATATGATCTTCAGGCCTGCAACCTTAGTCCTGAATAAGCTTCTACAACAATGAAATGTGTATACCTTTGGCAAGATATTACCGTATTTTTCGCTCCATAAGACGCACCTGACCATAAGACACCCCCCCCCAGCTGGCCGTCGGATCGGGGAACGCCGGCTCGCGCTGTCCCGACGCGCCCAGCGGGCTCTGTGTGGGCCCGCCCGCCTCCCAGCTGGCTGTCGGGGCGGGGAACGCCGGCTCGTGCCCTCCCGACGAGCCCAGCTCTGTGCACCCCGCCCGCCTCCCAGCTGGCCGTTGGGGCGGGGAACACCAGCTCGCGTCGTTCCAGCGCGCCCAGCCGGCTCTGTGTGCCCTGCCCGTCTCCCGGCTGGCCATCGGGGCAGGGAACGCCGGCTCGCGTCGTTCCGACGCGCTCAACCGGCTGGTGGGAGGGGAGGGGGTCCCTCCGCCAGGCTCTGGGAGTCCCGGATGGACCGAGCTAGGGTCCGTAAGATGCACATTCACTCCATAAGACGCACAGACATTTCCCCTCACTTTTGAGGAGGAAAAAAGTGTGTCTTATGGAGCGAAAAATACGGTAAATATGAGCTGAGATTAGAACTGGATTTAAGGCTTTGCAGACCATTCCTTCCTTTCCTGCCAACCCAAGTAGACCAAGACAGACAAACGTTATTAAAATATAAGACATGGGAGTTCCTTTCTCCTTATTCACTGGAAACCTGTGCATAAATTTATTTTTTACCAACAAAAGTTATTCTCTCTGTCCAGCAGTGCTTTGGTATAATTGCTAAACACAAGTGATTTTTTTGGGCAGACATTTTTCTAGATCTACTAAAAAGCAGCCTATCTGCAAGGCAACAGGCATTCCTCCTGATATCCATTAGCCACATATTGCATCTTCAGTAAACCTCACAGTTTCCTATATATATCAATCCAACAGGTACATGGAGATGCTTTATAGACACAGACCACGTTTTTAGTGCAATAATAACAATAACAACCCTATAGGGCATGTCAAAATATGTTGCATTTGCTAGTTCTACTAGATATTTGAGTGTTTAGGGATCATTCTGCACCTTCTTTGAGACAAAGTTTCAGTCATTGAATGCCTTATTCAGCTAAAGTTATTTATTTCCAGTTTGTTTGTCAAAATGTTAAAACTAATTTTTTTGGCCTTTATACTATCCTTGGGGAATATAAGAAGCAGGGCCAACAAATACACATTTAACACAGCATCTGGATAATAGTGTTTTGGGACAACTTAATGCATTTAACTTACAAGACTCACTTTATTGTGTTTTTTGATTAGGCTTTTGAGGCACTATGACTGCCAAGTGATAAACTAAGCCAGACTGAAAACTATGAAATGTCTGCACTTGACTTTCCTCCTATTAGATTACTATAGTCATTACAGATTAGCTTGTTAGTGATTATTTTACTGGCTATGAACACACAAAATGTGACAACAAAAACAAAATTAAATACTAGCTAAGCTATGGTATACAACAATTTACATCATGTCTCAGCAAGACCATCTTTTGGAAATCATAGTTTCTTATCAGAGAGCAAACTACATGTAGAAGAAGAGTTGTTTTTTTATATGCCGACTTTCTCTACCTTTTAAGGAGAATCAAACCAGCTTACAATCTCCTTCCCTTCCTCTCCCCACAACAAACACCTTGTGAGGTAGGTGAGGTTGAGAGTTCAAAGACAACTGTGACTAGCCCAAGGTCAGTCCGCTGGCTTCACAGGTTAGAGTCCACCACTCATGTGGAGGAGTGAGGAATCAAACCCGGTTCTCCAGATTAGAGTCCACCGCTCTTAACCACTACACCACGCTGGCTCTCACCACGCTCTTAACCACTATACCACGCAGTACCTGCACGCTAGTCATTCTGACCCATTCATCTTCTCCTGAATCACACTGAGTTGTGTCCCTGGAATTCACCACTATTTTGGCAGCTCTTCTTTTCCCTAATAACCTGACTACAACTTCCCACAGGACCATTCTGGTCTTCCTTTGACTTCTCATTGCTTCTTATCAAGACATTCTAGAAATGTTTTTGTTCTTATGATTATTTTGTTCTTATGATTCGTGCCTTTTCTTTTTCTGCTATTTTTCTCATTTTTTGTCTTTTGTCCACTTTACACTGTATGATTTATACTCATGTACACACTGTTGAGCACCTAAAGTAGTTAGTGCCATTTTGGTTCCACAAAAAGGCATACTGAAAATTAAGGAAAACGTAACAAAAATTGAAATGTAAAAAATGTAATTGAAAAATTGAAAATGTAAAAAAATGAAAAGATGCATAACCTTACCCAGTCAGCTTTATGTTAAGTAGAATTCTACTCTGTTTGCCATTCGCTCTCCTAAGAAGAGCTCAGGGAAATAAAAAGTTGCACAGTATAACAAAAAATGTCTGAGCAATAAAAGCATCCTCCCCCAATTTAAAGTTTTCAGTAAAAGTACTGATATAAACATGTTACTGCCAAATGAAGAGAGTCTGACTTATCTCCCTTTAAACTCTGCAGTGCTGGGGAATGATTCATACTAGCTCACTGTGAGGGACATTTAAATGAATTATGAACATTGTGCATGAATTGGAGCTCAAAATATTTAATCAGAGAGAAATCAGAAAATGCTCCAGGAGGTCTTTAGCAAACATGTGATTCCTATGAGCTACATTATTCTGGAAATTTTATCAGCCTGGATCCAGTTAACTTAAAAATTGTATAGCCTCCAAAGAAATCAAAACCTGCTACACTTTTCTTATCTCATCAACTCAACTGTTTCAGCTATTTGCAGCTGGAAAAAAATCAGAATAATGAAGAAATTACCTTCAGGAAATAAAAAAAATTCTCAGCAGCAGAAGTAAAATACTATTATATATTTAAGATGGCACACCACTAATACTACACGTTATTTGTCCACTCTCGCAAAGGGATTCCATTGTTATGGCTTTCTAACTCCACTTAAGAATGAAAGGAGCATACTGTTAGAAATGCCACTGGATTTAAGCCAGTAATAGCAGCTATAATTAGATTATACAATAGTGAGGGTCAAAGATCAGAATCATTACATCAAGAACTCATGAGATAGTCATCATTTTGCAGTGACCTGCAATCAGTGTTTCCAACACATGTACAATCCAATTCAATAGGATTTTTATTATTTTTATTTCTCTTCATTGTTTGCCTGGATTATTTCTCGGTCTCTACTTTCTCACTGCTGTTTTAATGTTGTCGTTCTATTATACATCATCTTAGTAACAGAAAGACCCAGTCATTCTTGTCATTCTGTTAACACAGCACTGCATGTGTGTGTGGTATAGTCACTGATTTGAAGGGGCTAATGAAGGCTGATAGGCATCTAGTACTCCAGGATGCTTATCTCAGGTTTTTAGAATGTGTAGGTAGAAGATGTGACATATGCCAATCATACTGTGAACCTGAACACATCGTTCATCAACAAATAACTAACACGTTGCCAAGGAGTTCCTTTGCTGAAACAGTACTCCCTCTGTGCTTTAAACTATAACTATTTACATCAGATTCATGCTAACTTGTTTAAATATCTTTCTGCTCTGATGATAACTGAGCAAAGTGTTTGTAACAATATGATCTGAAAATACATTTCTGAGGAACAAAAGAAACAGATGTCTATTCTGTGAAGTGAAACAGACTATCCCAGGGTTACTTACAGCGTAGTTAGTTACAGTGATCTTGCCAGAAGTATTCACATGTAAACTAAGCTCCATTTTTTTATAATTCTGAAGCTCCATACTAGATAAGGAGACCAGGCTGGAGGGAACTACAAGCAAACATAAAGGAAGGAAGCTTACTTTTCTTCGTCCACTGTTTCTCTTTGCACATCTTACTACTTCTTTTGCGACTAATTGTTCCCTTCTACTCACTCCCACCTAGGGCCAATTAGCTTTGAACAGAGAGATAAGATCAGCAGAGATCAACAACAGATGGAGAAAGGCAGCCAGTGGGCTGCGTCCAGGAGAGTTCAAAATTCTCAGCAGCCAGAGCCTGGCTTACACTTGGCTACCTTTGACATAATATATGTAACGTATATTCAGGCACTTAAACCCTAATCGTGCAGGAACACTGGTTGTAACACTGGTTGCCCCATTTTAAAATATCAGAAACAGTTGCAGGCTCGAAACAATTACATTGCAAGCTTGGGAGTGAGTTCATTCTAGAACCACAAAGATTGACATGTAGCAGATAGGATCATTAATCTACAGTTCTAAATTGCATGCAGTCTCTCAGACAAAGCTGGTTACAATATTGCCTAAAACTGTAACTTTTTGAGAGCATTTGGTTTATGTTTAATTTGAACCATACTACTAGGGCTGTGCAAAAAAAAAAAATTCCCGTAAATTTCAGGTTTGGGTTTATTGGGCCTCAATTTTTTCGATAAACTATGAATAGCAATAGCTTTGCATAGGCCCATTGCAAGCATTCATGGGAAACTGAGTTTTCCCATGATTCCTGGGTGAGGATATGGTCATTACAGACTATGAAAAATAAGTATTTTAAAAATTCTCCCAGGGGGGGGGGATTTTTGGAAGTAGAGTCACCAAATTCACGGCGTAGCTGCAAGGGACTCTTATTTGCATGAACCCCAAAGTTTGGTGAAGTTTGGGACAGGGGTAAAATTTTATAGGGTCCCGAAGGGGTCAATCCCCTCCTCCTTAGAAAAGAATTTTAAATGTTACCATGCTTTCCTATGAAGAAGGCCGCAGACGCTTATTTCGGAGTTAGACCTCGCTCTCCCTTACCCAACACCATCTAAGCAACTAATTAAGGGAACAAAAGCCCCACCCTCCGAAAATCAACGTGAGTAACAAGAATCTCTTTGTTTACATTGGAAAATAAGTAATCAAAGGTTCCTTTTAAAACGACTACTGTTTCCTGACCTCCCGACTGGGAAAATGATTTTAAAAGACTGTATGCAGATTTGAATTAGATCGGCAGGACGTTTTCAAAAGCTATGGGAGATAGACTAAACAACGGAATTGAAAATGGACATACCTGGTACCCAATAGCAAAGCCGATCTTCTTGAGAGTGAAGGAGGAAGTTCCCACCTCTAGCAATGGCCCCTGAAAGTTGATACCAGCTGCGTGGCAAGGTAAAGAGAGAGGGATTCCAGGAGCGGCAGGCAGAGATTACAGGCTGCAATGCGATGCCGAAGGACTGGAAGTACGTCAGAACTGGTAAAATGACTGATCTACCATAGAGGGCGGCAGAAGGTCCGCGGAACTTCCTACTTCCTGCCTAGAAGCCGACCTAGAGCGACCCAAAACTCGATGGTATTTTAAAACTTTTAAACTTGATTTTAAAATAATCCGTGGGCAGAATTCAACATTAAACATTGCGATTTTGATGGCATAGTATACTAAAAGTTAATCTCTCAAGAAATAAACTGCTGGGAGCTGGCTGAAAAATTGAGGTTTTTGCCAGAATACATGTCGATTTCACGACCACGCTCAAGTTCATTCCATACTCCTGCAACTATCTACAGAGACCATGGCGGAGAAGCAAGACAAGAAAATGCAAGAACTTTTGGCCAAACAAACTGATACTTTTACTAAACAGATGGAACTAATGTCAAAGCAGCAAATGGAGCATGTGTCCAGACAGCAGGAGAAACAAATGACTCAATTAACTGAAATGCTAGCTGAGATTGTTAAAGAGGTTAAAGAGACTAAAACCCAGGTTACTTCATTACAAGCGGATATGAAGACTATGGATGCTTCGGTAAAGAAGATAGCGGAAGACCATAAAGAAGTTAAGAAGAAAGTGGATACACATGAAAAACAGCTGGAAGTGTTACAGATGCAGGAGGAATCCACAAAAGACCAATTTGCTTTAATGAACTTGAAAGCCAGAGAATTTAATCTACGCCTACGAAATTTATCGGAAGATCGAGGTAATACTAGAGAATCTCTAATTACAACTTTGGCTGAATTGTTTAATATTGCAGAACGAGACTTGAATCTTGCCATCAGGAGGATTTACAGGATTCCTTTACCACCTAATACGAGAAGAACAAAGCTAGAGATGTCATGATATCCTTCTATGACATGAGGATGAAAGATGAAATAATGCAACAGCATTATCAAGACCCTAAAGTAATAGATGGTAATGCTTTGATACTTATGAAGGATATTTCTAGACACCTGATGGCGAAGAGAGCTATGTTAAAGGATTTTGCAACATTGCTGAGAAAAAGTGGAGTTAAATATAGGTGGCTGTTACCACAAGGATTGACATTTACTTTCAAATATGTTAAATATACAATCACTACAAAAGAAGATGTTGGAAAATTCCTGAGAAAATACAAGAAAGACCTCGTTGGCTATACACCAGGTCAGAAAGAGGAATTAAGCCAAGAAGAAGATGAGGATGCAGATAAAGGAGCAGTGGGTGGAGTTTAAGACTGAATAATTGAAATTCTGATGGCTAAAGTCATATCGTGGAATGTCAATGGTCTAAATGAGAAGGTGAAAAGAGGGCGGATTTTTAAATTTTTACAAAAACAAAAATATTCATTAATATGTTTACAGGAGACTCACATTTCAAAAAAAGACAAAAAATATTTGGAAAGGAAGACACTGGGACAATCCTTTGTTTCCTCGGCCAAAACTAAAACCAAAGGACTGGTTATATATGCTCATGCAAATTTTGTTCCAGAATTGGTATACAAAGATGAAGACGGCAGAATATTGTTGGTAAGAGTGAAAATAGCTGGACAGAAGATATTGATAGTAGGGATATATGCTCCTAATGAAAGGGAAAGCTCAGTTTTATGCGCAGTTGTATGACATCCTGTTGCAATATGCAGATCACCAACTATTGTTAATGGGAGATTTTAATGGAATTATTAACCCAATATTGGACAAGAAATTGACAGCAAAAGATGAAAGAGAAGGCTGTTGTCCGACCCAAACCAATACGCACCTCATTTATTGGAACTATTGAAAGATTATGGGGAAATCTCTGGTTTTAAGATTAATAAAGACTCATGTTTTATTTAAAAATCTTTCTAAAGAACAACAAACAGATTTTTTGGTCACGACTGGTTGGGAAAAAACGAATAAAGTGAAATACCTGGGTATTTGGATTACAAACAAAAATAAAGATTTTTTGGAGAATAATTATGTGAAACTTTGGGACTCTGTTAAAAGAGATATGATAATTTGGCCCAACAAAAATATTTCATTACTGGGCCGTATATCAGTAACACAAATGAATATTTTGCCACGACTACTGTATATACTCGCGTATAAGCCGAGTTTTTCAGCCCCAAAAATGGGCTGAAAAAGCCGGCCTCGGCTTATACGCGGGTCAATACGGGGGGAGGGAGGGAGGAGGGAGGAGGGAGGGGGAAACTTACCGCCGTCGCCGCCGCCGGGCCCGTGCCGCTTCCTGCCGCCGGGAGCGGCCTGGGGCAGCCTCCTGCAGCCGTAGGAAGGCTGCCCCGGCCCCCCCGGCCCCCGCCGCCATTTTTCCCGGGTGGAATTTGCCAATTGTGGAGCACGCCAAGTACTTTGATGTTTGGAGAAAAGACTTGCTTAACTTTATATGGCAAGGGAAAAAGCCTAGAATTGCCTACAAATACTTGGTTGACACTAAAGAAAGAGGAGGATTTGCCTTACCAAACTTTAAACTGTACGCGGAAGCAGCAGTATTAGTTTGGCTAAAAGATTGGATACAATTGAAAAATATTAGATTGCTGGACTTAGAAGGTTTTAACAATAGATATGGATGGCATGGCTACCTATGGTATGATAAACTGAAAATACATAAGATCTTTCAGCATCATGTTGTTAAATCCTCATTAATAAAAACTTGGCTAAAATACAAACATCTTTTGGAACCTAGAACACCATTATGGATCTCTGCACAAGAGATGTTGACATTGAAACCATTGAGACCAGCGCAATTTCTTACTTACCAAGACTTACTGGTATGGAAGGACAATAAATGTGCCTTAAAGGAATATAGTGAAATAAAGGAACAGATTACCTGGCTTCAATACTATCAGTTACAATCTGTATTTATACAAGATATGAGGTTAGGTTTTACAAAAGATAAATCACTTTTTCAACTAATGTTGTTAGATAATAATGATCATTTAATATCCAAGATTTACAAGATGTTATTGACTTTGTATACTGAACAAGACCTTGTTAAACCAACAATGATAACGTGGGCACAAACTTTGGGTCATGAAATATACATGTACAAATGGGAAAGACTGTGGTTAAAGGATATGAAATATATATATTCACAATATTTGAGAGAGAATATATATAAAATGATGTACAGATGGTATTTAACACCAAAGAAATTAGCCAAAATGTATGGAAATCTGTCACCGAACTGTTGGAAATGTCAAAAAGAAGTGGGTTCTTTTCATCATGTTTGGTGGCTATGTGAGAAGGCTAAGAATTACTGGGATATGATTTACAATGAATTAAGGCTGGTATTACAACAAAATATCCCTAAAACAGCAGAAATGATGCTGGTGAGTATAATACCTGATACCATAATGAACCAGAGACCTTTTTTGATGTATGCTACTACTGCCGCCAGAATGGTATATGCCAGGAGATGGAAAATGACGGATATACCAAATAAATCGGAGTGGATTGAAAAAATGATGGAATTAGTAGAAATGGCAAAACATACGGGGTCAATAAATCAAAAGGATGATAATGGATTTGCAAAAGAATGGGAGGCATGGTCTAATTATTGTAGAAATGAACTTAAGTGTGATATTAACAAACATATTTTGATCTAATTCAGAGTGGATGTATTGGATACGGATGTTTCTGTTATAATTGAGTTAGATAAATAATACAAAGAGAGAAACAATGTAAATTAAAGGATCAGAGGAGGGGAGAGGGGAAGTTAAAGAATTATACTTTTTAATATGTGAAATAAAATGTATAATGATTTGGAAAAAATAAAAAAATATTATTAAAAAAGAAGAAGACGGGTGACCCCTTTGGGGATGCATAAAATTGGACACCCTGTTCCAAACATTACCAAACTTTGGGGTTCATGCAAGGAGAGTCCCTTGCAGCTATGCTGCAAATTTGATGACTCTATCTCAGAAAATGCCTTCCCCAGAGCTCATAAAAAATTCCCATAGGAAAAAAACTGGGGAAAGCTGAAGCAGAAAAAGCCGAATACCCATTCATTTTTTTCGGTGATTGGCTATCCGGTTTAGGGTTGATTCGCAGTTTTAATATTCAGCTTAATTCAAACCCAAAAGAAGCTGAAAAGGGTTTTATTGTTGATGGGAAGTTATGACGCATCCCCCTTCCAACCACTTCAATATCCCACTCACTCAGCCCAGCCATATATGCTGTGGGGAAAAGGCGTTGGCCTGAGTATATTTGTGAGGAGAATTATTTTCCTTCTTCTCCTCCAGTCCCACACCCGTATTTACCTCAGTGAGAAATAGGAGACAAGAAGCTTTTCAACTTAAACAGAGAAAACAGGGAAGTTTATTAAAGAGAACTTAGAGAGATTGGTTTTTAACAAAAGGCAGAAATTTTGGAGGGAAAACTCGGAGTTAGATTGATACAAGCAAGATTACTTCAGAGATATAGCTTAGATGTTCCCTTTACTCAAGTTACTTTCAGTTCTCAGTTCTAAAACTTAGTTCTAACTCTCAGAACTATTATTCAGACGTTCAGACTCTCAGTCTGTCTTTCAGCTTCAGCTTTAGTTCTATCCCTTAGAAATACTATTCAGATTCAGCTTTCAAAACTGCCATACAGCTTCAGACTCTCAAAACTCTGTCCCCAGCCTAGCTCTCTCTCTGACTACTCCACCTAAGTGGCTGTAATGCTCCACACCTTCCTGCTACCCAGAATAGCTCTACCTCAGAAACTAATTCCCCTTGTGACTTGGGAATGGGCCCTCTCTAACCCAGTTCTCACTCCTGCCACTCCCACAGGTTGTGTGTGTCAATAGCTTTGGCTTTCACAGAACCCTCAGGTTCACAGAGTGTAGTCTGGCTTCCGCTCGGTCTTGCTACCAAGCTCTGAATCTCACACAGCCCTCTCTGGCTGGTCTCAAGAGTCCACTACTTTCTCAGCCTCCTCTAAGGCTGGTTCCACGCTTCGAATCCTATCACAGCCCTCCTGTCAGGCTGGGTCCCAAACTTCGAATGCTTTCTCTGTCTCTCTCAGCTCAGAGTGTCAGCTCTCTGGCTCCGCCCACTCTTCGCCTGTCAGCTCTTGCTGTGGGTTAACATCTTATCCATCACAGAAGTCAATTCCAAGAAGCCTTCCAGCCCCACACACATCCCTCCTTCCCTCTTGCCCCCTTCAGTCCTGGAGCAGGCAAGGAGGGCCTTGGCTGGCTGACATGACTTTGGTTCTTGGACTTGACTGGGGAGGACACAGAATACCCTCACTTCCCCCTGGGCAGCTTCCTCTTCATCAGGGGCATGCTAGTACTTCCAGGTCTACTGCTTCAGAAGGAAACTGAAGTAGTACTTCCCAATCCTCAGTAGGGCAGCAGAGGGTTTTTCAGTGGTGAAAAAGAACTAAGTGGGAAGTGCTGCTCTGCCCTCTCTGGGTATGTTATTAGCTGGTGCTTCTAATGGGGGGGGGGCAGTTTAGCTCTAGAGGTTTCTCCAGTTCCAATCTGCACATGCTCAGCTCCCATCAGTGTGATGCATAGAGAACATGAAGAAACAGATTTGCATCCTTCTTAGTCCTTTGAAGTCAACGGGCTTAGAAGGGAGTAACTGCACAGGATTGCTCTGTGAACCTTCCGACAAAACATGAGCACAGAGGACGAAATTTGAAATGAAATGAGCAGATGCTTCCAAATATTGAGACTCAAAGAAACCATATCATGGTAATGGTAAACTCAGTCTGGCTTCCTGGATGCCCTGGTCCCCCTGAATTGTATTTGCTTTCCTTTCCATGCTTGGTTCCCAACAAGTCAAAGAAATCAATCAGAAAGATGGAGCAATATAGGACAAGCCTGTGAGTTTTTCCAGTAGTTGAAATGAGTGAAGCAGAATTTTTTTCTAACTAACTTTGCTTCAGAAGACTGCATGGGTACGATATAGATATTTAATAGGCAATGACATTTAATAGGCAGTAACACGTTTCACACAGTAGAGGAATGGTGCAGGCATTTCTCCCTCACAACCCTACAGTAACATATAAAGTTAATCAGTCCATGCAGACACTAGCATAAGCAGTCATCTAAACCATATGATGATTCTCCCCCCTTTTTTAAAAAAAGGGGGGAAATTGTGCAAATTGCATAACTGCATGTACAGGTCGTTGTGCAGATATGAAGCAGTGGAAACATTTACATGGAAACACATGTAGATCCAACATCACATTTAGTTTGGACCTAAGATGGTTTTAGAAATAAGGATGTAAGTGAACATTCTGATAACTGAATAGAGCAAGGGGTCATGATAGTTGAATTCTAATGTGAATATTTTGTCCAACACTGCTAAAAATAGCCTTCTCATACTTTATACTAGATAGCATTTTTGTACTTTGTTGTCACACCAAAGTAATATGTACTTGTGTCAGCACCTGCTCCATTTGTTCACCTCCTCTCTCTGCCACTACATTTTAGTAGTGGGCAACTAATCTGAACCTACGCAATTTGCAGAGTGCTTTAAGATGAAAGGCACCATATAAATGCTATGTAGCTATGGCATTTCCAAGCCCCTTTCAATCCCACCAGCTGTTCCTGAACAATCATCACGTAAAGCCGTGGCTTGGGTGAAATTTAATGACAGGCACTTAAGCCACCACTGAAACAAATAACTTGCTAATGCAGTCGATTGTGAGCTTCAAAATGGCATCTGAACTCTGTATTTGAAAGTGAAATAAAAACCCTTGCAAGCAGTATTGCAGCTATCTTGCAGTTCCAAGCTCATTGGGGAATTTTTTTCATTCCACTCCTAAATCATAATAAGCCACAATATTAATGACCAAATTGTTAGGAAATACATATGAGCCAGTAAAAAAAAAAAAAAAAGATTTAGCAAGGCTGTCTCCACATTTAAAGAGAAACTGTTTGCAGCAGGAACAGTATAAAATAATTGGTGGAAAGTGCTGTCAAGTTACAGTTGACTAATGTTGACCCCCATAGGGTTTTCAAGGCAAGAGACGTTTGGAGGTGGTTTGCCATTGCCTGTTTCCACATGGGTTGAGAGAGTTCTGAGGGAAGTGTGACTGGCCCAAGGTCACTCAGCAGGCTTCATGTGGAGGAGCGGTTCTCTGGATTAGAGTCTGCCACTCTTAACCACTATACTGCGCTGACTGATTCAGATTGTTCTCCAGTTTCTCACCCATAGTTAATTCAGAAGAAATTCATTTTTGGTTCAGCAATACACAGTATTACTTATTAAAAGGCTGCTCAACTTGGTTTATGACTCTTTTATCAAAGTATTTTCACTTTTTCTTTAATGAATTCAGTCATTAAAGTTAGTCTTCATAAATAAAACCTAAGGAAGTGACCTTTCAAGCTATTTACAACAAAATCACTTGACAGGGTTTCCTGGGCTAATTCAATTATTGGTTATGTTTCTATGCTTGCCTGCATTCTATTAGTGGTTAATAAATACCAAGACAAAATAGTTTACACTGAACTAAATAATGCATTGACAGAATTATAATGGATTTTTAATGGCTTATTGAATGTATGAAACTCTCATTTCCCACCTTATGGTTAATAGAATATAGATGTATGTCACTTGATGCCCCCCCCCCCAAGATCTTTATTGGTGTTTGTGTTTTCAAATGAAAGAAGGAAGAGTTGCCTGCCCCCAACACAACCAACTAGTCCTGATCTCAATCCCGGAGATTCTCTTCTTCTGTTTCAAACCCTTCATATACACTATGAATGGCTACATTAATGTCTCTTTAACCAACTGGCAGAAAGGGTCCAGGTGAATAATGAACAAACATATGCAATATGATTACAAAGGTATTAACAGGATGATACTGAGTTATTTGAAAGTTCTGTAAACACTAATCTGAGCCAAATTTAAAACTACCACTGTTTCTCCTCATTACAGCACCACACTTTCCCGGAGCCACTCGGTATGCTATGTTTTATATTCAAGTACAGATTCCTTGTATTACTTCTGAACATTTAAACCACTTCTTACTGGGCAAAATACACTGAAGCGGTTATATGAAAATAATCAGGTCACTCCTTCCATGTATTTTGCTCAAGCCATTTAAATGTACATGCGCCATTTAGACCTGGCATATATATTTCATACTTGGCTACTTGAATCAGAGTATAGGAAGTATTATGAGAAATAGCTTCTGGATACTCCAGACCAGGTGGAGAACAGCAATTAAGCTCCATCTGTTTCAGCTCCTCTCTGTACTGACTTATAAAACATTAACTATCATAGGGGCTGGGGGGGGCATGCACAGAGCTGAATTTGGTCAGCTGGGAATTAGACTGTCTTACTGTTGGGACTCCAGCCAGACACAGGTGAGCGAGTAGTCTACTTTCAGGGTCACTTCAAAATGTCACATTCCAAATCGCAGAGTTGCTGAAAATTACTTCCATGTGGCTATCTTCCATGTGGGGGGTTGTATTATATTTTATAAGATTCTCACCATGCATAATTATCAATGGCACAGATTAGTTTGAATGGATCACATGTTTGAGAAGTTGCTATAACAGTCCAAATTAGTAGAGAAAAAGCTGGAGCTAAGGAAAGGCTTTCTGGTCCACTACTACTCACAGATTTCAAATTGTAGGTAAACCACAGCTGAGGAAGAGGGCTGTTCAATAATTCTTCCATACCTAATGGTAAACTGTGATTGCTCTGATCTGTGGTTATTTCTAGGCCTTTCCCTATGATGATTTGTTTTTAGGAAATCACAGCCTAGGACTAATCCTGCAGGTGATGGTTCTCAGCTTTCACTCTAATGACTCCTGGCCCCAAGGCTCCATACAGGTTGAAGGAAGAAAGCAGGGCAGAGAAAGTACTTGGAGGAGCAATCTTCCTTTTTGGCATGCTGGAGGTTCTGTGGGTTGTCACTGTACTAAATGTAACTATTACTATGAGCTCAGGCTAGTAAAGTACATAATTTACTATTACACATGTAAAAGAATACCAAAAAAGCAATTATTGACATAGTGTGGTTTTTGAAGACAACTGTGTCATGGACAGCTGATATTCAGCCATATGGATATGATAGTAATTTAACTTTTAAAAGTATGAACAGAAAACTTCTGATTTCACAGACACTTCCTTACTGTGTCAATGTAAATTTAAGTGCAATTTTAGTGAGCTATAATGATGGCCTCAGCCATTCCCGCCCTGACCTGGATGGCCCAGGCTAGCCTGATCTCATCAGATCTCAGAAGCTAAGCAGAGTCAGCCCTGGTTAGTATTTGGATGGGAGACAACCAAGGAATACCAGGGTTGCTGTGCAGAGGAAGGCACTGGCAAACCACCTCTGTTAGTCTCTTGTGGACCCACGGGCAAGCGGCTCCAAGGGAAGGAGAAGTAACGTTAAGTAAACACACATACACATGCTCTTTGGGTGTAAATGGCCACAGTTTTTATTGATCACAACAGAATGGAGCATTGGCGGAAAAACATGGGGGCGGATCCAAGATATCGACTCACCACTCTGTAACTCGATACACATATCGAAAGCATTGATAAACAGCCCAACCACCAGTGGGCACAGCACCGGAGTAGCACTTATGAGGCCCCACCAGGACGGGCATCTCTGTGTGGAGCCAGTGCCACCTGGGATTGGAGCACCCACTGCAGGCCCCTTAGCTGGGCATCGTTGTTGTACTCCATCCCAAGACCCCTTATGGGGGTCCCCATAAACGGGAAGGAAAAGCACATCTTCCCTTCTTGGATCAGACCCCATGGAAAAACCCGCCAAAGAGCAGGGGCTACCGCCCTGCTCCCACCAACGCTCCTACTGCTGTGACCAACAAAGTAGCAAGCCCCGAATATCGTGCAGCCACCAGGTCCTGACCCCAGTCGGACAGGTGCACACCATCAGGGCGATACAGCTCCGGCATGCTGAATGAAATTTCTGGGTGGTGGATCACCACGCCCCCACACATCTCCCACGGAGTACACACAACGACAGCTTGCCGCACATATCACCTGGAGAAGCAGCTCCAGCTCCAAAATCCATTCCCGGGTTTTCCACCAAGGAAGCAGCTCCAGCTCCAAAACCCATTCCTGGGTTTTCTACCAAGTGACACCTGCCCACTGCCCAGAGGAAGGCAAAAACCCACAGGGCCCATGGCCAATCTGGCCTGTAGGAAAAATTCCTTCCTGACCCCAAAACGGCGGTCGGTGTTACCCTGGGTATATGAAACAGGAGCACTGCACAATCAGCATGTCACTGGGAGCCGACAGTAAAGCTGCAACCATACAGTTCCGGAGCCCTAGGCTGCACACAAGGGGTCCAGACCCTTCTCCAACTTAGAGCTGAAACGAGAGGACATGTTAGCGGATGCTTCCTGCAAGAGACGCGTCCCATAAACAGTGAGCACAGAGGCTCCAACCATGGCAGAAGTATTCACCCCGGCAGAGTGGAGCACCATCCACAGTCCAGGAAGGAAATCAGAAGGTTACATGATGGAAAAGGGTGTAGGAGTGCTTGCCTGAAAAGACCATCCTGGAAAACTGTCAAAGGCCTAAGGTGGCACAAGATACCGAGGCCCATATTTAATGCCTTATCAACACCACAATCTGTTGAGCCCGAAACTCAAGGCCAATGACCCCCATGTTCCCAACAGAACTGGTGGTCAGATTCATGCCCATGTGCCGAACAGGGCACCCACCCCCACAGGCCCATAGGTCGCTAACTGTGTGGTGGAAGGATGCATAACACCTGAACCAAATTAGCAGGAATGGTGTAGGATGACTGAGGAACCCCAGGGGTAAAACAGTAGGGCATGTCTATAATCCAC
Source organism: Euleptes europaea (assembly GCF_029931775.1). Taxonomy (NCBI): domain Eukaryota; kingdom Metazoa; phylum Chordata; class Lepidosauria; order Squamata; family Sphaerodactylidae; genus Euleptes; species Euleptes europaea. Next base: position 89,715,195 of record NC_079312.1, on the reverse strand, counting down.
GGGAGCCTTAGGGTACCACACCCATGAGGGATACCCAAAGTTAGGCCATGCAGGGGGAGGAGAACCCAATAAGTTAAGTTTCCATGTCATCTACCATCGAAACCGCCCCATAAGTGGTGGTGCTAACATTTGGAAACTCAGGACTTGAAAGCCGTAATGCGTCCACCATTATCATAGATGCCTGAGGTATGCTGAACTATAGAAGATAGGCTGTGAATAAGCCAAGCAATATTGACTAGCACTGAGGCGCGTGACCCATGTTTTACATACCCCACATAGAACATGTTAAAGGCCTTCAAGGCAGCCTGTAAAATGGAGATGCCCACAGGCACGGTCTTAGGAACCTACTGCAACCCGTTGATTTTAAAAACAAGGGGGGGGGGGTCGGTCCAAGACACACGGGGTGAGGAATAGGGAAAAACCAGCTGCGGCTACAACAGAATTAAGTAGTGAAACTGGTGATACCAGTTGCAGTGGGACAACCCCAAAGCAACAGGGAGAGGGCATCAATAGGTATGGGCTCAGGAACCGGATGGCCTAGGGTGGATGCGGGAACAAGTATTACAGTCATGCCCTTATCTGCCCCAAGTGCGGTGACACCTGCACTGGTTATAGTCCAGCAAAAACAACAACAAAAAACTCTCTCACCTGTTCAGCCCCCCATGTCACCCCTGCCAGGCCCACCAGTATACGAGTTGCTCTTAACCATGAGCCAACCCACAAAAGCCATACCTTATTCCATTAAAGGTCCCACCAAGTGCACTCCTCATGTGAATCCCTAGCACTAAATGTTTCATCATAGTCTTGAGTCACTTGCAGCTCACTTGCCCGTAGCCATTGCTCATGTGAATAGTGAGGTGCAATGCCCTTTACGGGCATGTGGCCTAAACCCTCCCCATAAAGACAGTGTAGCCTGACGACCACCTAACTAAGGTACAGTTCGCAGTCTAACTATACCCTTGTTCTTACCTGGGCAAGAATCGGTTTCAATAGGGGTAAAAAATTTCCTAGTCCCCTCTGGGCAAAGGTGAATGCCAGGTGGATCGGCAGCCATATAGGCCACCGCCGATGTTCCAAGGTGGAAGCTCGACTAGGAACCACGCTGCCCCATCACCATAGCCCCACATGTCCCCCCCTTCTCGCTGCCCATGCTGGCAAACCAGGCACATAGGCCGCCATTACGCAATGTCACCCCGATGTATGAGGGGGCGTTACCTGACTCCCTGGTCGTAGATGGGGGCGTGGCCAGCAAGGCCTCTAATGTCTCTCACCGGCGGCTAGGCATGCCAGTTTGGTATAAGCCCCTAAAACATGGCTGCTGTGCGATGCTCATCTAAGGCAGTCCTTAAGCATTTGGACCGATTTGGAGGCATGTCCCCTAGCCCAAATTGCAAAGGACCCGAGACAACAATTAACTGCTCTTCTCAAGCCAAATCATCCCATCAAGGGAATGTGGCCAACAGGTTACGGAAAAGTGGCTCTGCCCCCTTCTAGTGTATCAGTTCTCAGGTCAGCAAAAGCAGCACAGCAAAATGAAATAAACCAGCATTCTTCCCCTTTTGGTTCATCAATCCCAGTTCAGTTAATAGATCACAGCAAAATCAAACAATCAGTGCTCACAGCAAAGTAAACCACTTACAATTCCCTTGCGATGGATGCAAGCACACGAGTGAAACGATGAAGCGAAGGAGAGGGTTTCTTCTATTTTGTTTGTTTTTTGTTAGTTAGTTAGTTTAACTGTTGGCTTTCTCTCCCACCTAAGGGAGAATCAAACTGACCCACAAACAGCTGCTCGTGTGGAGAATCATAGAAAAGTATAGTTGGAAGGGACCACCGAGGTCATCTAGTCCAACCCTTGCCCAATGCAGGAACTTTGCAACTCCCCCCCCCAGCATCCCCTAGTCCATGCCTAGAAGATGGCCAAGATGCCCTCCCCTAGTCCATGCCTAGAAGATGGCCAAGATGCCCTCCCTCACAGCATCTGCTTTGTCATTGCCGACAGTCATAGCTGACAGATGGCCATCTAACCTCTGCTTAAAAACCTTCGGGGAAGGGGCGCTTACCACACCCTGGGGGCCAAGAATGATGCATAGAAAAGACAGCATAGCAAAGTTAAAAGCTCACACCGTTGTGTTCAGAACTGCAGACTCTACTACCAAGGAAATACTGCCTCTGATTGACAGTGGGGGGGGGAGGTTGCTGCCAGCAGCATATCTTATTAACGCTTCCATTATGAATAATTTGCAGAGAAAACTGGAGACAGGAATGTATTAGCCCATCTCCTACCATGTATCTGAAAAGAAGAACTGTAAAAAGTCATAACTCATCTCCTGACGATTCATCCATGAGTGATCCCGGTACATCAATTAAATAGGTCCCCCATTTCGCAGCGTTCAGTAATTATTAAGGTTGCAATGGTATGCACAGCCCAACTTCTACTACAAATAATAAAGGATTCAAAATCAAAGCAATCAAAACCCACACAAGCCACTCCCAAAATGTTCTCATTAGTGGGCAAAACCTCAGAGCCAATAAATGCTCCGTAAACATTGGGCTGTTCAAGTATGAAAGACAGCCCAGCAAATTTAAGCTGAATGCACCAGAGGACATGCCAAGCTGTAACCCAAGAAAGTGCAGGTACCATACAAATTTGGGGCAACAAATTAAGGACTGGCCTCCTGGATAGGCCAGAAGGAAAAATTGGCTCACGCCTCTGCATCATCTCCTGAATCCAAAGGCATAACCCAACCGCTCTTGGCCATCAGGCTGAGCCCCGAATAAATATGTATAGTATTTTCATTATTTTATCTGGCCAAAGGCTGTAAATAAACTATCTATCTATCTATCTATCTATCTATCTATCTATCTATCTATCTATCTATCTATCTATCTATCTATCTATCTATCTAATCTATCTAGTAGTCTCAATATTTATTCCTTCATATTTTAAACTCCCAAGCAATTGCCCTATATTAGCAGATTGGATGAGTTGCCCAAATTAATACTTGTTGCATGTGAGCCCCGAATAAATATATATTGTTTTATTTGTTATCTATATTGTAAACTCCCAATTAATTGCACAGTATAAGCAGAACTGATGAGTTGCCCACATTAATACCTGATGCATGTGTGACCTTAATAAATTAATAAATTAAACAGGGAGGGGGCAGGCAGGCCACTCACTGCCTGATCCTTACTGGAGAAGACTGGGGATCGAACCCGGGATCCTCTGCACGCCAAGCAGATGCTCTCCCACTAAGCCACAGCCCCTTCTGGTATAAATCTGAGCCAAAATTCAGGGCAAGTGAGATAACCACTGTAGCAATGTTAAGTCCAAGGGAAGACTACTGCCGACCCACTGCACTGAGATACAAATATAGAGGGGAGGGGGGGAGTGTTTATGTCCAGCCCCCTCTTCATAAGAGGATAGTAGCCAAGAGCTCTGAAAGAGCTCCGCAAGTCCTCGATCTTCTCAATTCATGTCTCATATCCTGATGTATTTGGAATGCCACTGTGTGAAAGCTCCCCTTACAGAACAGGAGAGGTGAGACGGGAAAAAAGGAGTGGGGCGGTTTTAACAGCCTGCCCAGAAAACAAAACAAAGCCAAGGAAATCTATACCCCCCAGAAAGCAATCCCGCTCAGCAAAATGGAAAAGAAAGGGAAAAAAAAAACATTAAGGAATTAGCAGCAACAAATGGGGGAGGGAGGCACACTGAACTGTTAAATATTCACAAGAACACCCAAGCAAAATCCCAAGTAAATGCCCCATACACCCGGGTTTCTAGGCGACCGGCTGGTCCCAGCGAAGTATAGGCGACCGGGAGGGAGGGTGTGCGAGGGGCTGGGTATGCCGCGGCAGCTCCTTGGAATAGGAACGAAATCGCAGCCGGCAGGTGGACAACAAGCCGGAGAGAGCCCCCACAGAAAAAAAAAAGGGAGGGTGCGAAAACGGAACAAAATGGGAGGGTGTGTGTGCCGGAAGCTGCTCACCCGCACCGTGGCAACAACTCCGAAAGGACCCCACTCCCTGCCAGAGGCAGGGAACAAGCGGCCGAAATCATCCCACCGAGAGGGGAGGAGGGTGTGTGTGGGAGCCGGCCGCACGCAGCGGCAGTAGCCGGGCAAAAGAAAAAGGGGGCGAATTCCAGGCCAAAAACAAGAGTGGGTGAGAAGGGGGGGTTTGCGTAAGGCCCCCCGCGCCACCGCCGCAGCCACTGTAGAAAAAGGAAAAAAAAGGGAGGGGAACTAATCCCCTCAGAGTAAGGAAACCTCGTCAGGAGGAACTGCAAGAAAGCCGACTACTTGCCCGACCTTTTAACCTCGCTGTCCCGCTGCAAAGAGGACGGCAGCTGGGCTGTGCCGGCTTAAGTAGGCACAGGGAGGGGTGATGTCAGGACACCCCACCAGCCTTGGGAAGGGAGGGGGAGAAACCGTGAGGCAAGCATGGCCTCGCGAGACGGCGACAGCCCAACCTGAGGGACCATCTCCCCTTCCCCTGTATCCTGCCCGGTAAGTCCACAAGGGTGGGACCTGTTTATTCAGGTCCCCCTTTTTTGCCATGAAAACCCCAAAAAGCGGTCGCCATAAGTCGGCTGCAACTTGACGACACTTTACACACACACAGCCATTCCCATCCTACTAATAAATGTAAAGCTCCTGCTATTTCAAAGAACTTAGAGTTGGAAGTGGCCATACAGACCATCTAGTCCAACCCCCTGCTTAATGCAGGATCAGCCTAGAGCATCCCTGACAAGTGTTCATCCAGCCGCTGCTTGAAGACTGCCAGTGAGGGGGAAGCTCACCAACACTCTAGGCAGCCGATTCCACTGCTGAACAACTCTTACTGTAAAAACATTTCTTAATATCCAGCTGGCACATTTCTGCCTGCAAATTGAACCCATTATTGCGAGTCCTATCCTCTGCTGTCAACAGGAACAGCTCCCTGCCCTTCTCTAAGTGACAGCCCTTCAAATACTTAAAGAGAGCAACTATGTCCACCCTCAACCTCCTCTTCACCTGACTAAACAATTCCAACTTCCTCAGCCTTTCCTCATAGGGCTTGGTCTTTCCACCTGTAATTTAAACCCGTTATCATAAGTATTTGAGCCAAAGCATGCAACTAATTTGTGTAAGCAATCCAAAGCCATCCCTTTTCCACTTTAGAAACCTTAGCTGGATTTCTCTAAACCCGAGGTTCTATTTAAAAAATGCGAAATGGATTTCAGCTCTTCAGCTGCTTGTCAATGCCATTTATGCATAATATCAAACTGCATATGACTTTACTTTCATGCTCTATGAACTGCCAAGATTTGCCTTAGAATGGTGGGGGGAGCACTCACGTATTTTTACAAATTCCTGTTCTGCTTTATATACATGCATAGAGACATTTGGATTTATGTTTTAAACTGTTTTTAGTCATAGCCAGTCTTGACAACTTTCCCATCTCTCTCATATTGGTTTCAAACACTACCAGGGACTAAAATTTCTGAGGAATCACTTCCTTTTGAAATCAAACAAACCCAAACCTCATTTATTAGCAAATTTACATTCTACTCATTTAGGTCTTTAGATGTTTAACATTAGACAGGTTCTTAAAGCTCATAGTTTAATTAGGCTTATAGGAATTAATCCCTGCCAAGCATATGTTCTATATGAGACAGACAGAAAAAGTGGTCAAACTTAGAGGAAACCCCACCCCACCATAATTTCAGTATGAATTCACTGCACGCCCCCTTCCTGCAAGCAATTTTCAGCATTGATAGAGCATTAATTGTTGGCTAGTGCCAAGCTTTCAGAACAATAACCTAAGGTCCTAAAGCTCCTTCACAACACAACTGTTTCCAGTTGGGGAAGACCATCAAGCTGCTGCTTAATCTTTGTCAAACAGATTCTAACCAGTGTGCCACTCAAATAATTCACTCATCCCACCTAGATCATCCTGTCGCCTCACCTAGCATGACCATATTTAAACTTCCTGCTTCATCTGGGTACCTTCACAAACATTCAAACACACCAATAGGAAGCCAGACCTGATACTTCGTCCAATGCCATCAAGGATCCTATTTTTTTCACCAAATTCTTTTAATAGCACAGCTCCCCCATTGGAGCCCAGGTAAATCCAGATAGAAGAGAATCTCAAACCTTCCATCTTTGAAACAGGTTCTGCTCGTATACATCCTTCCAATACTGAAATCACACAATCATTTTCCCCGCTGGAACACAGGCAGGATAATGCTGCTGCTGTCCTCTTGTTTGTGGGTTTCCTAGAGGCACCTGGTTGGCCACTGTGTGAATAGACTGCTGGACTTGATGGGCCTTGGTCTGATCCAGCATGGCTTTTCTTATGTTCTTATGTTCTCTCCATTCCATCTTCTAGTCCCACAGATCTGAAAACACCAGACCCTACTCTTCAGGGTAGGCAACATATGGTTTTATGTCCCCCACTTTACCCCCTCTCCCAGGTTTCAGCTTCCCCATTCCCAGTTCCAGACCAGCCTGCCTTCTTGCCAGCTGGTCTTGTCCACATGTCCACTTTCAATTGGACGCTAGCTTTATAACAATACAGCTGTTCTGGCTCCAATAGCAAGGGCTTAAAGCAACATAGTAGCTGGGTTCTGGGTCCAGTCTCATGGGTAGCATAGAAGTAACCTTGCCATATGAACTTGTTGAGCCAGCAAGAATCTCTGTTTAGCCCAGTGCTTAAATATCTTGGAGGGCATGAGGCCCAATCTGTTCCTGGGCTTCATCTGGCCAGGGCTTGATTGAGCACCAATCCTGCAGAGCATTATGTGCACTTAGGCAGTGATCTGGCTCAGTAGCAGGAATACGGGCAGCCATCCTAGCACGATGAGCTGCTTCTTCATGGACTCACCTTCTCTCCTGCTTTTGTCGGGTGGGAGGAGAACTTGGGAGGAGTAGTCCAGGGTTTGGCTTTACAAGGCAGAGGACTGGCTGCCCTGGATTCTGGTATGTTGGCAGCACTGCCGGGAGAGTCAGTGTAGTGTAGTGGTTAGGAGCGGTGGACTCTAATCTGGAGAACCAGGTTTGATTCCCCACTTCTCCACATGAGCAGTGACTCTGATCAGGTGAACCGGATTGGTTTCCCCACTCCTCCCCATGAAGCCTGCTGGGTGACCTTGGTCTAGTCACAGTTCTCTCTGAACTCTCTCGGCCCCACGTACCTCACAAGGTGTCTGTTGTGGGGAGAGGAAGGGAAGGAGATTGTAAGCCAGTTTGAGTTTCCTTAAAAAGTAGAGGAAGTCAGCATATAAAAAACCAACTCCTCCTCCTCTTCCTCTTCTTCTTCTGCAGCAGTTCCTTCAACTAACGCCTCAGGATCCAGAGGCTCTGGGTCTGGAGTGGGTCCAATGGTGTCAGGTGCTTCCTAAGCCTCCACCATAGTGTTTTCTGGCTCCTCCTGGCCACCACCTGAGGAATCTGTTCCTGAGTCTGGCCCAGGTGTGTTTACGACAACAACTAGGATTGCCCAAATGTACAAGGTTTTAATTAGATTGTCGTATGCAAACTGCCATGGTATATTTACAACGGAAGTTGTATTTTTTCCAATTTTCTATTTCTTAGTTCTGTATCTCAGACAATAAAGGTACTTGCTAGTTAAGTGCTTGTATTCCTGCCAATATTTTCTCCTAAAACGTGATTATTGAGTCAACATGGGACCCACATATACAACAGACTTCAAAGGTCCCCTTTTTGACCCACATGCAGAGTGCTTTGTACATGGGAGTTCTGACATGAGGGCTGAAATGGGTGAACAAAAGAGTGGCTGTGTGTTTGTGTGACAAAGAAAGGAAAAAAGGAAGAAAAGCAGCCTTGGAAAACTGTGATAGAAAACAGAAAAGTGGAGAGGGTTGGAGAGTTTGCTAATGCCTTTCGTTTCCTGTCATTTTTTCTTCTAAAGACTTATTTCATTACTCAGCTGTTTTCCCTATCCTTGCACCACAAAATGCATGGTCATTCAATTTCACCACCGATGGAGTGCCACTGATCTGAGGCTGGAGAACAGAGAGTTGCGTCCAACAAAAAGCAAGCAAAAGATGCTAGAAGAAAATCTTTGCCCCAATTCGCCTTTCCCCCAGCTGCTTCCAGAAACCTGATGCTGGGAGTTAAAATTCCTGTACCAAATGCCCAAAGGCATGGGAAAACTAGGAAAAATCACTCCCACCTCTCTTTGGAAACACAGTAGAACAAAATATTGTCGAAGGCTTTCACGGTCAGAGTTCATAGGTTCTTGTAGGTTATCCGGGATGTAACCGTGGTCTTGGTATTTTCTTTCCTGATGTTTCGCCAGCAGCTGTGGCAGGCATCTTCAGAGGAGTAACACTGAAGGACAGTGTCTCTCAGTGTCAAGTGTGTAGGAAGAGTAATATAACAGCCTTATTTCACCATTGTTTGACAACAAGTTATTTCCTATGGGATAAAGAATTTTATGAACAGATTGATGGAGTAGCTATGGGAAGTCCACTCAGTCCAGTAATAGCAAACTTTTACATGGAATATTTTGAAAAGACAGCATTAGAATTGGCACCTTACAAACCTACAGTCTGGTTCAGGTTCGTAGATGATACATTTACTATTTGGAGCCATGGTGAAGAAAAATTAATGGACTTTCTAAATCATCTTAATAATATCCATCCAAACATTCAGTTTACCATGGAAAAGGAAATTGAGGGTAAACTCCCATTTCTTGATACCCTTGTCATCCGTAAAAAAAACTTTCAGTTAGGTCACAAGGTCTACCGGAAACCAACTCACACAGATCACTACTTACACAAAAACTCCAACCACCACCCCCGACAGAAAAGAGGAATAATCAAAACATTAATGGACCATGCAAGATGGATCTGTGAACCATAGTTTCTCAAGGAAGAAACTAATCATCTAAATCACGCACTGCTAGCAAACGGCTATTCCAAGAATGAAATCAGAAGGGCCATTAGACCAAACAAAAATCAGAAAACTCAGGAAAAACAGTCTCCCATAGGAAAGGTATTCTTGCCATTTATTAAAGGAGTCACTGATAGGCTGGAGAAACTTTTGAAAAAACATAACCTACAAACAGTGTTTAAACCCACCAAGAAAATACAACAGATGCTACGATCAGCAAAAGACAAAAGAGACCCCCTCACCTCTGCAGGAGTATATCGTATACCTTGCAGCTGTGGACAAGTTTACATCGGGACAACAAAACGCAGCACACAAAAAGGATAAAAGAACATGAAAGATACTGCAGACCTGAGAAATCAGCAGTGGCTGAACATGGACTGACACAATCAGGACACAGGATCTTATTCCAAGACACTGAAAGACTGGACAATTCTACCAACTATTTTGTCAGATTGCACAGAGAAGCCATTGAAATTCATAAACATCAGCACAACTTTAACAGAACAGAAGAGAGTTTAAGAATGAATAAGGCTTGGCTTCCTGTCCTGAAAACCTCCAGACTAACGAAGACTACAGTCAACAATAGACATGCAGATTAGCTTTGGATTTCACACATTAACAGATCACTTCAGGATACAATGGTTCCATTTTAACATACCACACCCTCATTAGCACATTATCTTGATACTTACAGGACAATGATTAGCACATTACCTTTGATAATTCTTTGCAGGACAAAGATTCAGCTCAACCCAACTCCTTTCTGACTATATATTACTCTTCCTACACACTTGACACTGAGAGACACTGTCCTTCAGTGTACTCCTCTGAAGATGCCTGCCAGAGATGCTGGAGAAATGTCAGGAAAGAAAATACCAAGACCAATGTTACACAGCCTGGATAACCTACAAGAACCAACAGTAGAACAACTTTTCCATTCATACAAGATGGAAGAGGGGTGATTTTGCCCCTTCTTACTGCATCCCTCCCCCCAATCCCTTATGATGCTTCATCTGTAAGGCTCCTCCAACCCACAGTACCAGCTTATGGGATGACTTTGCTAATACATGCCTTTGCTAATGTCTGTTTTCTCTTGGATCCAGCCCAGAAATTTGCAACTTAGTAACAGCTGTATTACCTGGCCGGTATTTATAGAGCTTATAGTGTGGGTGTAAACTCACCATGAAGAATCAGCAGAAACACAAACAAGGCAATGTCTATGCGTGCCTTAAGGCTGTAGTTCCTACAGTTTGCAAGAGGATGCTCATCTACTAAGAAGCAGCATGCTCATGGGCTACAGCATCTTTCCTTGCTTACCTTCCTCCACTATACTTTCCTGGTTTCCAAATGAAGACAACTTTCCTAAATCCAGGGCTCTAAAATGTAGGGCATAAACAATTCCTCCACCTATCTCTATTATAACAAAACTGGAAGAGATAATTCTGAAGGTGATAAGCGTAGGAGCTGTAAACAGATGTAGACATAGGCATATTAAAAAGCTAGGGAAACAGGGAAATGATTAAAAAAAAATGAAGAACCATGCATGCTTTCTACTATTCCAGGAATAGGGAGCCGAGAATCCCTGGAAAACATTAAAATTAACAAAGAGGGATTGTACAAACAGGCAGGAATTAAGATTTCGGGACTTGGATGGAGAAAGAGCATATTATCTCATGCTCCTGCCCTTAGCCTGAGCCCCTGATGTGCTCTGACATATTGTTGCAACTCTTTTTTTTTTTACTTAAAGTAATTACTGTAAAAGCAAATGCTCCCTTTCTTTTTACTTTTTGATGGTTCTTCTAAACGTTAGCATACTTTGCTTCATGCCAATTATCACAGACCACACATCAGACCCCTATCAGGTTAAATATGGTCAGTATGTAATACATTAACATTGTAACAGTCCTTAGTATCAAACATCTGGGCAGCAGAAATACGGCTTTTCAGAGATTTGGGGAAAACTTTGAAACTGGCAAGTCAAGCAAGACCTCAATCCTGCCCCTTCCTACTGAAACACTCTGCAGGGCTGGAGCTGCAGAAAAAAAAGTATCATGGCTGGACTAAAGATGGTTTATCCAAAGATATCTTTAAAGTACAGCTATCCTACCCCCTCACAGCAAGAAGATTTAATAATGAAATCACACTTCACTTGATATAGTGGCAGTGGCACACGTCATCACTAGATTTTTCCAATGCAACTTTAGCTCCAAAGAGCAAGTGACAGTTTACACACCTGTAAAGAGGATAAGGTCAGGTATATTTTTTCTGCTCTGCTGCAAACTTTCCTTCTGCATTTCACTTCTCAAACAGCATGCATTCATAAAGTCGATGCTGATTTCCTCTTTCTCTTCGCTCCTCACCACCTGCTTCAGGCAGCCTGTCCATCTCCCTCCCCACCCCTAAGTGTCTCTAGCAAGTTCATCTGCTTAAAACCACTTGGTCCATGCCTTATTTTTTTAAAAAAATTCCCTTTCAAATGTCGGTTGCTATGGACAGAGGGACAGTGAAAGGCGGACCATGTCACGTGCCTCCAGCCAATCAACAGTGCACATAGCCTCTTCTGTCTCCAAGCTGAAGTTAGGAGAACTGATTTCTCTTGTGCTTCAGGCTGCCTTGACTAACCAAACTAGGTTATGTGGGGCTCCTCAGCAGTTGGGCTGTTTTAATTGTGTCTTTCTGCACATATACAAACAAGTAAGGGTGCTTACAGTTACTGTTTTATTTGGTGATCTTTCATAGCTTGAGAAATGATGGGCAAGTAATCTACATCCGGGGGGGGGGGGGAATATATATATTTCACTCCACTGGGTTATACAACTAGTCAGGAAAGATCACGTCAAGTCTCCTGTTAGTCCTAAAACATTTTATCCCTTGTCCTTCTAGGAAATGCTAACAGATGTTAGAAGAAGATACTGAGGTAGGCATTATAAGCAGATGTTTAAAAATAAATAAATCATCACTATTACCAGAATCCACACTTTCAAAACAGACTCAGTGTGGTATTCATTATTTCAACCATGTAAAGCAGAAGTAGCAAAATCACAATCCTATCATATGCATACATTATTACTATTATGAGATGAATGTGTCAATGAAGGATAAACATTATGTTGAGTTTGCTGTTCAGCCCTTGTTGAAATGTTTACTGGAACCACTACAAAAATTTAAATTCAAAGATGGGCAGCCCAAACCTAACGGAAAGGGCCGAACCGCATTAGGAGCCAGCATGACCCCAGTGACAGTGTTAGTGGCACTAAAGCCAATGTGACCCCAGTGCTGGCTCTAGTGGCTACTGGGACCAGCAGCATTTTTCCCAACGCAGAGGCTCGCACTGGTGTAGAAGTGGGTGTTTCCGGGGTGGTAACCCCTCTTGGGCCAGGTACGCCCTTTTTTGTGGGCGCCAAGTTACTTCACAGTACTCCATGGAGTTTCACGAGGGTTTTCTCAATATTGCTTATTCAGCTTCCTGCGCCTGGCAGCAAGCTACTCAGTTAGCAGCGTGGCTGCGCCGTCCCTGGGAGTGCCACATCTGCCCCCTCTGTTAGGACTGGGCTGTTAGAAGAGTGTTAATGTATTATCCTGCTAAAACAATGATAAAGATAAATAATTATTTCTTACGTAGTATATCATTCATGCCATAGTATTCCCCATTACTATGTATGGGTGTGAAAGTTGGACAATGAAGACAGCTGACAGGAAGAAAGTTGCTGTGAACAGATTTTTGTGTGTGTGCATGATTTCTTAGCTACAGTGAAAACTTCCAAGGTTCAAAGAGAAAACCCAGTCTTCATCTCTTTGAACCACATTTAATTTTCATGGATGATGAATGCAACAGTATGCATACAAACCATGCAAATTGAAAAAAACTAAATCTGCTTTTCAGGTGTTATCCAATGAACATCTACCCTTTCCCCACTGGGCGCCTTTCTACTTTCTGACATTCTTGATAGAGGAAGTTTTGTTCCACAGTTTCCACAAACAAAATTCAGTACAGCAGTATGGAAGTAAAAGACCACTTTACTGCATCTGTTTTCTTAAACATGCCTAAAAACCATGCAGTGTGCTTAGTTAGCTGAGATGGGACTGTTTTTGGAAGCCAAATACAATATTGAGAACAGACAATCTCCTTAGGGCAAAAGTTACTATGTAAATCATCTCCAAATGACACCATCATCCTCATATCAGAACTTCTATGATTTGGAATGTGCCAAAAACTGCTCTTAATCCCGCTCCCCCGCAAGAAATCCTACCCTAGACAAGTGTCCACTGGGGAGTTATCATGCCTACCCTGGACAAACAGACAACAGATGCTGAAGTCTACATAAAAATTACCATCACTGAGGTCAAAGGGAGACATAAACAAGCGTGTGTCTAAGAGTGATACCCACCAAAAAGAAAAAAGAAAAAAAAGCTTAAGGTAGATGACTAAATAGCTAAAATCTTAAGAATCCAAACATCATTTTTGTCGAAGGCTTTCACGGTCAGAGTTCATTGGTTCTAGTAGGTTATCCGGGCTGTGTAACCGTGGTCACAGAACAGAAGAGAGTTTAAGAATGAATAAGGCTTGGCTTCCTGCCCTGAAAAACCTCCAGACAAAGACAACATTCAACAATAGCCATACAGATTAGTTTTGGATTACACACATTAACAGATCACTTCAGGATACAATGGTTCCATATTAACATACCATACCCTCATTAGCACATTATCTTGATACTTACAGGACAATACTTTTGCAGGACAATACTCAGCTCAAACCCAACCCCTTTCTGACTATATATTACTCTTCCTACACCCTTGACACTGAGAGACACTGTCCTTCAGTGTTACTACTCTGAAGATGCCTGCCACAGTTGCTGGCGAAACGTCAGGAAAGAAAATTCCAAGACCACGGTTACACAGCCCGGATAACCTACTAGAACCAATCATTTTTGTGTGTATAAAATAATAAAATTATACATTTTAGAGAATGAGCGTTTTGTATATTTCTCTAAGCATATAGGTTTTCCTGAGTTTTAGAGATCCTAGTATCAAATGCACTGATCTTTACCCCCAAAGACAAAGAAATAATATATATTATATTCAGCATTAGACCTTCATTATCTTCATAGAATCATAGAGTTGGAAGGGGCTACATAGGCCATGTAGTCCAATCCCCTGCTCAATGCAGGATCATCCTAAAGAATCCCTGACAAGTGTTCATCCAGCCGCTGCTTGAAGACTACCAGTAAAGGGGAGCTCACAGTCTCCCTAGGTAGCTGATTCCACTGCTGAACTACTCTTACTGTAAATCCACCCCCCAATATCTAGCTGGTACCTTTCCACCCATCATTTAAACCCGTTATTGCAAGTCCTACCCATTGCTGCCAACAGGAACAGTTCCCTGCCCTCCTCTAAGTGACAACCTTTCACATACTTAAAGAGAGCAATCCTGTCCCCCCTCAGCCTCCTCCAGGCTGAACATACCACAGTCCCTCAATCTTTCCTTGTAGGGCTTGGTCTCCAGGCCCCTGATCATGCTTATCACTCCTCTGCACTTGCTCTATTCTGTCTACATCCTTTTTGCAGTTGCATCACACTGACTGCTCATATTACAGTCGACCCATACCCCAAGATCTTATTCATATACACTGCTCCCCACCCAGTATATGAGCTTCTCATTTTTGTTACCCAGATGTAGCACTTATCCTTGTTGAATTGCATCTTGTTCACATTTCCCCATTTTTCAACTGTGTTCAGGACTTGTTTGATTCTAGCTTTATTTTCCAGGGTGTTCGTTAATCCTCCCTATTTGGTGTCATCTTAATGCAAAAAGTCTCCAAATACTGGAAAAAAACAAAATGCTGACTACTGCACGGTACAAAAATCCCTATATGGGAGGAGCTTCTGTACTAGGGTACAACTTGCACATTACATGAAGCGTAACATGCGTATTTTGCTGCATATCCATATGATCTGCCATGCAAATATATGTTGTTTGTATGCTAATTACTCCACAGAAGTGCTTTCTAAATTGGAATTTTTCAACATAATAGCTTCCTGAAGGGACAGGCAAGATGAACCTGAGTCTTCAGTGACAGTGGAAAGAGTAACAGCAAGGGTGGACTATTTTGTATGCTTAGCCCAAGGGCTTAAAATGACCTAGACATCTGATGTAAGCATTAGAAATCTGTCTCATGAACAATCCCAACTAGGCAGGAACTAAGAAAGAAATGCTCATAGGAAGTCTAACTGATGCCACTCAGCCTTAGTCATGGTCTGAAAAATCTAGATTCAGTTCAGTTTTTAGAGGAAATGGTTTGGATGCTGTTTGCAGTAGTTGTATTTCTGCTCATGCAAGAGGGGGTATTTCTGTTGTTTTATCTTTTTGATGCAGACCTCAATGATGCACCCAAAAACTCTTCAAAGGTCAAGTGACTGCCAAGATCGGCATTTCAGGGAACACCAACAAATGCTCATGCAAGAGGGGGTATTTCTGTTGTTTTATCTTTTTGATGCAGACCTCAATGATGCACCCAAAAACTCTTCAAAGGTCAAGTGACTGCCAAGATCGGCATTTCAGGGAACACCAACAAATGCACTGGTTGGGTGGGTAGGTCGGTGGGAAAGATAGATCTGCTCCATGAGTGCTCCTATACTTGTACAGCTTAAAATCCAATCCACAGAAAGTCCTGGGAAAGCCCCATAAAAACAGCTGATGGGTGGGACGTGACACAAGCAGGAGAAAGAAACCAACACATAAAGGCACAGTGAGAAACAAAAAGCATGGTCAGACCTGGCAGGGGAAACCAAAGGTTGGATATTACATAATTTTGTACAGCAATGCTAAAAAATGCCTGAAGGTTTAATTCACAAGCTGTTTGCGTGTGGAGATCAGCACAGTCATATGTTTGACAAACTGTCCAATTGTATTTTAACAGTCTGCATATGTTTTTGATTGTGTAAAAAATGTAAATGAGCATACATGCTCTCACACTGCTTTTGTCTGGTTCCCCACCATCTGCCACTGCCACCTCTCCTCCCTGTCTTCTGCTTCCCACATTCTTAAAATACATAAAACATATACTTTTCATAGTGAACGATGTACAGATGTAACCCTCACCATTTGAAGAAGTGAGCGGTAACTCACGAAAGCTCATACTCTGCCAGAAATTTTGTTAGTCTTTAAGGTGCTACTAGACTCTTGCTCTTTTCTACCTCACCTCTATGGCTGCCTTACCCGATATTTGTTAATTGGAAAAGCAAGTAAATAGGCTGGACTGGAAATAATTTGAGCATGCGTTCTTGTAATATTTTGCTGTACCTATCCCCTCCCTACCCCTTCTGGATGCACACCTTAACGTGGTGAGGGGGTTTGTGAGTGTCAGGGAAGCTGAGAGCAATACCGTAAGGGGTCTAGACTCTATCAAGAGACTAAACTCCTAGCAGAGTCACTCAAGATGGAATGGTCACAGCTGAGACACCAGACAAAGATGCATCCACCTCCTTAAGGGATCAATGGCCACATCCGCAGAAGAGAACAGGCAGTTCCAATGGGGATGGGGGTAGAGGAATCCCTGAAGGTTAGCTACTGGGCAGCAGCAGTAGTGGAAGGTGACACTGGCGGAAGATCTTTCGTAGACAACGGTAGTGCCACTACGGCCAATTCTGGTTAGTACTGCGCAGAAGAAGGCACTGGTAAACCACTTCTGACCAACCTTTACCTTGAAAACCCTATGATGAGACAATCCAAAATGAAAAAAGATATAGTGCTGGAAGATGGGACCCCCAGGTCGGATGGCACTCAATCTGCTACTGGGGTAGAGCACAGGACAAGTACGAGTAGCGCTGTTCTTAATGATGCGATTGGACTAAAGCCGAAAGGATGTTCAGTGGTTGACATGAATAGATGCAAAAGGAAAGTCCGAAGCTGTTCGACACATATAATAGGAACATGGAATGTGAGAAGCATTAATCAGGGAAAGCTTGAAATTGTTAAACAAGAAATGGAATGTATGGACATTTCAGTCCTGGGAGTAAGTGAATTAAAGTAAGTGGATTAGGACATTTTCAATCAGAAAATTACAAAGTGTTTTATTCAGGGAATGACAAACAGAGAAGAAACGGAGTTGCTTTAATAGTGAGGCAAGATGTAGCAAAGGCAGTCAGGAGCTATAATACAAAGTATGACCGAATAATATCAATCAGACTTCAGGGAAAGCCTATCAACATAAGCATCCTTCAGGTTTATGCCCCAACTACAGATGCTGATGAGGAAGAAATTGAAAGTTTTTATGCCAGTGTTCAGGAAGAAATTGATCACACACCTAAACAAGATATGCTGATAATCATAGGTGATTGGAACGCAAAAGTAGGAAACAAAGCAGAATCAAATGTTGCTGGCAGATTTGGGCTAGGAGCACGGAATGAAGCAGGAGAACGCCTTGTAGAATTCTGTGAAGACAACAATCTGTTCATTGCAAACACATGTTTCAGGCAACCAAATAGACGATTGTATACATGGACATCACCAGACGGCCAGTATAGAAATCAAATAGATTATATAATTGGAAGCAGAAGATGGAGAAGCTCTATTCTCTCGGCCAAAACAAGACCAGGAGCCGACTGCGGTACAGATCATGAATTGGTAATATCGAAAATCAAGATAAAGCTTAAGAAAAACACCAAAACATTCATAGCACCAAAATACAATCTAAGCAATATTCCGGAAGAGTTTAAAGACCATGTAATGAACAGATTTGCATTACTAAGTTCAAGTGAATGTAAACCTGAAGAACTATGGGTGGAAACTAGAGATATTATCAAGGAAGAATGTGCAAAGACTATTCCTGTAGCCAAAAGAAAAGAAAAACCTCGATGGATGTCTGAGGAAACTCTTAAAATTGCCAGAGATAGACGAGAAGCAAAAGTAGAAGGTGACAGAAATAGAATCAAAAGTCTAAGTGCAACATTCCAGCAACTAGCACGTAGAGACAAAGAGACCTATTATAATAACCAGTGTAAAGAAATAGAAGAGAACAACAAAAAAGGAAGAAAAAGAGATCTGTTCCACAAGATCCGAGAAATCAAAGGGAAATTTAAAGCATGGTTAGGCATGCTGAAAGATCAGCATGGAAATACATTAACTGAACAGGACAAAATAAAGAAAAGGTGGGAATAATACACTGAAGAACTATACAGAAGAGATGAAAGGATAAAAGATTCTATCCAAGAAGAATCTTTTGAAGAAGAACCTACAGTTTTAGAAAGTGAAGTGAAAGCTGCATTGAGAGCAAGCGGGAGAAACAAATCACCAGGAGCAGATGAGATATCAATAGAGCTATTCCAAGCCACAGAAACGGAGTCCATCAAAATCTTGACAAGAATATGCCAACAGATATGGAAAACAAAACAATGGCCCACAGACTGGAAACGATTCATTTACATTCCAATTCCCAAGAAAGGAGACATCAAAGATTGCAACAACTATCGGACCATTGCATTAATTTCTCATGTAAGTAAAGTGATGCTCAAAATCTTACAGCAAAGGCTGTTACCATATATGGAATGAGAAATGCCTGATGTTCAAGCTGGTTTCAGAAAAGGAAGAGGCACTAGAGATCATTTTGCAAATATACGCTGGTTACTGGAGTGTACGAGATAATTTCAGAAGAAAATCAGCTTGTGTTTCATAGATTACAGCAAAACTTTTGACTGTGTGGATCATGAAAAGCTATGGCTGGTTTTAAAGGAAATGGGTGTGCCACTACATCTGATCGTTTTGATGCGCAACCTGTACTCTGGACAAGAGGCCACAGTTAGAACAGAATATGGAGAAACGGAATGGTTTCCAATTGGCAAAGGTGTCAGACAAGGATGTATTTTATCTCCCTATATTTTCAATCTATATGCAGAACATATAATTAGGAAAGCTGGATTAGATTTAGATGAAGGTGGAGTGAAAATTGGAGGGAGGAACATTAATAATTTGAGATATGCTGATGACACTACATTATTGGCAGAAAATAGTGAAGATTTGAAACAACTACTGCTGAAAGTTAAAAGAGAAAGTGCCAAAGCAGGACAACAGCTGAACATCAAGAAAACAAAAGTAATGACTACAGGAGAATTACACAACTTTAAGGTTGACAATGAGGAAATTGAAATTGTTCAAGACTTTCTATTTCTTGGCTCCACCATCAACCAAAAGGGAGACTGCAGCCAAGAAATTAGAAGGAGATTGAGACTGGGAAGGGCAGCCATGAAGGAGCTAGAAAAGATTTTGAAGTGTAAGGATGTGACTCTGGCCACCAAGACTAGATTAATTCATGCCATCATATTCCCTATTACTATGTATGGGTGTGAAAGCTGGACAGTGAAGAAAGCTGATAGGAAGAAAATAGATTCCTTTGAAATGTGGTGTTGGAGAAGAGTGTTACGGATTCCGTGGACTGCCAAAAAAACAAATCAGTGGGTTATAGATCAAATCAGGCCTGAACTGACCCTAGAAGCTAAAATGACTAAACTGAGGCTGTCGTACTTTGGACATATTATGAGAAGACAAGAGTCACTGGAAAAGACAATCATGCTAGGTAAAGTTGAAGCCAGCAGGAAAAGAGGAAGACCCAACAAGAGATGGATTGACTCTATAAAGGAAGCCATGGCCCTTAATTTGCAAGACCTGAGCAAGGCTGTTAAGGATAGGACACTCTGGAGGACATTGATTCATAGGGTCGCCATGAGTCGGAGATGACTTGACGGCACTTAACACACACACAAAATCAGGACTAGATTATGTCCCTAACCCATAGCAGTCTGAGAGGCCCCATGTGATAACAATAATTATTCTCACAGAGAAAACAATGAAAATATAAATATCAAGAGTGCTAAGCTGCAGTACTCCAACCTAAGATGCTATAAAAGCAATCCTAAGAAGGCCTACTCAATGGGGCTTACTCCCAGAACAGTATGCTTAGGATTGCACTGCAAGATGGCTCGCCCAGTGAAATTAACCAAGGGTTTGGTGGCTAAGAAAATCTTGGTCAGTTTCATCTTCAGTAAACCAGGTGAGTGTTCTTAGGCTGCAACCCTAAACACAGTTTCCTGACAAGAAGCCCCACTAACATTGGACTTGCTTCCGAAAAGACCTGCTTAGGACCCCCCACCCCAGTGGGTTAGTTTAGAGAATGACAACACTGAGCCTAGGAATGAAACTGCCCAAGGCTTTCTTAGCTAAGATGGTACACACCTTGTGTATACCTGCCACTGTGCCAACTGCTGCCACTGTTAAGTCACAAAACTGCTCGCAACACCACTTGCTTGCAAATATTCAAAGCAATCAAAAGAGAGTGGTGGTTTGGAGTGGTGGAGTCTGATCTGGAGAACCGGGTTTGATTCCCCACTCCTCCACATGTGCGGCGGAGGCTAATCTGGTGAACTGGATTTGTTTCCCCACTCCTATACATGAAGCCAGCTGGGTGACCTTGGGCCAGTCACACTCTCTCAGACCCACCTACCTCACAGGGTGTCTGTTGTGGGGAGGGGAAGGGAAGGTGATTGTAAGCTGGTTTGATTCTGCCTTAAGTGGTACAGAAAGTCGGCATATAAAAACCAACTCTTCTTCTTCTTAACTTGACAAAAATGGGCATTTTGAACATGGTAAGTTTGAATGCCAATCACAATTTTTGTGTTCCTAGCATCCTAGCACAGGGAAATGAAGATGGGATGATGATATCATTAGAAAAGACGTAAAGGGAAATAAGAAAAGTTCCCTGTCTGACTTGGGATCTGGCCAGACCTTAACAGTGAATCTGATAAGGGTGTCTATTTCATTCAAGAGAATTGAAGCAGGGTTTGACAGAACCCACCCAAGTCGCAGGGGACAAGCATGTACAAAATGGGAAAGAAATGGTCAAAGAATTACATTGTCAAATTTCAAACACAGGCTCACTTTAGCAGTGAGTACCTTTTGGTTTCATTGTTCCTTTGTATAGTACAGATGCTCTGAAAGCGTTTTAAGTAGGGAAGCAGAATGGAAATATAAGAATGAACTGAATAATAAATATGCTTTGATGAAGGTGACCATGACAGGAAATGTATAAAACTAGGGTGGATAAGTTGCTTATAAAACTAAACAACTAAATGCAAATTGGCTTTATAGGCCTGGCTGTTTTGCCCCACCTTTATGTTTCTCTGTATAAAAGTTAGCCCTGAATTCCCTAATGCATTTGGTGAATCACTACATGGAACAATCCTTTACCACAAAACAACGTTGTATTGGAAAGTAACTATAGTACAATCATTAGCTTAGCAAAATGTGAGTCATCAGAATGAACATCTGGCTTCCAATACTGTCAGCTCATCCTCTGAAGTTGACTTTCATAAATTGTCATTCTGCTAGCATGTCAAGCACAAATATTGAACTTACCAGTATACGCAGTTCTTCCAGAAGTACCAACCACAGCAAATGTGTGCTTCCCAGTGCTAGTGTTGGTAAAATACTGACTTTCTTTGATGCTTATTTAAATGTGCCTAGGGTATACAAATTTTTGCCTATACTAGGGATAAATTCATATGCCCTTCACATCTCTGGCTCTCCTTTCTCTCTCACACACACATCCTACATTTCTGATCTAAATATTTAAGCATCAAACATTGCAACGATGTTTTAACATATATGAATTACTGTGGTTTGGTTTAATTACTCTTATCTCCTCCTGGAATTTAAATACAATCATGTACAATACTTCTAGTATGTATCCAAGACTTAAACGTGTGGTGGAGACATACTGCTTTTTAAAAAAAATCATTGCTGTCCAACTTATGGCAACCTTGTAGGGTTTTCAAGACAAGAGACAAACAGACATGGTTTGCCATTGCTTGCCTCTGTGTAGCAATCTTGGAGTTCTTTGATAGTCTCCCATCCAGAACTAACCAAGGCTGATCCTGGTTAGCTTCTAAACTCTGATGAGATTGGGTTTGCCTGGGATATCCAGGTTAGGGCATTCTGCTACCTATCAGGAAACCATGGTTTACATGGGAGCTAGACTCCTGAACGAATATTCACTCTCCCCTCCTTGTTTTTCCTCCTACGTTCCTTTCCTACTTGCTAACATATTACTAGGTTCACATTGGTTATTATAAAATATGGTCTCCTCATAAACCAAAGATTGTAGCCTTGTTTTGAAGAAAGTTTTCAAACCATGGTTAAGAGAACCCGGTTTATTTCCAAGGTATACATATATGTGTGTGTTAAGTGCCGTCAAGTCGCTTCCGACTCATGGCAACCCTATGAATCAATGTCCTCCAAAATGTCCTATCTTTGACAGCCTTGCTCAGATCTTGCAAATTGAGGGCTGTGGCTTCCTTTATAGAGTCAATCCATCTATTGTTGGGTCTTCCTCTTTTCCTGCTG
Organism: Euleptes europaea; assembly: GCF_029931775.1. Classification (NCBI taxonomy): domain Eukaryota; kingdom Metazoa; phylum Chordata; class Lepidosauria; order Squamata; family Sphaerodactylidae; genus Euleptes; species Euleptes europaea. The sequence continues at coordinate 89,692,896 of NC_079312.1, read as the reverse complement.
CCCTCAACTTTTCCAAGCATGATTGTCTTTTCCAGTGACTCTTGTCTTCTCATAATGTGACCAAAATACGATATACACACATATATAACACATGGTTAATTCCAGGAAAGCTCTGACAAACTTAAAGTTTGATATCTTAAAAAAAATGATTGAGTAGCCTACATGTTATCTGATTTGCAGTCTGGGTAAATTGTGGCATAACATCACACAAGCTAATGTAGAGAGAGGGTGAACCAGTAGTGTATGAAACCAACTGTGTCCAGCAGAGATATACTAAGTTGTGCAGAAGATAAAAACATCACACGATAGGATCAATCCTCAATGCATCAGTCAATCATATCTTAGTATTTTGGTGCCTTGGGCATGCTTAGTTATTTGCTTTAAATTTTTATACTCTGTCTCTCAATTAAGTCAGCTATTAAAGGAGATTACAATTTCCTATGATCAAAACAATTAAACAAAGAAAGCCAATAACAGTTAATAAAATACAAGTCGGGCGTGGCTGTGAAGGTAGAGCGAGGTGGTGAACCGGGCGAAAAAGGTAGACCTCTCAGCCTGGATGCAACAGACAGGCATCAAATTGGTACAGGTGAATGGGCAGAGGAAGTACAGAGGCCCTCCACCAGGCTGGGTTGGCAGGACCCCACCTTCTGGTTCAGAGGTATTCATAGATAAAATCTCACAAGATATTTATGAGGATAAGCTAATTCCTCTCTTCCAAAGCATGGGGAAGCTCTATGAATTCTGTAAATTTTCAGTACTTGTTTTGAGTTGTTTGAATAGCATGTTGTGGGGAAGGGTGCATGTTTTATTCACTAGCAGCAAACCAAGTTTGGGGGTGATTTGTCATGTGTCATCCCTTGGTGTCTTTTTACCCCTTTCTTTGAAGCATCTGCGTTGAACTGTTGTGTTATAGGTTTTAATAATATTTCTTTACTGTTATGATGTTGGTATTTTAACTGGAATGTTATTGGGTATCGTTCCCTTAGATGTTCTTTGAGTCCAACCCTGGCCGGGAAAGGAGGGTTAAAAATCTAACAAACAAACAAACAAATAAATGAGATAAAATATAGACCACTGCATAAAAATACTTTAAAACACTTAATAGCAGCAAAGCTCAAAGCCAGTACTTGAAACACAAGCTACTAAGGCTCACAAAATCAGAAAGACTTGAAATTAGGGGATGTGGGGAACAGTCCTAAGCAGATCTCTTCAGAAGTAAGTACAGCTTATTGAATGGTGCTTACTTCTAGGAAAGTGTTCTCAGAACTGCAGCCTTACAGTACAATCCTATGAACACTTCCCTTGGAGTAAGCCACACAGAATAGACCTGAGTAAGATTTGGAGTGTACCTTCTTAGGATGGCTCTGTTAGACACATACATAGGTTAACTTCAGTTATTAACAATATCCTGCCATTTCTGACCCAGATAGGACAGGCAAAAGGATGTGGGAGAACATGCGCTTGAAAGAAGCATGAGGATGTTACCCTACCAGGGCGCCCTAGGCTACCAGGTACGCCCAGTGAGGTGTGCAGGACTGGAGTGAACGCACAAGAAGAGGGCACTGCTGTGTAGCCAAAGACAAAATGGAAGTTTGCAGGCATCCATCTTTGTGACAAACTCCAGATCCAACCTTCCCCCCAGGCTGATGCCAGGTGCTAGCTGGAACAATGAACACCTTCAGCATATGTTTGGTTTCCTCCTGCAGCTAGTGAGAAAACCCAGTAATATCCTCAATAATTAAATCCCATTCAGGGAACCTGGAATCCTTACTCAGCATAGCCAGATGTCCAAAAACAAACCCATCAAGTTGCAAAATAGCCAGGAACCAAACCCCCTGAATCATCCCCTCCTTCCTGAGAAACTTCTCCCCTCATTTAGAAATCTATAGCAGAACTTAACCACGAAGAACCTAGGTATTGTTCCTATCACCTGTCTTTTCTCACTAACAGCCCATTTCCCGAAACCCGCAGCAGTTTTGTGGCAGCTGCAGAGGGAAAAAAAGGGTTTAAAATTTAGAAAACCCCAAAAATGGGATAAAAGGCCCTATTGCAAACAGTGATGCTGCACCACCAAAACGCAACACTGTTTTGTTAGGGGGCGTTCCCAGTGCGAAAGGTGTTAGGAAGCTGCCTAATGGCAGCTCTGCCCCGCAGAACGCCCCAGGAATGCCTCCTGGGACACCGGTGTGGGGACTTGCACTGGGAGAATGCTGGCAGGAGGTTGTGCCACCATTCAAGGGCAGCGCTGCCGCTGTGGTTCAAGGGGGCTGGCATAAGTGCCCAGATGCTCCCATCTGTGACAGTTTGCACAGCGCAAATGGCATGGATGCCAACATTGGGTCATGCTGGCTCCTAAGAGCACTTGGGGGCCCCTCTCAGGAATGCATTGTAAAACTCCTAGTGATGGCGAACCTTTTAGAGACCGAGTGCCCAAACTGCAACCCAAAACCCACTTGTTTATCGCCAAGTGCCAATACGGCAATTTAACCTGAATACTGAGGTTTTAGTTTAGAAAAAACAACTCATACATTCACATATTTTGCGTTAAAAGAAAAACACAATAACAGAGCTTTCAATGATACAAACAACTTTTTATTGAAAGGTAAAAGTTTGCATTTGGCATGCATCTCTCCAGGACTCGTCCTCTGCTCAGCCACCGGACACTATTGTACATAAGTAAACAATTATACTGTGCCTGAACCTCCTCAAGAAGTGCTTGAAACTGTCGACAATTCAGAGCACGAGCCATGATGTAATTCACCATTTTTGTGATCTTTGAGGACATCGTCAATTTTTTTGAACAATTAATGTGAGTTTTGCTGTTGTGTGCATGCTGATAATTTGTCTACCCTTGGCTCATACTTTGTAAGTTTGAGAGCAACACATGCAGCACTTATTTATCTGTTAGCCTGTTTCTGGTGTCAGATCTGATATAATTCAAAGCTGAAAACATCTGCTCACAAGCATAAAACGATCCAAACAAAGTACGGAAAGCAATCCCAAGTGCTTTCATTGACTTAAAATTATTTGGCAGAGAATTCCACACTTTAAGGATTTCATTTTCAGAACTAACTGTGCTGTCCTTTGGCATCCCTTCTATCTTCTCAAGTGTTTCACGCAGGTCATAGAATTTATTTTTCCAGATAAAGCTTTCTTGAAATTCTATTAGCTCCATTTCCAGATTTTCTAAATCTAACCAGTGTAGGCAGGAAAGATCAAGTTCTTCAAATTTGGCTTTATCTGGAGAAGTAAGAAAACACAGGGTTTTCTCCATCTTACCGAACTGTAAAAATCTGTTACTGAAATTCACCTTTGCAGCTGCTACAATGCTAGAAAATTCCTTGCAGATTTCCTGATGGCTTGTAGGACTGTCTGCAAATGTTGTAAAATTTTCTAAATGCTTTTTTAGACCGGCGGGGCCCCAGACAAACTGAAGATGGGCGGGCCCCCGACAAACAGCTGAGTGGCCCGCAGCTCAGCTGAGAGGGGGGGGGCGTGGCAAGGTTGTCTCCATCTTACTGAACTGTAAAAATCTGTTACTAAAATTCACCTTTGCAGCTGCTACAATGCTAGAAAATTCCTTGTAGATTTCCTGATGGCTTGTAGGATTGTCTGCAAATGTAGAATTTTCTAAATGCTTTTTTAGAGGGGGGGCCCAGACAAACTGAAGACGGGCGGGGGCCCCGCAGCTCAGCTGAGAGGGGGGCGTGGCAAGGTGCTTGGCCACCGCCTCCCGGTCCAAACTGAAGACGGGCGGGGGCCCTGCAGCGCAGCTGAGAGGGGGGGCGTGGCGAGGTGCTCGGCCACAGCCTCCCCGTCCAAACTGAAGAGGGGCAGGGCCCCAGACAAACAGCTGAGCTGCGGCTGCAGCTCAGCTGAGAGAGGGAAGGACTTGCCCCGGGTGCAAGGAGAGGGAGGGCACCAGCGCAGGCTTGGGGAGCATGGGCTTGGGGAGAAGCGCCTTCACCACGGCAACACGGCACAGCCCTAGGCAGACGCGACGGGTCCACGCGTGCCAACAGAGAGGGCTCTGCGTGCCAGCTGCGGCATGCGTGCCATAGGTTCGCCAACACGGTCCTAGGCTAATCTAAGAGCAATCAAGCTTTTATCCACCAGTAATGTTTGGTTACTGGTGACTTCATACTGCCCCAGGATACATTTCAGGTAAAAATATGTCCCCTTTTTCCATAGCAGTGTGACTATTTTCTTGGATCCAAAACATATGCACCCTGTACTTGAATGCAGCCCTTTTTGCTTTCCTTGTGAGAGATGCTAGTCGTTCCTCGCTCCATGCAATTGCCTCTCTGGACATCGTCCCTCTGATCGCTAACTATAATTTCCCCTGGGAACCACTTATCTTTGTGTCCACCCCCTTCTACCTTTTACTTCCTAGTTCTTGAATGCATCAGATTTTTGTTTTACTGTGAGTGTGTATACAAATGTGATTATTTTTAATAAAACCCTTAAATTCATAAAAAAGCTTCATTCTTGGGAATGTTTTTCACTAATATGCTCATCCCTGTAAAAATAGGTCTGAAAAATTTCCAACGCCAACCTTCTCACAAAGCTCTACCAGTCTCCAAGCTAATTTCCCCCAATAAAAGGAGACCCCCTCTATTGGTGTAACAAGGAGGACCGGGGTGGCCTCATGGTATCTGCCTGCTCCTCTTTTTCTCATGCTTCCTTTGCCGCCACCTTTTTCCATTACTCCATCCAATGTTTGACAAGGTTTGCTTTTGACAAGATAACAGACAATGATGGGATCTTTGAGTCTGCAATTTGTCCTGTGTGAGCTATATTCAGCCTAGGAATTTCATTTTCCATTTCTTACTGGATACTAGACCATCTATTGCTCCACAGCCTCTTTGAGAAATGGCAAAATCTACTTGCAATCGATTGTTAAAGAGCGTTGAAAGTGGATCGAAACTGCATTATTCAGTAAACTGAAAATGCCCATATTAACCTACCTGCTAGAACTTCTTGTTGTGGTAGATAAAAACATGAGAAGTGCAGATTTCTTAAACTCATGTTTTCAATAGCTCTAACTCTATTCTCTGCTGACAAGTATTTAGTCATGGGTCAAACTTTCCATTTGCCCCCTATTTATCATTATTTCTACCCCCTTCCCCTACACAGTCTACATGAAAATTTCTAAAGTTAACAGTCATTTAGCTATATAAAGCATTGGATCCCATTACTACAATATGCCTTGAAGTAAATGTAACTGGCATCTATCCTGCTCTACTGCTGGAACAGCGAAGGCACACGTACATTTGTGCATTTTTTGGCATGCAGATGAATCATGTTGTATTTTAAAGCTAGCTACCCGGGAAATAACTATGCAGGCGTGTGGGGAAAAGGCTGTGCGAGCAGTGGGGCAGAGAAAAGAAATCACCCACAGATGTTCCAAAGATGGTGACAGAGAGACTGTTCCACCCTCTATGAAAAAAATGTAGCTGTCAACAAATGCTCTGCATCATCAGAGGTGGATTCTTCTTGCCACAAATTGTAGGGTCAAAGGGAGATTTCCCACAGTGGAATTGGGTATCATTTAATGGCAGAGAGAGCATGATTCCCTGCCAAAAGTACAGGATGGTGTGGCCAGGATACATAAAGAAGGTTCACATGGTTAGCGTAACAATCCTATTAGCACTAATGAGGATAACCTTTCAGTTTAATGCCTTTTGGGTGGTTGCAGGCCTGCTTGCTGCTTCACCAACCTACATGCAGCTATGAAATTACTGATGTTTTGTCACTTACCAACAAAGTATTTCCATTCTGAAGGTCCACAGACAAAAGAAAAAGCTCTTCTAGCTCACATTTCTAAAGGGCTCCTGTTAGTGTGTGTGTGTGTGTTTTAAATGCCATCAAGTCGCTTCCAACTCATGGCGACCCTATGAATCAATGTCCTCCAAAATGTCCTATCCTTAACAGCCGTGCTCAGTTCTTGCAAACTAAGGGCTGTGGCTTCCTTTATAGAGTCAATCCATCTCTTGTTGGGTCTTCCTCTTTTCCTGCAGCCTTCAACTTTTCCTAGCATGATTGTCTTTTCAAGTGACGTCTTCTCATAATGTGACCAAAGTATGACAGTCTCAGTTCAGTCATTTTAGCTTCTAGAGTCAGTTCAGGCTTGATTTGAACTAAAACCCACTGATTTGTTTTTTGGCAGTCCATGGTATCTGTAACTCTCTCCTCCAACATCACATTTCAAAGGAATCTGCTTTCTTCATTGTCCAGCTTTCACACCCATACATAGTAACAAGGAATATGATAGCATGAATTAACTTGATCTTGGTTGCCAGTGACACATCCTTACACTTAAGAATCTTTTCTAGCTCCTTCATGGTTAACATTCCCAGTCTCAATCTCCTTCTGATTTCTTGGCTGTAGTCTCCCTTTTGGTTGATGATGGAGCAAAGGAATAGAAAATCTTGAACAATTTCAATTTCCTCATTGTCAACCTTAAAGTTGAGTAATTCTCCTGTAGTCATTACTTTTGTCTTCTTATTGTCCAGCTGTAGTCCTGCTTTGGCACTTTCTCCTTTAACTTTCAGCAGTAGTCATTTCAAGTCTTCGCTATTTTCTGCCATTAATGTAGTATCATTGGCATATCTCAAATTGTTAATGTTCCTCCCCACAATTTTCACTCCACCTTCATCTAAATCTAATCCAGCTTTCCTAATGATATGTTCTGCATACTGATTGAAAAGATAGGGAGATAAAATACATCCTTGTCTAACACCTTTGCCATTTGGAAACCATCCTGCTTCTCCATATTCTGTCCTAACCGTGGCCTCTTGTCCAGAGTACACGTTGCACATCAAAACGATCAGATGTAGTGGCACACCCATTTCCTTTAAAACCAGCCATAGTGTTTCACGATCCACGTAGTCAAAGGCTTTGCTGTAATCTATCAAACACTCCTGTTAGACCATTCTTAAAAGATGGCTTTTCTCTCTTTGAATGTCACACTTAGCTTTCATTTTAAAGAAATTTCTTCCAGCTAGTTCAATTTGTAATTAATCTTCACTAGTGTAAATCAGTAACAAGCTTCCTTCTAGAACACCTCATTGATACAAGCCAGTACGTTAGGAACTCGGAGAGTTTTGAAAAGCCACACAAGACAGATAGACCTAAAATGTCAGCTCTGACCAGAGATACAAATTGGAGGCAGCTCCTGGATCTCTCCAGTAATGTACTGAACCAGTTACTGTTTAAGTGCAATGGTTTATTTCTCTTTTTACTTGTTTTGGTTATTTTTCATATAGCCACATTGGCTTTCTCATCCAGTATACATTCCCTCCAACATTATCATGGGTGTATTTACTTCAGATCATGGGAATACTGCAGAATAAATAACTCTGAAAAGCCAATACTATTCAGCTGCTTTAATAACGGGTTTGCAGAATAGGAAGCTACCCAGCTGTGCTTCTAGAAGCTTTTAAAATATCTTTTAAAGCAAGATGACCTGCAGTGAAACTATCCTAAATGTTGTCTTTACTTTAGCTAGATGTGGAAGTCTCAGTGGGACAAATCAGCTCACACCAATAAAAAATAATGAATTAGCCTTTATCATAAATATTTTGTTTATTTTCTATGGACAGAGTAACAAAATGCTTATGCAGCTTACCCATGTAATCCTACTAACTAAAAATCTGGTAATAATTTCTATCACACTGCTAAGATTTAAAACACCAACCTTAATAAGATGAAAGAGAGGCCACAAAACATTCTTCATTACTAGCAGTAAAGGGGGGGGGGTCAGAAATTAACTTCAATATGTACTTTTGTATCTCTCATAGCACTTTAATTAAATGGAAGATGATTTTAAAAGATTGGCTGGCTGCTACAGAGTAGACATAGTGCTTCACAAGAATAAAATGTTAAAATCTGAAAAGAGATGAGATTTCAAGCACAGTTATAGTATGTGGGTTAAACACACAAATAATTTATATACAGAACAAGAGGACTTGTGGGACCTGCAAAGACTTGTGGGGAACATCTCATTTTCCATTCTTCCACTATTTTCTCTTTCTTTTTCCTGAAAGCCCCCATAGCATCTCCCTTTTTCAGGCTTCCTTCTTTACTTCCGACCCACCAGCCAAGCTATCTTTATCTGCCCCTCCATCTTCAGCTTTCCTTGCTTCCCTCCCACTGGCATCCTCTACATGGGAAAACTATAGCCCTGTTGGGCAGTTCTGGCCCACAGGCCCATCTGTGTGGTGCAGACTGCTGGGCCAGGCCCAGTTGCACAGTGGCCAACCTGGAAGGACTTGACACACTTCACTGTCCCCTGTATATTCCCCCCACACACACTATTTCCTCTTTCCCTCCACCTGGCAGTCTCCATAGGCAAATCTTTCGCTGCTTCCTTCTCTCCTTCCCATTTCCCCCCCACCAATATTTTTATCTGCCTCCCCTCTTAAGCTATATCTGTTATTTATTCATTTATATCCTGCCTTTCTTCCCAATGGGGACACAAAGCAGCTTGCATCATTCTCCTTGCCTCAATTTTATCCTCACAACAACCCTGTAAGGTAGAGAGATTACTAAGAGTGAGTGACTGGCCTAAGGTTACCCAGTGACAGAGTGGGGATTTGTACTTGGATCTCCCATGTCCTATTCTGATACTCTTACATCACACTGTCTTTAATGCGGCGATGACTGTTGATTAGCAGTGAGTTGCCAGGTTGTTGCCACTGGGCATGGCTGGGTCATACAATTCATGTGGTAGTGAATCACCTGTTGGTTGCTACTAGGCCTGACCCTGACAAATCCTCCCTCGAACAGAAGAGGGAAGGGAGTGGGGTGGACTGGGAGATCAAACTTGTCCTGGAAAGGGCTCTGTCCCCATCCTCCTGCCTTTTACTGACAGAAGCCAGAGGCTGAATACTGGTATATTGCTGTGGTTGCCCAGCAGCCCTCAGAACGGCCACTGAGGGCATTTGTTTATTAAAGGTCTATTATTTTGGAATGTTTTAATCCCCCCGGTGGTTTTTTGAGTTCCCCCCCATATTTTTCTGCAAACCTAGGGCTTTTCTTGGGTTTGTAGAAAAATCCATCTTGTCTGTTCTTAGCTCCAATCTCTGAATTTAAGTATCCACAAATGGGGCTATGTTGAGAATTAGATATATTGACAAGAGGGCTTGCAGGGGAACATCTCATTTCCTTTCCCCCACTATTATCGCTTCCCCATAATTGAAAGCCCCCATAGCCTCTCCCCTTTCCTCGCTTCCTTCCCATCCACAAACCAATCGCCCTTTATCTGCCCCCATCTTCAGCTTTCCCTCTTCCCATCCTCCTGGTGGCCTCTACTAGGGAAAACTATGGCCAAACTCCATGGTGCCAAATGCCAGGCTGGGCCCAGTTGCTCAGTGGGGAACCAGCAAGGAGTTGCAGGGGGCACTTCACTTTTCCATGTATCCCCATTTCCTCTTTCCTTCCTCCTGGCAACCTTTCCCTGCTTTCTTCTCTCCTTCCCACCAACCTACCTTTTATCTGCCCCCCTTTTCAGCTATACTTATTATTTATTTACTCATTTATACCCAACTTTACTCCACAATGGTGATCTAAAACAGCTTACATCATTCTCCTCTCCTCTATTTTAGCATCACATCAACCCTCTGAGGTAGGTTAGGGTAAGAATTTATAATTGGCCCAAGGTCACATTGCATTGTAATGGCCACAGAAGGCATGAATAAATGCTACAAGTGCTTCTTCTTCTATGTTTTGTGGAAGAGGGTTAACTCTCCATATATTATTATTAGGCCATAGTTCAGATTTTTTTTCTGTGCGTGCGTATCTTGTCTGTTCATGGCTCCAATCTAGGGATTTAAGTATCTATAGACTGGGCCATGTTGCGAATAAAATATACAGGTGGGGACTTGTAAGAAACTTGTGGGAAGGAGGCATTCCCCCACCTTTATTTACTCCCCTCTCCCCCTACTTTTCTGCCTGTTGCTCTTTCTCCATTCAGCCACCCCCTCTCTTACTCTTCTTTCTCTTTCTGCCCACCTACCCTAGATTTCTCTTTCGGCCCATATACCGCAGCTCTCTCTTTCTCTCTCCTTCTGCCCTCCCTACCCCAGCTCTCTCTTTCTGCCTTTCCCGGGGTGAATTCCTGTGGCGGCTGCCATTTCAAAAGGTAAGTGCATTCTTTGCTCTTGCACAGGAAACACTTTTTTTTATTTTGGGGGTGAATTGCAACCCCCCAATGTGTTTTTTTTAATGTCAAGTTTCTCTGCAGACCTAGAGGGTCCCCCAAGTCTGCAGAAACAACTGTTTGGGGTAAGTGTGGCCCCGATCTGCAAATTTAGGTACCCGCAGATGGGGGGCACACTTGGGAATTAGATATATAGATTGATAAAACCAAGAAAATATAAGTACCTATAATTTGGAGGGCAAAGTAAGTATACTTTGCAGAACAGTCTTAAGGACACTTTCCTGGGAGTAAGCCACACCTGAGTAGGATTGGTCTTTTAAGTGCCTGAACTTAATCACATCCTGAAGACAGCAGTAAAGAGCAGTCTCCCATCATTTATTGAACTAACCTGTAACTACATATGGAATGAATTTTAAGATCACATACTGTTAACCAGAATGGTAACCAGAATCTAGTAAACTGTTCAATTCAGTGTTAAATATGTGAGTGAAGTATAGTGGGCAGAATTCTATACAGCACCAGCAGGGGGTGGGGGAGGGTTGTTTTTTTTCCCTTTTCTCCCCTTTCTCCCACCAGCTACTAGTGGTCTTTGAAATTATTATGCTGAAGTCTGGTAAATACAAAGCAATGCAATAAAGGCAGCTGCACTGAGGAAGGAAAGCCCGCTGATAGAACAGGCAGAGAGGGGAGGGTTCATTTGCTTTCTCTCCTCAAGGGGGAGGCATAAAAGTCTATTTATTATGGTCTCTTATGCTCACACGGCGTAGAGTTCAGCCCAAAGAATCTATAATGCTGACCATGTGTTTTTTTATGTATAGTAGATTGCTTAAATGTGTTTTAATATTGCATTTAAGATTTACTGAACTCTAGTAAAACTGAAAAAAGCCATTTATCGGAGCAAGACAAGTGTTGGAAATGTGGCAGTCCCCAAACAGATGGTTTTTATTTATGTGGGTATGCAGAAAGGTTATATATTTTTGGAAGGAAGTAATTAGCATTATCACAGATATGGAAGGGTATGACCTCTTTAACTGAATCCTTTAATTGCACTTTTAGAATATATAAATGAAGTGCTTAATAAGCAAGATCAGGAACTGATAACTAATTCACATAAAACTAGCTTGCACAAGAAACAAAGGACATGTAAAACAGATCAGCTTCATTTGGACAATTGTAACTGAGCTGTGGGCTTGACCTCTCCCTCATCGCCTTCCTATGTAACTTCTCTTCTAACTTCCATTTTAGTACAAACCACCGCTTATCACAATGTCCAAATTTGCGAATTATGGTTAGCACTCTCATTCAAAACTAGAAATATAAGTGGATTTGGAGTGGCTTCCAAATTCTGTTCTGTAGGCAGTGTTAGGCCTGCTTTCCTTTGCTCTCAGCAGCCTGTCAGACTGTGACTGTTTTAGTTCCAATTCCACCAGGTGCCTCTCAAGGTCGAACTTGCTAGTTGCTGAATTCCTGTTCCAGCGCTATCTCCCGTGGGAACGGCTCCTCGGTAGAGGGGGGGCGCCTTGACCCGTTGTGACTAATACTTTCCCTTATAGGCCTGCACTGTGCTCCCAATTGCCATTCGTTCCAATGTACCTGTAGTCTCTGCATACCTGTATGTTTTCCAATAAATCAGCTCTCTTTTGGACTCCTTGTCTGTGGATGCTGTTTGTGGGATTACCACGGGGACAAGTGCTTACAGGCAGGTCCACAAGTGTGCTTATTTAGTCATAATGGCAAACTATGATTAGCACTAAACTGGAAGTAGAAGAAGAGTTGGTTTTTATACCCCACTTTTTCTGTACCTTTAAGAGTCTCAAAGCAGCTTCCCTTCCCCTCCCCTCCCCTCCCCAGACACCTTGTGAGGTAGGAGGGGCTTGGAGAATTCTGCAAGAACTGTGACTGGCCCAATGTCTTCCAGCAGGCTTCATGTGGAGGAGTGGGGAATCAAACATGGTTCTCCAGATTAGAGTCCACCGCTCTTTACCACTACACCACACTGAAAGGAATACTATGTGAAAGAGGGTCCCCCTTTGTATCCAAGGCCCAAACTTTGGTTTGAAAAAGTGCCAATGTCTCTAGCAACAACTGGATCAAAAGTCCGGAATACAAGTTTTTGTGTTAAATTAGCACACTGGGTTTTGTGTTAAATTAGCACAGGCCATTTCTATGTAAAATTGCATAACTCAACGAGCTTTGATTGGAGTAATTATCCATAGCATTGCTCTGATAGTGAATTAGATATGGCGACTGCAGAGAACTAATTACTCTAGGGTTTGGGTTCATATGAAAAATTAAGAACTTGTAAACATGAATAAGAGATCAAAAACAGGTGTGCTTGGAAAGCAGTAGGTATCCATCCAATCACATGCAACAAAATCACTCCAAGGCCCCCTTGTTGCTCTACTGGGCATAGTTGGGAATGCCAAGTGTACAACTAATACTATGATCTTTGAGGTAATATTATATTCCATCTACACAGAACAGAGCGCAAACAGTGCATGCACAGCTTAGCAGTGCAGATCGGGCGTGCATGGAAATTCTCCTGGATGCATCCACCCTGATCTCAGCAAACTGTCAGAACATAAAGATATGAACTTTTACAACTGTGCTCATATTAGCAAGCCCATGAATGTTGCGGGAGCTGGCGGATTGTGCCAACGCCCAGGAATAACCACCAGTACCAGTAGAGCTTGTAGAAAATGCAGTTGTTTATTCACAGTGCTATACACACACTCTTCCACCACTATCTCCCGACAGACTCATGGAGTCAAATACTTATATACAGATGCCATCTCCAGGCAGCAATTAGTGTTACAGGCTGAGTCACCCTCCAGGTGCAACTCATTACCTTCAGGCTGAGTCACCCTACAGGTGCAACTCATTAACTCAGTCTCAGGCCTTCTAGGGGCTTTCCAGGTTACTACATCAGCTTAGCTTGACACTTAGATCCCCTGAATCTAAATCCACCTGTCATAGCTAATATGAACAGACTTGCATATTCTGTCATTCCACTCAGGCCCCCACACCACCTAGTACGTATGTGGAACCAGAAAGAACAAAGGCAGTTTTTCTCTCTCCTCAAAACCTCTCTCTACAAGCCATTCTCTTGTCTGTAAAATCAAACACAAGTTGCTTTTCAAGTAACTGGCTCAATTCTATTATTTCTAATATTACACGGTCCTCATAAGAAATGAATATGAATTCATCACTCAAAATTTGCTGCTTAGCAGATGCTAGAAACTTACTTGTTTGGCAGCTGTGTGAACAGACTGCTGGGCTTGATGGGCCTTGGTCTGATCCAGCAGGGCCTTTCTTATGTTCTTATGTACTTTTGATAGTAGTCCCTTATTTTGCCCTAGATGTTCAGAAGCTCATATATAACTTCACAGATGCCTCTGCTGATTCTAAGCATATGACTTCATACACAGAAGAGATAACTGTATTGCTAGAAAGCCACAAAAGAGTAGTAGTAAACAAATGGCTAGTTTTGCTTCTCTGTATTATATCCCAGGAAAATTCCTGATCTTAAACAAGGGGCAAGGAGGAAATCTTTCCTAAATTTGGTGCCAGCATCAAAATATGGTTAATCTATTTAATCCAGTCATATTAAAACTCACCCAGTGACACATGTTAAGAATGACCATATGGGTCACCAGTGGAACCATGATATGTGATGTCTTCTAAATATGGAACAATGGAGTCTCTGAGAAGATAATGTGGGTATCCTAGAAACTTGGTAGAACCGATGCCATATGGCAGAAACATGTTTAAATATGATACTGAGGTCACTTCTACATTAGCTGTTCTGTCTGAAATTGCCAGTATCCATACATTTATTAAACAGAATTCAGAAGATGTTGTTATAAAGTTGTTGAAGTCCAGTATTTTCTAGGAGGGTGGGCTGGTGATACAGATGAACATATCCCATCACGTCCTGGTTGCACTGCCATTTTGAAAGTCTCTTGCAAAACAGGTCCTAACCCAATTTGGGATTGGCAACAAAAGGTTGGGAAGTGTTTAAATAGCCAATGTAAGGGTGTAATGTAAGAAAGAAATGTAAGCTCACAATGAGGAAGTTGCTTACAAGCGTGGAATTTATTTTTAACAAAAATCTTATTTTGCTGGAGTACAACAATGAAATTGTGTGACTGACAGAATCAAATTTAAAAAATAAAGAGCAAATGATGGGATTCAACAGAGAATTGAGATCAAGAACATAAGATGACCCTGCTGGATCAGACCAACGGTCCATCTATGTTGGTCAAAGATCTTGCTCTCTGCATTCCTAATAACTGAAACACCCACTACCAAAAGCTTGCCTTACCCCAACCCCAGAGGGGCATTCTTGGTAAAAGAGAATATTAGTCTAGCATCTGCAGAAGGAGTCCCATCTAAGAGGGATCACTTGAAGTGATTAAAGGCTCAATTACAATATTACCAGTGACTATGAGTTCAGTTCCATTGCACCAAATGAAATGCAAGCCTAAATACTCAAGATCTTACAGGGTGGGGACAAGCACTGCAGGAAATGAATCGGGTACATTAACGGCGGCACCATAACTTTAATTCTGTTTCCAGCTGACTGCTCTCTCACAATCCCTCAGTACTCAGTGAAAGCAATCAAGAATCTTACTCAAAGATATACATCATGTGTATGACAGAAAAAGCTTCTGGAGGCCAGAGCCTGTTTCACCTGCAGATGCAGTCCTGGCTCTTGACTTCAAAAAGCGATGTCACAATAAATGTGTTAAGACTTTAAGATACCATAAGATTCTGCTGTTTTTACCACAACAGATTAACACACTTATTCATCTAGAATTTATCCCTATGAATGTCAAATAAAGTACTTGATAAACATGTTGGAAGTAACAGCCAACCTCACTGATAAAACGTGAATTGCCACTCAAATTAAAAAAAAAAATCACTTGGCAAACTAATGAGCTGTAAATAATTTATTCTATTAACAGCTCAATCTTTAAATAAAGTACTGCATTTTTTCAATCTTTGAATAAAGTACTGCACAGCACAAGAAATAATTCAGGAAGTTATTGGTAGGATCAGTAAACACTTGTAAAAATAATCTATTTGGCCAGAATATATTTTAAAGAGAAAAATTGCCCCGTGTGATTATAATGCCTTGGGTATGTCATTAATCTTCAGATAGTAAATTTCTCTGAACACTTCTCTGACAAACCTACAGGAAGTGACCTGGTGGCCCGAACACCCGAGTTGTTTGTCCTTTGAAGTCTTAGAGAGTTCTTAAACTGTCTGGACAACACCACCTCTAACATTTTCCCTCTGAACACCAGATTGTGACCTTTTATCCTCATAGGAGCCTTTTATTCTTGCCCCATCTTACCAGAGGAAACGGCTTTCCTCATAAAAGAACTAGGCGGCCAGTGCATTACTAATCAAAATTTTTGCCAGCCTGATAGTGTTTTCCAATCACTTTCAAACTGCTATCTGGTAGTATCTAAACAGGAAATAGACTAAGAAGGTCAACTACTGAATTACCTAGAAACCCCAAATGGAAATGATTTACCACACAAATATTTTTAGTGCCAGTTCTGAATAACAACACACATTTCTTACACACAAAGACAGAAACACACACATCTCTAAACCACAGTTATTTGCAAGCTTTTCTAATAAGCACATGGTAATAGCTTTATATTCTTGATGTATTTGGCATCCAATAGAACCAAGTAAGAACTAGTATAGTGTTGTGTGATGATAGAAGTTTTGGATATGGACCAAAGACACCAGGTTCTAATCCTTTCTTGGGCTTTGAGGCTCATAGAGTAGTCTTGGGCAGTAACTTTCTTCCAGCATAACCAACTTTATAGGACTATAGGAAAGAAATTGGATAACCCCATTCACTTATGACTCCCTTAACATACTAGGAACATAAGACGTTCTCTTCTAATAAGTGCCCGTTTATATTCAATACATTTGCCTGCAGTATACTCTGCTCAAGGTCTATTGCTCTTAAAAAGGGGGGGGGGGTTTCCACAGAAGGATTTCCGGCCAATGCAACTTACAGGGGATCTACATGATGCAGAAAATATACTTAGTACCACAAAAACTGTTTTATGTTAGAGCAGCACTAGAAAAAATGAGTTAACATCTTGGGCTTTAATTGATGGTTCACAGCAGGGCATTTTTAACCTTTAAAAAATTCAGCATGTTGCTGCATCTTAGATACTATTTAACACGCTTCAATCCTCCTAGACATAGAAAAATAAAACCACCACTCCTGTATTGGATTCACCTAGACCTTAACTGAAGCACAGTTTTTTTTTTAAAGTGGGGTTTTGAATTACAATGTAAGAAGTTACATTTTATCAGGGATAACCATACACATTCCTTGGGTGGAACACTGCTCAGCAGTGGAAGCACAACATGAGTACTACTACTACACCCCAGGGTATAGACCTGAGTAGATCAGCTTAGGATTACTCTCTGAATAAACTTAAGGCTAGGGTTGCCAACTCCAGGTTGGGAAATTCCTGGAGGTTAAGAGCAGTGGTTTGGAGCAGTGGATTCGAATCTGGAAAACCAGGTTTGACTCCCCACTCTTCTACATGAGCGGTGGACAATAATCTGGTGAACTGGGTTGGTTTCCCCACTCCTATACATGAAGCCAGCTGGGTGACCTTAGGCTAGTCACAGTTCTCTTAGAGCTCTCTCAGCCCCATTTACCTCACAGGGTGTCTGTTGTGGGGAGGGGAAGTCTCAGGTCCCAGTCCCACCCTAGACACCGTGCCATACCTGCTCTCCAGTCATGGGTTATCTTTCTTCATTTTCCTAAAGCGTGAATGAGCTTTTCCCATAGGAAATAAATTGTACATCCTTATTCCCACATTTGTTAATCAGATGCTTCTACAAAGCCCATGTACCAGGCATAAAGGCAATTGCTATTTTATGCTACTTGCATCCCCAGCAAGTATTTGGCTATCATTATCTCCATGGAGCTCTTTCTGTGTGTTCTAAAACTACGCAAGCCAGTGGCCAGGCAGCTTATTTGTAGTTTTAAATATGAGTTAACTTATTCAAAACATTAGTCTAGGTGTATCCATATAGTTACAGGTCAAGTAGTAGGTTAGCAATAACTTTTACAAATCTTAAGGGATATTTTCAGAGGCACAATAGGGAAAAAGCTATTCATTTTTATTTATTTCCAGTGTCAACTTTGCAAATAAGTGTTTTGGTCTGGTCATAAGCAGATTCCAACTGGTAATTGATAAAGGGAAGATTTTCCACTGCTTTCTTTAATTCAAGATAGCCAAGATTTTGTATGCTAGACTTATGGAGCAGAAAGTGTATTAAACTTGACAGCTGTAGAAGATTCAATACTCACACCTCCAAAATATTAAACACAAATACTATTTTCAGGCATTATTCATAACATCTTATCTTAAAATTGATGTTCCACTTTTGTGCACTTTTCTGTAGTTCATGACTTTTATTTATATATTCAAAACCCACAATCTGATACTTGGGCCACATATAGGGTTGCCAGGTGGGTGGTTTCGCGGGCAATTAATTGCCCATCAATCCACACAGCTGCTCAAGAGCGGGGATCGAGCATGATGTGATCTCATCGCTTCAGGGGTAAGTGACATGATCATGTCATGCATGTGCGATTGCCCCAGCCCCACCCCCCAAAACTTCCCACCGAGGGAGAGGGGGGACCTGGCAACCCTAGCCACATATTATAGAAGGTTGCAAGAATTGTTTTCTGTATTGATACAGAAAAAATAATAATAAAGGAATTTAGCTTGTAGTCAAGAGACAGAACTTAATACATATGTGTACAGGACCATTCTCTCTTTTAAAAACAACCACACACACACACCAAGGTATAGACCTCAGTAATGCTTTGTTAGTTTTTCAATTTCAGGGTTTAACGTATATCTAGATTTCATCCATAATTAGGGGAAAGGTTACATTACATGTGAAGGGAGTGCGTGTGTGGGAGTTGTATTTGTATCTCATGTATCTGCAAAGGTTGCTCCTTTCACTGACCTTGTCGTTAATAGCAAAACATCTCTTCCCATTTACTGAACAGTCAACACAGGATCTTCCAAGTGGTTACGGACACATAACACAGTGGAACGTACAAATATTTGAAATATGAGAGAGGATAAATGACTGTGAGCAAAACAAGCCACCCCATGATCTCATAGCAAAAACCAAAAACATGGAATGTATTAATGTATTTGCTTAAGGAATACTATACCACAGTGTCATCTTCAAAGGAGATTGGTTTCATTATTTTTTAAAAAACAGACCTATTAGCAATGTAAAAGACTTAAAAATGTGGCTCTGAATCCCCTCGGTATTTTTTTTCCTTCTGAGCCACACATGCAGTGCTGGTATAAAATCTGTCATTGACTTGGACAGTGGAGAAATTTTGCAATGAAGGAACTAAAACCAAACAAATCTTCTTCAGATCCTAGCAGTAGCCATGCTGGTCAAGGCCAGTCTGGAATCTTTTGGAAGAACAAAAAAAAAAACTCTTTACTAGAAGGAAGCTTCCACACTTCCCAGTTTGTTAACAGAAACTGATATTTAAACTGACTGTCAAGCACTGGTATCAAACCAGAGAGAGCAGTGTGATAACTAATGGTATGCACAGACTCTTGTGTGCACAGAGTTTTTAGCATGCCACTGCCATCATATATTTCCAGCTGTTTGTATGGGTATAAGAAACTGCAGTGCATGCCAGTACTGCACATATCACCAGCTAGTAAGGGTTTCCAACCTGCAGGTTGGGGCTGGAGTTCTCCCGGGATTACGGCTTATCGCCACACCACATAGATCCGTTCCTCTGGAGGAAATGCAACTTTGGAGGGTGGACTCTGTGGCATCACATCCCTGCTGAATTCCCTCCCCAAACTTCACCCTCCCCCAGCTCTGCCCTCAAATCTCCAGCAATTTTTCAGCCTGGGGTTGGCAACCCTACCGGCCATCATTCTGATGGTACTCATGGTACTGATGGCTCACAGTCACGATGCACGTGTTCTTATTTTGCATTATTGTTTCCACTAGTTATGGAAAAGGACAGAAGACCCTGCTTGGTACTAGAGATCTACCTTCTGACTACAAGAAATTCTCCTCATATCCCACTCCTCCCACATTTCCATGTTCCCGATGCAGTCTTAAGGTCTACAAAGGTCCTTTTTAAATGATTAAGGCCAATGTTCCTAGGATGCTGAATTCCACATTTAGGAAATGCAGGATGCACAATGTGTGAAAAATGCAACATGAGTGCAACATATACACATACTGGGGAAAAAGGATTGTTCAAGGTTGTTTCATTCCCATTTGGCACTATAAATTTATCTGAAGACAACAGAATGTGTATGATGGGATTTCATCAACTTCACTACATAACCAGTGTCCTGTCCATTTTGTGCCTTCAGTGGGGAACAGGAAAAGTAACAGAGCTCTGATATGTGAAAAACACCACTGAGGAACCCACTTCCAACAGTGTGCCATTATAAGGGCAGAAACTTCTCTATTATAACACAAAGTCTAATGAATGGGTAGGACAAATAATGCAAAGCAGAAGGCATCACAAGCCAGTACTTCTGGTCCTCAAGCAGTCCTTAACAGCCACACCCCAGTAAGGACTTGAGCATTATTTGTCCTACCCATTCATTAGACTTTGTGTTATAATAGAGAGGTTTCTGCCCTTATAATGGCAGACTGTTGGAAGTGGGTTCATTGCATTCTGTCCACCTACACAGACCCGCTCACCAATTCCATTCAGCCCAATGCTTGTTGTTAGAGGATCCCTCTTTCTGGGAGCAACAGCTTTTCTGGCTGTGGCCCCTTTATCCTATGGACTGGTTGACCAGAGTAAGTGCATACCTACCTTTTCTGAATAGAATCCTCAGAAAATGCCAAGGGGTTCTGTTTTAAAAGACATTTGCCAGCTGATTTTTTTGACAGTTTTAGCCTCTGGAGATTTCTTTTGTTGGCACTGCTGGTTTCTGCTGCCGAGTCCTTTGGTGCTGCAAAGTTGTACAGTTTCTGGGGTGGGCTGAAGGGTTGTGAATTGCTGTTTTTGTTTAATGTACTTTACTTTAGTGTTTTCATTGACTGTTGTAAGCATAATTAGAAGTGGGGCAAATATTTCTTAAATAACGATGGATGGTTCCACTGGATGGGACATTTCAGAAGCAACTGTGAGGTCGGTTAACATGCCCCACTACTGTGTTCCTCTCACTTCTCATCAATCACACTCTATCAACAGACACAATAGGGATCCCTCTTCAGGAAAGGCGCTCAAGGCAAACTATTTTTATTATATGCCGTGATACATATGTTTTAAAGTGCAAAAATTCTTCCTAGAATACTCTGCTGAACTACTTGATCCTAATAATTAAAACCTGGTCTGATTTGATATCTGCAAGATATATGTAACTGTGAAACAGAAATATAGGTTTCTAACCACAAAAGCTGCCCCAAGTCATCAGGTAAACAGAATATTTTGTAAACTCCTGAATTCCCCTAAACAATATTACTATCCTTAGAGATTACATGAATGTAGATTTACAGGATCTAGCCCCTCCTTTCTCTCCAATCAGGAAAAAAACTTTTTTTAAATATAATTTTTCATTTAAAAAAAAAATAATTCGAAAAGAAAAAGAAAAAGGGAGGGGAAAATTAGGAAAAGATTAAAAAGAATGATATACAATACATTCAGAATTTCTTCTTCTCTCCCCCCCCCCTTCCTTGGCACCCAGAATATGTTATGGCAAACTCACTAATACATTAAAAGCTGCCTATTAAAATAATGTCGGATATTTCGAACACTTCTTGTCCTGTCTTCGGAAAAAAAACACTTTTGATATGCAATGGTGTACTCATTGTAAATTCCAGGCGCTGGTACTGAAAATCCCAGGCAAGGTCAAGAGGTCATACAATGCTTACACGGAAGTGCAAACCAAGTGGCGTCCCTGGGTGAAACGTTGCAACACAGTAAAGGCTTATTTCCCAGGACCAGTTCCTGAGAAGTGTTTATTGGTTCAAAAGTATTCTTTCCCATTAACTAAAAAAAAACCCTCCAAAAACTAAGTCAGTACAATTCCACCACAAATAAATAAAAGTGCACACCACGGTAATTTGTACTAACTTTTAAAAATGATGTGGAACAGCAAAAGCGAATAAACTAGAACTACCATAATACAGTGCTGGGTACAAGCAGAAAACAAGATATGGAAACCCACAAAACAGCATTGGGCAATGGAAACATGGTGAAGATACAAAAAATAGAAAGTAACATCCCCAAATGTACTGTTCCCATTGCAGTGTGTGCATTTATTTCACATTACTTGTAGTTGCACATTATCCTGGACATAGATACATAATTTCTGCTAAAAAGTAGCGAGTGCAATCTGAGACCTTTATTCCTCTCCAAACTGCTTTGGTGTTGCATGCTTGCATGCAATAAGAACCAGACCCACCCTGGGTGGTGCTAAGACAGTATATGCTCATCAAGTACCATACAAGACATTGTTTTATTTGATGCCAAAGAGGAAAGGGGTTGGGAGGAGCAGGGGGTGGTTTACATTTACTTCTTCCCTTTCCCTGCCTCTCAGCTATGATGCTGTCGTTTTTCCTTCCACCCATCATTCCAATGTGTTTCCTACCCAAGGGTGTCTCCATGATCCCATGGACATATGTTCCATGCCTCTAGAAAAAAAATTGCCAGATCCAATTTAAAACATAGGCAGCAATCTGTTTTCTTGTATTCTAGTTACGAACTGCATCAAATGGGTTAACCATGGTCATTATAGATCTTATGAAACACTCTCTTAGTCTTTATAAAAATAATATAATCCTTCATGATAGCAAAACTATATACTGAACAGGAAACAGAAAGGTATACTATTATCCAAGGTCTAAAACTGGCCCAGTAAGTAAAAAACAAAATAAAATGTAATTCTGAGGCAGAACTGGGGCATGGCAATGAAATACTTTTATTTAATCACTAAGGTCTGGGGCTCCATTTTTAATCAGATGTTGTCTCAGTTTCATATTTTCCTCATTAATGCCAAACTGGGTTTCAGTGAAGATGATTTATCCTTTTAACATACAGGCGGAGAAGAATACTTCTAATGGTATACTCCAGTGAAATCACCATGAAAGATTTATTGTTGTCATCAAAAAAATGTGTACCATAGCGTGCTCTATTTTACTTTACCATTCTTATTAGGCTAAGGTAGCCTTCATCACACACTCCATAAATTTTTTAAATGGGAAGGAGAAAGCTAGGAACCTCTACCAAAGGAAAAGGCCTCAATATGACACATTGGTAAGAAGACTGCAAAATGAGGGGGTAAATCATAACATAAAGCAAAGGGCATTAGTTCACTGTTTATCCCTAAGCATTTATAGGGGAAGAAATTCAATATATGAGATTTCACACACAAAAAGACAGGATTTTGGAACTATGTAAGAGAAACAAAATATTTTAATATATAAGAAGATTGATAAGCAACTAAGTACAAATGAAATGATGCATCAGTAGGTTTGCCAGGCCCCTGCCAGAGGCAGGGGATCCCCTGATCCAGCCCCTACCCCCGGCACTGATCCTCTGGCCGACGGGGAACTTACTGGCAGCAAAAGGAGACCTAGGCCTGCATTACCTGCAATCTGGTGACCTAGGCCTGAATTACCTGTAATGTGATAAAAATTACTTCTACCAGAAGTCGGTTCCAATTCATTCAGTGGGGCTTACCCACAGGAAACTGTTCTCAGGATTTCAGGCAAGCTACCACAAGGCAATATTTTTCCTATTAAAGAGTTTTAAATGATTCCTTTTTACATCATTGAAACACACTGAAGGGGGAGGCACCAAGGTCTTTTTATTTTTGCTGTCAAGTTGCAGCTGACTTATGGCAACCCCATAGCAACCCTAGGCTCTGCATAGCCACCTTACACTTCCTTGGTGTACTGCCATTCATGTACTACCAGGACTGACCCTGCTTACTGTCCAGGTTCTAGGGCGCCCAAACTCCCAAGACAGTTCTGTGCCCCAGTGCAATCTCTGGATTGTAACTGCTTGAGGACTTCCTGCCATGTGCCAAATATGTAGGGTTGCCAACCTCCATGTACTAGCTGAAGATCTCCTGCTATTACAACTGATCTCTAGCCAATAGAGATCAATTCACCTGGCGAAAATGGCAGTTTTGGCAATTGGACTCCATGGCATTGAAGTCCCTCCCCTCTCCAAACCTTCCCCTCCTCAGGCTCCACCCCAAAAACCTCCCACCAGTGGCAAAGAGGGACCTGGCAACCCTACAAATATGATTAATACGGGCTCACAATGCTGATCTTATGGTGGCTTTCCAGGATTCTCTTTTTTCCATCAAACACAAAAAATAACCAAATTATAAAGGTGCAAACATTTAATGGTTATGTTGGACTGAGACATGGCAAAAGCACACCCACTCTTTATATCTGGTGAATTTCTCTCTTGAAACACAACCTGTCTTTTTAAACCTGAAAAAAAAACCTTAATTACAAACAAATGAAAAGCAAGCTTCAATACTACAATGACTAATTTTGGCTCCAGTTTTATCCCACCCCTCCACCCCCCACCCCAGTTGAAAAAAATAATGCTGCTCTGGTTTAATGAAAGCAGCATGTGAGTTTAATGAGCTGACTGCAGAATGGCCTAAACATCCATGTTTGGCCAATCAGTGTTATGTAAAAGTTTGTGAACACTTACACCGCAGCTTTGCTATAGTTCTGCAGGAGGGAGAACAGTGACAGACAAGCTGTGTTGCTTGAACTCAACCACAAACTAAGCTGAACATGCAAAGGAATTCAATTTGCATGGACCAGTAGGAGACGCACAACGTTAAACTTTGTAGAAAAGTGTACATGTTTATGCTGTGTTTTCCCAACACAGCTGGTCAACACATCACACACAGACTACTCATACCATCTCAGAGGTTCATAGAGGCCCAGGCTGCTTCCAGACTTTGAGGCCCCTAGCCTAAATAAGAATAAACTGAGAGAGTGCATCATGTTTTTATCCGATAGGGATAAGCACGAAATAAAGTCGTTGAACTTATCAATTGCTAAATAATTAAGCAGCATCTAAATTTGAAACCTCTCCCGACTGACCTTGTGATTACTTGCCCCACCATAAATGGAATCTGAAGAGCCTCTCTCTCTCCTCCCCATGTTATGTGGAGACAATGCATGTCAATGCTAGGCTGTTCCAAGAACATAAGTGTGCTGGAAGAGAGGAGGAGGAGAGTTGGGAACTTTCTCTACCACTTAAGGAAGAATCTAACTGACTTACAATCACCTTCCCTTCCCCTCCCACAATAGACACCTTCTGAGGTAGGTGGGGCTGAAAGAGTATGAATAGCCTAAGGTCACCCAGCTGGCTTTGTGTGTAGGAGTGGGGAAACCAATCCAGTTCACCAGATTAGCCTCTGCCGCTCATGTGGAGGAGTGGGGAATCAAACCTGGTTGTCCAGATCAGAGTACACCGCTCCAAACCACCGCTCTTAACCACTACACCATGCTGGCTTAACCACTACACCATGACATCATGCTACATGTGATAGCTGCCACTACTTGGTAATCACACAGAGACCATTCTCAATGATTTCTGCACAATGTTCCTGTACATTTTCTACTGAAACTGAGAGAGCAAACAGTGGTAACTGGTGGTTTTACTGATTTTAGTGATAAACCAGTTTGTTTAATGTCCTGGTGTTTATTATATACTACATTTTTACTATTGTTGGAAGCCTCTTTTGCAGACTGGAAAGATGCAGGGTATAAATGTTTAAAATAAAAAATAGAAAATTCATGGAAATTTGACTTTGATTGGAAAAGGATCAACACAATTAAAAGACAATATACCGTATATACTTGCGTATAAGCCGAGTTTTTCAGCCCAAAAAAAGGGCTGAAAAAGCCGAACTCGGCTTATACGCGGGTCAATACGGTAGAGGGGGGAGGGAGGAGGGAGGGAGGAGGGAACTTACCGCCGCCGCTGCCGGGCCCGCGCCGCTTCCTGCCACCGGGAGCGGCCTGGGGCGGCCTCCTGCAGCTGCAGGAAGGCTGCCCCGGCCCCCGCCGGGCCGCGCCACCGCTTCCTGCTGCCGAGAGCGGCCTGGGGCGGCCTCCTGCAGCTGCTATACAGTGCGTATATATAGGTATTAAAATAAGTTCCTGTAGAGAGATTTTTTGTTCAAAATTAAGCTGCAATTTGGAAAAGGGGAATAGTTTATTCTTTTCCAAATTGCTGCTTAATTTTGGACCAAAAATGTCTTTACAGGAACTCATCTTAGTGCCTATATATAAGCACTGTATAGTATAATCATGCTGAATAACTACAGTATTGTCTTTTCATTGTGCTGATAAGTGTTTAAATAAGTGTTTAAAAAGGAACGACACCTTAACTGACAAAATGGAGATGGAGCTAAGTAGCAGAACGGGATTAGCTTTCAAAAGCTCAAAAAAGGCATGTATGTAAAAATTACAATGGTACTTTATCCTTTCCTGCTTTCCCCATTCAGAATTCTCTATACTTAGCAAAATAATGTGCTCTGTCAATTCTACAAGCTTTGGGGTATGATTAAAGAACAAGCTGGAATTTTGATTGAACCAATATTGATTACATGGGGAAAACATAACACTTGCGTCATTTAAGCAAAAGACAAAAGCAGTATCCTTTTCGGTGTTCTTTTGACACTACTACACACATGCACACACACAATATAATCCAACACAAAGTTGCACCCTTCCACTGACTTCAGTGAGCCTAGAATTGCACAGACTATTTTAGAACTATAAGGACAATGGTTTATGATGCTGGGGCATTAAGTAATTTTGGCCTGAGAAGATATTCTGGAAGTGTAATTGGTTTATTAAACAAAAGCAGACATGTCTGTCCCAGCCTGCCTTGTCTTCAAGCCTCATGGAATCAATTTACTTTTTAAAAAAATGTTTTTTTATTGCTTTTTATAATTAAACACAAACAAAAAAAAAGAAAAAAGAAAAAAAAAGTATAAAACAAAATTAAAATCATAATTCAATACAAAACCATAGATTATACAGAGCACTATTACATCCATTGCTAATACATTGTTTACTATCCTTTGTAAAATACATAGTGCCCGAATCTCCACCACCCACCTGTGCCCTCCACCCTTGGACTTCCGGAGCGGTGTTATGACAGTGTATAATAATCTATTATTATAATCATTTATTAAAAAAACACATTAATCTATAATTCATTAACTATAGCTGTAAAATCCGTTTTTGCCAATTTATCCCAATATGCAGTGGCCTTTGACCATATTTTTTTTAATTCATCCAAATCTTTACCATGTAAAGAATCTGTAATTTTGGCCATCCGAATATACATCCATAACTTTTCTCTCCACTCTTTAATTGAAGGTTTATTTATTTGCTTCCAATTCTTAGCTATTATAATTCTAGCTGCATCAAAACTATATTGGCATATGACTCTATCATCTAAATTCTTTTTAGGAATACCCAATAAACAAAAGGCAGGATCTTTTTTTATTTTTAAATTAATAAAATTATTAGTTTCCTTTAAAACTAATCTCCAAAATCTCTTAATTTTTTTACAAAACCACCAAACCTGCATAAATGTACCTACCTCCGTTCCGTACTTCCTTTCTCAATTTACAAGGAGAAAGAGAGAAACTCCTTGTTTTGTCAGTGAAGAATCCCATAACAACACTAAAATGCTTCATACCTTGCCTACTAACAGGTGGCCTAACAATTTCAGAGCCCTCCTACTCATTTATTAAAAAATATATACCCTCCTTTCCCCATAGCTCAAGGCAGCATACAACACATAATTAAAAACATTCAAGCAACAATAAAACCCCAATTTACCCCCATCCTAATAAATGCCTGCTGCCTACACACCATTAAAATTTGTAGCAAATAAAATACCCTCTTAGCACCTTTTGAAAGTTTCCAAGGACAGTATATTGTGTATAACATTTGGTAGGGAGGAGGGGAGGGACAGACTTGCCCCTGCTCTTTCCTCCCACCAGAGGAACATGTAACAAGCTATGCACATCATGTGCTATACATAAATAAGCATGGCTAAGGAAAGAAATGGAGGGAACAAGTTGCTTTGCCCTCCTCCTTTTCCCATGCTCATTTTGATGGTGAATGGGTCACAGAGAAACCTTTCCTTTACCCCTTGTTACCCCCCCACCACACTCAGAGGTTTTTTAATTTAGAAAAAGATGACAGATGAAATGCATTAACAGAGGGTTATCAGTTTATGAATATAGTGCAAAACATGCATAACAAGACATTTTCTCTCAAAGTGTCAGAACTCAAAAATTATCCAATGATTAAATAAGGTTTAGGAATCTTCTGCCCTGACCTGGATGGCCCAGGCTGGCCTGATCTTGTCAGATCTCAGCTGCTACTAGGGTAGCCAGGTGCCGGGTGGTGGCGGACAAACCCCCAGCAATCCACCCCCCTGGCCACTGACCAGCTGAGGGTCGGTGGGCAAATGTGCACGCATGCGTACACACCGCGGCACATCACTTACGGTTTATAACTGGAAGTGCCGCATTGCGAGGGGCCTTATACCACTCAAACTCCCAGTTTGAGTGGTAAAAGGCCGCTTGCAATGCGTTTACACCTGGAAGTGCCGCACCGCAAGGGGCCCTTTACCACTCAAACTGGGAGTTTGAGTGGTATAAGGCCCCTAGCGATACGGCACTTCAGGTTGTAAACCGAAAGTGACGCACACGTGCGTTGGCGCACGCAATCCCCTCAGCTCTGCCCCAAA
Source organism: Euleptes europaea (assembly GCF_029931775.1). Lineage (NCBI taxonomy): Eukaryota > Metazoa > Chordata > Lepidosauria > Squamata > Sphaerodactylidae > Euleptes > Euleptes europaea. The sequence continues at coordinate 89,664,901 of NC_079312.1, read as the reverse complement.
AGCCTCCCATCAGAGGAGAGGGGGGACCTGGGAGCCCTAGTTGCTACGCAGAGTCATCCCTGGTTAGAACTTGGTTGAAGACCATCATGGAATACCAGGGTCGTTATGAAGAGGAAGGCAATGGCAAATCACCTCTGTCAGTCTTTTGCCTTGAAAACCCTACTGGGTTGCCATAAGTTGCCTGCAACTTTTCAGCACTTTACCCACACAGGAGTCTTTCTTTTTTTAGAACACACAATTAACTTTAAAAAATTAACAGCTGAAAGACATTCATTTAAAAGACTTTGTGATGATGGTTTTGTTTTTATGCTTTGTTAGCCATTCCGAACATTGTGATAGAGCGGTATGTAAAATTTTAAAACAACATAACCTTTAGACAAATTCACAGAACATAGTTCTATGGGTTGGTAAAAATCTAATCCATGAATTCAGAACCAGAGTAGGGAGGAGCTGTGGCTCAGTGCTAGAGCAATTTGGTAAACAACATTATTTTAGTGCTACTCTGACAAAAATCAATCAGTGAGTAAGAACAGGTGCCAAATTCAGGCTTTCATACATTTGAAACAGAACAACACGTTAATGATACCAAGACTACAATTTGGCCATATCACTCTTGTTTACATCTATTACAGTTATAAAACACATACTATTTTATATCTTTTAAAGGAATATAGTTGGCATTTGTTTTATTAACACATTATTAAGAATTTATTTCCCAATCGCAGTATTTGTTGTGCAGTACACTGAAATCATCTGGGATTACTTCCTAGTAAAATGATCTTTCAAATCACAACATGCAATATAAACATGTAGCAAACGATCCACAAAGAATTGTTTCACTCACACCATGAAATATCTCCTTGTACCAATACAGCTACATGAGATGAAGTCATGAAAGAGGATTCCCAGAAAACCGTTCTTGCCATGTGGCGTCTGAGAAACTGGGTGTGGCTGGGGGCTTAGCAATTCATCCACGCAAATCAGCAGGTAGAATTCTGCCTGCAGGCTGTTCCATCAGAAACTATTGTATGGAAATTTGGATTATTCAATATGAGCCTTGTTTCTTAAATTTTTTTAGTCTTTATCCTGCCAGAACAGAACATGAAGTATGGGATCAGTCTCAATGGTCCGTTGAACTATGAGGAGGTTTCACCTGCCCGTGATCCTTACCTTTATTGTGGCTCTCAGGCTGTGCCTCACCAGATGAAACCTTCTAATCTCACAAAAGTTTCAGTGACCCAGTAGCCAAGTCAGGTCCCCCTCCTCATCTGCACCAGGCACACTCCTCTCCTTCCTCTCAGTAAACTTGGGCTTGTGCATTCATTGCCCATACTAAATATCAAAAGAGTGGTGACGAGGAGGAGGAAAAGGGTAGCAGGCATTCTACATCCAGCCTACAAGGCTGGGGTGGGGGGTGGGGCAGCAGTAACAGCTAGTCATTAGCAGGAATGGCATGCCAGTCTTTCACCTGTTATCAGAGGAGCATCAGCCTGCTGGGCATGTGCAGCGGCAGCAATAGGACCGCAAGCTTAAGCCAACAGCAGTCAGGAATGAGCCCCTTGAACTTCCAAGCTAATCGTAGTAAAAATTTCTTCAATTTCCCTCCCCTTTGTGTTTATCTTCATGCAGGGATTGCAGCCTCTTTCACCTTCCCATAGATAACTGGATTGATCATCCGGGATTATTCGAAAACGAAAAGAGATCCATTGGCTTTAATACATAGCTCTCAGCCCTAGTGTTCCCAGCTGTAAAAGGAGACCAGTAGTGGGTATGTATGGACAGCCAGTGTGGCGTAGTGGTTAAGAGTGTTGGACATGGGAGACCCAGGTTCAAATCCCCACTTGTGCCATGGGAGCTCACTGGGTGACCTTGGGTCAGTCACACACTCTCAGCTTAACCGACCTCACAGGATTGTTGTGAGGATAAATGAAGGATAGGAGAATGATGTAAGCCATTTTGGTTCCCCATTGGGGAGTAAAGTGGGACACAAATGGCTTAAATAAATAAATGGGGTGCAGCTGAGTCCAAGAATATCAGAATGACACTGCCTTTCTCTGCATCCTCAAACTTAGCATTTACATTAAGTCTTTCACCCATACCCTTTGACTTCCTTCCCCACTAAGTACATGCAACTAGAATGAACTGGATTTCACCAGCCTTCCTCCCCTAGCTTTCTTGTCCTACTGATATTAAATTGTGAGCTCCTCAGGGCAGACCTGCCTTCCTGTATCCTGCAAAGCACCATGCATATTAATTGTACAATATAAATTATTATTAAAATCAATAGTGATTTCTTATGTTAACCTTTAACTTGATTGAGTACCTTTCATGCTCACAATCATAGCAGCTAAAGGGAGGATTCACCCCCCACCCCAAGGATAGGTTAAGCTTGATGAAAGTTATAACGCTCTTGAAAAATCGAATCTAAGTGAGTGGGAACCTTAGCTGGCCAGATCTGGGTGGGCCAGGTGGATCCATCCTTGATCGATGTCTTACGGTTGATGCCAGCTGATAGATCCCAGGGCTCTGATAAAAAGGGTCCTATAAGCCTTTGTACATCCTAATGGAAAACTGGAGAAACAATCCTGAGTTTTAATTCTTGTAGAAATGTATATTACAGTTCAGCATGGCATTTAGCAGCTGTACAATCCTTTGTGTAGCATACAGGATATAGTTGGACTATGGAACAATGTGGATTTTAATCTCTTTTCTTATCATGGAACTCTGGTAGCTCCGAGCATCCTAAGAGCCCTACAGGATCAGACTGCAATTAGCCTGGAATCCTGTTCCACGTAGTGTCCAACAAGAGGCCTCAGAGAAATCCACTGCCAATTAAGGCAGTAGCCTCTCCCTGCTGTTGTTCCCCTTCCCCTCACAACTGGTATTGAGAGTTTATACACTGAAATGATGACTAACAGCCAATGAGAGATACCATTCTTTACCCCCCCCCCTTTAAATCAGTTTAAACTAGTGGCCATCACTACATCTTGCGGCAATTAATTATGTCTTGCATGTAGACGCCTCAGGGGAGAGAGCAGCTCCTGTCATCAAACTGATGAGAGGATTAGTAAGATTGAACAAGATTTTATATATATTAAAAGTGCTCTGAACATTCATTACTAACAATTAAATGTAAATATATTCCAGAACATTTACCCTTAAATTTGTATGATTAACCTTCTAGCTCGCTGAGAATATTTGCTAGGGAGTGAGGCAGATGGGCAGTAGACAGAAAGTTGGACATGCGTTTGGGCTGCAACCCCATCTCAACTGTTACAAACATTTCTGCCCTGAAGACGTTTTCCACAGTTGTAGTAAACTCTTGCTTTAATTTCCAATTTTTTATTTTTTAATTGAGCTAAAGCGAGAATTTTTAGGAATAGAAGATAAATACAGCAGATACTGCAGTACAGCAATACATTACTGCTCAGTTTGATGCCATGTAGCAGATTATCATTCCTGGTTTTAATTTATGAGACATGCTGGAAGTGCCAAGAGTTACAGAATCTCTGTCTAGTTTAGGAACTGAATTTCACAGCAATATACTTTTTGTTATTACTTGTTTTCTTGGAGGAACTGCCAAGAGCTTTCAGTGGAATTCTGCCTCTTCGGCCCACACAAGCTGCCGTCCCTGAATGGACAGGTGCATGAACATGATTATCCAAGTGCAAAACAGAGCAAGATTAACATGGCAAAATGGCCAAAGTTTAAGACCCACCAAAATACCATGTTTTGGTGGGACATTTGAAACCGATCATTTGCATGTTTCTACAGACACCATCTTTAAAAGGACTATCAAATTTTGAATTAAATACATAGTAAAAGGTTTGGACTATTTACAATCCCTCTTTGCTTTAGCAGTTCAGTCTTTGAAGTAGGATGCCCAAAGGTACAAATACTTGCAAATTTTTAAGTCAAATAATGTAAGGGCTGTTCATTCCCAAGGAGATATACAATAGAACACCAGATCAAACAAAGGCCTAGATAGCTCTTCTTATCCCACAGCTCTCCCCATAAGGGATAAGCTAGACTTTATAGACATGCACTGAACCCCACACCAACTTCAGATGGTTGAAATTATCCATGAAACATACAGAAATAAAGGACATGAAACACTGCAGTGGTAAGGACATAATCCCCACAAATGCTTAAACTAACAATGTCAATTTCACTGTATCACATTCCAGAATATCTAAGAGTAATTCAAAAAATACTTCGTCCAAGAGGTAGAAGTTATGACTAAATATATACATACATAATCATTCTATAAAACAGCTTGCAGTGATTTCAGATTATAATGCTTACTGTCAGTGATATTGGTTTATCTTCAGCCTGTCTAAATTCAATATATCTAAACTGGTATCTGTTTGGATGGGAGACCACCAAGGAATTCCAGGGTCGCTATGCAGAGGAAGGCAATACAAACCTCCTCCGTAAGTGTTTTGCCTTGAAAACCCTATGGGGCACCATAAATCAGCTGTAACTTGACGACATTTTACACACACACACACACACACACACACACACACACACACACACACACACACGGTTCCTGCTTTTAGATGGAAAGCGAATGCTTTACTTTGTTATTAACAATTTTACCTCCAACACATAAAAACAGCTATTGATACAGAGTTAATATGGAAATTGCTTTAACAGCCCCTAGACAAAACCCATTAGTAAATAAATGTGTGAAGTTGCACTAAAGCCAATGCAAGTTTATCTGTGCATACTGTTCTGCTGTCTTAAGTAAGATCGATACATGCTTAAATTTTCCTGGATTGTGCCAGCCCGTTGGTTGAAATCTCAAGAATCACTGGCATCAGATCCATACATATAATCTAAGCCCTCCCCCTAATATTATATGAAGCAGGTTTGTTTTGTTTTCACTGGCATCAGTTCACAGTTTTAAGCCCTTTACCATTCTGAAATTAATATGTATAGATCCTCCCACTTCAGAACTACAGACATATAAAGCCAGAAGTGGAGTTAACGTCCTTGGATGGCTGCACTGAAACCTTTTAAGCAACCACACAAGGAGTTGGAGCCTACATGCAACAGAGAAAGTCAACTCCCTCTTTTGCATGCTTCTAAAATTTGCTGTGCTGTATAATGGTTAATATTAAATAAGTGTGACAGTTGCCTTAACAGTATCCTGGCAGTACCCCATTGATGTGGTTCACCATGTTCTCACTACAAGAAGAAATGTGGAAGAGCTTTATGACAATATTGTTGCTTGGTACAGAAAGCACATGAAGACAATAAATACACAAGAAATGGCATTGTGAACCAGCACCTGTTTATCATTTAGCATCACAACATAGGAAAAACCAAAGCTACATAGCTGAGTAAGCCACGGATGAACTTTACAAATGATTAAAAGATCAATCTCTGTATTAAGACAACAGCAGCACACACAGATATTTTGTTCGTTCTGCCACAGCTGTCCACTGTAGACCACTACATTTCATGGAACTTCCTTTTCATTCCTACATATTTTTTTCTGTGTAACAATCTCTCTTGACATGTTAGTTCTCAAATGCTATTAACCCTTGTATCACCCTTGTATCTGGGTGTATTTCCTGTCATTTCCTCTTCCAGACCACATTCCCTTTGGTCTCCTTTTCTCTCTCCTCTAATCTGAATTTATTGGTGTAGTGACAGTATTTGTATTCTGGCCTTCCATCTAAAAATAGGACAGTCAGAACAAGTTGTGACAGAATTCATAACATTACAACAAAAACAAAGACATTGGCCAACATGTCTTATCTGCATCATTAAAAACCACCACTGAAGAACCCAAAAACTAAGCAGCAGTTTAGCCTCAAAGGCCCCCGTGAAAAGGACTGTTTTAGTCCATAGCAGAATGCTGGCAAGGAAAGGCAAGGTGAACCTGTCTCTGGAGGGAATTCTAAAGCCATGGAAGGCCCTTATCTCATTCGTCCATTGTATTGCTGCTAGTGGAGGCATATGGGGAAGAACATCCAACAACAAGAAAAAGAGGTACCCCTTAAGATACTTTGGTTCTTGACCACTAGAGTTTTAAAGTTTAGAAACATCACTTTTATTTGGGCCCAGAAACTAACTGGGAGCCACTGCAGATTGAACAAAATGGAAGTAATATGCTCCCAGAAGTTTGACCTTACCAGTAATCTGTTTGCCATACTTTGGGATAGTTGCAGTTTTCAAAAACGTTTTCAACAGCAGATTCACATTGAGCGCATATCAGTAATCTAATCTGGATGTCACCGCACATAAGTAAAAATGGCCAGAGCGCTCCTATTTAAGGAGTGATACTGTTGGTGAATCAACCAAAGCTAGTTAAAGGCAGCTCTGGTCACATTCATTACATGATAAGGAGCAGCAGCTGAACCAAGCTGCAGAATGGGGTTCCAAAGAGGACTGAAATTCCATTAATCCCTATCCACTTTATAGATTCAAAACTTCCACTTTCTTCCCAGAGTCAGAGGGAATAGAGATTATTATTATTTGTGTATCGATAATAACAAAGCCCATGCTTCCAGAAGACATCCCATTGCAGAACTCCACAGACCCTCAGTAATGGGGCACAACATTAGTAACCTAGAACTACCTTCTGGGACCTCTACCCCAGGACAGTTTGAAGCCACCACAAAATGCCACTTCTCTTCAACCTACTCAGGCAATCCAGACAACAGCTGATGGTATCATATGCTTCTGGGAGTTCCGGGAGAATGAACAGACGACATTCCACTGGCAAAGATCTACCAGGGTGACCAAACCAATTTCTGTCCCAAAATGTGATAGAAGCCAGATGAGAATGGATCTAAATAGTTACTTTAATCTAGGAATCATCTCACAGAAAATTTCTATTATAATTGGGCAGGGGGGATTAATAAACACAGTCTTGTGCCAGACAAATGACCTCAAATGCTTATGTACACTGAATTGTTCTGGGGTGACTTGGAGGGCTGGCATATGCATTGTACATTCATCACGATGACTACAGAACATGGGCATGACTGATCGTCGATCATTACAAACATTTTTGCTCAAACCTGACAGATAAGAAATTTTTATCAACTTATATCCTCTCAAAAATGTTTTTCAGACATTTAGTTAAAACAAGAAGTATAATGAAGGGATGCGCAATGCAATTATATAAAATCATGTTCATACTGCTATAAACATTCAAATAATATCCATTAAACAAGACTTTGCTGTTTCATTGGACATTATTGGGAGTTCACTGGGCATTCCCAATTTCTTAACTGTGGTTAAAAGACTCAAAAATATTGAAGCAAGTAAGCCATAAACACATCATGAAGGTGTACATCCAAGTATCAAATCTTAAGATTTAAAACAAATTGTCAAGGTTTATTGATTTGCAAAAGTCACAACACTACCCTCCTGTTATGAACATATTAAAAACGTTCAGAGAGGATAATATAATGTGGCAGAAAAGAATAGTACAAAAGAGAGTTGATTTATTCGGAAGATCTACAGGTTTACAGCAGCAAACAGTTAGATTGGCACTATGGGGATTAGGGGTATGGTGCAGGGCCTATATGAAAGAGCAATGGTCATATCAAGATAGCAATGGAAGTCATGGCAACCCCCTCCCGGCGAGGGTGGATTCCCACGGGACTCAGAAGCTTCCAGAGGCCATGGAAAATAAAAGTGCAAAAGCAAATTCAAATTACAGTCATGAGTAGCAGAGGTACTCTATGTTCATATAGTTAACTGATAAGGTGCAATGTTATAAGTGCATGAGCACATGAAGCTGCCTTATACTGAATCAGAACACCATTCTATTAAGGTCAGCATTGTCTACTCAGACTGGCAGCGGCTCTCAGCTGTCTTTCACCCAATCCTCTAAACTGGAGATGTCAAGGACCGAAGCCAGGACCCATCCATCGGCCAAGCAGATGCTCCATCACAAGCCATGGCCCCTCCCCTTATACCAAATTAAAAATTAGGAGGGACAAACCAATTCTGTTGTAACAAGCCAGCTAAAAACGGAGGCAAATGGAATCTTGGTCATTTCAGCTCAGTGGTGGCCTTCATTTCTGGTTGAAAAATTATAAGTGGTGTGATGGTAAAATTGCCCACAAAAATGATTAAGATTTATATTATATGGATAGTATCAAATACTGTTGTGTTTAGAACTGATGCCAGACATTTCTTTTTAACGGTGCTGCTATTTTCTTCTTTGTCTCTGTTTTTCATTACAGATGCTGGGAACAGGATTTAAATTGTTGGTTTTTGTTACTGTAGCTCAAATGCATTTGTTAAAAAAACTTATACAAAGGGAAACTTACAAGAAGGGCTGCCCTTAGAGACTGTCTTAATGCAGGAGCTGATATTTTGATTTGTTCATGACTGAGTGTGCCATATACAGTGTGATTAAGCTGAACATAGCCTTTAGAAATTAACGTGTAGCTTTTCATTGGCACTCGTGTAAATTCTCTGACTGTGTCCTCATGCTTTTGCTTTTAAATTGCACATGTGAAAACCTTCTTGTTTCTAGCTGTTGCTGTGCTGGAGAGAAATTTGTGTCTCTGACCCAGCCTTCTGCACATGAGGCATCATGTGATTTCCTATAGAAAAAGCATTTTTAATATCCCACATTTTTTTTAAAAGCCCCTTTGATCTTCGCTATGACAACTTTACAACAATGTGCTTTACATGTAGCCTCCTTATTCCTCTTTTGGTACCCAACAATGCTGGCTACCTAGTTAAATCTTGGCCCAATTCAAAGCACTGGCATTGGCTTTTAAAGCCCTGAAACAGCCAGGGGCTGAGGGAGGGCTTCCATCCCTAAAGGGATATTTTTCATCTCCAGATAACATTCTTTTTTTCCCTGGAGGGCATTTGACATTTGTTGAAATCTTCCGGCAAATGTTTTCTTTGTGGGGTCTGTTGCTGATCTAGTTCTGTTGGTTTCTGTTTTGTATAATTTATTCTTTGGTTTTGATTTTAAGAAGCCTTACAGGTCTTGTTTTTGCATGCTATGACATAAATATTGTATTAAATAAAATACATAGTTCTCCAGCCTCCCAGTAGGGGCAGGGAATCCCACACCCCCAGCTCCCATAGGCCATTGGGCTTATGGTGTGGTGTCAGTTCCAGGGAAAACCCAGAAGTGTCATCATGCCTCTCTAGAGATGTCCAGACCCTCTACAGTAAAGCCAGGGTTTTCATGGAACTGACACCACAACATCACTAACAGCCAATCCCCCCCCCCCCATAACCTCTCACTTGCCAGTCTCTCGCTGGTAGCCATGCTGGACCTGGCAACCCTAACACCAACTTGGGAAATTTCTGGATATTTGAGGGCAGAGCTTGTAGAGAGTGGAGTCTTTGGAGGAGAGGGTGCTCAGCGGGGATGTGTTGTATATAGTGTACCTTAGAATGTACCCCCTGAAGCTACCTTTTTCTTCGAGGAACTGATCTCTGTAGTCTGGAGATCAGCTGTAATTCTGGACAACCCATAAATTGGCAACCCTAGGGCAAGGGTCTCCCAACTTTTTAAGCCTGTGGCACATTTGGAATTCTGACACAAGTTGGTGGGCAAAACCACAAAATGACTGTTGTGGGAGGCGGAGCCAAACACAAAATAGCCACCATGAGAGGTGGAGCCACACATAAAGAAAGCCCAAAACGGGACAAGAGAAGGAACTTTTAAAAATGCTCTGGGATAGAGGAGTGAGAAAGAGATTAAAACCAACATTGTGGTGATAGCTGCCACTGTAACAATGTTGTTTTAATTTGGATAGCCAATCAGACATCCAGTATCCACTCAGAAGCCCTACTGGGCAACAGCCCCCACCTGGCCACACCACTTTCTAAAAATTCTTGGTGGGCACCAGGAAAGGAGTTAGTGCCTACCTAGGAATTGCTCAGTGTCCTGTCACTGACACAGGTGCCTACTCTTTGACCACCTGAGTGCTTCATTGCTGGCCTTTTAGCGAGAATTTTAAACGGTCTTTAGCAGGGGGTTGTCTGTCAATTGGCTCTGGTTTTAAGCTACTGTGTACACCATTTATTTTTATATTTTGCTACTATTTTGCAATGGAATCATAAAACAGCTATTTTGTAATGTATTGTTTTATTTTTAAAATTCTCACTTTATGCTGCTTTAAATGCAGTAGGCTGTTCAGTAAATTGTTGCTGTTCAGTAAATAGAAATAGTTTTCTTGGTTTTTTTTTAATTGAAATGGTGTATTTTAACTATAGTATACACCAGAGTCTTGCAGTTAGTTACATCTTCATCACCTTTGACTTTTGACTACATGCACCTACACGTGCCTCTATTCTTGTTAGGAGAAAGTATTACTTGTAATGTGTACTCCCTTATGGAAGCTGAGAAATGTATTTTATGTTGGAGGTTTGAACTGTACAAAGTCTTCACCTTGAGTTTTAAAAAGGTTTTCTCTCTTAGCAGAGAACAGGCAGGAGGGAGGAAGTGAAGCTTCACCCAACTAGGCTTTAGAAATGCTAATGGCCTCTCAGGCTGGAGACAATGCTTTGGCTAGAAACTGATATCTAGCCGGGAAGAGAGGTTTTTTTTTTTGGGGGGGGGGTCTGAGATAGAAGGCGTTTTCCTGGAAACTTTAGGAAAGGCTCCTTTAACCCACAGGAGGTGAGCAAACAAAGATGAAAACCCCTTGGCACAAGGAGGGGAAAGGCTCTCTTTGGCTGATTCCATCTAAGAGGAAGGAGTTCTTACACCTGGGCTCCTGCTGGCCGCCGTTGACATGGGGAGGAGGGCTGCAGGCCTGAACAAACAAGGTAATTGGAACAAGGTAATTGGAAGCTTTTAAAACACTGTAACCTCTGAGCCTGCCTTAGGAAAACATCAGCTAGGGCATGTACAGAGTGAGGGTTGGCACCTGTCTAGCCTCAGATGGTAGGGGCAACTGAAGCAGGACCTCTGGAGTTGATCAGAGTGAATGGGTAGGTTCATATAGGAGAAGGCAGTTCTTAAGTTATGCTGGCCATACAGAGATTTAAAGGTCAATACCAGCACCTTGAATTGAGCCCAGAAGCAAATTGGAAGCCAGTGTAGATAGAACAAGACTGGAGTGATATGGTCCCTATGACCCAAAATGCCCCTTGAGCTCCTGTTCCCTGGGTGCAAAGACACACCCATGGAAATGCTAGAGTGAATCAAAGCCACTGGTTAGTAGAAGATTAACATTTTTCTTTTCAGAGAAAATGCCGGGAAACACAAATAATTATCTCTTAACTGAAAACATTATTTTCTCGCTGATTTTAACAATCAGATTTCTAAAGCTTTAGACCAGCTTGTCCAGCTTGTGAGCACTTGTCCCGTGATAATCCCATAAACAACATCTACAGACAACTAGGAATTCGGCAGTTGGCAGAGCTGTCCTTGAACAGCACCTGGTGAAACCAAAACAATCTCAGTCAGGCCGCTTCAGCAGAGAACAGGCCTGACACAATGGTCGGCAAACTCATTAGTCAACAGAGCCAAATATCAACAGTACAACGATTGAGATTTCTTTTGAGAGCCACCGTCCTACTTGCTTGTCCCTTTAACTGGAGATGCCGGGGATTGAACCTGGGACCTTCTGCATGCCAAGCAGATGCTCCACCACTGACCCACAGCACCTCCCAAACGGTGCAAGTGCAGACTTCCCCCCCTCCCGGTTCCCGAGCCCCCCCAAATAAAACGGCAACCAAGGCTGGCTGCCCAACCCTCGGAGGCCCCCCCGCCACCAGCCCCCCTAGGAAGGGGGTTCCTCTCTGCCCCCCCTGCCCTCCCAGCTCTGGGCACTGGCAGGCAGTTGGCTTGAAAGGTCCAATGAGAGGAGAGATTCGGGGACCCCCCCCAACTGCACTCACATGAAGCTGCCTTATACTGAATCAGACCCTTGGTCCATCAAAGTCCATCGTGCCTGACCCCCACCCCCAGCCAACGGAGTCAGCCTCCGGGAGGGATTCCCCTGCGCCCCACTGCCGCCGCCCTCCCCTCCTTCCCGGGCCGGCTGGGCGATGCGGCGGCGGCGGGAGCGCACGGAGCGTGCAGCCTGCTCTGGCCCAGCGCAAGGCGGAGCCTGCCTCTCCCCCCCTTGCAGCAGCAGCCTGGGCGGCCAGCCGCCGCCTCTCCCCGCCGCCTCTGATCCCTCCCCGCCTCGCACCGCCTCCCACTCGCCTGCTGGCTGCTCCTGCCTGGGGCGCGCTGGAGCCCGGCGGGAGCGCGGCGCCTCTGCCTGGCTGGGCACGGGGATGTGGAGGAGCTGCTGAGCCGACGGACTTGGGGGTGGGGAGCCGGCTTCCTGGCTGGCAGGATCCCGCCAGCGGTTGGGCTGGGCCAGGAACCGTGGTCGCCCGGGCCCCGGGGACAGCTGCATTCAAGGGGCCAAAGAGCCGCATGCAGCTTGGGAGCAGCGGTTTGCCGACCACTGCTTTAGACTATCTTTGGAATATTTTTAGCAGTGGTTTTAAAAAACTGATCAACCACTAATTTCAATATAATCTCTTTCATTTCAGCAATAGTTGAAGACAACTAATCCTTTCTACTGAAAGTAGAGGAGTTAAATGGATTCATCACATGTCCCTTGCAAGAAGTCATTAAGTTCCATTTAGCAAGTAAGCTGGTAAAAAATTAAACAACCGGACAAACTCTGTCTGTCAGCACTAACCACTGAAATGCAGACCCTTTATTTACCATTACACCAAACTTTCAACAAAGATCTTAGCCGCATAAACATTCTAAAGGAACCTGAAAGCACTTTTGAAGAGGATTGAGCCAGAGTGTTGACAAGTGTCTGGATCATTCCTTCACATTTATTTCCTTGAATTAAATTTTTTTTAAAACCTACATATCCAGCATTTTTTTTAAACTGTGTGCTGCAACACACTAGTGTGCCATGGGTAAAGTGCACATTGTATTTATCTATTTAATTCATTTGTACCCCGCCTTTACCCCAATGGGGACTAGGGTTGCCAGGTCCCTCTTCGCCACCAGCAGGAGGTTTTTGGGAGGGGATTCACCACCAGCATGAGGAGGGCGGGGTTTGGGGAAGGGATTCAATGCCATAGAATCCAAGTACCAAAGCAGCCATTTTCTCCAGGTGAACTGATCTCTATCGGCAGGAGATCAGTTGTAATAGCAGGAGATCTCCAGCTAGTACCTGGAAGTTGGTAACGCTAATGGGGACCCAAAGTGGCTTACATCATTCTTCTCTCCCCCATTTTATCCTCACAATAACTCTGTGAGGTAGGTTAGGCTGAAAATGTGTGACTGGCCCATGGTCACCCAGTGAGCTTCCATGACATGAGCGGAGATTCAAACCTGGGTCTTCCAGATACTAGTCCAACACTCTTAACCACTACACCACACTGGCTCTCTAGTAAAATCAGGTCTGTAACCAGTAGCCACAAAGAACCAACCCCCAAGAAGAATGGAGCAGGTAATTCTATACTGTACCTGTACTGAATGTGATTGACTTCTAACCACAACCTCTGCAGAGAAACAACCTGTCCTGGGAAAGACAGTTCTCAGAACTTTGGCATGAAGCAACATTTCCGAGCATGTCTCCTTCCAGTCCTTCTTCCAAAGAGAAGAAGGATCAGACAGGATGGTAGAACTCCAAAATATATATTTCAAAGAAATACAAAAGTTTACATTTGTGCATTGGTCCACTTCAGCCCAATTTCAGCACAGCTGAGTAAGAGACCCAATTGTGTTACACTGGCACTATACTAGAAATCTGTTCATGAGATCTGGAAAATTATTGTAAACTTGGCTCTGTCTTGGGCTCTGTCTTGGGGTCAAAACATGACAGATTAGCTCGGGCTCTAGAGGCTCATGATGTGTCCTTGAGAGGCTCCACCCTGTGCATTGCTATCATGCAGTCTAAAATGGATCAGTTGGGCCGTGGCACATCCATAGTCCTCAAGGCTGCTCCATGCGGACAACTTTGCCCGGTCTCAGCAACAAAAGCATACATAAGCATAAGCCCTGCTCACCAGGGCCCTTTCCTAATACACGAAGATGGGTCCTTCTGGACCAGGTTTCAATTTGTAGCGGTTTTGAGGTCCAGCCTTGCATCAGTGGGCTTGCAACCCACTGAATTTGGTTCCCATTCCTTCCAAATTGGGGCGGCCACCACTGCAGCTGCAAGTGGCCTGTCCCCCAGTGTTATCCGCTCAATCAGTCACTGGAGGTCTTCAGCATATAGGACCTACATCTGCAAGTGATGTTAATAGGACACTCCTTCTCTCATGCTCTTTCTCTGTTTCTTTTGCAGGTCCTCTTCGGACTGTGTGGATCTTGGGGCACAGCCTCGTGCATCGGGCAGGCTGTTATGCATCTTCCTCGGGCTAGGGCGCCTCCCTGGGCTTGGGTCGCCAGTTACGTGTAAAGTGGATTGGAAACCACGGTATGCTTTGGGTCTCGTTTTCCACAGTAATGAGAAACATCAAGCGTTTGGGTCCCCCGATGCAATTGTTATTCAACTGGGGGAGAACTACCTGCCAAGCTGGAAAGGATTAGATCTTTCACTCACCATGATCGAAGACCATCAGGAACTACACTCCAGGTTTCTGGACACGCAGCTGTTTTGGTCTCAGCTACTGGAGAGGTGGATGTGGAAGAATTCAGTCATGGCAGCAAAGGTGGACTTTGCCAGAAAGAAAGTGTGTAGAGCTGTTTGTCGTGTGGTAGAATCTATTGGTGGGGTGGTTATCCATCACCCAGACATTTCCTTCGGACAAGTTGCATTATACTGCCTGGAGAGTGTTCATTTGTCCAGCTGGGGACAAGATCTATGGCTACATGGAATCTAGGACTCTCTCCTTTGTTGGTTGCAGCAGTAGGAGCTTTGATGGAAGCAGGGCAACTGCCCTGCTCTTTGGCCATTTTTTGGCATTGGGCCGGATCCTATTTTGGGGGAAATGGCCTGCGTGCCTGTCTCCCCCTTTTGGGGTCCCCCATAAGAGGTCTTGGGGTGGAATCCTTCCAGATGCCGAGCTCAGGAACTGTTGTGTGGCTTCACTCCAGATGGCGAAGGAACCACTTAGACATTTATGTCCTGTGGAACCAAGTTTTCACCATTCCGGTTGCTCCCCAACACTCGGGTTGGGGATCGTTACATCACCAGAAGGGTGGTCAGCCGATGCTGGGATCCGCCCCCATGCCAAGCCAATGCTCCATTCTGATGTAATCAATAAAACTGTGGCCTTGGTTCAACCCAATTTTGGTGTATTTGTGTTATTTCCCCCTCATTTCTGTTGTGGAACTGCTCTTGCCCTTAGGACTGCAAACAGAAGCCTAGCTCTTTGCATACTGCCCTATGACTTTCTAAGTATTAATATCATTTATCAACTGTTGAAATAGTATTAAAATTACTTAGCATTTTTGTTGACCATGATATCTGAACCAGTATGCTCAAAAATTCAAATACTATCTTAAAAAAAAAAACTTTGGCATCTAGTAACTATGAAAAGACAAGCCTTGGATAAACAAAGATTTTACAGTGACTTTAGCCAATCAGATTTCAACAATGTGGTTGTTTTATGAATTCCAACAGGATACCTGTGGTTTATATACATGAATTTCTCATATGGTTTCTAATAAGTGGTGGATCAAATTGATACATATCTGAACAAATGTCCTTTACAAAGCAAAGCTAGATTCCCTCTCTGAACCTCTACATACAACTGGGATTGTCCAATTATTCTGAGGAAATGAGGAATAATTTAGCTTTAAAAGAAATTAAGTTTTAAAACCAGTGGGGTAATATCAGACTTCATGGTCTAGAGTAGTAGAATTATTGACATGGTTTAAAAATTCACTAGTGAAAATGTTGGCCTACATAGCAAAAATGCCATTTTAAGAAAATGTTGCCATTGTTTTTAAGACATAACTACAGCAATATTATCAATACAGAACAGGTGATTTATGTAAAGCATAGGGATTCGTACTTTTGGCATGTATAGGTTATATAAATGACTAAGGGTGTGAATATCGATTTACCCAAGTTAAAAAAACACACCAAAAATAACTTTTCAGTATTTTTCCAGGTTTTTTTTACCAGTATGGATAAAGGTGGCAATAAAGGGAGCCAAATAAGCCCGAGATTACTCGCAGCACAGATCTACATTAATTCCATGCCACCCCAATTCTCAGGGCTCCCGAGAATCAGGGTGGAGTGGAATTGCTTTAGATCTGTGCTGTGGGTCTTCTCCAGGGCCGGAGAAAACCCGCAGCCCAGATCTAAAACAATTCCATGCCACCCCCATTCTCTTGGCTCCAGAGAATCGGGGCAGTGTGGAATTCATTTTTCAGTTTGGGTTTATTATTGGTATTTTTCTGGTTCGAGTTTATTCCAAAAATCCAGGTTTTCCAGATTTTTCAAAAATTTCTGGGTTTGATAAACCCAAAAATATTAAGAATTTTTTTTTGCACGGCCCTATACCTGACCACCCTAAAGGGGGGTAGATCCAGAAGCGGGGGTAGATTCACAGCAGCCGGGGCAGTGCAGTCATGCCACTGGCTCAGAGACTTCCCAGACACCAAAAATGAATTTAAACCATATTCCAGTAAAATAAAAGAAAATGCCCCTATTACAATCAATGGGGCTGCACCATCAAAAAAGGTGGCACAGCAATGCCACAGAGTGAGGGGGTGTTCCTGGGGCGAAAGAGGTTAGGAAGCTTCCTAAAGGCAGCTCTGACCCTGGGAACACCCTGGGAATGCCCCCCACAGCGATGTGGGCTTTCCCTTCCAGGAATTCTCTGCCGGCATGGCTGCAGTAGCGGCGGGGGCTGGCGCAGCTCCTCGACAGTGGTGTATTTTCCCTCAGGATGGTGTAGGTGCCACTTTATTCTGTGATAAGGTGGCACCTATGCCGGCACGGGGTCACGCCAGATCCTAAGGAGCTTCGACCCCCCCTTCAGGATTGCAGCCCAAATATGTTTGTTCTGTCACCCAATAAAAGAAATCATTGTCGATTAATCACACAAGTTTAGCTGATTTATTAAATAAGGTTTTCTCCAGACTAAAACAATACTTCTGAAGAAAAAGCACCCCATCAGCCTCAGAAAAGGCATTCTTTCTTGCATGGATTTGTTTTCCTTTAGAATTTAGTTGAACATAGGCTTGGATAAAGAACAATGACATTTATGTAATCCAATAATTTCAACCGTCCCTATTCCCTGCATTTTTTTTCTTAAGCAAACAACTCTCGTCCATTTAAATGGAGGATTAGAGCCATCTAGTACTACTGGCTAAAGGAATTAAGCATCTAGCATTGGAGACTTTAAAAGGAAACTGCAGAAATCCATCTGGTTCTCCCACCTGGAGTTAACAGAATAGCAAAGTGATATGATTTATATCTTCTGGGACAAAGATGACCAAGAAACGTCCAGTGGCTTACTGAGTAAAATTCCCTACAGACATTATAGATATAAAACAACTGATGAAAGTGAATGTTCCTCTTATTCCACAAAGAAAATATAATTTCAAGTATGCAGTGAATGCATACTGACTTTAAGCCCCAAAAC
The DNA here is from genome assembly GCF_029931775.1 of Euleptes europaea. Taxonomy (NCBI): domain Eukaryota; kingdom Metazoa; phylum Chordata; class Lepidosauria; order Squamata; family Sphaerodactylidae; genus Euleptes; species Euleptes europaea. The sequence continues at coordinate 89,647,384 of NC_079312.1, read as the reverse complement.
ATAACCATGTATTCAAACTCTTGATAGACTTCTACAGCTACTGAATGCTACTACTATTATAACCACACAAATTGTACAATCACCACTGCTTGGATGTTAAAGACATCAGTCTATACAAATACAATTTGTTTCTGTGAACATTAAAAACCACTTGCCTGCCTTATTCAAGTGAGGAAAAGGAGGTTAACAAAATCATGGTTTGTTCTCATATGTTCCTGCTCTCAACTTGTAAGGCACATAGTAGACAGTATTACAGTTCATAAAGATTGTGGAAAGGAGTTTCTTGTGGGAATAAGGAAAAGGGTAAGTATGTGGAGCTTGCATTTGGTAGAGGGAATGATCCAACAACTTCACCCCTAACCTTCACCTCTACAAGCTTCCATGACTTTCCTGTTCAGAGAGAAAATAGACCAAACCCCAAAGGATCAAAAGACAGGAGCAGCAATGTCAAACATGATTCACAACTGCCTGGTTCCTCTTCATTTCATGAGTGACAAAGTAAAATAAATTAAAACCAACTGACTAGAACAAGCCAAAACACTTATGGATGAACCTGGAGAATCAAAAGCTTATGACAACATTAGCAGGAAACCTGCTTCTGCACGCAAACAGTCCTAACTGTGTAAATGGTCCATTAATTTATGAGAGCCAGATGTTCTTGTGTATTGGAGCTGTTTACCTTTCTGGGAGGCTCTTTGATGGACTGATACATCTCACCATGTTACAGCAGCAGGGAAGCCAAGGGAGAAGTGCTCACAAACTATCAGCCCATTTCAAACCTGTCATTTCAGTAACTGCCTCAGTATTTTCCACCTCTATTTGCAGATTATAGGTTCTGTAGATAAATAAGTACACACTGTAGCTAAAACAAATACAGGATTCCTTTAAACAAATCCCATCACTTTAACAAAAGTTAGAAATGAATTATGACAGTAGAACAAGGTTTATACTCCTTGTATTCAGACAATAAATGAATATTATAAAAGTTGAGCAAAACTCACTAAGTAAATAATCAATAATACTGATACAGAATACAGAATGTACAAAAAGTCCTATTGAATTAAGGCATGGGTCCATCTAGGTCAGGTACAGTATCTTGGTCAGCCATAGCCTCTGGAAGGCAACATTAGTTCCTCATATATTCCCTCTAAACATAAGAACCACCCAGCTGGATGAGATCATTGGTCCATCAAGTCCAACATCCTGTTTCTCACAGTGGCCAATCAGTTGGAGGACCAACAAACAGGGCACAGAGGTCCAGGCCTTCCTTTGATGACAGGGCCAGGCTGTGGACTGTGGATGACAGGGCCTAGGCTGTCTGTCTCAGATATACCTCCATTAGCTGGCCTGGGCAACCCCACTCCACTGCTAACTGGGCTGTCAATGGTCACATGTGTACTTCATGTCCCCAGCAGGCATGCTCCTGAGCTGCTGGCCACCCAGCTGACTCAGCAGGTGCATCCAAGCTGTCTATCAGCCATCAGGTACATGTACACTTGGAGCACCTGTCAACCAGGTAAACACCTGAGCCAATTGTCAGTTAGCCAGCCTGGCAAATGCATCCCAAGCCACCAGCTGGCTTGGGCAGCAGCACTAAGGCTGGGGGCACCAGAGGGCTGCATAATTTTGGTGTCCTTGACCCCTACGCTCTGGAGCCCTAGGCAATTTCCTAGGGCTCCCAAGTGGGTGGGCCGCCCCAGTCTAATGATACCCCCAAAACTGGTATTCAAAGGGTTTACTGCTTTTCAATCTGGAGGTTCACTTTAGTCATCATGGTGCGTTGCCATTGATGGTCTTAACACCCATGAATTCACCAATCTGCTTTTAAAGCAATTGTTATAGATTTACTATTCCTCGGCCCAATCATCAACCAAGAAATCAGGAGGAGACTAAGACTTGGAAGGGCAGCCATGAAGAAGCTAGAAAAGATCCTTGTGAGAAACTGTCATTGGACACCAAGATTAAGGTAATTCATACTATGGTATTCCCCATTACTATGTATGGATGTGAAAGCTGGAAACGAATAATGTTGACAGAAAGAAAAGTGATTCATTTGGAATGTGCTGAAGGAGTTTTACAGATACCATGGACTGCAAAAAAGTCATATAAACGGGTTCTAGATCAAATCAAGGCTTGAATTCTCCCTAGAAGCTAAAACAACTAAACTGAAGGTATTGTACTTTGGTCACTTCATGAGGCATCAAGACAATAACAATGAGGAAAAGTTGAAAGGTGGTAGGAAAAGAGGAAGCATCTAACATGAGATGGATTAACTCAACAAAGGAAGCCACAGCCTTCAGTTTGCAAGACCTGAGTAAGGCTGTTAATGATAGGACATTTTGGAGGTCTTTACCTTATAGGGCTGCCGTGATTCAGAAGTGACTTCATGGCACATAACACACATAGACGCTAAGGCTATCATTATGTCCCCTGGCAGTGAATTCCACCATTTAATTACTTATTGTGTAAAGAAGTACTTCCTTCGGTCCGTCTTGAACCTATTGCCCACCAAGTTTTTGGGTGCTCCAGGGTTCTAGTGTAATGGAACAGGGAGAAAAATGTATATCTATCCTCTTTTTGCATCCAACACATAATTTTATAAATCTCTATCATGTTCCCCCTTTCTTTTTTCTAAATGTACAAAGCTCCAGATGTTTCAGCCCTTCCTCATGGGAGAGGTGCTTCAACCCTTTAATCATCTTGGTTGTACTCTTCTGAACTATTTTCCAGCTCTTCAGTATCTTTTGAGATATGGCAACCAGAACTGTATACAGTACTCCAAATGAGGCCTCAATATGAATCTGTGCAGGGGCAATACAGCCCATTCCTGAAAAATGGGCTGAAAGTCCATAGGAGGAGGCGTCACCTCGCCGCCAGCGTGTAATTGTGTGATTACATGTACTTACGCTGGTGGCGAGGCCAGGCCCGCCGGCGGCAGAGCACCACGGGACCGCGCCTCCCCCTCCGCCGGCCAGCCTCTCCATGGCGCCGGCCATGGTGTAGAGAGGCCGCGCTGGCACAGAAGGGTGTTCCAGGGGAGTTCCGGGGGGAGGAGCCGCCAGTTAGGCAGCTTCCTATTCCGGCTCGGCCGGATTTGCCAGAGCAGGCGCAGCCTCCCTGTTTTCAATGGGGCTTTTGGCCCCGTTTAAAACAAAAAAAGCCTTGAAAAGGCACTTTTTTTGTTCCCACGGAGTGCGCAAATCGGCTTAGGAAGAGGTGCAGCGGTCCCTCTTCCCTGCCGACTCTGCACACCGACTTTTCAGGAATGGGTTGTTATATTTTTGGCTGTTTTATTTTCAATCCTATTCCTGATAATCCTCTTCCATTACTTTATCTTATCAATTTATCCATACTATATCTTTTGTTAATCAATTTCACTGGGTGAAAATGAGTCCTAGTATTACAAAAGGGGGAGAAAAAACACTCTACCCACTATTGCCATATCACTAATTTTATTGAATTCTATACTGGCTCTCCATCTCTTCGCCTAAACTAAAAGGCCCCTAAATACTTTAGCTCATGCTCACAAGTGAGGTGCTCTAATTCCCACAATGAAATCATAAACTTCCAGGACTCAAGGCTAACGACTAGTCTATCATAATAACTCTTTCCTCCATACAAATTATTTGCATGAAATGGAACAAGTAGTAAGGATTGTATCAAAGCTGAAAATTCACCAGGGCTTTTAGGAAAGATCCATCAGCAAGAAGCCTGTATTCTGTTCATGACTCTCCCCTGAAGAATTAGTGACGATTATAAATGTTCTTCATGTATATCCTTTCATATGAAGTGTAATTTGCTAATCTATCCACAAACTTCCAGATCAAGGAACCAATCAACTTGTATAATGAATGAATGATTAGGAACATCTTCTGTTTTAACACCAAAACAGGCAAAGAAGGATGAAGTAGTTCCAGAAATCCCTTACTCAATGAAGAGCATTCCAGGCATCCAGTTTAGGACAGGAAATCTTATGATGGAACATTTTCTCCCTTGTTATGCTCCATAATGTGCTGCTTCTTATAGCTAGAGAGACAGAGTCAACCTGAGAGTTAGTGAGTCATGGAAGTCTGGTTCCTGGCCTGCCTCAAGAACTGGAATAAAGAAAGAGAGGATGCTCATTCAACAACAGGTCAGAAAACTAGTACTGTGAAACAGCAGAAAAAATTAAGACGAAATGGAGCCAATAAACTACCTTATATATAGAAGAAAAACAAGTCTCTATTGAACTCATGTTGAAACACTTACAAAACCAGCAGGATGCGTTATAACACAAAGTCTGGTGAGTTACCGCAAATATTTAACATTAATCATTCTTAGGCTGATTCTACTCAGCCTTAATCAGCCACATAGCCTATTTCTAATTAAAATCATTCCATGATTCCCTGAGCAAATAAAAGTGTGTTGCATTCTTCATGTACCATAAAAGATTGTCTATAGGAGCAGTCTTTCAATATAGACTAGAAAAATCAAAATACTGACATATTTCAATTTACCAGTTTGCCTACCCCTTTCTCAGAGACACCTTTTCTGGAGCCCACCAAGTGCTTTTAGAATGTGGACAGGGCCAGGCAGGGCTTTTGCCCAGCAAGCTTTCTGACTGACCACTGGAGAGATGATTGGCGATATTTGAAAATGTTTCTTTGGCAGCTGCCACCTCAGCACACAGATCTTCATTGTGTGACTGAAGGTAAACCATGACAGCCATTTTGTGGCTGGCTCTGCTTCCTGCAGCAGCCATTTTGTGGTTGTGCCCACCACACTGTGTTAAGAGTTCCAAAGGTGCCCACAGGCTCAAAAAGGTTGGGGACCCCTGTTCTATTTAGAACTCCCGTCTGCTCAAAATTAGACCAGCATGCCCTGATTATTTCTCTAGTGCCCAGTTAACCAATTCTGCTGCTTCTCTCAAACTTTCCTCTTACTGCATTCTGTAAGCTCCCATCAGGCTATGTTGCCTAGCTTACTAAAAGACCTGGGAAGTAATCCTACAACCAGTTTCCTGGGAGTAAGTTAAACCGAATAAAATGGGACTTATTTCCAAGCAGACATGCTTATTTAGGATTGCTCCCTTACAGAACAACCATATGTGGACTTACTTCAGTATAAGCTCATTATTTAAATAGGTTTTGACTAGAGTAACTCTGTGTAGGATGCACTGCCAATAACCTGCCTTTTGTATACCTTTCATTAACCAGTTTCTTACAGGTTGAGCTGCTGCACATTTTTCTGCAACTCTTGCCAAGACTCTTTCAGTGACTTGGATTTAAAAAATACATGTCCACTTTCTTAGTTGCTTTTTAGAATACAGTCCTAAATGCTTTGCAGTTGTTAGACATACTGAAATAAAGATGTTGAAACTAGTTTTTAGAGCCAAATGTTAGCCTGCAAACAATGTGCACCACACTTGTCCATTTGCACATATATGTAGAATCAACATGAGAACTAAGACTATTAGGCTCCAAACAAAAAACACAAAAGAAAATCAGCTGTGCCTTTTGTAGAGGAACTATTTGAATTGCATATTCTAAAGAACATCCTCTGCAGAAATCCACTGTACTCAGTATGGTTTAGGGGGATGACATTCTGCTATTACTTGATGAATCTGCTTGCATCTTAAAACATTTTGACGAGGTGAAATTAAAAAGGGGGCTTCAAATGCAAACCACACTCACTGAGGACCAAGAACAATTAATTCAAGATGATAATGAAATGTCAATAATTTTGACAGGTTCCTCTTCACCATCGGCGGGAGGTTTTTAGGGCGGAGCCTGAGAAGGGTGGGGTTTGGGGAGGGAGGGACTTCAATGCCACAGAGTCCAGTTGTCAAAGCGGCCATTTTCTCCAGGTAAACTGATCTCTATTGGCTAGAGATCAACTTTAATAGCAGGAGATCTCCAGCTAGTACCTGGAGGTTGGCAACCCTAAATGTCAAAGATGTCCCTGCTCCCCACATCCTCCTTGGGATTTCTGCCCAGGAATGGTCGCAGCTGGTTAACAAGTTAAAGCTGCTAATAAGCACCTCTGAACACCACCACCACCACCTTCTTATCCAGAGACAGGCCTGGGCCCAGCAGCAGGTCCAAGCTATGGACCTGTTCCTTCAAGGGCCTGGGATCGATCATGTCAACCTCTCAGGTCATTTCCTCATTCCAAAGATCAACTGGGGCATCAGCAGGAGCACCAACCACATCAACAAGGAAATCCACTAGAGCTATCGGAAAACCATTTGGATTCATTTGGTTCCTGCTTTGTGTGCCCCACTTTCTGAGGTTGGGTGGGTGGCAACTGGAGAAAAGGACTTCTCAGCCAACAAAATTATGGAACTCCCTCCCTATTCTTTCCCTGTCTTTTACTAGTGGGTGAAGACTATTCTTGTTTTGCCTGGCATTCCCACAATGATACCTCCTTTGTGCTTTATGTGTTAATTTGCTCCTTTTTGTTTTATATATGCATTTTTAGTTTTGATTTAATTGTTTTATGATGTATTTTTATTATGCTGCTTTAATTGTTAGCACCCTCAGCATGACGGACTGGGCAGAAAAGTGGGATATAAATGTTGTACATAAACAATGTTTGTCCTTTCTTTGTTTCATTGGGCTAATGGCTTAGTGATTTGGAATGTTCCGTAAACTGTTTTCAGTCCCTTCAGGGAGAAATACTCCAATAAATAAATATAAATACATTGATCTTTAACCTTAACTGCTTGGATGGAAGATCCCGTTTAAAAGCTCTCAAAAACTAAGAAAAACAGGGTTCAGCAAAAAGCTTGTTCTTGTCAACTCTTACCACATGGAAAAATTAAATTATGTAGTTATTTACTATTTAGCTTATGAGATGACAAACTTGTCAACTCTGGTAAAATGAAATCTTGCAGGGAAACTATGGCTAAACCTTGGAGTTGCCATAGTTCATTCCCTTCTTAATGTGTCATTAGCAGCTGGGGAGAAAGAAAAAGAAATCTAGTCAAAGACTAATCCAGAACTAAAACACAAATTGCCTTGCTTTCTCCAGATGGATTCATAAATAGCAACACAAATACATTTCTCAGTCTGTGCTATGGAAAGTTCCATGGGTTCAAAGAAAGAAGAGAAGAATCAAAATCGTTTAGAGTAAAATGTTAACATAACTGAAAGACACAGGCAAAAAAAAAAATAGGATGTGGAGGGAAGGTTTCATAGTTAGGCCCTCTGCAGAAATAATACTGCCCAATGCCCCAATTGAGGCTGGGAGACAGATGGCTCCCCAATAACTTGAAGGCTCCTCCACTCCCGGTTCATGTATTCCTTCCCCATTCCATTTCATTTTCAATAGTAAGTATGGTTAGAATCATGTCTGCCCTGTATTTTTCACTAACCTCAATTAGCTTAAATCACAGATTTCTAAATTTACCTCTAACCATTGCTCTGAAATGTGCTTTCAAGCTAGATGCAATTTGTAATGCAACAACAGCATACTAATGAGGTTTTGTTTTTCATACACCTTCATTCAGATGTATGTATCAGGTAGCTTATATTTGCAGTTCCTTCTTAACACATATTAGTTAAACACACACACACACACCATTTCTGGGTCACAATGTGCACGTGCCCTCATATACAACTGTAGATCCGTGTGTGTGTGTGTGTGTGTGTGTGCACGCATTGGATACTTCCAACAAAGTATGAAGATGGGCCAAATCTTCACTTGGAATAATTTTCATACCATTTCACTTTGCAATTTACACAGCTGCAGTTAAAGATGGAATTCACTGCAAACTTGAAAAGGGAATGCATACTATAATAGCTGGCAGCCTGAAGAAATAACAACCCCCCACAATTTCTGTTCTAGTAAAAAAAAAAAAAAAACACCCAACCCTGTTCCCATGTGACAAGAGGAGGCTCAACATACTGTAGAACTGCCAAAAACCCAAACAAGGATTTGTGGCTCAGAGAACAACTCCAGAAAAACCAACTGTAGTCTTATGTTCAGCTCTATTCTGCGCAGTGGTTTATAATAGTTCCCAAAGGGGCATCTGTTCATTTGAAACTTCAATAGCTCATGCTGTCTGTCCTTCAATATATTCAATTTGTGAGAACTTCAAAGGGGCTTCTTTAGCAGTCAGGCCCAGCTATGCCAAAATCCAGAGGCTGCCTGGAATCTCTGTTTTAATTAAAGGGAATTGTTAATGTGTACGTCAAATGGCCATATTCTCAGCATCTCCACAAGCAAGTGCGGATGGGATGTAACCATCTTCCTACCTCCAACTTGCATGTCATGGACTAACATCTACCAAACCAAATATGATTGCACTTATCTGTAACTGTTGCTCATCTAGTCTTCTTCTGTGCAGGCACACATGGGAGCTTCACATGCGCAGGCCTACCATGGATGTTTGAAAAGCTCCTGACAGCACAAGGTGCTTTCCTACCCTTTAGCGCAGTTTTTGCCAATGGTGCCTATATAAAAGGGGGGGAACAGCACCTCCCTTAGTTTTCTGAGGCTACCGCTGAAGAAGAGGACCCAAAAGAGGAATCCTTGGAGCTCCCAGTGGGGATAGAGGAAGGGATGTGTGCCTACAGAGAAGAACACTTGATGCCATCAGTTGCAACCAGACTTCCATCATTGCCTTTTCTGTGCAATACCACATGGTACAGAAGCGAGTTTGCTTTCCAGAGGAGGCGGATCTGAAACTCTTAGCGCACTTTCACAAAGCCCAAATAATGCACTTTCAATGCACTTTGAAGGTGGATTTTACTGTGTGAACTGGCAAAATCCACTTGCAAACGATCGTTAAGGTGCACTGAAACAAGCTATTTAGGTCTGCTTTACTTACGGCAGAACCACTCCTGGAGTTCACATCAATGGCATAGTGCTTGATGAATGGAGATGGCGTAGGCCAGAAGGTTGTCCAGCAAATGGCCAGCAGAGAGGATCCACTATGGAAAGCAGAGAATACTTGGGCCCTCATGGATGGGGTGTCATCTACAGTGGGCATACTGAACAAAAGTTATACCCTGCCTTTCTGCCTTCATAAGAGCCACCAAGGCAGCTCACAAATTAAAAGCACACATAATAAAATCACATCTTAAAAACCATTAAAACCAACAAAACCCCACATCATTAAAACAATTAAAACCAGAGCTAAGAACAATTTTCTTTCTTTTTGCCTCCCAGACAACTTATGGTGACCCCATAGAGTTCTCAAGGCAAGAGACATTCAGATGTGGTTTGCCATTGCCTTCCTCTGCACAGCAAAACCAGTCTTCCTTGGTGGTCTCCCATCCAATTACTAACCATGGTCATCCCTGCTTAGCTTCCAAGCTCTTGTGAGATCAGGCTAATTAGGGTTATTCATGTATAATAACATACAAACAACAATTAAAACAATGAGCAGGAAGGGGGGATCACTGAGAGAACACCAAACCCAACAAAAAAGCCTTCACCCATGGTAAAGATGGCAACAGAAGCTGATAGATGAGTCTCCCAGGATCAGAGTTCCAGAGTTTTGGTGCCATGACCAAGAAGGCCCTTTCCCAGGTTGTCACCCACCTAATCGCACAAGGCATGGGCACTTGAAGCAGGGCCTCTGAAGATGACTACAGGGGTCAGGCAGGTTCATAAGGGAGTAGGCAGTCCTTCAGGTATATTGGTCCCAAACCATATATGGCTTTAAAGGTCAACACCAGCACCTTCAATTGTGACTGGAAACAGATTGGGAGCCAGTGTAGATAGGCCAAGACTGGAGTGATATGTTCCCTACAACCAACTGCAGTCAACATCCTGGGTTTAGCATTCTGGACCAACTGAAATTTCTGAGCACTTTTCAAGGGCAGCCTCATGAGGAGCATATTGCAGTCATCCAATCTAGATGTGACCAGGGCATACCCAGGAAAGGCCGCAGCTGACTAACCAGTCAAAGCTGGGGGAAAGCACTCCTGGCCATTGCTGCTACCTGCTTATCCAGCAGTGGGCCTGGGTTTGCTGGAACTGTTCTGAAGGGTGGAAACTGTCAGCACCTTTTGGAATGTCTACAGTAGGCCTGCACATGAGCAGTTCTCATGTGGGACAGCACAGAAGTCACAACGATGAAAAACAGTGTTTCACTTACCTGTAACTGTTGTTCATCGAGTGTCTTCATGCAGACACACATGGATCTGCGCAAGCGCAAAGCCAGCCACGGAGAATTCTTTCCTAGCTTCTAGAAGCCTCAGCTCTGAAGAGCGTCCCTCCCCATAGCCAGTGCTGTAGTTTTCCGCCCAAACAGTCACCTGACCAAGCGGGAGGGGGCGCTCTTCCCCTCAGTTCTCCAACCTGCTGCTGCGGAGACAAAAGGTTAAAACAAAGACATGTCCCACAGCGGGGAAGGAGGGAAGGATGTGTGCCTGCACGAAGACACTCGATGAACAACAGTTACAGGTAAGTGAAACACTGTTTTTCATCGTCGTGTCTTCAGTGCAGTCCCACATGGAAGAATAGCAAGCTTGCTTACCCAGGAGGAGGGTGTGGGACCCCTAAAACAGAATAACGAATGGAGCACTGCTTTCCCCACTGCAGCGTCCCTGCCGGAATCCACATCCATCGCATAGTGTTTGATGAAAGTGGACGAACTCGACCAAGTCGCTGCTCTGCAGACATCAAGGATGTTCAGTCTCGAAGAAAACGCAGCCGAAGCAGCTTGAGCCCTGGTGGAATGGGCTGTAACTTTTAAGGGACAAGGAAGTTTCGCCTTTTGATAGGCCAACGTGATAGCTGACACAATCCATCGGGATATGGTCTGGGAAGACACTGCTTTGCCCTTATTAGGGCCTTTGAAACCAATAAACAGGTTATCTTGACGTCTAAGGTCTATTGTCCTGCTTAAATAAAATAATAAGGCTCTGCGGACATCCAATGTATGGAGAGTCCTGTCCGAATCCGACTGGGGGTTTGGGAAAAACACGGGCAGAACAATGTCCTGAGAAAGGTGGAAGGCAGTGTGAATAGATATGTGAAAGTAGGCGTCTTTCAAATCAACAATACAAAACCAGTTGTTAACACGTAGGAGACGTAAGGTGTCAACCAGGGAAACCATCCTGAACTTCTTCACCCGAAGGAACTTATTAAGACCTCTTAGGTCTAAAACCGGCCTTTTACTACCATCCTTTTTGCTTACTAGGAAGTAGCGTGAGTAGTAACCGCACTCCTTCTCGGCCTCAGGTACCAGAGATATGGCACCCTTCCAGATGAGGGTGGAAACCTCATCGCGCAACACTTGAGGAACGACATGGGAGATCGTTGGAGGGGGTACATATGGAGGCAATGATGTGAATTCTAAGAAATAACCAACTTTTATTATTTTCAACACCCATTCATCAACGAACAGTGAACACCAAACATGGTAAAATTGAGATAACCGGTCTTGGAACATGACACCCTCAATAGGTTGGACTATTCAGGCATTCTTGCCCTTGTTGAACCTGCCAGGGGATGCCTGAGAACCTTTCTTCCCACGAAACTTAGGTGGGAACTGTCTCTCCTGTTGAGGTGGGTTGTAATGGGAACAAAACTGTCCCTGGTTTTGGGGCTGGCCCTGGAACCTATAGGGCCTAGTGAAGGCCTGGGTGTGTCGGGGAAAATATTTGGGTTTATAGGACGAAGTTTGGGAAGCCATAATCCCTAGGAATTTTGAGCTGGTTTTTGTTTTCCGGAGTCTAAAAAGACATCCATCTGTTCGCTAAAGAGTTGGGATCCTTCAAACGGTAGATCTTCAATGCGAACTTTGGTGTTGTAAGGAAGCACCAAAGTGCGAAGCCAGGAGTGTCTCCTGATCGCTACTGAGGTAGACATGGCTCTACTTATGCTGTCGGCCACATGCCTGGAACCCATGAGCAGGCTTCTCCCAATGGCCATCCCTTTGGACTGGATAGTCCTAGCTAAGGGTTTAGTAGTGTCATCCAAGAGACCAATGTATGGGGACATCTTGTCCCTTAGGAAATACTAGTACCGGCTCATAACCGCAAGGAAATTTATTATTTTCGCCGACTGTATTGTGGTAGTGTAAATCTTCCTCCCCATCAAATCTAACTTTTAACCTTCCCTGTCCTGAGGGGAGGTATGGGAGCCTGTCTGGAATCTGCCTGACAGGGCCTCTACTATCATTGAGTTAGGTGTGGGGTGGTGTGTGACAAAGTCACATCCCTCCTGGGATATTTTATAGAGCGAGTCAACCTTACGCACTGAAGGCGAACAGGATGCGGGGTGCGCCCAATTAGACTGTATAATGTCAAGAATGCTCTTGACAAAAGGAAGGGCAACTGGACCGCCATCTGACCGTTGGAGGAAGTCAGAAATGGCGTCAATAGGGTCAGTGGTAGTGGGTTTGTAATCGATTTTCAGGGATTGTGCCATACGGGAAACCTGATCGATGAAGGAACTGATGCTATCCGGGGGGGGGGGGAGACACCCATAGACTCATCAATCAATTCCTCTGGCGAGGGTAAAGAATTAGCATTGGAGTCAGTGTCCATCCCAGCAGATTCACTGATGGCATCCGAATCAGACAACTGCGAGTCCCGGATAGGAGGCAGAGGAATCAAAACGGGTTCATGGGTGAGTGCAGATCTGGAGTCATGACGCCGCCGAGTTGAGCCACCTGTTGACATGGAAGCATGGGGTTGCACGTCGTGAGTAGCCCTGTCCGCCGACCCCGAATGACGTCGAGGGGACTTGTGACGAGGAGAGCGGTCGGAACGATGCCTGGTAGAGGCGAGTCTATCCGTGGCTCTCGACGTCGACTGCCGGCGCGGCGAAGAACGGCGTCGACGGGATGTCGCTGGAGAAGTGTGACGCCGGGAGGCAGGCGAATACCTTCATCGCGACAAAGTAGTCAATGTTGAACGACCACGACGTCGACAGCAGCCACAATCATAGCCGCAATAGCGAGAATCTTGAGAAGTATGGTCACGGCGATAGCAGCCTCGGGAGCGACCCGAAGAACGGGACCTTGATCGACATTGAGGCGACCGTTTTGCCGGAGACCATGTACGACGTCGAGATGCAACATCTCACCCAGGGAGCGGCTTCGACGCGGCGAAGCATCCATGCGCGAGGAGGGCAAATTACGCCGAGTGGGCGTAGGCTCGTGCTGAGATGAGTCGTCCCCAGCCAGGGAGACGGATCGGCTGCAAGGGGGTGCACTGTGGTGGACAGAGACCACACTAGACCCCGAACTGAGTGGAACGGACACACAGCTAAGCACGGAAGGAGATCGGGAGACTAAAGGATCAGTGTATGAGTGACCTGCTCTGAAGTCAGCGCGACGTTGTGCTTAGGTGTCGAGCGTCAAGGCGAAGGGGTTTGACGTTGAAGGGACTCATCTTGACGTGCAGAAGGCCCTCGACGGAGCTGTGTCGACCCCGATGCGGATTGAGATACGACCAACTTCAACCGCTTGGAAGACGCTCCTTCAACCGTTCCCGTAGATTTTCTCTTGGCCTTATTCGCACCCCCGGGAGGAAGGGAAGAGGCCTTTCCATGCAAAGACGTAGAGGGAAGAAAGGTTGCGGAAAGTGGGGCCGAAGCGACCGAAGGGGGCTTAGCAGAGTCAGACGATCCGATCTGGGGCTGTAGGGACTGCTTCCAAAGTGTGGCGTTAAGCCTGGTAGCCCTCTCTTCACGAGACCGCTTTGTCATTCGGGCACACTCCCGGCAGGGAGAAGGGATATGGCCCTCACCAAGGCAAAGGACACACTCGGCATGGCAGTCCTTCTTTGCCATTTTAGACTTGCAGTTGGCACACTTTTTGAAGGGGGCCCCAACAGACTTAACTTTGTCCTTTGACCTCTTCCCGTTAGACTTTTCAGTGGGTGTTGAATCCTTCATTTTTCCCTCAGAGTGTTATAGAAACCTCTGAGGAGAAAAGAGAGCTGAAGCTCAACAAGTCCTCTCAACAGGTCCTCTCTCCGCGGCAGCAGAAAGAGAACTGAGGGAAAAGCGCCCCCTCCCGCTTGGTCAGGTGACTGTTTGGGCGAAAACTACAGAACTGGCTAGGGGAGGGGCGCTCTTCAGAGCTGAGGCTTCTAGAAGCTAGGAAAAAATTCTCCGTGGCTGGCTTTGAGCTTGCGCGGATCCCATGTGTGCCTGCACTGAAGACACGACGATGAACTATTGGTTACTCATCCACATTGTAGTTATTAGTTACTGTATTGCTATTAGTTACTGTACTGTATGTTTGCTATCAAAATTTTAAAAAATCTTCTCCCCCCTTTTGTTTTTTAGGCCCTCACTTCAGCAAAAACCTCATTGCTGTGTCATTATGCCAGTGAGATGGAAGACAAAACCAAGAGCCTTGCAACTTGAGCTATGATATTTCTGATGCTGAAATTCAGCACAAAATTTAAATCTAGGCAGAAAACTCAAGGAAGTGTTTTCATTTTATGTAGATTTAAAATAGCCTCCGTAGGGTAATAGCAAAATGTTGGGAAACCGCAGAACTTCTAACATTACATTCTTGGTATTCCGAACTGTATCAAGTATCTATGGCAGAAAAATGGACACATCTACTTAGAGTAGTCAAAGGTAAAGCTAAAATATCAGATTTCTATGAAACGTGGCAGGTTTTTATTTCATACACGAATCAAAAAGGTATTAAATATATATCTAAGCCATTCCTCAAATCATGGAAAAGTAATTAAGTACAAACATATATATAATGAATTGTTTTTTTAATCCCCAATGCCATCAATGAATTCCTCTTTTATCTACAATTGTAAGGTAAATTGAACAATGTGTTAAATATTAAGCCCTCTGTCAATAATTTGATTCAACTTTATGTATTTTTGTGGGGTTTTCTTGTTATATATGTTTTTATTTTTAAAGGGTTTTCTGTTGTTGTTTGTTTGTTTGGGTGGTGGTTTTCTGTTTGAATTTTTTTTTTTACAAAATAGCCTCCAAAATAAGCAAATGAAACTCTCTTTACTGCATCCATTATAAAACGATTATTTGGATTATTTCCCCGACCCCAACAGAGGGGTAAAACATTACTGAGAATTTTAACCTATTATTATTAAGGATCAAAAACAGAATAAACACATGGAAGACCCGGAAGGACTTGTGCAAGTAGTATATCTCTTTTGTCCCTCCCATACTATTTTCTTTCCCCCTTCTTTCAAAACTCCCATAGCTACTCCCCTTTTCTTGCTTTTTTCTCTCCCCCTTCTTTCAAAGCTCCCATAGCTACTCCCCTTTTCTTGCTTTTTTCTCTTCTTCCCCCCCCCCAGCCAACCTACCTTTATCTGTTCTCAGTCTTCAGCTTTCCCTCCTCCCCTACTCCAGCAGCCTCTGCCTGGAAAAACAATGGCCAAGTGGCGCAGTATGGGCCTTTGGGCTGGGCCTAGTTTGGAACCCACAAGGACTTGCAGGGGTACCTCACGTTCCCCTGTATTTCCCTCCCCACAATATTTCCTCTTTCCTTACTCCTGACAAACCTCTTCCTCACCTTTTCCTGCCTCCTTCTCACCCACCAATCAACATACCGTTTAACTGTCCCCCCATCTTCAGCTACCGTATTGTCCGGTGTATAAGACGACTTTTTAACCCAGGAAAATCTTCTCAAAAGTCGGGGGTCGTCTTATACGCCAGGTGTCGTCTTAAACTTCCGAGCCGGACTGGAGAATCTGCCTGGGGAGCTGCCTCCGCTCTGTCCATGTCCTCTGGAGGAGGGAGGGGAGGCGAGCCCGGCGAGAAACAGGTCACCCAGTAAGCTTCCACCATGGAGTGATGATTAGAAGCTGAGTCTCTCAAATCCTAGTCTGAAACTCTAACCAGTACATCACACTGGCTTTCATGGAGTGGCTGCTGTTGAACAGGAGTAAGCAGCTGGGCCTGGATAAGTCATGCAAACTGTGTGACAGCAAGTAGCTCATGAAGAGTCTTCCCTCAAAGGCCAAAATAGCCCTGGAAAGGGTGCTGACCCCTCCCACCCCCTTCCTTTTGCTAATAGAAACTCTTAAAAGGCTAGGACTACTGTTGTGGTTGCCTAGCAAAAGCCACTGAAGGCATCTGTTTCTCAAGGCTACAAGTGCCCCTTTTATCATTTCAGGGGAGGTTAATGCCCAATGTATTTTCTTTAGATTTCAGATTTTTCTGCAAACCTGTTTTACAGTTTTGTAGAAAGATCTATCTTGTCTGTTTTGTTCATGGTTCCACTCTGTGGATTTAAGTATCCACAGATTTGGCGACACTGAGAATTAGCTATATTGATTTAAAATATTATAAAATGTCTATCACTTTTTAAACTATTTTGGAATCATATGAATACCAAGATCAATTCTTAACAGATGCTACCAATCCTGAACAGAAAAAAATTAAATACAGACTTTGTAGTGCATCCAGGCTAGTTTTTGGTTAAAGAGGGCTCTTCTTACAGACTTAGAACTATAAAAGCAATCCCCTCTTTCTAAAATATGTAGCTGTGATGATCTGGATAAATAAAACACTGTATAATACTTACCAAGCATGTTTCAATACTGCATTACAGTAAGAAAACAAGGAAATTAATCAATCTGTTTGATAAGAATGGTTGAAAAGACATCCCCTCTCTCCAAGGAATTCTGGGAAATGTTGTTTTCTAAGGACAAATACTATGTTTAACAAAAAAAGCCCCTCAACATTTTCATAAACTACAATTCTCAAGAACTATTAGCATCCCTGAGACTTTCATTATGTGAATTAGAACTGACAGTGATTTGCAGTGTAGATGTACCATTTCCATTCACCACTGGTACAGGGAACTTTGCCCCCCCTCTATTTACAGTTGTAACAAACCACAATCTTAACAAACCTTTAAGTACAAAAAATGATTTTATAGCAATTCCCACCCACCCTCCCTGTGGGCAGCACAAGATTAGCTGGTTTCTATATAGGGCTGAGCAGGAACTCTGTGTGTGTGTGTGGGGGGGGGGATTTTCTGGAAATTGGCTGTACCAGGAGACCCCCCCCCTTTTTCTTTTTTTTTTTGCCTGCTCTGTGCTGTTTCTATGGGATGGGTTTTCCCCATTAAATAGACCTACTTTTAAAAACTGGTTAGGCCACAACTAACTGGCAGGAATAGGGCAGGTTACTTTGGATAGGTAGGGTTACTCAGCAAGCCCCCTGATGGAGGGTGTGTCCAGAACAGGCCAACACATGCCTTGTGGCTGGGTGCACTGTGAAGGGGCGCCAGTGGTGCTGAGCAGCGTCTTTTGAACCTGGTTGTAGCCTTGAGGCACATCAGGGGAGAGGGTTGAAGCTGGTCTCCACTGGCGGAAATGTATGTATTTCCACAGAGATTAGATAGCATTAGAATGTTAGTCCACGATAGGGCTGTCGATTCGGTTCGTCCCGAACCGAAAAACAGCCGAATTTCCCCCGATTCGGAGGTTTTTAGTTCGGGATGAACCGAACTCAAAAAAAGGCGGGAAACGGGGGAGCCGAATTCACCGACTTTGGGGTGTTCGGCGAATAAATTCGGCAAATTCGGGGTTCGCCCCCCCACGCGCTTTCACAGGGCTTCCCTGAAGGCGCGTGGGGGGCTCTTTAAACAAATCTGCGCCTTCCAGCTGGAAGGCGCAGATCTGTTCCCCCCTGCGCGCCTTCAGGGGGCTTCCCTGAAGCCAAGCGGGGGGCGCTTTAAACAGATCTGCACCTCCCAGCTGGAAGGCGCAGATCTGTTCTCCCCCTGCGCGCCTTCAGGGGGCTTCCCTGAAGCCCGGCGGGGGGCGCTTTAAACAAATCTGCACCATCCAGTTGGAATGCGCAATCTGTTTAAAGGCCCCCCCCCCGCATGCCTTCAGGGAAGCCCCGTGAAGGCCCATGGGGGGGGGAAATTTTCCCCTGAACTCCTGATCTCACGCCGAAGTTCACGGATCCGAAGCGGGGGAGTTCGGACTTCGGCACGTCCCGAATTTAAATGGGCCGAATTTTGCCGAAGGCTAGCTTTTCCGATTTTTTTTTCAACAGCCCTAGTCCACGGTCCTTTAAAGTACATATTCCCTCAAATGATGATTTGAAGGAACAGGGCAAAATCACATCTCTGCAAGGGACATGTGTTTTTTATTGTAAATTGTGTTATTAGTTTCACATTCTGACCTGTTACATACACATGTTCTACCACAAGTTTCTTTGGAATTTAGGCGCAGCAGGAGTTTTATTCAGTAAAGAGCCTTTAGTAATCATATGCATGCAAAGCTATCAATACAAATGCATTCACACAGTGTATTATTTCTTCAAAGGGCTTTTCAAATTTTTATTTGTTTGTTTGTTTTGATTTTCATCCCACCCTCAATCCTCAGCCAAGGCTTAAAAAGCCTGTGGTCATGCAACTAGGTCTTGTAAAACTGTAATGGAAATTATGGAATGGAAGCATATAGATCCAGTTGTGAAGATGTATAGCTCCAGATCTTAAGGAAAAGCTGGGTTTGGGCAGCACGAGTGTGATACAAATATGTAGAAAATAAAAGTAATTCAATATGAGCTGCAAGAATATGAGAATGTGCTAATTTCTATGTGGTTCCCTGATTATGTGAAATACCAAAAAGCCAAAGAAAACGTGTACTATATTGCCACTGTAACACGTGTAGGTTACGCTCATGTTTGATTGAGCTTATTACAAGGTCCTTAGATGCAATATAATATTTTGTGAACAGCTAGATTTGAGTCCAGTAGCACCTTAGAAATCAACAACTTGTTTGGGGTATAAGCTTTCAAGAGTCGAAGCTCTCTTTGTCAGAGACCTTTGCCAGGTATCTGATGAAGGAAGCTTTGACCCTCGAAAACTAATACCCAGAAAACCTTGTTAGTCTCTAAGGTGCTACTGGACTTGAGTCTCGCTGTTCTACTGCAGACCAACATGGCTACCCTCTGAAACAATCTTCTGTGAGTTACTGATAGCAGAGGGATATGCTGAAATGCAACACTATAGAAAGGGAAGCAATAAAGACCATCACTCCATGGTTGTGAAACCTGCATAGAAAGGAAGAAAAGAGATAAAGTCTACAATCCTAACAGCCTTCCTGAGAGTACTTCCCATGGAATAAAATGGAAGACTGCCAAATAGGTATACTTTCAGCGCATTCCTGAGATCTAAGGGCAAAAGCCCTTAGGAGGCCAGGCAGCATCCGGGGCCCCCACGCTGGCGTCCAGGCAACTAATGCCAGCATTAGTGGCCCGAACGCCGGCGGGAAGGCCCGGATGCTGGTTGTGGGGCGCTGCCAAGGCAGCACCACCCCGGGACACAGATGGGGCCTTCCGACAGCATCCAAACATCGTCAAAAGCCGTGCCGGGCATCCAGGGAGGAGTTCCCAGGGCATTCTGGCGCCGGGCTGGGGGAGGAGCTGCCTTTAGGCAGCCTCCAAAGCCCTCTTGGCCCGGGAACACCCCTTTTTATTTCTGCCGAAATACGCCACCTTTTAGAAACGTATCTCCCGTGCAATAGATTTTTAACGCTGGGCCGAAACCTCCTTTGGAGGCAGTGCAGGAATGCACTGTTAGGATTTCTTCCAAAAGCTCGCACATTTATGGGCCCGGGGTTTTCTGATAAACCCAATGTGAATTTCTGTGAGGAACCACAGAATATTGCACTATATGACAATTTGGATATTACTGCCAGTGTCTCTCTACATTTTTGGTGTGAATAATGATCATAATATACCTTTGTATATTATCAAGAAGTTTTGCATACTCAAATAGTGGAATGTAATTAGACCTAAAAGCAAGTTTTAAGGACACATTTAAAAATGTATGGTCAAAGGACCAGGCTTCTGTTGTATCTTAAACACAGAAACATTAGACGCATGAATAGGAAGACAACTTTTTACTTCACAAAAGATATTCAGGTTCCTCATCAGACAGTGTAGTCTTAAACAGAGTTATATCCTTTCTAAGACCACTGACTCCACTAGTTTCTAGAATGGAGTAGTGGTAAGAGAAAGCATATGATTGGAGCAAATTATTTGTTCACTAAATAAAGGAACCATATAAAATTTATTATTTTGAATGTAAGTAGTTTTGATTTAACTGTGCATATGATATATTTGTGACTGAGTCATAATACAGTATAGCCCCTTATACACATACACACAAATAAGATTGCACATTCAGCATACTACCCACAGGGTACTTCCAAAAGTTCAGCAGTGCAACACAGAGATAAAATTTAGAAGGAAGAGTTTACAGTATATGTACATTTTCTTTCATGATTCTGTGGAGCATGATCAGCAAGAATAATGGTATGAAAAAATTATACTGAGTAGAAAGAGCAAAATCACTGTGTCTTTGGTATCATGATATTACAGACTGTAACAGAATCATGTCATATTGTAAATATGTATTTGTGTTGTCACTGAGAGGTAAAATCAATCAGTCAGTCCAACTGGGCAAAATATTGCAGTCAAACTTTAGCATTTAATGCTTCTGGATAAGTAAACCTTTATAGAGAAGAAATAAATGTAGCTATAACATGTTCCTTCCATGGTGGAAAAGGACAAACCTTTACCACTGTGTTATTATTTTTTTCAAAGACATCTATCAACAATGGTAGGAATTATAAGTACAAAGTTCACACATGCCTCAAAACCTAATCTGTCCTCATACTTTTAGAAAGTCAGTTAATTAGATTTTAATCTCTAGCTTGATAAAACGTTATTTAACAGTTGTCCTAGATAAGAAGAGTGTAAGCCAGTTAAAGCCAATTCAGATCTGTTCTGCTTACATGGGAGTCTCCCAGAGCAGAGATTTTAGCTTAAGAGATAGCCAAGAGCACAAAGACCTGGCATGTCTATTCCTTGTGAGAAAATCATGAAGAAATGGAACCAGAATCAGAACTCACATACCACTACTGCCCTGGATGAATCTAGTACTAACAAATTTCTGAAAATCCACTTTTATTCATTAAATTATATGGCATATTTCCTGCTGATGACACTGGATCAATGACTGGAATTAAGTGGATGGTATCACTGCATCCTAACCCATATATCCTATATCTCAGTTGATACCTCATACCTGGTGGAGTATTTGTTTGGTGAACCCAATTTTTTTGGGGGGGCGGGTGTTATTTTCTGAGTCACAATGTATGATCAAGAAAGAGACAGAGTTGCAAAAGACACTAATAATTTTACATAATCCTTAAACAGGAATGTAGACAAATTTTAAAAATACAATTGAACATACCTGGATAAAGGTGTATTTAGGGATACCATGGGACATGAGAAGTTCAAGAGGTCAGAGAGGGCAAGTAGAAACATGCAAAGAAAGAAAGAAAAATTATATTAGCAAATCCGGTAATTCAATAGGAATTCAATTTGAACAGCTTCTTGCAACACAGCGCTTCTTGAGCGTACTGCTCACCAAAACGCATGTAAGCTTATATACGAAGTATGTATTTCTAGCAAACTCTGGTAAAACACTACTAACTGATATCTACATTTTAAAAATAAGTTCTTGACATAAGCACATACTCAAAGCCCCTCTCAAAATCTAGTGTAGCCTAAACACACAATGTTCACAATTATAATAAGATGCAAATATAAAGAGTGAACATGATACTATAAAGTTTCTATATTTTTTTTTAACTGTTCTGAGTTTGTAATTCAAAAGGATTTCTAAGCTATCAGCAATAAATAGTATTCCATATTATTACTGGAGGGATCTTTCTTTCTTTTCTTTCTTTGTCTAGGCCTTTGTCTCTTTGTCCACTTTAAAGTGCATTACTAGGAAACATGTTTGCATTCTGCTATGCCATACACACCATGAAACATCCGGCTGTTTTGATTTATTGTTTTGTTTTAAGTAACATCCAGCACAATTTCTCCATAAGCACATTCAGACAATGTATCTTCATTCCATGAGAAAACACATGAGCTGTTGAAGGCTTTCATGGTCAGAGTTCATCAGTTCTTGTAGGTTATCCGGGCTGTGTGACAGTGGTCTTGGTATTTTCTTTCCTGACGTTTTGCCAGCAGCTGTGGCAGGCATCTTCAGAGGAGTAACACTGAAGGACAGTGTCTCTCAGTGTCAAGTGTGTAGGAAGAGTAATATATAGTCAGAAAGGGGTTGGGTTTGAGCTGAATCATTGTCCAACCCCCTTTCTGACTATATATTACTCTTCCTACACACTTGACACTGAGAGACATTGTCCTTCAGTGTTACTCCTCTGAAGATGCCTGCCACAGCTGCTGGCAAAACGTCAGGAAAGAAAATACCAAGACCACGGTCACACAGCCCGGATAACCTACAAGAACATGATGAGCTATTTGATTAAGAACTACGCGTTCAACATTCACCACTCTGGTCTAGGCTTTCTATTCAGCTGAGACCAACGGCTGAGTATAAAGGTCAAACAGACATAACTCTAGCGTGTAAGATAGCTAAGTACCTCCAAACAATATATGACCAACTGTTTTGTACACAAACAGTTCCTGAGAAACTGACATACTGCATCACTTACACTGGGCTATTGTTACCAAATCATATACAGCGTGCCATAAATCAAGACTGTCTTTAGTTACCTATGTGAGAGCCTACATGACTTTTCTGGGGCAACAATTATTTTGTTAAAACATTTTTATCCTGCTTTTCAGACAGCCAGTGCGGTATAGTGATCAGATTGTTGGACTAGGATCTGGGAGACCCAGGTTCAAATCCCTACTGTGCCATGGAAGTTTACTGGGTAACGTTGAGCCAGTCATTCACTCTCAAGCTAGCCTATCCGACAGGGTTGTTTGTGAAGGTAAAATGCGGGAGAAGAGAAGGATGTAAGCCGCTATGGGTCCCCACTGGGAAGAAAGGCAGGGCATAAATGAAGTCAATAAGTAAATGAATAATTTAAAGACAAACTTTATTTGTTTATTTTTATTTACTTCAATTATATCCCACCATTCTCCCCAATGGAGGTCCGAAGTGGCTTATATCATTCTCCTCTCCTTCATTTTATCCTCACAACAAAAAACCTGTCACGAAGGTTAGGCTGAGAGTGTGTGACTGGCCCAATGTCCCCCAGCAAGCTTCCATGGCAGAGTGGGCACTCAGACCTTGTTCTCCCAGATCCTAGTCTGGCACTCTAACCACTACAATCAAATATAACTCTTCCTGAGACCCCAAAGAACTGCTAGTCAAAAAAAGGACAATGCTGACCTAAATAGACTGATGGATGGTATCAGAACAAAGCAGTTTCATGTGTTCAAACAGTTCTAACATCTTAAATTAAAGAGTGGTATAGATTTTAGTGGTAAGCTGCAGTACTGCAGTCCAAACTCTGCTCACGACCTGAGTTTGATCCCAACGGAAGTTGGTTTCAGGTAGCCGACTCAAGGTTGACTCAGCCTTCCATCCTTCCGAGGTCGGTAAAATGAGTACCCAGCTTGCTGGGGGTAAAGGGAAGATGACTGGAGAAGGCACTGGCAAACCACCCCGTAAACAAAGTCTGCCTAGTAAACGTCGGGATGTGACGTCACCCCATGGGTGAGGAATGACCTGGTGCTTGCACAGGGGACCTTTACCTTTTACAGATTTTAAATCCTTGGGGTGATTTTATTTTTAGTACTCGTTAAGGAGTGTTAATATGTTAAATACACTATGTTTATCTGAATTCATGGTTGATGTGTACCATGATTATTTTTAATTGTTCCCATTTTTCGTATTTTTGCTGTATTTGCTGGTCATGGACCGTAATAAATACCTTTGATTTTGACAGTTCTAACAGTGCCACCCTAAGTAAGTTACACCCTTCTAAATCCCTTGAAGTCAATGGCTTGGAAGGGTGTAATTCCACTTGGGATTTTACTGTAAAAACATTAACTCTGCATTAAAAACAGTCCGAGCCACTGGCACTGATGATTGTTTTGGGTCAAGACAATTCTGTGTTAAGGGAAAAGACAGTTGTATGGCTGTGATCCCGATTCGCCTATGAGAACAGAGTGAAAATAATTGGAAACATAAGATTTTTTTTAAGTTCAAAAACATTATTCATACTACTAGTAAACATTTAAGTGGACCATTTAATCATAAAAGTTCTTTGGAAGAAATCTTATGAAGTTCTTATGAAGAACTTATGAAAGTTCTTATGAAGAAATCTCACTCCTGTTTCAGGAGTATTCACTTATGGACCTGTGCGTCCATTCCATTTGGAGGAACAAAATTCAAGTTTTCCCAGAAAACACACATCACTGTCTTCTGTGATACTTGGACAAAGAAATTAGCATTTTCTTCCAAGGCCAAGAAGACTTTCAGCATTTATTTCAAAGGGGAAGTGGGGCACAGTCTTGTCAAAACAATAAAAATAACGACATTGTCTGGGAAGGACAGAGGCAAATGCAAACTGGAAATTACTACCAATCAAGCATGTGCTTCGTTGAATAAAATACAGCTTCCCAGCAAGGAAAAAAAACAAGTTTCCCCCCAACACTGGCATTATTAATTTTGATCATAGCCATTTGCCTGTTCGTATTACCTGGTTTTTAGTTACAGCAATGACAATTGCGAGCATTTAAACCAGGGAGGGATGAGAGTCAGGTTTCTTTCTGCATATATTCTTAGGCCTCCATCTTTTCCTCACCACCTCCCAGCAACACAGTATGTGCTATTTTTGGAGAATGTGTATGGTTATGAGCCAAGCAGGAGCTGACATTCAAAATATAACAATGCCATCAGAATAAGAAAAGCATGCATGTGTAAAATCTTTGGACTCACATAAAACATACACACAGAGCTTCACTGAGCAAGAGTATCAGTCTTTATAACTTTGGCAAGCAAGTAAGAAAAAGCTGGAAACAATAAAACCTGGCAAACAAAATCTCATAGTACAAACAAAAAAAATATCAAGATTACTCCACAAAAGAACGTTGGTTTAGCCTTTGATTTCCAGCCCATAATGGAAATGATGCAAAGCTGCTAATGTTTGGTGCATCATTACTCGGCCCATGTGCTATGGTAATGTATCCATTTGTCGGACAAATCATTCTTAATTGCTCCTGATTACTACTTCTAGTCTCCCAAGATTTGTGAAACGTACTTCACTCAAAAGCCTGTCATCTACCTCTTAATGTTTAGTTTTAAAAGACAATTTGCATCCTAAAACAAATATCCACCCTTCTCAGCGCTCTTGACCAAGTAGCACATGCCTTAACGGGAGAATTCTGCACAAATACATCATATGACTTATACTGTATCCATTAGATCTTTAAAAACTAATTGTAAGCATGGGCATAAGTAAAACATGTAACTCAGGCATGTAAGATGCAGGAGTAACAGCGCATTCCTGAGCCGTGCCGGTAGCCAGGATCAAAGGCCTTTGGAGGCCGGTGAAGGCTTGCACCAGGGCAAGGGCAGCGCACACTAGTGTTTGTGGACCTAGCGCTGGTATGCAGGGCCAGATGCCGGTCGCCGGACACTGCCGTGGCAGTGCCGGGCCCGAACGCTGCCAGAGCCTGCTGCCTGCGTCCGAACAACGGCAAAGGCCGCAGCGGCACCCCGGGGGCCTTCCTGGGGTGTCCTCAGCCATTACAGCTTGGGAACGCCCCCTTTTTTCCAGCCGAGATACGCCACCTTTTCGGCGGCACATCTCCCTTGCAACCCTATGCGGTTGCAGGGGGTTTTGGCGCCAGACAGAGGTTTCGGCCAGGCCGAAACCTCCTTAGGAAGCAGCGCCGCTACGTTGCCTCCTAAGCCCGGCGCAGGCATTTTGCTCAGGAATGCACAGTAACTCTATGTGCAGTCAGGGGCAGTGGAGTGGACCTTTCTCACCTCCCCCTCCAACTCTAGCCCAAAATTCCCTCCAAAATACAGGTATAAGGCATAGAAGTATGACAGAGTTTCATCAGTTTGAGGCTATCTTTTGTTATAGCTCTATTGTACATGTGCCAAGTTGAAAAATATTGAAAATGACAGGACACTAATGATCAATAACTGCACAGCAATGCAATGAAGAAAACGATGGTGGAATCTCAAGATGCATACTAGTGGGGATAAATAACAGCATGTTTCCTACTACTCCACTCAGCAATGCTTAAAGCCTTCATACAGACCAAGAAGCTTTCCTCCAAGTTAAGTTGCTTTTCCTCCAACAGAACTGGATGTAACCCAGTGTTCCCAGAAGGCATGTGATGTTGCATCCTTGCTGAAGGTAAGCAAGTTTAGGTTAATCAGTGGATAAAAGACCTGGAAACCTACATACACCACCTTGAGTTCCATGATGGAAGAAAGGTAGGATATGAATGCAATACATAACAATAAATTTAAAATTTCCAATATATGCCTATGTTTGAATATGTAAGGGGCCATGGCATAAAGCGAACTTGAGGACAGAGAGGATTTTGATAAGCAGTCTTTTCCACAAATTGCTGTCTCGTAATTTTCTGCATCTCTGTGCTGGCAAAATGGTATCCACATATTGCATGTATCTGCTATACCCGTTTTAAAAAAATCTTTGTCCATGGTTACATGAAGCATCTTGTGTTTTTGCTCTCAAGAGAATATTAAAGTTCATGCTCTGTCTTTCTTGCCTTCACTTTCATCATGGGACTAGAAGTATGCACAGGATGTGTGTTGTGTGTTAAGTGCTGTCAAGTCGCTTCTGACTTATGGTAACCTTATGAATCAATGTCCTCTAAAACATCCTATTGTTAACAGCCTTGCTCAGGTCTTGCAAACTGAGGGCTGAGGCTTCCTTTATAGAGTCAATCCATCTCATGTTGGGACTTTCTCTTTTCCTGATGCCTTCAACTCTTCCTAATATTATTGTCTTTTCCAGTGAGTCTTGTCTTCTCATGTGACCAAAGTACGACAGCCTCAGTTTAATCATTTTTATTTAGTCACACACAGGACATAAAGCCTAAAACTTCCCTTCTGAATTTTCAAGTTTTTTAAAAAAATATTTTTAATTATTTTTCTGAAACAAGTTAACATACAAAGATAAAGAGAGAAAAAAGTAAAAATATAACAGGACTTCCCCTACATCTTCCTCCATCCATTAATAAACCTATATACTCTTTGGTATCTACAATTCTAATCCTAATATTTTTAATTACACTCATTGAACTAAATCTCATACAGTTTTAAAGATATAACATTGAATATAATCATTAAAAAGTGGTTAATATTAACTCAGAAAAAAGGAAAGTTAATAAATCTCACTAATAATAAATGGATTAGATCAATAAGTAAAAATTATCATCTCCTTTATAAAACAATTCCTCCGTAAACCCTCCATGTCTCCCTACACCTATTCATTGTAAATTGACTTTATAATGTATTAATATAGTAAATTCTACCATTATTGCCAAAATCAAGCCTTTTAACCAGTCCCTTGTCTATTTTCAAAAAACAAAACTAGACTCTTTTAGCAAGTCCCTTTGTCCGGAATTTCCAGCATCTTCCACTTTTCTTCATTAACTCCAAACACTGGAGAGCATCCTTGGATATGGTTGGTAAAATTCCCTCTGCAAGCATAGCGTTCTCAAAGTACACCTGCATTGTAGTTTCTTCAATTCCAAGTTCATAAAAAGAAATCCCGGTAGCTCCAGCCTTACCTCCCTTCAAGTCCTCCAAGCTAATACCAACGAATTCTTCAGGCAATTTATAAAGACAAAAGTCAAAGCCTCTCACGTTCATATCCTTCGTAAGCAGCTGGTCTATTGCAGTTTCCTGTTGAAGGGATGTGCCGTCTTGTTGTTTATCCTGGCTCTCCTTTTCCTTTATGGGAATTTCCTGATCTTGAGCCATCTTCTCAATTGGAGAATCCACTGCTGTCACATCTGACTTCGTTGTAATAGCTTGGTCCTTTATGTCTTTAAGTACATCCAAAATAGAATCCAGTTTTTGGTTGATAGATTGATATAGGGTGTTTGTCATGGCAGTTAGTTGATCCATCTGTTTAATCACACGTTCCATGCTTGCTGCTTTTAAGAATTTTGTTAAAACTTAGTTGGTGAAGTCCGGGCAAATAAACCAAAAAATTAAAAAAAAATTGTAGGTAATTCAACAGGATTCCTGTATTGTGGGTAGTAGTTTGATGTTAAAATACCATCAAGTTGAAAACAATCTAGTATAGACTGTGGCAGAGAACAGGATGTACCCAAAAGGATGCAGAACCGTGGACCTTTCGTTACCTCCTCTTGTCCAGGAACTTGGGAGTAATTTGCCAGTTACACAAGGGAGACACACTTCCGGTCTCACGGTCTCACAGTCTGTTACAGTCTCTCGATGGCATTAAACAATGAAGACGGAAAGACAACAACTAAGGAGGGGGGATTCTTCCTCCCTCCCCTTTCAACATCGAAGTATCTGATTGGTGGTTGTAACATCTTTCAAAAGCTCCTGTTTGTTATGTCTACCCACTGATCAAATTGATAGAATTCCTGCCGGTTTATCTGATGTTTTTTTAATTTTGTTAGAGTCATTTATACATCAGGTGGGGAGGCACGGATTTGATAGATGTAT
This sequence comes from Euleptes europaea, assembly GCF_029931775.1. NCBI lineage: Eukaryota > Metazoa > Chordata > Lepidosauria > Squamata > Sphaerodactylidae > Euleptes > Euleptes europaea. Next base: position 89,618,955 of record NC_079312.1, on the reverse strand, counting down.
TTGCCAATTCTTCAGATTCTCCAAATCCAGGTAAAACGAAAGAGTTTTTATAACTTACCGTATATACTCGCGTATAAGCCGAGTTTTTCAGCCCCAAAAATGGGCTGAAAAAGCCGGCCTCGGCTTATACGCGGGTCAATACGGGGGGAAGGAGGGAGGAGGGAGGGGGGAAACTTACCGCTGTCGCCGCCGCCGGGCCCGTGCCGCTTCCTGCCGCTGGGGGCGGCCTGGGGCAGCCTCCTGCAGCCGCAGGAAGGCTGCCCCGCCCCCCGGTCCCCGCCATTTTTCCCGGGCGGGAGGGGCCTTGGGCAGCCTCCTGCAGCCGCAGGATGGCTGCCCAAGGCCCCCTGGCCCCTGCTGCCATTTTTCCCGGGCGGGAGGGGCCTTGGGCAGCCATCCTGCGGCTGCAGGAGGCTGCCCAAGGCCCCCCGCCCCCGCCGCCATTTTTCCCGGGCGGGAGGGGCCTTGGGCAGCCATCCTGCGGCTGCAGGAGACTGCCCAAGGCCCCCCGCCCCCGCCGCCATTTTTTTCCGGGCGGGAGGGGCCTTAGGCAGCCTCCTGCAGCCGCAGGATGGCTGCCCAAGGCCCCCCGCCCCAGCCGCCATTTTTCCCGGGTGGGAGGGGCCTGGGGCAGCCTCCTGCAGCCGCAGGAAGGCTGCTCCGGGTCCCCCTGGGCCTCGCCGCCGCTTCCTCCCGCCAGGAGCGGCCTGGGGCAGCCTCCTGCAGCCGCAGGAAGGCTGCCCAGGCCCCCCCGGGCCGCGCCGCCGCCGGACCCTCGCCGCTGGAGAGCCCTGTCAGGTAAGCCTGCAGGGGGGGGGGAGGGGTTATAAGCCGACCCTCGGCTTATACGCGGGTGCCTAATTTTTCCCCATTTTTGGGGAGAAATTAGGCACCTCGGCTTATACGCGGGTCGGCTTATACATGGGTATATACGGTACTCAGATTTTAGAAGAGTAGGTATTCTTGCTTCTGTGTAGTTGCTTAGGTGGTAATAGGTAGAGGAGGACTGAGCCTGATTCCAAAGAGACGTTCACGGCATTGTATTTTCCCCTCAATGCCAGCGGGACCTCGCCCAGTTCCCCGAGAGTCGTCCTCTCTCAGAAAAATGGGGGTCAGACCGCTCTTCAAGGCTGCAGGAGAGTTCCTGTTCCCTGGTCCACTATTTAGGAACTGGGTAGGGGTGCAGAATGCATCCCAAATTTGAACGTTTCTTGGGTTCTTCGGGAGCCCCCAAAGAACGTGGCGCTCGGTCCAGCGTCTCTAGCGGAAGTCCCTGAATTTTTAAGTGTTGACCGGTATGCACAGATGAGCAGCACAGATGAGCAGTTCACACATTATGTACCTGTGATATTTGTACAGCTTGTTGGATGTTATTGTTTCATATACAAATGTTACTGCAGCCCATCTTCTTTCTATCATAGGAAGAAGTTACTTAAGAATTAAGAAACTTAATGTTGATTGTATCTTAAAAATATATGTGAGAGCAAGGAATAAAGAACTGGATTAAAAAAACAGAATTAAATATGTCATAATGTCATTAAAAGCTCATCACTTGTCGAGTTTACTGATGAGACTAGAATGGAAGAGGTTTAATAACCTGACTCATGCCCAGATAGACTGCCATGGATAACCAGTCAATATGGAACTTGACACATCCCAGCTAGACCTAATGAACATCCTTTCTCCTGGAAAGAAGCAGCAGGTGCAAGGCAAATTCCAAATGAAAGCCATCATCAGAATCTGTTGGCTAGAGCAACATCTTTACCAGAAACAGCAGGACCACTAGTGCATTGGTCCAGCCATTCCTGCCCACTGCTATCTCTCTGAGGTGGTCCTACTAGGTGCCTCATCGTACTTTCTTTTACTCTGTTTTGTAAATTGGTCCATGGGACAAAAGAAAACCAAAGCTTAATTGATCGCTAGACTCCACCACAAAAGAAGAACACAGCAAGGAGGGTAAGAACATACCAGCTCACAACCAGCTAGCACTGTCATCAAATTTCCAGCTAGACCCAGCCAAAGTTCAATGTGCTCCTTCACCCAAAACGATGGGCAAGTAGATCGCCTTCCCCCAGTAGAGGCCTATTCTATGTAGGATTAAACAGGCCCTGTTTCTTCTCAGCCAGGTCTCTAGCCCTAAGCATGGGCACTACACTTCATCAGCACTGGTAAATTTCCTCCTGAACATGCAGTTTTCTGCTGGGCATGTTCCTTTCACTCCTCTTCTCCTTACAGTGTCTGGCCCATCTTTATACTCCAGTAGGTCTTTAGGGCAGTTCCTGCTATGCTAATGCATTATTCCAGCTCAGGTTGTCCAATGATGTCACTTCCAGGTCAAAGGTCAAATGATGACATATTATGACATCACATATAGGTCATGTCAAAATTGTCCCTCTTTTGATATCACTTCAGGGTCACTCCAAACCCACCTTTTCCTGTGAGGTCCCTTCCTTTCAAAATTTAAATTCCATACATTGCTTCCACTCCCCCACCACCTTACATTACCTGTAAGCTTCCTATCCAGCCTAGGTGTCCTTACTCTTGTGGTCAAAGGAGGCATATCTTATTTTTGCAATCTCTTAAGTCTGTGCTGAGGGTGGGGGTATTTATTGCTCTGGGGAACATATGACAGAGCCACAGCTCTGGAGTGCTCAGCCTGGAGAGTTATGGGATTGTGCCTCTAATTTCATAACCACACCCAGCTGCCAAGCTGTCAGGGAACCCACTTCTGGGTACATGCAGTGCACCCACAGCAAAAGAGTCCCAGGCTCACTCTTTTTAGGGGTCTATGTGTGGAGAGAAACCAGCTCCCCCCAATATCTCTGCATATCCAATCCATGCAGGCAGAGCAGGCCATGGGACTCCCTGATACATAGGGAGAGCGACAGGTAGGGGTACTGCACAACTTCAGACTGGGTGGGGGAGAAACTCATATATCTGCATGCTCCCCTATGTCAAAGAATGCCCAACAAGTAGAAAAGAACCACTGCAGGGAGCAGACTAGGCAAGAACTCTTCTCCTCTTCTGCCTGTTGAGTACAGCCTACTCTACCACCCCATTCTGCTGCCAGTTTATATCAAGTTTGAGATGCACTAACTGGGAGGGAAAGTAGCCACTGCTTCTTCCTACAAAGAGGTGGAGGGTACACCACAGCTGGGATCAGCATGACTCCAAGATCCTGTTGTCCATGGACTCCTCTCTCCACATGAAAATGGACATGATTAGCTGATCTACACATCCACTGTGGGGAAGTGTTACACTTAAAATGGGCCATTGCTTTAAGCCATTGTTTAAAGCGGAGGGTTTCCCGGCTCCTCCATTGAAAAATACGAGCTGTGTTCATGACAGAGATTCTGACTGCAGCACTTCAGTATTGCTTAACTTTTCTATGGAGGAGAATTGGATGGGGGCGACCCCTTCCAGACCCTATAAAATCGGACCCCCTGACCCAATCTTCATCAAACTTGGGGGTTCTTGCAAGGAGAGTCCCTTGCACCCACGCTGCAAATTTTGGGGCTCTACCTGCAAAAATGCCCCCCAGGAGCCATGGAATGCCCCATAGGCTTTATTGGACCCATTTTTTTGGGGGGGGGGGGAAACCTTGAAAAAGCCAAATTCCCATATTTACTGGTATAGGGAATTCGGCTTATTCTGGTTTACCAAAAAAAATCGAATCCAATAAACCCAAACCCAAGATTTCCGGGGTTTTTTTTTTTTTTTTGCACAGCTGAGCCCACACAACTGCCCTGCCAGGTTGGGAGGGGGGGATCCCCAAGGCAGCTACCTGTAGAAGTGCAGGGTCCTCTCTTCTGCCATGGAGGAAAGACAAGCACCAGAGCTTAGGAAAGAGGAAGGCAGACAGCAGCCCCAGAGGCATGGAGGATCCTGGGCAGTGGAAGACATGGGAAAGCTGCAGCCTCACTGGCTGTGAAGGGCCTGGTAAGGATACCCCACTCCACCAGAGCCATAGAGACAGCCCGCAGCAAGGAAAGCAGGCTCTGCAGAACAAGATATGATGCCAGACAGAAATGCTACCATTGAATTACCCACCACAACTCCAAGCTCAGCCTCCAGGCTGGGTGGGAGGCCAGCTGGCCACACTGGTTGTTTATGCATAGTTGATTTATCTCACGAGTCTCCCACGATTGTCTTGGTTCTCCACGGGGATTATTCAGATTTGTTCCCTTCCCTTGGGGCTCAGCTCACTTCCGTTCCACAATTTCCCTGGGTTTTCCAATCCCTGTTTTATTCCAAAATTAAGTTTTCTTCCGAGATTATCTTGGAAGTGAGTAGGTGAATAGTTCAGCCGCGGGTCGATCTTCCCACATCCTGACACACCCCCATTCTCCAAGTCCTCCTCCAACCCTGCCTTCAGCCAGCCTTCAGCCATCCCCCTCCCCCCGCAATGCCCCAGGGAGCCATATGGGAGAAGGAGAAAGCCTTAGTCGGCTCCTTCTCTGGCCCCCTTGCCATGTTTTTAAATTTTTTCTCTGCTGCTCTGATGTAATATTGATATATTATCAAATCATCCAAAATACTAGTCAAAATTGCAGAGAGAGGCAGTGGAGGCTAGGATCGTACGTTTGCTCCCCCCCCCCACATTTGGGTGATGACTTATCCGGGGGGGGAGCAAGTGCACAATCCTAGTCTCAGCTGGCGATTTTGATTAGTATTTTGGGTAATTTGATGATATATCAAATCAGCAGAATTGTTTTTTTAAAAAGCAACGAAGGAGCCCAGAGAAGGAGGTTTCTTTTTTAGTGAGTTTCAGCAGAGTGTGTATGACAGAGAATTCCCCCCTCTTTTCTTTTGTGCAATGCACAGGGACAAGAGGAGAATGTGCTTCTGTACCATCGATTCTAGTCAGTTTCAGCGGTGTGTGTATGACAGAGAATCTCCCCACTTTTACTTTTGTGGATGCAACTTTGTACTCCATTAGGCAAGAAGGGCTGTGAAATGGCCACTCACAGTGGAGGAGGAGGGGGCCGGGGTGACGTTTTTGTCAGAGTAATCACTAATGCCAATGATAATTCAGTATTTAAAGGGGTTGGGACTAAGGTGCTTCCTGATTTCCGCATTTGATTATGCAGTGCTCCTGAGACTCCCAAGACTTTATTCACAACAAGCAACACCCATGGTTTTCTCATCTTGGGGTATAAAAGTGTGAGACAAGAGAGGGACGAACCAGGGACATACTAACCATACATAAACAGCCACTCTTTCCACTTCCTAATTACCACAGAATCTAGGATGAAAATAATGGCCACCTTTTGTTTCCCCCTGCCACTCAATTTCTTTAAAGCAAGAGTTTGGGGCAATAGCCTGCCAAAAGCAGGAACGGCCCAGCTGTGTTGGCATCTGGGTGACCGAGAGAGGTGTGATACCAATGATCAGCCCCTGTCAGACCATGTCCAGTTCACATGCAAAATAAATCTTCAAATCTCAACAGATTTTGGAAGACTCGAAATCGGAGCCTTGCACGACTGAGTCCTGTCCTAAGCTCTCTTTTATGCTCAGGGCTAGAGTTGCTACAACGGAACAGCAATGTCCTCTTGTGTGTGTGTTTGACTAGTATATATAAAACTATCTGGCAACTCAAGCGAAGTGTCTACTCAGCTGAAAACACAGTCCCATTTAGTAGCTCAAAAGAACATTTATTCCTAAATGTTGAAGTTCTCAAATATTTTTCCCTAGCTAGGTCAATGTAATCAATTTGTTATATAACCCATTCCTCTTAGCAGTTTGACAGAAACAATTCCAGGGAAATTTATTGTTAGCAGATTACTGTTAGAGATAAAACAGAACACAACTCTTCTCCAGATTGAGTCTACATTTCTGGTACTTTTCTTGCATTCTTCCCAATGCAAGACAACCAGGTATTTATGGTACAGAGCAAGAACAATCACCTACAAAATAATATGTGAAACGTAGCATACAAACAAGGATAAAAGAACATGAAAGATACTGCAGACTTGGCCAACCTGAGAAATCAGCAGTGGCTGAACATGGACTGACACAAACAGGACACAGGGTCTTATTCCAAGACACTGAAAGACTGGACAATTCTACCAACTATTTTGTCAGATTGCACAGAGAAGCCATTGAAATTCATAAACATCAGCACAACTTTAACAGAAAAGAGGAGAGTTTAAGAATGAATAAGGCTTGGCTTCCTGCCCTGAAAAACCTCCAGACAAAGACAACATTCAACAATAGCCATACAGATTAGCTTTGGATTACACACATTAACAGATCACTTCAGGATACAATGGTTCCATATTAACATACCATACCCTCATTAGCACATTATCTTGATACTTACAGGACAATACTTTTGCAGGACAATACTCAGCTCAAACCCAACCCCTTTCTGACTATATATTACTCTTCCTACACCCTTGACACTGAGAGACACTGTCCTTCAGTGTTACTACTCTGAAGATGCCTGCCACAGCTGCTGGCGAAACGTCAGGAAAGAAAATTCCAAGACCACGGTTACACAGCCCGGATAACCTACAAGAACCAATATGTGAACCATTTGTCTGTACTTTCTCCTGTACCTGTTTTCCAGGTGAATACAAGTTCCTACATTCTGCCACTCAGGATACTTGCTTTGTCAGCACCAGAATGTTGTGGTGTTACTTTATTCAAGAACAGCTGCCAAACAGTACGTGCAACCTCCATATACAAACCTGATTTTTTTAACTCTACCATCACCCACTACCCTCAAATCAAAGATAACCCGTCAGAGATATCAGCTAAGAAAAATGTGTTTTATGGGGGGAGGGCAACAATAAGATTGGTTAAGCACTTCATAATGCTTCTTTGGTTTAACTGGCCAGTGCACAATATTTGAAGTGTTTAAAAGTTTCAGAGGAATATTTTTTTGGGGAGGGGGAAATCCCAATTAAAATTCTAACACTCAAAATACAAATATAATAACGGACTCAGAAAGTGAATAGATTCATGCAAGAAATTCAGCTGAAAGCAAAGTTCCACTGACAAGACAGCAGAACAAGCACATTAAAACAACAATTACTGGTGGCAACCAGTCAGCTGACATCATAGTGATCTGAAAAGTGGCACTGCTTTTTGAAGAAAGCACTGCAAAAAAGACAACAAGAAACAGAACCAAAGTACAAGATGAAACTCTTCCAAATTAACCTCAGAGGACACTGGTTAATATCTATCTATCTATCTATCTATCTATCTATCTATCTATCTATCTATCTATCTATCTATCTATCTATCTATCTATCTATAAAATAATCTTAGAAAACATGTTGTACAACAGCATCTTCCTTCTAAACCATACCACATCACAGCAAGTAATTCCTATCAACACAGAAAGAATGAACTGCCTCGTGTGTTCTTCAATTTCCTTGATTTTCTGCAGCTGAAGGAAATGAATAGTAGAAAACTGATTGCATGAATTGCTTAAGCAAAAGCTGTCGATTTTTACATTACTTTCTATGCATGGATTAGCTAGTTAGCAAACCTGAAGCTTTTGTTCATAATGAACAGTTCAGATTGCCCATTCACCAAGAAGAGGAAATCTTGTCGTGCTGTTCACTGATGCTATTTGACTGCATTATTTTTGTCCTGTAATCTGCTTTGAGTCTCAGCAAGAAAGTCGGACAATAAATAAATAATAATAATTATTAGCATGCCATAATCTAAGCAAGGTGCACCTCAGCCATTAATCATTAAGACCTAGACTGAATCTACTCCTAATGATGTGATCTGCCTGTCATAAATGCATGTGAATGCCATTCTCAACTAATCTGAAACTGTCGTATGTTTAATCGGATCTCATTACAGAGTGGCAAACGTCAAACCTACAGTACAACAGGGAAACCTGGTCACATAAATTCTCCCTTAGCGCTTACCCAAAGTATGAATGCAGCCTAAAGAGTTTTAATTTAGAAGAAGAGTTGGTTTTTATACTCCGCTTTTCTCTACCTTTAAGGAGTCTCAAAGTGGCTTACAATCACCTTCCCTTCCTCTCTCCACAACAGACACCTTGTGAGGTAGGTGGGCTGAGAGAATTTGGAGAGAACTGTGACTAGCCCAAGGTCACCCAGCAAGCTTCATGTGGAGGAGTGGGGAATCAAACCCAGTTCTCCAGATTAGAATACACCACTCTTAACCACTACATCATCCTCTGATCAAATTCAGAGAAGCTGAACACTTCACCAGGTGGGTACCAGACCTGTGTGGCTAGAGAAATTTGACAAGCATTATTAAAAGCACAATTACATCAGGAGTATCTGAAAGCACCAAGCTCACAGTCAAGGAATTCCTCTGGTTCTTGTACCTGTATTTGACAATTCTTGATTTAATAACAATTAAGAACATATTAATATCTTAATGATAAACATGATGTGAGAATTGTACACACCAATAGTACTAATCAACAACAGTGCATGGAGTTGTCCAGCATTCCTCGCCATTCTTGCAGCCTATTCTGACCCCCAGACAGATCATTCCTGGTGTCACAGAACCCATGTGGAGAAACAGCCTCATGGGTCAGGGGGCTGTAGTGAAATCTGTCTGTTTCTGCTCCCGTTGCACACAGCATGTGCACAGCTCTGCTAAGAGAAGAGAGAGGACAAATCTTGCAAACAACCAGTACAACAGTGTCTGACTGGGATCTGGGAGATCCAGGTTTGAATCCCCCCTCTGCCATGGAAACTTACTTGGTGACCTTAGACCAGTCACTCTTTCTCAGCCTAAGCTTCCTCACAGCATTGCTATATTGGAGGAATATTGGAGGAAATATATTGGAGGAAATATTGGAGGAAGCTATATTGGAGGAAAGGGAAATTATGTAAGCTACTTTGAGTCCCCTTTGGGGAGGAAGGTGGGGTATAAATTAAGTAACTAAATGAACAAACAAACATTTATCTTTTGGGACACCGTAGACCCCCTTGCAAGCACCAGGTCATTACTGACCCACGGGGTGACATCACATACACTTTACTCCCAGCAAGCTGGGTATTCAATTTACCGACTTCAGAAGGATGGAAGGCTAAGTCAACCTTGAGCCGGCTATCTGAAACTGACTTCAGTCAGGATCAAACTCAGGTGAGTAGAGTGACTGCACTGCTGCAGCTTACCACCCTGCACCACAGGGCCACCATTAACTCAAATTTAATTATATGAATACAAGCTATGCTTCATTTTCTCCCTCACAAAGATCAAAATTAATTAAGTTCACTGACTTTGCCAAAATTCTGCCTTAAGTGTTTTGAAATCTTTATTTTATGGCTTTAAAAATACTCCAAATTTCAGGAGGGGGGGAGATTATTGAAATAAATATAATCATTGCAGTTAAATCACAGTCTGTTCTATAGTTAATTGGTCTGAAACAGACAGGAGGTGGCTTATCTGTAAGAGATGTGGTAGCCTTCAAACTGACCTTCACAGTGTACATCTCTGTTGACCCAGAAGGCAAAGATCTAGCATCCCTCAACAGTACAATATAAGGTACCCTCTCATATTGCCTTTCTGTTCTGGAAACCAATGCAAGTTAGAAACTCCATGAGGAGTATGATCAAAAGCCTCCTTATCACTGAAACTAGCCATAGGGGGTTGGATCCCAACACCACCTTCTGTGAGTGGAAAGACAATTAGAAGCATAATTTCAACTGATTTCCCCTTCCCGTTGCAGAGCCTGACACCACATCACAGGTTGCTCCTAACGCTCTCTCAGCCCTCAGGAGCAGCTGCTGTGGGAATGGAAAAGTGATTAAAAATCTGTTATTTAGTTATACCCTAGCGTGTTTAAAAACTTCACATACATTACCTCATAATCATTACAACAGTACCAGTATTATTATAATCATACCACATACAAAAAGGAAAGGGTAGTTGAGGCAGATGGGGGTGGGGGACTAAGCATGACTTGTATGCCCACCTGGCAAAGGTAAGTCAAAAAGGGAAATTCCTGGTTCATAATTCAGTTCTTTAACCACTATACTACCCCAGCTTCCATACTACAAAGGAAACATGTAGAAAGGTCCTAAGTCATTGTTTGATCAAATGGTTGTGAAGACTGACACTGGTGAAAGGGTAGTTTCCTTTTTCCTTCTTTCTCTCCCAGGGGCGAAGGGCTTCTATGCATAATATAGGAATATGTTGACCTGCTGCCTCCTCTTTCTTTATGCTTGTTCCCAGGCTAAGCACAATAGTGAGCACAGCCATGCAACCCATCTGTTCTCCTTTAGGTGTACTTGAAAGGCTCAATCACTAGTTATTTAGGACAGCTTGTAATGACAAAAGTCTGAAAACACCTAATGCACTCTGCTACATCTGAGCAACATATGGATGAAATTAATATTTACAACAAACTTGTGTGGATTCAACAGACCCAGACCCAGCAAATGCAAATGCAATTTGGGATAACTGTCTATTGAAGCATGAAGCAGACCTGGATGAGTTGGGTTCGAACTTTAATTCAGATTCACTGACAAGTTCAGCTTCAGATCTATTTCTATCATTTTATAATACACATTATCATGATTGGACTCACACTTTGTGCCATAAACTAGGCACAGGTTTCTGACAGCAGTGTCTACACTAAAGTCCCTTTCATACTAACTCTTTAATCCACTTTGGCTCCGTGGCACTCAGGTGCCACTGTAAATGCTCTCCATGATGGAGCAATTGGCCATTATCACGGGACAACTGGGCACTTATGCCATTGCGGGGTCAAGCCGGCTCCTACTGATAGCATACGGGCCTGCCTAAATCTCCAGGACTGGACCTGGCAACACGGTATGCAAGCGCACTGACTGCTTTCCAGCCGCACACCTGCCCCAAACGCGACTGGGCGGTCGTGGCGCGGCTCATTTGGAAACTGACACAGCTGCTCTCGCCAGCCCGGGCAACCAGCTACTAGGAACCAGATGCAAAGGGCTGTCTCTTGTGAACCTGAGAGGAGCCATGTTCCTGTAAATCTCTGTTTTAGAAGCAGCCATTTCGCAGAGAGCTGACAGCCACGTACTCAATGCGAGCTGCTCCCCCTCCCAACTTCCTCCGTTGCTCAATGGGTCGTTAGCAGTAATCCTGATATCCAGATCAGTCATCTCAGCTGTCCAGCTGCAGAGACCCCAGGACATTTGCACAGATCGCACCTATTGTTCCTGAATGTAAATCCCATCAGCAGAGAGATTCCTGACCATCTCGGGTTGCGAAAGCCATTGGAATTATAATAGATTTCCAAATTCACACTACCCTGCCCCGGTAGACACAGCTTAATCCTTCTGTCACCTTTTGTCACCTGGGAACCTGGGAGGGGTAAAACCCCTCTTCCCGCCCCCAGAAAACAGTATAACTAGGATACCCCTGGCCCATTCAAGACACCTTAGGTCTTTCCTGGTATCTTTGCCGTTACTCTGTTGGTTTGGTTTCGCGAGCCTTACCACGCTCCCTCCCGCCTTGCTGGTCAAGTCTACGGGAACCCCCCCCCCCATCTCGGTCTTCCTTTTCAATCTGTTATTAGTCTACGTGAGTTGGACAACACCTCATCTAGATAAGGTAAATATTGGGTCAACGCTCTCCTGCCACGTTGGCAAACGTCCCTGTGCTACTGTCTGATATTTCTTAGCCTCTTGTATGTCTGTACTGCACCATTTGAATGCGTGAATACATAAACACTGTTTAATTTGGAACTCCTAGTCTCTGTCTTTATTCAAACGTCTCATTAAACGGATTCTGGTATAGTTGAGTGCGAGATCGCTATAAAAATACATAGTTACCGATTGCTCAGCTAATTTCCCCATATAAAGGGGCAATTCGGCTAACAGATTACTGGTGGAGAAGGCGGGCACTCCTACACGTCTGAATACATGCGAGTCGGCACGTGTGTATTTAGCGTGTTGACGTAGGAAAAAGTTTTTGAGACGCTTTGAATTTTGACCAGTTTTTCACAAAAAATCAATTGTCACGTAAAACGACAGTGTGTGTGTGCCTGAGTGTGTGGCTCTAGTGAGCGCTATCTTGTGGGTTGGCTTCTCCCCCCTTCATTCTTTCAGCCCTAAGTCTAGCCGCCAGCTGAGCTATCTTCTCAGCAACGCAAGGAGACTGAAAGGCTTTGCCCTGGGAACCACCTCTCTTCGGAGACTCCCCATTTGAACGGCTGTCTGGGTTGGGTGTTGCAGAGTAGGGTTGCACGTAGACATCTGCACCTACACGTAGGCCAATATAATATTCCCCCCCCTCCTTGAGAAATCGCTCGAGAGGAAACGATCTCTCCTCTCTCACGCCACCCTTACCAGGCTTTGCCTGCTGAATATTATTTCACTCACCCCGGACGCGGAGTGAGGTTATTGGGCGAGTAGAAGCGCCCCAGCATAGGGTTAAAATCACCCAGAAAGACCTAGGACGGAGGAGTGGCCACTCCCGCTAGGCTGGGATACGCAGTCTTCCCTTAGGAGTTCTGCCAGGAGTATCCCCAAGTGGAACGCGCACCAGTCCCTTAGGAGCGTGCCAGGAGCGTTGCCACCAATACAGGGTCCCCAAGTGGAATGTGCACCCGTCCCTTAGGAGTGTGCCACGAGCGTTCCCACGACAGAAGGGTTCCCGAGTGGAGCGTGCACCCGTCCCTTAGGAGCGTGCCAGGAGCGCTACCGCGACTGAAGGACATTCCTCTGATAAAGGTTGTCCCCAAGTGCTGAGACGAGCCCGTTTCCCTTAGGAGCGAGCCTGAACCGTCTCCCGCAAGCACCAATCAAATGTGCTGAGAGGAGCCCGTTTCCCTTGGGAAGCGAGCCGGAACCTTCTCCCGTAAGCACAGAAACGCGCTCTCCTTCCTTAGAGGGACAGCCAGGAGCGTTTCCCAGTTTTGAAACCAGCAGTTTCCCTTAGGATATCTGCCAGAAAGTTAGTGCAAGGTCTACCATGACCACATTGAAAAAAGAAAAAAAGCAGGTTCTCCTTAGAGGATCTGCAAGGTAACATCTCCCCTATTAAGGCAGGCTCACCCTCCTTAAAAGGGAATATTAGAGCCAAGTCCCAGCAAAATCACCCCCAGCATAAGGAGAAAAGGCGGTGGCAGCGCCTGCTCTCTCTCTAAGTTAAAGTGTAGCTCAGTTCGAATCCTTGAACCCTCCTTCCGTGCTGAGCTGCTAACCCACAGCCAGCGATTTAGAAAATCCAAGGAGCCCTGATTGACTCAAACCCACTTCCTTTATGGTGAAAATAAAAAGGGCAACTTGTTGCCAAATCCCCCCACCATCCTGCAAAACCCACAGGGGGCATTTTAATCCAAAGAGATCAATTCAGGCTCAAACCCCCCCTCCCTTTCTCCACTGAGAAGCATTGTTTTTGCCTTACACGGATCAGCCAGAGTGATCCTGCCCTTCCCTGAGCTATAGTTTACCATGGCAGAGAAATTGAACAGTGACCCCAGCCACAACAAATTAAAGAAATGGCTGCCCAAAATTGGGTCGGTCCCGTGGTGGTCTTTCAGGGTGCAGTATCGGCAACAGCAACCCAGTTAGATCCCGGGAAACTGGTGCTTTTAGTAAGCACTGTGAAACCTCTCAACCTAAGTACCAGGAAATGTGTGAGAAATCAGGAACCAGCACACAAGAAAATGAAAAACTAAAATCAGTAGAAAATGAACTAGAAAAAGAGAGGAATGAGTTATCTCATGCTCTCCTCGAAACACAAAAAAGAATTAAATCAGGTAAAAGGAGTGCTGATTGCTGCTCTAAGCAGGATCACCTCTCTGCAACAGGAACTGGACCATTCAGGAGCCAAAATTCAGTCTCTCCAGCAGAAGCTTCTGACCCGACAAAATTATTAAAACCTTACTGAAGACAAAATTATTAAAACCTTACTGTCTGCCCCCCCAAAAATGACCAGACAGCAGAGGATCACCATTCCCTCAATTGACAAAGGGAACCAGCAGCCTCTTCCCCAACTGAGAAGAGCTCGCTGCAAAGTTACTAACTGACCTACAGCCCCAGGAACACCAGAATGCGAGGCTGAGCTCAAGTAGCTTTGAAAGTACGATCAGACACCATTAAATTCCATGCTAAATGAAAATGCTGTTTCAAGCAGCCCGCTGGAACTAACTTGGGATATTCCAAGCTTCTTGAGTATCCCTCCTTTTCTCCCCCTTGTGTGAGTGAATGCATGTGTGAATGTTTCCCCCCCCCCCTATATTTTGAGTAAGGATTAAGAAGTTCAGACCATGTTCAAAGAAAATGCTGCCTCCCCATCCTAAGGGAGAGCACCCAAGGGAATGGTAAAGTAAAAATCATTTTTGCTTCCTCTGTAGGGAATAGAAGGGCACCAGCACCAGCCCAAGTTTAACCCTTTCTCCGCAGGTTAATAAAGGAAAGCAAGCCTCCTCAGGGAGGACTCTTTATCTCCTGGTCTTTCTAATGTAATGTTGAATATGTGTAAAAAGTAGCCATGATGTGCAGTTGTAATGAAACCTCCCTGGGTCAGAGAAGTCTATCTGGCACAGGAAAAGGATAATTATATAACATGTTTTTCTCCTACAGGAAATAGAGTTGTGTGTGTGGTAAATATGATAAATCGATATTCAGGGTTCATGCTTTTGTGAAGATCCGGCCAATCTCACAGAAACATCTGCCTTGGTTCCCCAAAAGTACAATGCGGTTTGCGCAAAATTGGCATGGGGCACCAAATGGAAATATGCAAGGGAGTGCGCTCCCCCAAGTGCCTGTATGTTTGCAAGTGAAACTAGCATGTGTGTCTGTATGAATGCTTTCCCAAGGTACCTGGGAAAGTAAGAGGAAATTATTTCCATGTGCTCGTAGAATAAATATAAAGTTAATTTTACTGCGCAGTAAAAGTCTCCTCTTTAGTAAATGGTAGTATATTTGTAAACCTAGATTCTGCCTTTTGTAAATATGTGAAAAATGAATAATGAAGGGGAGAGCCCCGTGTGCTCTGCCCCTCCCCCACAGCTCCCAGCCCCTCTTCATTCGGTTTTATAGCTATTATTACTGTGTTGGAGAAACATGAAGGTGAAAGTATGTTGACATGGTGTGAGGAAAAAAAAAAAGGAAAAGAAAAAAGGTGTTTAGCATATAAAAGATAAAAGGATGGTATGGCTAATGCTTTGGGACTGCAGCCCATAAGCAGCGGCCAAAAAGGATTGTATTGTTATAAGAAGGTCAGTGAAAAGTTTTGAAGTGTACATGAATAAGATGGTCTCGAGAGTGGTAACTAAAAATAAGGTGGGGCTGCAATCCTAAATGATGCAGCAGCTGAATGAGTTCATCCAACATGGTAATAATCTGTAATCCAAGCAATAGGATTCCCCCCCTCATTTTTATCTTTTTGTTCCTCCAAAATGTTAGGGTTGTTTCCAGGAAAACAACAACCCAGGCTCTCTAGCCCTCCGAAGCAACCCCCAAGCTCTCATTTTAGTCGCACATTTTGGTTCTTGCCTGTCATGGCAGATCCCATTATTGCAGCTCAATGTACATAGTGCACTCTGCACATGCACAGAGATACAGTCCCTTTTGGTAACCCTTTAGTTCTCACCCTTTCTCTTCCTCAGGAGGAAGCTCTCATGCTTGCTTGCAACTTAAGCTCTGTAAGAACCTTGTGATTTGCTCAGTTTTAGCAAACTCACACCAGGACCTCACTAAACGTAAAACCCAGGTGCTCTATTTTTAAAAGATGGATTTTTGCTTTAATTTGGTAAACAGTTTTGAATTTGATTTTTGTGTGGATAACCCCTGAGTATCAAGACTCACCAAAATCTCATTAGGAACAGAGAAAGCCCCATTGCTCTCCCTCCCCTCGCTCTTTAGACAAACTGGAACCCACCCCGGCTTCCAAAGTACACTCTGCATATGCCCAGTGGTGCCACACAGCCTTCTGGTGCGGGGTACACCTCACGGAAACAATCCTTTCCTCCTCATGCATTCAGAGGAAAGGAGGGGGGGAGAAGATATCCAATCTACTTTTATCTTTAAACCACTGTTATTTTTGAATTTGGAACTCTTTAAAGGAAAGAAATATAATCAATTTTTTAAATGTTGAAGTCGAGTTGAAGTTTTTACTCGATTTGAAGTTGATTTGAAGTTTTGAATTTGGAAATTTTTTTGGAAGAGAGAAATATCAGATTTTGAGCTGGGTTCATTTTCTTTTGAATTTATTTTTGAAAATCTTGAAAAAGTCCTGATTTTTGTTTGTTTCAACCTAGCTCCTTCATTCCCTGGCATGCTAATAAGGCTATCTGGGATATGAAGGGGGGTTGGAGAAGCAAACCGCCACTGGAAGGGTCTCTTCCTTCCCCTCTTGTGATCTTGTAATACAATTACCTGGCATTCATTAACAATCTTGTTTTCTGATCCATGCCAACCAACCAGGAGAACCGGGAAGAAGAGTAACCCCCCACCAATTCTGTTCTGTTTACAGTGTTCAACTTTCTCTCCTTTAAGAAACTTCAATGCTTTATGCATACTACAATGCGTACTGTCTTTGATTATTAATGGCAGCCTGCATAAGGCTGCTCCCTGATCTAACTTGCTCAAACACCACTAGTCTCTATCATATGAATACCTGCCTGCTTTGTAAGAACTTAATAAACAACCAGGTACTCCCTCCCCTTGGGAAACAAGGGGAAGAGGAACAAAAAGTCTTAATGCTCTATTTCAGCCTTGTAACTCTGCTCTCAGCAACCAATGCTAGTTATATACATGCCTGCTAGCCTTTTTTGCTAGATTTCTCCCTGCAAGGACCCTTCTACCAGAAGAGCTGACTGCATTCAGCTCTCTCTGCCTCAGTGTTTTTGTTTGATTGTTTGCCTTGCCTTAAGGTGCAATGCGAGTGCAAAGCACCCCCCAAGCCATCAATGTGTCTAAGTAATATTGTTAAGTATGCAAGCCTTTACTCCCGAGCACCCGCAACTACTGCTGGAACTCCCTGCTGTATGCTCCTCCTTTGTTCCTCTATGCCACCTCCAGGCAGGAGACTCCTGGTCAGCAACAATCCTGCTGCAAGCCAGCCTGCTGGCAAGGTGCCCCAAAGGTCGCCAAAGGAGGGAGGGTAGTCAACAATGGGCTTGCAAGAATGCACAGGGAAGGGAACAACTAAGAAATCTTTCCTTGCTGACAGGGCATAATTAGAAACTGGATTTCTGCTTTAAAAATAAGTGCATCACCCTCCAGTATAGCCAGGGTTGCATTCAAGTCTGTGCAACCCTAGTATCTATGCGCTAAGGTAACTGGTTCAAGTGGGACCCCGCACTGATTTATATCCAGGGCTCCCCTTTGCCAACCTCCTGGTCAGACCCGAACATCCCCAAAGAAGATATCTGACAACTGATCCAGCCGCTGCTGCTTCAGGGGCTCTCGCCAAAGAGGGAGAGGGGTGATTTTCATATGTGTATTCTTCAATATGTACAATACAGGCTGCAAGGGCCAGCCCCTTGGAGCCATGATGTCCTGTAACTCCCCCATATGTTTTATACTATTGTGATCAAACCATCAGAACAAAGTAGTTCCTCCAGCCTAAACCACTGAAAGGTGCAGCCAATTAAGCAACAGATCCTGGTAACACAAGCCTGTTTAACTGTGCTGATTATTTTTCTTGGGTGCTGGGTAAAACGGCAGCTCAGCAAGCTGGAGATTGTCAATCGCACCACCCAACTAGCATATAAGCCGCTCTAAAAGAAAGGGAGGAGGGGAGGAGATGGAACCTTCCATTTCTCCACTCCCCCCCCCCCCTCTCTCTCTCTGGCTCGTCTAGCAATTTTATTATTATTATTGTGGCAAGTAAAAGTGTGTAACACAGATATGCCACTCAAATGGAAAAGATGATGAATTAAGTTTTAAAGGTTTTAATTGTGCAAAGGCATAAATATGAATGACTATAATGCCTAGTGCTAAGTGCAGAGGCCTCTCCACCTCCAGCGGCATGCCACGATCAATGCAGGCTGCGCGCGCACACCTAGATGAATTTCATATTGTTGTATGCATTATGTGTATTTTTATGAATTGTTCTTAAGGTCAGACAGCCCCCCCCCCAAAAAAAGGCCCCCCCCAGCATTCCAAAGCCCCCTCTAGTTGGGAAGGAGGGAACACTCCCCCTTCCATCAATTCAAGATCTATTCTTTAACATTTAGAGTGGGGTTGTTATTGGCCAAACCCCGGGCACAAAAATTGAAAAGGTTTTTCTCTAAAGTTGGCTCCGCTAGTGGCATGTCATCACACCCACCGTAAAGGCGGGAACCTCCGTGCAACTACCGATTTCAGGCTGTTGAAGGAGAGACACACCAATTGCTGGAGCAGAAGAAAAACCCTGGGGAAAACCAATAAAACCTTACAACGGTGGGGTGTGCAAGCACTCGGGCCATCCTGGTTTTGGACGGCCCACCCACCAATGCAGGAGGGCTTCCACTGCCACCGCATGGTCTCCTAAAGACACCCACCTTGAGATCACAGGGGGCCCCCTCCCCCGAAAAACAAACATACCCCTGGAAAGCCAGCACCCTTCTCTGTGTCAAAAACCTGCTGCTGTCTCTTTAACGGACAGCACCTGGGCTGAATACCTGTCTGAACACCAGGAGCAGTCAGTTACCCATCAAGCCCCTGGACTCAAAAATTTGCATAAGCCGGACCCTTTGGTGCAGACCGAGTCTGCGCAGTTTTAGTATGAAGTCCCCTCGCCCCCTCCCCTTGGAGCGTACCAAGTCAAGTATAAGAAATGTTGTTGTATATGTTGCTTTGTTCAGTTGGGATTCTATTTTTTACCAGTATAGGAGAGGTCTCCCCCCCGAGAAGGCGATTCCGGCTCCTGTAGAATCGCCCTGTTAGGAAGAGACCTCAAGGTCCTGGTTACATAGTTAGCCCGCTCAGTGGGCTGACTATCCAAAACCAGAATGGCCCAAGTACAATCCAAAAGACCCACACGGGCCTAGTGGGGAAGGACCGCATTTACTGGTGGGTGTGAGGACATGCCACCAGGGAAAATTAGCTTAGAGCTAATGGATTGCACCTCGGTCTAACTTGGTCCCCTAGCCCCGGTTACCTTCTGCAGACTGTGTCCAGCTAAACCTCTCATCTAGTATTTTTCTCATATGTATAAGAATAGGAAACCAGGAAAGGCCTTACAGACACCTGGATATAGAAATGTTATTGCAAAGGTTTTATTAGGAAATGTGTAAATGTATTGTGTACCATAATACCCTGCGCCTTATGCAAATGCCTCTCCTCCCCCAAAATCGCCTCCAACGTGATATCAGTAAAGCGAAGATCCGCAGCTCGAAAGGCCGCGAGACTAGGAATGATTGACACCTTTCCCTTACGGAGAAATCCGAGAAAGGCCGGCCTTTGCCGATAGGACCGCATCCGGGCCCTTTCCCCCATCTGTTAAGTCTGTTCTTTGACCTTCATAGGCGGGGCTACCCTTTTTGGCTTGCCCCTGGGGAAAAACTAGCTGAAAACGATCAGAAATTTGATGGCATTTTCACTATGGTGCTCGCGGGAATGGAACGGTCTGATCTGGCCTTTGCCTTGGAGACCCATGCCAGTTGTTGTCGGGCCGGTTTTGGACCACCAGCCCACGGCCAGCACTAGGCCGGCTCGGTAAAGGGTAGAGGCTAGAAACTCCTCCGGGTCCACGACAGATGTAGACACGCCCAACATGGCGACTGACTCAAAATTGCAAAAAGCCCATACTAGGAAGGTCAAAGACAGACCTAATCCCCCGCACGTGCCCCTACAGGTCTCCAAACGGAGCACCTGATGTGTAGTCACGCTAGGAGCCCCCACAGGTGCCCCTACCCAACATGCCAGTATGCCCGCCATTTGCATACGACCGCCCCTCCAACCCTAAGGCTCTAGTTATGCATATATGTTTTACTGCGTGTGTTGTGTATATATTTTGTTTGATCTATCTTTTACCAAGAGTATTGAGGCCCTTCCCGAGGAAGCGATTCCAGCCTGACCAAATGGAATCGCTTCGTTAGTCAGAGCCTCGACGGTTCGCCCGGATTAACCCGCACGGCGGGATCATCCGGTCCGAAACCAGAATGGCGCGAGTGTAAGCCAACGAGGTCACCTTTGGTGACCCGCTAGATAGGCGCCACCCCCGAGAGGTACCATAGTGAAGACCGCGCAAGCGCGAGTCTTCATGATTGATGGATGGCTATGGAAGGCGAGGGCATCCACTACAGTAGATCAACCCTAAAAGGATATAGTGGACACAAAACCAGTGCGCAGGAAGGGTCCCAGACCACTTGACCCCTTGATGACAGGCAGAGGTGCCAGAGTAAAATGGTATAGTAATCTTATTGTGCCCCTAGCATGGCCCTAGATCTGACCAGAATGCCTTGCAAGGCTGTATGTAAATCACCCCACGCCCCCTTAGCCAGGCCATCCCATACCAACCCCCGAGACAGGCGAGGCCCCGAAGAGTGCTACCGAAGAAGCACGAAGATAGCCGAGCCCAGCCGATTGCCAACGGAAGAGGCAAAGAAGATTTTTTTTTTTAGCCCCCCCTCTCTTTACCATGGGGAGGAGCGAACTGGAAACCATTGCGTTTATGTGTACCTTCACCCTTCTACTAGGAGGGGAACGAGAATTTCCAGATCCTAAAACGAATGATTGTAAACCAGCGGTATGTCTTTCTATCTTTGTCTATCTGCAACTTTAAAAAGGGTACAAAGTTTTTCCTTTTTACATCCGGCAGTTTTGCCTAAGGTTTTTTCTTTGTATCCTATGTATACTGTTATGACTCAATGTATATGTTTTCAGTTTGTTAGTTTAGCAATGTAAGCTTGAGTTTAGAAAACAATGTTTTATTTTGTACTGTAAGATGAACCGGATGCTTTGATACATGCAATACGTCCGCCCTGAAACATGCGTGCAAATTTTAACCATGCACACTTCTTGAGAGGTTGTCCAACTTCACTAGGCGGCCCCGTTTTTAATCTAAGATTTTAGTATAGGACAAATGGTTCCCAAACCTCCATTGGCCAATGCAACCCGACCCCGGTGTCTCCAATCAAGACTTCAATCAACACGTGTTAGGTGTGCCGCCATTTCAGACGTTGTCTTCAGGCGGCAAGGAGGGGAATTGATAGCATACGGGCCTGCCTAAATCTCCAGGACTGGACCTGGCAACACGGTATGCAAGCGCACTGACTGCTTTCCAGCCGCACACCTGCCCCAAACGCGACTGGGCGGTCGTGGCGCGGCTCATTTGGAAACTGACACAGCCGCTCTCGCCAGCCCGGGCAACCAGCTACTAGGAACCAGATGCAAAGGGCTGTCTCTTGTGAACCTGAGAGGAGCCATGTTCCTGTAAATCTCTGTTTTAGAAGCAGCCATTTCGCAGAGAGCTGACAGCCACGTACTCAATGCGAGCTGCTCCCCCTCCCAACTTCCTCCGTTGCTCAATGGGTCGTTAGCAGTAATCCTGATATCCAGATCAGTCATCTCAGCTGTCCAGCTGCAGAGACCCCAGGACATTTGCACAGATCGCACCTATTGTTCCTGAATGTAAATCCCATCAGCAGAGAGATTCCTGACCATCTCGGGTTGCGAAAGCCATTGGAATTATAATAGATTTCCAAATTCACACTACCCTGCCCCGGTAGACACAACTTAATCCTTCTGTCACCTTTTGTCACCTGGGAACCTGGGAGGGGTAAAACCCCTCTTCCCGCCCCCAGAAAACAGTATAACTAGGATACCCCTGGCCCATTCAAGACACCTTAGGTCTTTCCTGGTATCTTTGCCGTTACTCTGTTGGTTTGGTTTCGCGAGCCTTACCACGCTCCCTCCCGCCTTGCTGGTCAAGTCTACGGGAACCCCCCCCCCATCTCGGTCTTCCTTTTCAATCTGTTATTAGTCTACGTGAGTTGGACAACACCTCATCTAGATAAGGTAAATATTGGGTCAACGCTCTCCTGCCACGTTGGCAAACGTCCCTGTGCTACTGTCTGATATTTCTTAGCCTCTTGTATGTCTGTACTGCACCATTTGAATGCGTGAATACATAAACACTGTTTAATTTGGAACTCCTAGTCTCTGTCTTTATTCAAACGTCTCATTAAACGGATTCTGGTATAGTTGAGTGCGAGATCGCTATAAAAATACATAGTTACCGATTGCTCAGCTAATTTCCCCATATAAAGGAGCAATTCGGCTAACACTACGCTTCGCCCCCCAGCCCAGAAATACGCTGTCAGTTATGCTTTTTTTTTTTTAGCTGAGGTATTTGCTTATTTAAATCCTGCTGTATTCTTAAGATTCTGAGGACATCATAATATTAATACAGAAACATAGAGGATTTTAAAACTGACCATAGAACTGAAAGAAGACTCATATTAGGGGAACGTGGGTGGTAACAGGCATCTATGCTGTGGGATAAAATGCAATTCCTAAATATACCTGAGATGAAATAAATCACTACAGGAGTAAATATCTGATCTAATAATTCCCAGGAAATGCCTGCTTTCCTAACATGTAAGGAACTACTGAAAAAGCTCACTTCACTAAACTGAATCCCCCCACCCGTAAGTTAATCACACCACACATTTGAAAACAACTCGTTTGTTGGCTTAATTGTGTTATGGCAGCTGTTTTCAGTTTTGTGTCACTTTAATCTAATTTATCAAGCCTAAACCCACTTTGTAATGAGATATTGGTTTTATCTTGTAATAGCTTTCTTGTTTGACCAATTACAAAAAAAGAGAGAGTAAATGAACCGTTGAACCATTGACAAAACCAAGAAAGCTGATAGCACACCAAGATATCTTGCATGTGGCTTTCCTGTTGGAACAATGAAATGTCAACAAGAATGTAAGTGATCAGTCCAGCGATAAGAGTCCTGTATCTCTTCAATTATTCTACAGCCAACACACAGTGTGATAACTTCACACGACCGCTTAACCACCCAGTAGCCCTTTTAATTAGTCATTTTATGGTACATTTGTAGGAACACAGCTCCTTGTAGAGATATTTCATCCTTAAAGCAAACATGTAGCCACAGATAAACTGTCTCAAGGATTACTATATATTATGCAGAAAGGTTATGCTTCAATAAATCTGTTAGTCTTTAAAGTACCACAAGACTCCTTTTTGGTTCTTCATATGAAATATAGCCTCCAACTGTTGGTGCATTGGGAGAGGAAGGTCTTTGGGAAAGAAATGCTAAATGACAAGGAAATTTGTACATGCTTTCCTACTTTCTGGATTATATAAACAACGGTATTTTGAAAGTTAATTTAAAAAAAAATACTCAGACAAAGGCATTCGATCAGTGGAAGAAGCTGGCTCATTGTCATACCCTAAATTTAACATAAACCAAATGCACATTTTTCTATTATCAGATGCAGGGTTATGTTTTTAATTCTGCTGCGGGTTAGTCTACTTTCTGCTTGAGACTATTGAGTGTTTAGAATGGGAAACAGAATTTGGAAAGTAACGGGATTGTTATTATTGCAATTTTATCCAAAGACAACTTGGGCTGCTAAGGTGGCACAGAGTACCTTGATATTACTGCACTGGCAATAAATGCCAAGAACAGCAGAACTACAAACCAGGACAGAAAACAAAATGTAGGGTCAAAACAAGGCAAGACTTCTAAGTGAGTTATAACTATCACAAAGTCAGGCACATCAGTGTAAAAGTGATAGGAGAATTACAACCAATTCCCCACTTCAATGCAAAACATGTTGGTCCAAGTCATATCTTCAAAATGAAGGTTTCTTTAGGACTGAGAAGAGTCTGGGAGTAGACAGTCTCCTTCCAATGGTCATTCCTCACTTAAGATAGTTTTTTCTTTCTCCGCTATTTAACAACAGATTCTAGATGAATAGCTTGGTATCAAAGAATACACAAGAGGAATACAAAAGTGTTACTGAGGATCAGGGAGCAATATGGTGACATCAGTTCATAAGTGATAGGTATAAGCAGGAAGTGTTCATCCCTTGTAGAATACTGAAGAGTTCTGATATGTAATGTTAATAAAATTACTTACAATTGCCCAGATACTACACAGCTCTGCTTCCAATTATATCTTGATCTGATCATGATCACTGTGTAATGATTATCACAATCAATAGGGTTGCCAACCTCCAGGTGGGGCCCGGATATCTCCCACTATTACAAATGATCTCCAGTCAACAGATATCGGTTTCCCTGGAGAAAATGGCTGCTTTGGAGGATGGTCTCTATGGCATTGTTTCCTGCTGAAGCCCCTCCTCCCCCCAAATCCCACCCTCCCCAGGCTCTGCCCCCAAAATCTCCAGGTATTTTCCCACCCAGAGCTGGCAACCCTAGCAATAATTATGTTTAGTACAGAACAGTTTTAAAAGACCATCCATTTCAAACAGTACAGTTGGAGAAGTGCCTAGTTCAATTCTATTCCAGCATAATTTGTGGCTTGGCCCTCATTCTCACTTGGAGCTGAAAGCAGAAAGCAGCTACTCAATGTTTGGGATGCATTTATACTATTTTCTCTTCTACGGACTACATGGTTCTTTCCAGGTTGGCTTCCTCACCTAAAGTAAATGCCCAAAAAAGATTCTTTTGCTCCGGCAAGTCATTCCTCATAATCACACTTTCCACTTTTAACATTGAGCACTTAGAAAGTGTTTAGCATACATTATTTCATTAATCCTTACAAGATCCTGTTGTGTGTGTGTGTGTTAAGTGCCGTCAAGTCGCTTCCAACTCATGGCGACCCTATGAATAAAGTCCTCCAAAATGTCCTATCTTTGACAGCCTTGCTCCGATCTTGTAAACTGAAGGCTGTGGCTTCCTTTATTGAGTCAATCCATCTCTTGTTGGGTCTTCCTCTTTTCCTGCTGCCCTCAACTTTTCCTAGCATGACTGTCTTGTCCATTGACAAGATCCTGTTAAAGTAGTGTTAATTCTCTCCATTGAGTAGATGGGAAAACTAAGGATGAGAAATGGTCATTGGCAGAGTTGAGATTTGAGTGAGGAATTTTCCAGCACATTTCCTCACTATCAGACAAAAACCATCCAAATACAGATCCATGTCTTTGTAACAGTCTTTAATAAATTTGTGTGAACTCATTTATTTATTTACTTACTTTATTTATATCCCACCTTTCACTCCAATGGGGACCCAAACTGCAAGCTTCCTTTTGAATTGACCTCATTACAAATGAATAAAATATACAACTGTAAACATTATAACTGAAGCCGTACAAGTAATATGAACAATTTAGCCTTCACACTTTTAATAAGAAAAGCTCCCAATTCTTACCAGGAACCAGGAGGCAGTAAAGGGTCTTGACTACTTTTTCCAAAATCAAGTATGTAAGATTTATTCATGAACAGGTTTAATTTCTCCCTTATCATACCAAAGATATAAATCATAAATTAATCAGAGGGCACTTTTTCATTCTTGGTACAGCCATGGGAAATGCTTAAAATCTTGCAATCTTGTACAAGCATTCTGGGAGCTTGTGAAGTAAAGCTAGATCGCTACAAGTGGGTACTGCACTACAATGATGTCCACGTAGCCTTCATTAAAACAAATTTGCATTTTGTTAACCATGAGAAAAATTTATTCATACTACCATTAGTCGTTGTCCTATTCCTTTAAACAGCAGGATGGCTGCACATGTGATCAATACAACTGACTATACCAGCTAAATGACTTTCCTTCTCTCCTTCTCTCCTGTGAAGCATGGCATATCCAGTCCATTAATCATGCCTCTGTGTGGTTCTGCTCACTAACCAAAGGGCACTGTGTATCAATGGGTCTGGCATACCGGGATCCAGAAAGCATTCTGAAAGAACCACCAAACTTAATTTGCTTGACAAAACAATCCAACTGCCATGCCCAGCAGGATAACAGAATGGAATTAACAACTTCACTTACTTCACGCTCCACTCTTATTTGCTCAGGTGTCAAAAGGATTACAAAAGCCAGTGACTATCTGAGACTCAATAACATTAACAGATGCCCTGATACCAAATGCTGCAAGTACCCGCATTCTCATCCACCAAGTTCAGCAGGAAGCGAAGGCTTCTCAGCTCCATTCAAAGATGTTTCAGGGCTGAGAAATGATATTTCCTTAAACAAACAAAGCACTCAGGAGCACACTCAACAGCACGTCACATCCAACTAAATTTAGGGGTTGTCCTCCTCGGATATGCATGACAATATCTGTTATAAAGGAGATCTGCTTGAAGCAACATAAAGTTAGGCCTTTGATCTGCTTCCCAGTTATTTATTGAGATTTTCTATAGCACCCTTAGAGAGTAGTAAAAGTGTATGAATCAGTGGGAGAAGGAATATTTTACATTTTACTTATTTTACAAAGCCCAGGGCTGAAGGGGGAAGAACCCTGTCCCTGACGTGTGGTGAATAGTGCTAAAAGTCACAAGTTAACTTCTTCCCTTAACAAAAAACCTGCATGGTCTCCAAATATTCCTCAATATCTACCATAATCTTCTAAGTGCTGTATTAAAGGCAAAAAACTCACTGCTCACAGATCTTCACTGATCACGCCCCACTGGTAGCTTTTGCACTCACTGTCTATGAGGATCATAACAGAGTAATGTCTCCCCGGTAAGATTCATTTCTAATCTAACATGTCGTAGAAATAGCACAGAAGGGAAAATGAGACCAGAACACCCCTTCTCCCTCCTCAAGAATTAACAAGCCATCTGTAGTTTCAAAAGAGGTTCTAGACAACATAGAGCACATACAAATCCAATTAAAGTCTAATCTGAAACAATTGTTGTTTGTTTTCTCTTGTTTTTCTGAAGACGGTCATTTTGATTTGTATCAACTGACAAAATACCTAAGTGGCAGGTATGAAAATATTGATTTTATTTAAGGAATCCAATTAATTCTACAGATGCTTATCAAGTAACAGTAAGTGCTAAAACACAGAATCCAAATATCTCCAAGACCTCCTTCATACTGTATGCCTAACAAAAAACTCAATGAGTCCAATACTGACTGATGAGAAATGTCAAATTAAGGAGCTAGTTCGTAGGATAGCTGATTCTTGGAACGCAATTTCCCTGTTAATAGGGACCGTTACCACTATTCAGAATCTTTTCTGTCCAAGCCAAGACACCATGGGTGAAAACGCATGGTCGCTTTAGCATCCTTTATTCCCTGTTTCAGCCAGGGCTTAGCCAGGATCGAACGCACATTCAGCGAAATGCATGCGTTCGATCCTGGCTGAATCCTGGCTGAAACAGGGATTAAAGAAGGCTAAAGCGACCGGGTGTTTTTGCCCCATATCCTGTTTATGACTCATATTCTTTTTAGGGATAAGCGAACACCCACTAGTTTGGCTCACGTTCTGATTGTCAGCTGCATAGAGCTGATTTTTTGTTGAGCAGTTTGACTGTCAGTGGGTAGCTCAAGCATACTCGACAGGTTACTTTACGTGTATTGCAACAGCACAGTACCACATTCTCAGAAGCACTTCATCCATGCACGTTCTCACATAGCCTCAGGGGAGGTCTATTTTCTCTCCCGACAGATCCACCCTCACTGCACACTATTTCATAGACAATAGTTTTTTAAAAAGAGCATGAGCAAACTAGTCAGTCATTTATAAACAGTCTTATGTTTGTCATTCATCTAAGTCTGCATTATTGATATTATTTTCTACATGCACATTTTTGCACAGCCTTATGGGAGTTATAGTCCCCCTCCTGACACCATTCATTTACATAACCCAATCATCCATGACCCTAATGGAGATTCTAGTTCACCTAGAAATGCAAAAGTGGCTACTATGCAGAAGGAAATGAAGCTCCACTACCATAGCTTCTGTACTTTATTGCAAAGCTGTTCAACAGCTGCTTGAATCAGACAGCTGTGAGGTTAGAAGATACAAGCCTTGGGCCATGAATAACCACAGCTGTCAAAATCAGCCTACCAAACATGTTCACTGTGAAGTTTGTGGTACCCCTGTTTTTTTTTTATGTACTCCCTCCTTTTCTCTCTGTCTCTCTTAAACACATGAACATACGTTACACACGATACATATCTAAAACTTTCATTTGTGGCATAGCAGCTACAGAAGAAAGCCGTACATATATGACCAAATGGTATGGTTGCTGCTTCCCTATGGCTGGATTCTATGCCATGCTGGAAGCACTGGCGAGACTGAACAATACAAGGTCACTAGAGTGCCATGGACACTATGACACCACAGCTCCCCTTCAATCTGGGCTGCTGAAAATGACATGGGTAGCACCCATGACATGTAGTGAACCCATGAGATTCAGTCATCCAAACATTTCCAGAATGACATGGGATGCAAAAACCACATAAATCACTTCAAGTAACATTAATCAAGTCTCAGGATGCTGTCAATTAACAATTGTAAGTAAGTGTGGCATCTACATAGTATAATCACCACTGTATATAGGAGGGGGGAAACAGTTATTGTCAAGTTTTCTTACATTATTTAATTTGTATTTGTTCAAATATCGGAATAATTTCTATATGAACCCTGTTTTCCAGTCCTACAAAGGACAAGGGAGATGCAACTTCTTGAAGTGTGCTTTCTAAGTACTACCAAATGTGAGCAAATGTTGGCATGGCCTCCGTGAAGCCAAGAACACAAGGAAATTCCTCAGTGACAAATCATCTTGATATTAAGCAGATTAAAGTAAACATCCAGACATCAATTAGCATCAATAAGTAAAGTGTATGATTTAGAAGATGACTGTTTTGATACAGCATAAACACGTGCTTGAAAGTGCATTAGTTTAGGCTGCTAGAAAACTCTATCTCCGCTTCATTTTCCCAGTTGATAAATGGGTTCACAT
Source organism: Euleptes europaea (assembly GCF_029931775.1). Taxonomy (NCBI): domain Eukaryota; kingdom Metazoa; phylum Chordata; class Lepidosauria; order Squamata; family Sphaerodactylidae; genus Euleptes; species Euleptes europaea. The sequence goes on along the minus strand of NC_079312.1, from coordinate 89,590,171 downwards.
TTTCAGTGTCCCATATGTAACTACAGTGCTTAACAAAATGGAAAAAAACAGCAGATATTTACCAACTTCATTCTCAACCCTGCTTAGAGTCTCCAAGGCAATGAAATACTAAATTATGAAAATTTGAATTATAACTTATAGTGTACTTTGAACTTCAGATTAGAGTTCTTTTTCCTCTCTGCTCCAGTTATTTATGAATACAGTATGAAATGCTCTATACTGACCTAGAACCCTAATGATTTATTAAGCACTTTTCAATCAAAGAACCAAAGGATTTCCCCCCACCTTTCCAACTTGATTCTTTAGTGTATTATTTTATAACTATTACAGTGGAAGATCAATTAAGGCATTTCCCTCCTAAAATATGTATGTCCCATGCTCAAAGGTAGTATAGAGCATATATTCAGATTCCTTATGCTCCAGACCTCCAAATATGGATGTTACAGCACACAAACATGCTCTACACAGCAAATGGAGGTAGTACCTTCTGCACTGTTACCTGTAGTTGCAGCCGCATTAAAACAGGTTACCACTGCTGCATATAAATTACATGGCGGATGGGCTGATGCAAACTTCTGTCATCTTTAAACTTTACAAGCAATTAAGTCCCCCCTCCCTCCTTCCCTCCCAGTTCACCCCCTGCCCCATCAGTTTTACACACACTGCACCGTGACAAACTGATAAACAGTTGACATCAGGTGGCATTATAATAGGTCTTTGCATATCCCCTCTTGTATGGTTTTAAAAACTGAAATAGGTGAGCGTGAAAATGCTATGCTACGCAAAGTAACCAATCCCAAGTTATAATGCACTTTTAACTACTGCTGGTTTTCAAAGCTTACTAGTATGGTTACCAACCTCCCGCTATTACAACTGATCTCCAGGTGACAGAGATCAGTTCCCCTGGAGAAAATGGCCACTTTGGCAACTGAACTCTATGGCACTGAAGTCCCTCCCCCCCCAAACGCTGCCCTCCTCAGCCTCCGCCCCCAAAATCTCCAGGTACTTCCCAACCCAGAGCTGGCAACCCTACTTATTAGTACTTTTCATTGATAAATAATTAATAATCAAATTAATAACAATCAAGCTTCCCAAGAGTTTGTCTGCTGTACGCATACCCTTGCAGTGTGCTACCAAGACCATTGGATGTGTTCTAGAGTCATCTTCTCAATTAATATGATTTGATTAGATCTGGTCAGCACATGAACTGAGTAGATGTGCTTCTTCACCACACAATGAACAGGGATTTTTTGGCAGTTATTTGTGGGATCCTCTGCAGATTAGTTGATATCAAAAGGGTTCCCCAAAAGAGGAAAGTTTTCAAAGCTACTGTTTGTAAATACTGAGGCAAAAAGTTCTCATGTACAAATAGTTACATTTATCATTCCAATCTATGGCCTGAATATTATGATTATGTATCCAAGATTGCATGGAATTTCAATGTAAGAATGTTTTATTATGATGCAACATTACAGTGATGTTTAGTTTTTAAATATTTTTTAAAAAACTTTGTTTTTCATTGATAACCACATTTTCTTATGTGGAAGCCACCACATGGGTTTCCAAATACTTGGGAAAGTTTCCAAATTAAAATCTGACTCTGGCACTCCAATGCAGCTGCATTGTGCTGCAACTAGAGATGTGAAGTCCTGGGGGAAAAACCCTGCAAATTCAGAAAAAAAAGAAAAATGGTTTTCCCCCAAAGGACTTTAAAAATATAATGGAAAAATCAGAAATTTGGGGGAACACTGATAAAAAAAACCTCCTGAGAAATATTTTTTCTCTTTGCAAAATATTTTTAAAAAGAACGTTATACACAAGATGTCTTTATGTAAAACAATCTATAACATTAGATAATAATAATTCCGGTGCACACTCTAAGCATATTATACAGCATATTTTCAAAAGATATTTTAATTGTTTAGCTGCAACTAATTTTGTATACAAGTGATTGCTACAGTGTTTACACTATCCAATCAATGTTTTCATGATTTCAAAGCTAAACTGGTATCAAAATATGCTATTAGTCTTATTGGGACTGTCTGAGACCGGTTCTGTACAAAAGTTTTGTTCGCTACATTTTTTCCTTTTTTTTCTCCCCCCCCCCTATATCTCAGATAGCCAAAGTTAAGAACTATGTGTAATGATAAAGCAGCCAACAGCCATACACAATTAATTTTCTGGTAACTGGTAACTGATAACACAGGGTGCAACATTTTACACCTCTCTCTCTTTCTCTGGTATTGGGGATATTCACAATTTTCCTTGTATAAAACTAAGGCATTTATACTTCTAAATTTCATACATGTGTTACATAGTATAATTTTATATGCTAAATTAATTATGCATTTATATTGTTAAATGGTACAATATGTTTAGGTTTGAATTATTTCATATAATTTAATTTCCCCCCAAATTTTTGTTTTTTCAACAAGAACAACAAAAAACCAAAAGGAATAAAATTCTTCTAGAATGTTTACTGCGGACTCAGTTGACAACACAGTTCTTAGGCACTGTGGTTTATGAAAGGATGGTCTGACTTAAGGCACTCCTAAAATGACACATGCTTCCTAATATTTGTAGCACCATAACAATAGAGTTTAACTCTTCTCATTCTTACTTAATCCTCCTAAATAATTTATGGGTTGGCTCAAGAGAACCATTGGCAGAGCTCTGTTTACTATGTTCCCCGCTGCTAGAGCCCCCAGAATGTTTCCCAAGGCTATTTTTGAGGAGTGGAGGACCTTGGGACTGTCATGGAACACAGTATGGGAGGATGCAGGGCAAAGAGGAAATTAATCACAGACTTTTCCCTTTGCACAGGGGGAAGTGCTTTTAGTTGACGCAACTTTCAATCCAAACATATATTATTAGAGTTGACAATGTTGAAACAGTGTTAACTTGCCACCTAACAATGGAAATGCTCTCTCTTTTTAATGTCAAGTGCCATTCAAATTTTGAATGCATCAAATTCATGTTTATATTCTGTCAAAGCCAGTGTGGTGTGGTGGTTAAGGGGTTGGATTAGGACTTGGAAAACCCAGGTTCAAATCCCCACTAGTGCCATGAAAGCTTGCTGGGTGACCTCGGGCCAGTCACATACTCTCAGCCCTGACCCTGGCAGTTTTTTGGATGGGCAACCTCCAAGGAGTACCCGGGTTGTGACATGAAGGCAGGCAATGGCAAACTACCTCCGAACATCTCTTGCCTTGGAAACCCTTAAAGGATTGCCATAAATCAGCTGTGGCTTGATGGGAAAATATTTTTATAGTTAATCATTAAGCAAATATCCCAGTACTTCTGGATATAACACCCAACTTTGTGTGTGCACTTCTCTATGAGAAAGGCAAACTATAAATGAAGCGAAATAAATAAATAAATAAATAAATAAATAAATAAATAAGTGGGATTTAAAAATATTGTAAAAAACATCTTTATTCTTTTCTATAACGTATGTAATCTAACAGCTGCATATAGCCTAACAGGGCTCCCATGTGTTCCGCACAGATTTGTCGACATTAAAATCTGTTTATACAACCAGACCCAAAAAAAGATGAACCATACCCCACCAAAATTATGGGAGCTGTAGATGGTAAAGGGGACTTTGACAGTCTTCAGCTGGTGAACAAATGGCACAAATAGCCTGTGAAGGGAATTTTAAAACATTTATTTAGGCTTCTTGGGCAACTGGCTTAGGGGCTATTCTTCTGCAAAATGTGAATTAATACTCAAGCTCTTGAACAAACACTGCATGTTGTGTACAAAAAATGAAGAAAGGCTATTTCAGATCAAGAGAAAAACTAAAGGTCCAAATTCTTATCACAACAAAAATCTGTAAATTCGGTCCGATATATGCTCTAAAAGAAACTTGAGCATGATATTCCAGGCCCAGTGTTCAACTAACCTTGATAACTCTTCTTTAACAAACAGACAAACCAGCTACCAAAGTTGAAAAAATCTGTACAACCATGTAGTAATACAGACATCTCATACTGTAACCCAATGCAGAGAGAGACAGGATGCAAACTGTACAGCTAAATCAACTTTCTCACAGACTTTGCTTGGCAGGTAGAACAACATCACTGACCTTAACAATTGCTGCCTTCTGGGCAACATTCCTTTCTTGGGCAAGGTGCTTAATTGGGCAATGGTGACACAGCTTCAGGCAGTCTTGGAGTACAGGGATTATCTAGACCCATTTTAATCCAGATTCAAGCCTGGATTTGGGACAGAAATTGCTTGGCTGCCCTGGCTGGTGTTCTTTGCCAGGAAAGTGACAGGGGAAATGCATCCCTATTGATTCCCCTGGACCGATTTCTGTTTAACATCTGAGTCCGGTAGGTCTGTGGAAGGTGTTAACAGGTGCCATGAGATGGCAATGGCATAGATGAGGGCTAATAAACTGAAGCTCAGTCCAAACAAGACTGAGCTGCTCTTGGTCAATGACAAAGCTGCTTGAAGTCTGAGGAGTCAGACTGTCCTGGAGGAGGCCACACTCCTCCTGAAGGAGGAGACTGTAACTTGGGGATGCTGCTGTGGTTTGAAGTCTAGGTGTCCTCTGTGGCACACAGTGCCTTTTATTAGACTTGGCTGATACACCAGCTATAGGCCTCAAAAAGTGGGATCCATACTCTTACTTCCAAGTAATCAGAGTGCATTGTAATGCATTCTGTGTGGGGCTGCCTTTGAAAATGGTCTGGAATCTGCAACAAGTCCAAAATGCAGCAGCCTGACTGCTGTCAGGGGTGAGATACAGGGATCCTATCACTTGGGTGCTAAAAGATCTGCACTGGCTACCCATTTGTTTCTGGGCAAATTCCACTTACCTTTACAGCCCTAAACGGCTTGGGGCCACAGTATCTAAAAGACCACCTCCTCCCATTCCGTTCAGCTCACCAGTGAAGATGTTCCTCTCAAGCCCTGTTCTTTGTGTCCCTGCCATCCGAGGTGAGGAAGGTGTAGCGGCACCTTGCCTATGGAGTGCTCTTTTTCTTGAGACTTGCCTGGCATTAGGGTTGCTAACTGCCAGATGGTGGCTTGAGATCTCCTGGGATTACAACTGATCTTCAGGCGACAGAGATCAGTTCACCTGGAGAAAATGGCAGCTTTGGAAGGTGGACTCTATGGCATTATACCCCATTGAAGTCCCTCCCCTCCCCAAACCTTACCCTCCTCAGGCTCCACCCCCAAAATCTTCAGGTATTTCCCAACCCAGAGATGGCAACCCTACCTGGCACCTATGCTACTCTCTTTTAGGTGTTAGGCCAAAACATTTCTGTTTACCAAGGCTTTAAAAGCAGTTGATCTTTTAACACCACTTTTATAGTGTGCTTTTAGCCTGAAAACTGTTGTTCATTTCAAGCTGCACAATTGTTTTTTTATGCTCTAGCTGGGTTTTTAATGGAGGGGTTTTTTAATTAACTATTAATGTTTTATATTTTATTGCTTTATTTTGTAAGCCACCTCAGGCAGGCAGCACAATTTTTAAAATAAATAAATAAATACATCAAGGTTATGCACCTATCAGTTCTGATCACATTATAAGAGGTTACCACTTAATATTGCAAACAGAGTTGAACTAACATCATATGATTCTGAAATAACCAAATGCCATTATGATGTTTTCCAGGTAAATTATTTCCAAGACTACTTATCCTACCCCACATACAAACACCCTATCACTGTGTCATCAATGGCCTTTTACAATAGGGTGTCTGAGCTAAAAGCAAATTATCATTTTTCAAGATTTGATAAGATTACAGATTCTCAGCTTTCACATGAACACTGTTCAACCACAGCATTGCTTTGGGTCAGGGGTCGGCAAACTCATTAGTCAAAAGAGCCAAATATCAACAGTACAACGATTGAGATTTCTTTTGAGAGCCAAATTTCTTAAACTTAAACTATACAGGTAGGTACACTGTTTATTAACTTAATAAACTTTAATTAAAGTTTTAAGTCTTAATTAAACTATAGGTACACTGAATAAAACTTGGTATCATACTTAATAGTGATCTTATTTATTGATAAAAATTAAATTGTAAGTCCCTGCCATTTCCCCCTCCCCGTCCGGAGTCCTCGTCTGGAGGCCTGGTCTAGCGCCATAAAAGCCTATTGGTAGACTTGGCCTCTGGCTGAGTCCCATTGGGAGGCCAGGTCTACCCATTGGCTTTCTTGGCAGTAGACCTGGCCTCCGGAAGCCCATAGAAGCCAATTGGTAGACCTGGCCTCTGAAGGGGGACTTTTTCCCCTCCTCGGAGTCCAGGTCTACCGCCAAGAAAGCCAGTGGGTAGACATGGCCTCCCAATGGGACTCAGCCGGAGGCCAGGTCTACCAAAGGAAGCCCGCCCCACCCAACAGCTGATAGGTGGGCGGGGGGGCAGGAACCGCCGAGCCACCCGCCCAGCAATCGCACAGCTAGAGAGGGGAGGGAAGGCTTTAGCCTCCCAACCATTGAGAGCAAGGGAAAGGGGGACCCAGCCATTCTCCACGGCGGGGGAGGGGAGAGACAGAGCGCCCGCTCGCCTGCTTTCTCGCTCTCTCTCTCTCAGGCGCGCCGGCTCCATAGCCCGGCTGCTGGCGCAAGCGGGCGCGAGAGCAGGGGCTCCGAACCAAGTTCAGAGAGCTGCACTCAACGGGCCAAAGAGCCGCATGCGGCTCGGGAGCCGCAGTTTGCAGACCCCTGCTTTGGGTGAACTATGAACACCTTTGTAGAATGACTGAGAAGGCAGAAGTTAGGAGAGGTTTTTTTTAATTTTGCGGTTTCTGACTGTGTTACTATGTTCATAATTTTGAAAAGCAAGCAAGCAAACAAAAAAAGGACTCCAGGTGAAAAAACACTCAATTTATACACAGTTATACTCATCTCCCAGTTATTTCACTTGCAAGAAAATTTTAAATACATAATGGAAAGATGATCCCTCCATATGTACAAAAAAATAAATAGCTCAGAGGTGGTCTCAACATCCAAAGTTTTCTTCTGACCTCAGAATTAGAAGCTGAGAGAGAGAAAGAGAGAGAGAGAGAGAGAGAGAGAGAGAGAGAGAGAGAGAGAGAGAGAGAGAGAGAGAGAGAGAGAGAGCACATGTTGTTATGGTACTTGGAAATATAAAGACATACAGAATTTTAAAATCACCCTCCTCATGCCAAAATGTGTTTTTACGTAATAAATCAATTTCATATATGATGTATGTATTGGCCCAGGCTGCACAGAAAGGTGAGCTATAAAGGGTGTAAACAAGCAAACAAGCAAACAAATAATCGTCTATTAAAAATGTTGGTTATGCTAAAATTCACCAGGCAAAGTCTAAGAGGAAGGCCAAGAAAAAGCAGTGGGCATTTCCAGAACCTTGAGCTCCAAAACAGAGACAAATGTTTCCAATGAGAAGAAAACCTTCCTACAGGGGAAGATGATGAGTGAGACGTATGAGTAATGACTGTTGACAACACAATTGTAAGTGACACGTGCGCAAGCAAATATAGTAAACCTAAATGACGGCTTGGCTAGTACCTTGCTTTTCCTTTATGTGTTCCTGGGAATTTCTACATAGCCTCAGGCTCTCATCTGTTTTTTCATTATGGCAATATGAGATGGTCATTGTTTGGTTAAAGAAAACTGACCCACTTCTGACATTTTCCATCATTTAAAATGACAACATTAATTCATAACAGGAGTAATTAAAATTTACAACACTTGTGTGTTTTAACAGAATAAAAGGAAATTATAACAGCTGCAGAAAGGCAACTTTGGGACAATGGTGTCTAATAATTGCAGAAATGGGAGGTAAAATGTTTAGAACCATAGAAGGAAGGGGAGAACAGGCATCCAATGCATAAACAAAAAGTATTTACCAAGGAGTCACCCCCACCCCCAGATCCTTTCTTCTTATCAGGCTCCTTTTCTTTAAAAAAAAAAAAAGTATACCTCGACAGAAAATAACATGTTCATACTGATCCTAAAAGAACACAATTTATATCCTCAAATGTAAGTGATGGTAGAAAATGGTAGACCGCAGAAAGCACCACAATCAGCCTAAATTATTAATGCCCCCAATGCAAACTATAATAGGGATAAAGACATTTTAAACATTTCCTCCTCACTTCTAATCATGTAGGAAGGCACACTAGCCTTCCTCATTCAGCTAAGAGAAGTTTGTTGCTTCCCAATTTGTCACATTGAAGAGTCACGCGTTTATCATAATATGCATGTTATTGACATCCTTTCAAATGGCTACTTTTGCAAGGGCATTTGCTGTTCCTATATTGAAACCCAACGTAGTGTACTAGTTAAGGTGTTAGGACAAAGATTGGGACAACATCCTAAGTTCAAATGCCCCTTCCTACGAGACTTACTGGGAGACTTCGGACCAGTCATTCTCTCTCAGCCTAACCTTCCTCACAGATTTGTTGGGAGGACAAGTTGGAGGAGGACAGAACCCCATAAGTTATCTTGTGCTCCTTGGAGAAAAACAGGCTTGCCAATGCCAAGAAAAACTTCAAATACCCATTTCCACACACGAAGCCTCTATTCCATGGACAAGACATTTTTCTCCAGATTGCTGTTGACCATAAAGGGGAGGACAAAAATTTATTAAATAAAAAAAAATTAAAACAAGCCTTTCATGTAATGAAAAGGAAAAAACAGACCTATGGTATGCAATGGGGTTTCAAAGAGGGCTTCTGCAACATAACAACAAAAACTAGCTCTTGTTGTGCTGAAAAGAGCCAGCATAGTGTAGTGGTTAAAGTGTTGGACTCGGATCTGGAAATCCAGGTTCGAATCCCCACTTGTGACATGGAAGCTTGCCGGGTGACCTTGGGCCAGTCACACATTCTCAGCCTTGACACTGGCAAATATTTGGATGGGAGACCTCCAAGGAATACCAGGGTCGTGACGTGGAGACAGGCAATGGCAAACCACCTCCAAATGTCTCTTGCCTTGAAAACTCTACATGGCTGCCATAGGTCAGCTATGACTTGACAGCAAAAAAAAAAAAAAAAAAAAAAAAGTGCTGAAATATTAAGGAATTTTTTGAGCCATAATGAGAAATAAGGTTACACAAAAGTAAATACTCACAATCACTGTTAAACTGTATTGGTAATAAAGAAACAGTGCAGGCTAGCTATATCAAAAACATGTATTCAGTGAAAGGTGCCAACATGAACATACACATACAACAGTGCTAACATCAACAGTGAAGTCTATCTAAGAAATACAAAAATATATACAAAAGCTGTACACAATGTGGCAGCAACGATATATAAGCAGAATGGCTGTCTCCAACGAGACTGAGAAGGTTCAGTACAGAAAGTCCAAAATCAATAGCTTAATAAGCCAACGTTTGAAGGAACAAGTTCGCTGCTCCTGAAGGTTGTAAACGAATGAAGAGAAACAGAGGAAACACTATCCCGGATATTCTTAGCGCTTTCACCATACGCTTGGCTTCATCAGCCTCAACAATAGAGGTTAAATCCCACAAGTGTATAATCCTTCAAGGAGGTTTTTCAAATAAATCCGAAGATTTCAAAGTATATTTTTGCTTTGTCTTTTTTGTTTATTTTATTTTCAGCTCCCAAAAAAGTGGGCTGCTAAAGCTTAAGAAAACCTTTTTGCTCACAAATTATTGATTTTGAAAGGTGTTTTTGATTCTATATTGCAATTGGACTCTTCTGCAACCTAGAAACAAAATAACTCAGAATCTCTTGAGAAGTAGCCCTTTGTGTACTGGGAAAAAAAAGAAATAATAATTTGCATTCAAGAGATTAGTTTCAAAGGTGTTTCTTTTCTTTAACGCTGCACTGGGCCACTTGTCCTATTGCATATATATTGAAAGGCAACAAAAATGAAATAAAATGGATTTTCTTGTGGCAAAGCAGTTTCTTACTTTAAAAATTAATTTACAAACCTAAAAAATATAAACTTTTTCCTTGCATGAAATCCATTATGTTCTTCCAAGAATTCTCCTGTCTTCTGGAGCACAACCGAAGCAGAACCAGTCATAAATGGAACAACAAAATCATAATGGAGTGGAACTGAGGAAATCCGTGCTTGCCCATTTCTGAAGTCTTCAGTAAAAACAAAACCCTAATCGCCCAGACTAGCCTGACCTTGTCAGAGCTTGGAAGCTATGCAGGGTTGGTACTTGGATGGCAGACCATCAAGGAAGACTGGCTGCCATGCAGAGGAAGGCAATGGCAAAGCCATTGATGCTCGTCTCTTGCCTTGAAAACCCAACTCAATGGCACAGTTTACCTTTTATCAAAAACATGAACACCATCTTTTCAGAGCATCTCTAAAAGCTTGACAAGATTGAGTACATTCTAAAAATTCTAACAGGACTTTAAAAATCCCAAAATTTAAAGTCACGAACTTATAAGTTTTATTAGTTAAAAGTCATACGTTAAATGCCATTATAAATAATTACAACCATCTCACTTTATAAAATCTTTTTTTAATTGTTTTTTTTATTAGGGATTTTTGGGGTACAAAAGATAAAAGGGGAAAAGGGAAAACAAAGAGGGATTTTTAACACTGTCTCGCGAGAACCCCGTCTTCATTGCTCAGTTCCCCCTCCTGGTTAGGATTTCGGCTGCGGGGTAAGTTCTGGGGCTTTCCCTCCTTTACAAATATTAGTTTCGCTTTTGTTTGGCTGCCATTATGAGCTGGGTTTTGATTTCAGAGGGGGAGGATGTATACCTTGATCTTTGGCTTTTGTTTCTCAACGCTTTTTATGTGGGCTTCAAGGTTCGTATCCTTCTGAGTTGGGGGGTCTTGCGGGCACAATTCTTATTAGGATCGTGGGGCAGGGAGCAGGGAGAGAGGGGGAAAGAAAAAAGAAGGGGGGAGGGTGAAGAGCCGCCGGCTCGGGAAGACCTGACTCTGTCCCAGCTGCCGCCAGAGCTGCTCAAGGCGGGAACCTGGTATCTGCCAACCCCAATTTAATGGTGTGTGTGTGTCTCACTTACGTTTGATCACCCCAGGCTTCTAGACGCGTTGCCTAGCCCTCCTTGCTGGGTGGGTTGCGAGCAGCTCTCCCAAGTTTTACTGCTCATTGGCCATCTTTCCACCCGGAACTTTATAAAATCTTAAGACAAATTCCCAGTTAAAGCAAAAACGATAAGCAAAAAAGCAAAACAGGGCATGCTCAAAAATTTAAAGCACTACCGAATAATGCTAATAGCGAAGGAGGGGCAGCTTCTTTAATTCTTAAAACCATCAACAGTACAGGAAAAAGGTTACCATTTGCATGATGCATATGAGAGACATTTCCAATGGCTTGAGGCACTTAACAGCAACATGTGTTTTCAGAAAAGTAAGATGATATCTGTGCACAAAGTATGTCTTTATGCTTAAGCCAACTTCCAAAAGGTAGCAGAACTATGCTAATGTTGCAAATTGTTCTAGGAAAAAAAAAAGGCAAAGTGCTTTGCATAGAAGTTCCATATGTTCGCTTGGGGGGGAGGAATCAGAGTTCATTTTTAAATAAGCAGGTTTCTAGACCTCTTGATTACAGTGATACGATTTAAAAGGAAACTAGAATATATGGGAAAGTCTGACACCTCAGCCACAGAAAAGGAAATTTGTGCATAAAACAGGGTTTTGTTCAAGGATTGCCCTTTTGAAAGATTTCCCCCTGCACACATGTAACAGGACGTGGAGGAGAATTTTAGCATTCGGCACCCCAGGGGTGCACATGCATATACTGCCAAACAGATGATTTGGCACTATGTCAGCTTAGACAACGCTGATTGCATATTTAGTGGTGGGAGGAAGGGGAGAGGATTGAAGCCAGGCCATCCCAGCAGGTCAGCAGGGGATATTATTGCTTGCAGACATGGGCACACAGCCACTGCTGTGCACAAGGATCCACTTATCTGGGCCTGGAACTACAGGGAACTGGGAAGAAGCTTTCAATTAGCAAGGCAAGAGATGTTTTCCACTCTTCATGGCTCTCCTTCTTTTCATGGACATAATGTGTACTATAACAGGAACACTGAAAAATCTCAGTGGATAGATGGGCCAGTCTTGCCTGATCTCGTTGTATCTTGGAAGCTAAACAGGGCTGGCCCTGGTTAGTATTTGGATAGGAGACTACCAAGGAAGCCCAAGGTCACTACACAGAGGCAGGCAATGGTGAGCCACCTCTGAAAGTCTCTTGCCTTGAAAGCCCTACAAGGTTGCATAAGTCAGGTGCAACTTGATGGCACTTTACACCACACAAAGAGACATCAGAAAAGGGATGTTTCTCTCTCTCTCTCTCTCTCTCTCTCTCTCTCTCTCTCTCTCACTCACTCACTCACACACACACACATCTCTCATTTTAAAATCCACATGGTTAGGCTGCCCCCTCTTTTACTGCATCTGTCTGGCTGTTTCCAATGGCATAATAAAAAGTAACTTAACATTGGCAATTGGTTGATTGTCTTAAAACATTTATCGGGGACTGTTATATTTCCCAGGATGGTGCTGCTCAAAAAGTAGCCAATCGCTTTGAAAGGAGCTTTTTACAGACATCAAGTAAAGAAAGACTAGGAGACAGAAACCTACTCACTCCCAACAACTTCTGTCTGCTGCATCTATACAAATAGTATGCCGAATGTCCAGCCACTGCCACCCCGCTGGAAAGAGCCTTGGTTCACTTACCGTGAAGGCTTCTTCTAACCCAGATTGAAGACGCCCTTCTTACCTAGAGCGAGAAAAGCAATGTGCTCTAGGGTCTTGTGGCAGCAACAAGCCATCATAAAAACATTCAGAATTTGCTGCTGCCACTTGCATCCAGGAGCTCCTACGGGCACTGGCAGCTTTTTACAACTTCCTCCTTCACAGAAAAAATGGCAACATGAACAAAATTGGACGACAGGAAGTATGTGCTAAATACTTACCACCCCAGTCCTTTAAATTCTCTGACCTTGGTTGCTGAGATGGTATTGGCAGTTTCTGTTTAGCAGACATATGCTAAAACGGCCTGATTTGTTAGGGGAAGTATTTGATGGGTGTTTTATAGCAGAACTGGTGACGTTTTTAATGATAGAACTGCAAAACTGGTTGTCTAGACTGTAGAATTTTTGACATACAGCAATTTTACATAAATGTACCAGGGGAGGGGTCTACATGTCAGGCCAGCTGAAAACAGACTGCAAGCATGCATCTGGACCAGAGGAAGGGACTGAATTATTCACCACATGCAACAAAGCACTTTGAGTTGATACAAATCCAAATTATCATGCTTTTGATGCACCATGCACAGTGGAAATTTATTAAAATGTATATATTTTGGGTGAAAGTTATACTGAACTGAGACTGTCCAGACTGTGAGGGATCATGCTTTAGTAACTGCTTTCAGATGAACACAATGACTAGAGGAACAGAGGTGACCAATTACTTTATACATGCCTTTTATAACTGCCTGCTTTTGTAATTAGGTCCAAATGTGCTGTTATCTGACTTTTCTAGTCCTCAGGGCCAAAAGAGGCACAGTCTTCCTCTGACCTTTCAGTCTGCTGCTGATTCATGTTAAACTGTAAACAACTGCAGCTAATTGTACACACAGGCATATTCTTTCTTGCCTATCCTCTTCTTTCTTGCTTCCTGTGCATTCAGTTGCATTTCCTTCCACCAATGCGGCCGCCTTAATTTCAACTTTATTTCTCTCCTAGCAAAATCAACTACAGAAGAAGGGGAGAGTAACCCATTACGAGAGGCCCAGCCATCTTTGTTTGCCTTGTTACACAGTACATGCTATGGGGAAATGGCTGAGGTGGAACCATCTAAAATTGAATCCAGGCACGGCAAAGGTCATACTGATTAGTAAGGCAGAGATTTGTGAGGGGAAGGTTTTCCCCACCCTAGATATGTTAGGGCTAAATCAGACAACCTCTGTAAAGAATTTAGTGTTTCTACTGGGAAAGAGGGACTATAAATGTTTAATTAAAAAATGTTGCAGCTCTGATTATCAAAAGGACTAGCTGCAGATAATCAAGTACTCTTTTCTCCCTTCTCCTCTCTCCTGCCTCCAACCATTGCACTGGTTTGTTCCCATTGCATTGAGAAGAGGTGTATCCCAATTAACTAGAATAATCTATTGTCTTTGGACGGGGATGACTTCCTGGTCCAGTCATAGGAGATATTATATGATGAGATATTGGGAAGATTCTACCTCAATGAATGGAAAATGCTCATTAACTGAAGTGGAACCAAGGATATTGGTTCAAATATTAGAAGTCAGAAAATATATGCAGTCAACTGAAGTGCAGCTATGCATGCAAAAGCCAACGTTTTACACCCTAGAATCACAATACAACATGATCAAGATATGCAGATAAAGAGGTGGTACTATGCCCTGTGGCACAGTGGTAAGCTGCAGTACTGCAGTCCCAAGCTCTGCTCACGACCTGAGTTCGATCCCAAAGGAAGTCGGTTTCAGGTAGCCGGCTCAAGGTTGACTCAGCCTTCCATCCTTCCGAGGTCGGTAAAATGAGTACCCAGCTTGCTGGGGGTAAAAGGAAGATGACTGGGGAAGGCACTGGCAAACCACCCCGTAAACAAAGTCTGCCTAGAAAATGTCAGGATGTGACATCACCTCATGGGTCAGGAATGACCCGGTGCTTGCACAGGGGACCTTTACCTTTGCCTACCATGCATTAGGGTTGCAATGGTGGAAGACCTTCGGCCGGCAACGTGCCCTTTTTACCACTGCTCTTTCAGATGGCAGGAGAACAGTGCTTTAAAATTGCTTTCACATCACCAGGTATTGCAGGAAATTCTGTGGATTTACTATAGAGTTTCCAGTGATTCCTAGAGGTATCACTTCAGGGTGTCACTGGCAGTGATATCATGTTGCACACAATGCTGGGTGCCTGCCACAGGCTGGAAACTATATTTTGTATACAGGAAAAATCACGATTATTCATTAATTCCATTAAGACCTATATGGTAACAAGTGGCAATCTGAGAAATACTTAAAAGGAGGCAACCTGCCTTGCCTTTCATTTTACAGACTGACAGCACAATCTCAAACAGAGTTACGTCCTTCTATTTAGGATTTACTGTGAAAGAAGGGAAGAGGTTTAGCCTCCATTCCAGTGATGTCTCCAACTGGAACCCGTATACATTATTTTGTTTAAGTCACGAGTTGCCTCCTGCTTTGTTTTGCAAATTATGGACTGACACCAGTCTTACTGCATTTCACAGTTAACAGAGACCCTGTAATTTTCTGAGTCAGCTTGATTATTTGGAAGCAAATCCCACTGTGTTCAATGGGCTTATGCCCAAACTGCCTGGCTGAAACCCTATGTATGCTTTCCCGGGACTAATCCCTACAGAAGCCCTTTCCTTCAATGCACAGTAGCCAGTGTCAGCTAAATAAAAGGTATTTTTGCTTGCCTTTTCCAAAAGGAAAAGCAGAGGGATTTTTTCTAAGTTACTTGCTGGTAGAAATACTAAGTATTTTATCTTCTTTCCCGTTTTCTCTTACTTTGTCATCTTCTAAATCCTGAACAATTGTTTCATACCACTAGCTTTAAGGTTATGAAGAGAACGGATTTCAGGTTTTTGTTTTTTTTTAATGTAGACAGACAAGTTGAAATTGTGGGCTGCCAACTTTTTTGGACTTATTTGGAAGGTAGCCTTATGACATTTTACTTGGTACCAGAATCACAGATTCAGATACTTGCCATGCTTTTCTACCACAGCTATCAACTTCAGGAAGGTTCACTTTGTTTCATTTCTGTTGTCTTTTGTAGGCACAGTCATATAAAAGTGTATTTGTATAAAGTATTACTTAATGTGTATTCTGGAAAGGAAGTTATTAAAGAACTACAATGATTAATGGGCTGGCAGTAAAGGCTAAAATAGTCTGACCAGAATCACATGGGATTGTATCCAAGTAACCACTCACAACTATCTTTGCCTCCTTCCTCTTCCCACTGCATCTCCCTCCCTGTACCCCCTGAAATGCTGTTCTTGAGCACAGAAGTACCTTAGCTCACAGAAGGGGGAGTTTATACCCAACCCACTATATGTCTGTGAGCTTCTATTTTGCAGGGTTTTTAAAATCTTAACTTCAGATACAGCAGAAAAAGCAGACATGGTGTGCAAACAGCGCTATGGTTCTTATTTGTTACATTGTTTCTGTATTATTCAGTCCATTTAGTAACTTCAAACAACCTTGATGTAAAATTGTACAATAAAAATTGTCTGTACTATGAGACATATTTTTGGTCAGGTTTTTTTTGGCCTTGCTTTGTGACTTTTACATTTGCCAGGATACCATGAAATAAGCAGAGGGGCTAAACACTGTGCATGCAGACATACCTGAACACAATTAACATTCAGTGAGGCTGATACACTAAATGAGACCGACAATATTCACAACAGAAGCAGCAATAAGCGAGACTCCTCAGCGCTGCCTCTGTTTACAGCATTGTTCTAGCAAGGCAGAAATGGAAGATTTCTTTCAGATGTGTGTGTGATGCATGTGACTATAATTGCCTGAGCATTTTAGACACTTCAAGGTCACAATATGAAATGATGGATTTCTTATGACTGCCGCTTGTTATTTCCATACAAAATTAACAATTGAAGCCATAGCAAGCAATCTGCAGTATGTTACAGAATCTTAATTTGAAGAGACTATTGTATATTCATTTCCAAATTGAGAAGCATAGAAATTTTAAGACAAACATACTGATTGCAAGGAATTTCTTTTTTTTAAAGATCATTCTAGATTTCCTTCCCTAGGCCCCATCCTCTTTATAAACCTGAATATGGTTGGAATACCAAATAAATGTGCTCCATTTGAGGACTCAGACAGGATGAAATCTATAAGCCACCAAGAGAACATATTACATAATAGCAGTAAACAAAGGACAACATTTTCTTCTAAGATCCATATGGCAGATTTGAGTTTTTAATACTTAATGTTCCCTACAGATGGGAACTCCCAAAGAGAACGGAATATCTGAGTCAAGATGTGCCATGCACATTTGAAAGACTTTCCTTCAGTTCTGTTTCTATGGAGTAGGATAGCTCTCCAGTTACACTATTATCCAAGGGTAATTATTAAGGGATAACCATCAAACTAGAAAGAATTCTGAAATAGAGTTATGTAGCTGTTTGCCTGGCCTGGCCTGGCCAGCCCAGGCTAGCCCAATCGTATCATATCTCAGAAGCTAAGCAGAGTCGGCCCTGGTAAGTATTTGGATGGGAGACCACCAAGAAATACCAGGGTCGCTACACAGAGGCAGACAAACCACCTCTGAACATCTCTTGCCTTGAAAACCCCATGAGATTGCCATAAATTGGCTGAGACTTGGCAGGAAAAAAAACTGTCAAGACTACAGTTTGTAGAACTATTAATATCTTTAGTAATAACAGCAACATTTAAAATAGTCACAGTAACTATAATTGTCATAATATTAATATGGAGTAGCTAGAGTGCTAAGATTGGACAGAGGAATCAATATTCAAATAAATCCCTATCCATCTACAAAGAATACAGAGTAGCTCTGGGAAGATATCATTTCTCACTAACCTGTTTCATGGGCGAGGTAAATCTATAATACCCAAGGTTCTAGAAAGCTTGGAAGGAGGATGCAACACAGATATAATGAACAGTAATCACAATGGACAGCATGCTTTCCAGATTATTGAGGGGTGCTGCCACACAAAGGGATTTGGGACATTTTTTGACCCACCTTCAAACTCTCACCATTTCACCAGTCCTAAAAGCTGGCTCAGAAGATCAAGAGATCTCTGTAGAATTATTCAACATAACGAAGCCTAGATATATGGCGAAATCACCAATTCATTTTCCATTAGTAAACATAGGGTTGCCAACCTCCAGGTACTAGCTGGAGTTCTCCTGCTATTACAACTGATCTCCAGCCAATAGAGATCAGTTCACCTGGAGAAAATGGCCACTTTGGCAATTGGACTCTATGGCACTGAAGTCCCTCCCCTCTCCAAACCTCGCCCTCCTCAGGCTCCACCCCAAAAACCTCCCGCCGGTGGCAAAGAGGGACCTGGCAACCCTAAGTAAACATGACACCTGGGATCTCAACCCAATGGTGTAACTTTTTTTATTTTTTGCAACCCATGGTGGCTTAACTATTATTCTGGACTATGTCTTTCCTTCAAGGAGCTCAGGGCAGCAATAAAAAAGTACAGGGCATAGTTTGGCTGATTCAAATGGCACAGGCAAGTTATGACTGTATCAAAGCATAACAAAGAGGAAGAAACTATGCAATGAGAGAAGAGTAGATGAAAAAGCCCATAACAGTATCTAAATTTGGAGATCACGATGTCTAAGCTAAGAGTGTGCGTACCAACCTTTTGTATCACAGAGAGGTACACAAATGTGCAGATCACACATGACATTTGTACTGCTCTGTTGCTTCCAACTGAATTCCAGTCATATATAGGTGCTTAAAATTTAGAGAAAATCTCCAAAGGTTATACAGAAAAACGAATAACCCAGCTCATACGATCTCTGCTCAATTAGCTGAGTTATGTCAGCCATAGGAACTAAAAGGCACCAAATGTCAATAGCTCAGCTCAGAACGGCCTCTGCACTTTTGAATCAGCAGAAACCCATCTGAAGAAAAACCCTGCCATCAGTGTGGGCGACAGTAATCACTGGAGAAACGTATCTGCTAATCAGCTGAATCTACTTTATAATTCGCCTACTCATTCAGAATCATCTTTTTCCTATATTAAGCATACAATATTCCCATAGAGCTGAAAAGGGTACTAAGTCCATTCCCATTGCATTCAGTGAATTCAGACTTCTAAAAACAAATTTAAAAAAGCAATAGAGTTAGTCCAGCCCTTCTCCCTTACCACTTTGTTTTGCTTCCAAAATTACATAAACTGCATTTTCCCCCTCAGCCCACAGGGCTTTATAAGAAGTTTTACTTTCATTCTTTTATATTAACAAATGACACACAGAGAAATTTAAACCTTTACTGGTTTATTTGTTTAAGAAATAAATCAATGATTGGATGAGTGAGTTGTTTCCTCCAGGGGACACAGACAGACTGCTTGAGGGAACATCTCTTGCACATATAACACTTGATCCTCATCCTTTGTTGGAAAAGGGCCATTCTCATAAGTTTGTAGTAAATGCCTCCCTCCAACTGATAGGAAACTATATGCTGCTCACCAACACAGCAGAGAGATGAAAATGGCCAGTCTGTGGACATAATCCCCTTTAATGTTACAATTTCATAGTCTATGGATGCCCTTGAACCCACGCTGATCCCGGATGGTCAATGAGAAATCAGCTCCACCTAGTACAATCAGCTGGATTTGTTGAAGAAAGAAAGTGAAAGAGAAGGTCATCATTTTATGGACATAGAGCACACCAGTTTTCCAAACCAGGATCCATTGCCACATACCATGGGGAACTCTCACTCCCACTCCTGTCCACCTACCCTTCTGGTAGTTGCTGATGGGACTTCATACTTAGGACATCAGACATCCAGGGAAGACTACATCTTTCACAGGATCTTATATCTAAGCATTCTCCAAAGCTGCTCACAACTGCATGAGTGATTGCAAATCAAGCCCAAGATGGTTTGCCTATCACTGCTTGTGCCATTATAACTTCTAAATTACAATACTGCAAAATGCTCTACAGGGGGCTACCCTTGGAAAGAGTTCAGAAACTGCAGCTCCCCAATATGAGGCTGCACCTATTAACAGATAATAGTCCCTGGGAGCATATAGCATCCATTTTGAATATGGTTGCCAGGTCCCTCTTCGCCACCGGTGGGAGGTTTTTGGGGCGAAGCCTGAGGAGGGCAGGGTTTGGGGAGGGGAGGGATTTCAATGCCATAGGGTCTAATTGCCAAAGTGGCCATTTTCTCCAGGTGAACTGATCTCTATCAGCTGGAGATCAGTTGTAATAGCAGGAGATCTCCAGCTAGTACCTGGAGGTTGGTGACCCTAATTTTGAAGCTCTGCTGGATGCCAATTAGTTTTCAACATCCAAGCCACTGGCATTAACTTAAAGTCTTACACAATTTGGATCTAGGGTACCTCAGAGAGTCTTCTCTCTTATGTGGTAACCTGAGCATTGGATCATCGCCTTCCATCCTTCCGAGGTCGGTAAAATGAGTACCCAGCTTGCTGTGGGTAAAGGGAAGATGACTGGGGAAGGCACTGGCAAACCACCCCGTAAAAAAAGTCTGTCTAGTAAACGTCGGGATGTGACATCACCCCATGGGTTGGGAATGACCCGGTGTTTGCACAGGGGACCTTTACCTTTTAACATGCATTTGGGGAGTGAAGGGAGGTAGGTAGTACTTTAAATCCAAGTCTTGTCTTACTAAGACTAGATATGATATTTGGCAGAGGTTTGGGCTGGGGGTCTTCTGACTGCAATATTCTTTATTGGGGAGAGTGGCATAGAAGAATGAATAATAAATAAATTCACTGCACATGAAGCACCAAAATGAGACAAACAGTGCCCCTACACAGTTTGGTTTGGGAAAATGGTGTATATGGGGCTAATCCCCTCTCCCTGAGCACATGGGCCCAAGCCAAGCTGGGCCCTGGTACACTTGCATGCTTGCAAACAGTAATACTTGGCTGTAACTCTAGATATCTGGTTAAGAGACCTCCCCCCCCACTCCCAAACTCATGCCAAGCAATTCAAAAAGTCTGTCCCTCAGCAATTTGTAGAATTTAGAGTCTTCTACTCTTTCAATACCAAATTAATGCCCACAATCTCAGGGGTTCTTTGAGGCAAAAAGCAAAACTAAAATGAAGTAATTAATTTAATAACAATATAATTGTGATGAAATGAGCCATCTAATATAGCAACAGGTTATGATAAAACCTGGAACTTCTGCTTTGTTTGCTTGTGTATATTACATCAAATACTACATTTAGAACATTTTCTATCCCGTTTCTTGTTTTAAGCTGCAAATACCTTTAAATGGAACCCTACCCTAAAGTTACAACTGTTTGGTGGGATTTAGAACAGGGGTGGGGAGCCTTTTTTCCACCAAGGGCCAATTGGATATTTATAACATCATTCGCGGGCCATACAAAATGATCAACTTAAAAATTAGCAGACCAAGCCCCAAGCAGGCACCTGCCCCAGATGACGCCCCCCCCCCCGGCATGGGCAAGCAGGCAGGCATCCAACCGGTGGAGCACTAGCCCATCTGGTGGCACTGGTCTTGCACCAGCTGGGCGTAGCTGTCCAGCCACACGCCGGAGTTGCTCCTGCTCCACATGGCCGGGGCTGGATTCTACAGTTGGCTCCTGCTACCTCCGCCTGCAGGGGTGAAATAAGGACACGCTGGCTAAGAACTCTCTCCCCACCTGCATTCCGGCCCTGCCCCCTTTAACCCCTCCATTGTCACCACTTCCGCCCCCAGCCCTCTTGTATTACAGAGGGAATATGTTTTTTCCACGGCCTGGGTGCAAAAGGGTTAACACAGTTTCTTGGGCAGTCCTAGCAGCTCCATAGCTAATGACTCTTCTGCAAGGGGGGGGGAAAGGTTCCTTTTCTCAGCAAAACAAACTCACATCCGCCTTGAACAGAGTCTATTCCTGTCCGCGGGAGGGGGCGGATCGCCAGTCTGAGATCCTTCTGAGCTAGAGATCTGCCAGGACCCACGAAGGGCCAGGCCAAATGATTTCGCGGGCCTTAAACGGCCCCCGGGACTGACGTTCCCCACCCCTGACGTAGAAGTAGACATACTGAATTTTCACTATGGTTGGGGGTGTACATTTAAAAAAACAAATTTGTGTATTTAAAAAAGGGAATGAGTTCTTTCAATTAAGTTATATTGAATGGTAGATTAAGATGCTAGAAAAACCAGTGAGAGGAGGGAATGGCAGGAGAAGACTTTTATAGAACTGACGGGCTTCTTAGAGACCCTTTACAAAAATTGAATTGATACAGGTGAAAAGCAACCCAAGTGCAATCCATGAGCAGATCTATGCCAGTGCTCTAAATACGCTCACAGAGTGTTCTCCTGTGTTTGTTACTTGTTGTGAGACCTTGTACATGCCACTTGGTAACACAGGACTCACAACAACCAGGGGTTAGGGCTGCAGAAATGTTACAAATTATTAACTAACATGTCAATTATCAGGAAAGTTAAATGGTACATTTTCAGTTCCACAAAGGGGCTTTCTTATACTGGCTCTTTGTTGATCTCGTGCTCTGAATTTTGATGTAGTTTGATTATGAAGGTTGCTGACCCCTAATCTAGCTTTAACAGGTAACAATACTGGTATAATCCACCACAATGGAGCTCAATAGGACTGCCTTTCTGTGAACAAACATATTACAGTGTGGGGTAGTGGTTAGTGCAGTGGTTTGGAGAGGTGGACTCTGATCTGGAGAACAGGGTTTGATTCCCCACTCCTCCACATGAGCAGTGGAGGCTAATCTGGTGAACTGGATTTTTTTCCCACTCCTACACACGAAGCCAACTGGGAGACCTTGGGCAAATCGCAGCTCTGTTAGAGCTCTCTCAGCCCCACCTACCTCACAGGGTGTCTGTTGTGGGGAGGGGAAGGGAAAGAGATTGTAAACCGGTTTGATTCTCCCTGAAGTGGTAGAGAAAGTCAGCATATAAAAACCAACTCCTACTCCTACTCCTCCTCTGTCGTTGTCATCATCATCATCATCAAAAGAGATGCCTATAACCACAACTTTTCTAACTATATGCCAGGCAATGGTAACCTTGTTTTTCTCTTTCAACATCATATCTTGAAAGCAGAGCTCCCAAAGGAATGGATGGACTGTGGTGCTTCCTGATCTACTCCATGGAAAAACAGCCTTACTTGAGGACCCTGTAAAGACTACCATATTAATTTACAATGGCAAATAAGCAACTAAGTGGGCATTTGAGTTACCTTAATTCCAAAGGCCACATTTTCAGGTGGGATTAATAATATTTTTTACATCTAGCATGCTATCCAATTAAAAAGAAAATTTCTACATACCTTAACACTTCAAAAACAAAACTGAGAAAAGGCTATGGAAAAATACTTTAAGAAAAGAAGACCTAAGCTTTAATAGGTCTGTTCTTTGACGTTCTTTTTCTCCCAGCGTTACACTGTAATTTCCTCTCAAAGGTATTCTTTATCACTAGAGATTAAAGACACATTCTAGTTTTGTTTAATTTGGCCTTTGCTCAGATAAACAAGTAAACTGCAAGACTGCAGAAGTTGACAATCAAGATCAGGCAAATTGACAGCACCAAGATAAAAATAAGCAGGTCATTGTCTGCTTTATTTCATCGATTTTTAACACATCTGGAACACGGCTATAAAAGCTATTGGAAAAAGCCCTACAACTCATTTAAACATCCTTAATTTGTTGAAAAGGCACATAACAGCAATCTCAAATCGGTAAACTAAAGACGAGCATACAACATGAAGACACTATGTTATCAAGAGGGTGTGTGTGCCGGCTTTCACAAATACATTCACTGGCACATTGTTACCAAGGAGGGATCTCTTCCAGATTATCACATCTGCGATGAAGCAGAAGACCCTCCCTCCTCAAATTTGGAACAAGGAGAGGGTGCTTCACATTCATTCCACCCACACAGGATGGATTGGTTTCACTCTTCCCACAGTACCTGGTATGCACAGATGCCTGAGAAACTTTCTTGCCATTTCTGATTGTGTCTCAACCTGATGTGACCCTGCCCTTCCAGGAGACCAGAGGAAGGAAGAGATCAGCCTCTCACCTCATGTTGGTCTGGGAAGCTGTATGCATGAGCATGTCCCACCCTAGTAACAGAAGACTGGACAGACAGAATGCCAGGAGACTGGCAAACACGAAAGCCAGAACTAATCTGGGAACCCTGGTAAAAAGGTGTTCTTTGTTTTTACAATGTAAAATGGTTTGGGCTTCAATGACTATTCTTGAAGCACCTTAATATGGGACATTTATTGACCTGGTGTGTTGCTTGAAAGGAAGGCCACAGGGAGCTTTGTGTGGGAGTGCAGTACAAGTATAATAAATATTTTAAAAAAAATAAAAGTTTTGATGAGCTTACATGGATTGGGCTGGAAATAGATTGCATTTCAGAATCATTATAGACCTGGAAAATTGCCATTGTAACATACAAAGAAGTGTTTCATTAGGAGCCAGTTCCCATGTACGCTCATGGAATAGTTGTTGGAATTACTCCAGCGGATGTATACAATTGAAAAAGCTTCAGCAGAATGTTGCACCCATGTAGCCTCTTTGAAAATAATTCTAACAGTTGGATATATTCAGAACCAAAGGCCACACAACATGATTACTGGTTGCTCGGATGACCTATTCTGATGAAGTGTTTTGAGTGCATGTATCTATGGTAATTATTCAAAAAGCCCTCCATCAATACATTAAAATAGTTATGACACAACTGGACCTATTTTTGGTGGTTCATGAAAACATTATTAGTAGAATTGGTTCTTGTAGGTTATCCGGGCTGTGTGACCGTGGTCTTGGTATTTTCTTTCCTGACACAGAGAAGCCATTGAAATTCATAAACATCAGCACAACTTTAACAGAAAAGAAGAGAGTTTAAGAATGAATAAGGCTTGGCTTCCTGTCCTGAAAACCTCCAGACTAACAAAGACTGCAGTCAACAATAGCCATGCAGATTAGCTTTGAATTTCACACATTAACAGATCACTTCAGGATACAATGGTTCCATATTAACATACCACACCCTCATTAGCACATTATCTTGATGCTTACAGGACAATGATTAGCACATTACCTTTGATACTTTTTGCAGGACAATGATTCAGCTCAAACCCAACCCCTTTCTGACTATATATTACTCTTCCTACACACTTGACCCTGAGAGACACTGTCCTTCAGTGTTACTCCTCTGAAGATGCCTGCCACAGCTGCTGGCGAACGTCAGGAAAGAAAATACGAAGACCACGGTCATACAGCCCAGATAACCTACAAGAACCAATGAACTGTGACCGTGAAAGCCTTCGACAATATTATTAGTAGAAACTTTACTTATTTACCATTATTAGCAGCAACTTTACACATTGATGACTGCTTCCAATGCATTTTTTTCTAGCCCGGCAGCAGAATGAAGTACTCAACACAAATCAGGCTATTTCTTGTATTATCATGAACCCTATATCCTTCCACTGTTTCAAGCAGCCCAAGATGTTGTCAGCATTATGTGCCACTATGGCAGCTCATAATCTGCTGCTTACGTTAGATTTATTTATTTATACTGAAGGTACTTCCACAGACCCTGCCTTTCCAGAAGACTTCAGGATTTAATTTAAATTTTTTATTGATTCTGTACATTTCACCATACTTATTTTATCATTTCTCTGGCATCTAGAAAAGAATACAATCCATTGTTATTGTGGGGACCGATCCCAAATTCTTCTTTCATAAGACAAACGGTTCACACTCTGCTGCTAATTCCTATCCGAAAAGATAGTTATTTGTGGCTTTGCTAGAGGTAGCCACAAATAAGGGCACAATCCTCTGAGACATTCTCCTGTGCAAACCTAACTGAAACAAATGAAGTTCTTCCACAGTAGAAAACCAAGCTTCCCAGAATGATTGTGCCATTGCTTCGCTAAAGTCAGTCATGTCCAAAGTCCGGCCCGGGAGCCAATTGCGGTGCCTGGGCCGGTTTAATATGGCCCCCCAGCCTGTTTTGCAGAGAGAGAAAAGGGTGCACGTGGGGGCTGCGCCTGGCCTTGCATCCCCGACCGAGGGGGCGACACTTGGGCGGAGGGTTGCCTCGATTGGCTGTCTCAGCCCCACCCCCCGGAATGAAGGCCAGCGAGTCTGAAACCCTAGAGAGGCCACTTCCTTCTTACCCAGAGCCCGTGCGCGGGGACGCAGCCTTTGTTGTTCTGACGCATGGAAAAGCAGCAGCAGCTCCTCCCGAGTGGGTCAAGGGGGATCCTAAGGATGGGTTGGGGGGACTTGAGGGTGGGAAAGGTGACGGGGGGGGGGAAAGGAAATGCAAGGGAGGTCAGAGGCTGGCCCCAATCCGGGAGAAGAAAGACACCCCACACCCACACAAACACCAAAAAGCCTGGGAGTGGGGAGACTGCTCTGTCTGGCTCTCCTTTGTCCTCCTTCCTCTCTGCAGAAGGCTGGGGTGGGGGGAGATGCAGCCCCTTCCCTGCATTGTGGAGGCCTCGCGAGGGATCCAGATTTGCAGGGTGGGTGGGAGGGAGGAGGGGAGAGACTGGATGGGTCTTGAGTGGGGGGATTGTGAGTCAAGGAAAGGCAGGGGGAGAGAGGGCTGGATTTGGGGGCGGGAAGTGTTTGGAGTCAGACCCCCCAGCAGCTTCTCTCCAAGGCAAGTGGCTGCTTCGAAAGAAGGGATGGGGTGGGGGAAATAAATGACTCCTGGCATGTATCGTGTTTGAAAACGAGGCGCGTTCAGACGGGGCCGAGTCTGCAGAGGACACCCATGTTCATTCTGGAGGTCAAAGCCCCGAGCAGAGAGCAAAGAGGTCAGAAGGAAAGAAGAAGAGAAGGGTTGGTTTTTATATGCCCACTTTCTCTACCACTTAAGGGTGGCTTACAATCGCGCTCCCCTTCCCCTCCCCACAACAGATACCCTGTGAGGTAGGTAAGGCTAAGAGAGCTGTGACTAGCCCAAGGTCACCCAGCTGGCTTCGTGTGTAGGAGTGGGAGAAACAAATCCAGCTCACCCGATTAGCCTCCACCGCTCATATGGAGGAGTAGGGGAATCAGACCCGGTTCTCCAGATCAGACTCCACCGCTCCAAACCACCGCTGTTAACCACTGCACCACGCTGGCTCTCATGGGGAGAAAAACTCCACATTCCTCCCTGAACGGGAGATGTCAGAGTGTTTGAATCTTGGACTCCATGAGAATGAAAACCAGTTTATTTCCTGGCTCAGATGAGGGGAGGACAGAATACCCCCGGCATGGTTGAAGGGAGAGAGTCGACAGTCCCAGAGAGGCACATGAGCGGGGCGGGGGGGGGAGGAAGAGTCCCTGCTCCCTCCCTACAGAAGGAAGGTTGGAGATTTAGAAGCTGGGGGGTGTCCGGTGAGCTTAAAGGGGTTTTGGGGAAAGGAAGGAATGTAGCCATGGTTTTTTGTGGTGCAGTTTATGGTTATGGGCATAATAAGTATGCCATTTGCAATAAACTTTGCATAAAATAGTTAATTTGCATTTAATTAATTTAATTAAGAATGTCAGGCAAAATGGTCGGCCCTCATGCATGTTCACTTCATCAAATCTGGCTCTCTTTGAAAAAAGTTTGGACACCCCTGGCTAAAGTGAAACTTGAATTGCCAGTTACCATCAATATAATATTGTAAAGTTTAAGCACCACACACAAATTCCATCACTGTAATTTGAACCTATTTCCTTTTATAATGCAACTGTTTCTGTCAACAATTGAACCCACACTGCATTTTTTCAGGTATAAAAAAACATGCTGCATAGTTATAAAGTACCATAGAACCACAGCCAGGTCCTAGGAAGATGACAATCAATGGCTTTAGAACTGTTTCTCCTCATATTGCACCTCTGGATTAAAATTACACTAAATGCCAAATCTTACTTTAAGCAGTTTATTTTTAAAAAAATTAAAATTTTACCTTTTGAACAAAACAGTGTTTGAAATTGCAAGAACCATAAAGGATTTTACTAGGTTTTAGATATCACCAATGAAAATAACTGTAGGTATTCCAACTACTAATAATTCTCCAAATACAAATAATTTTAACAACAATTTGCATCAAATGGACTTTAATGCGGACCATTTCAAACAAAAGCACTAGCTAGGGCTGGAAACTCCATGTTGGGAAATAAGTGGAGCCTGGGGAGGGCATGGTTTGGGACGGGATAGACCTCAACAGGGTATGATGCCATAGAGTCCAAAGCAGCATTTTTTTCTAGGGGAACAGGCCTCTGTAGTCTCGAAAGCAGTTGAAATTCTAGATCTCCAGGCCCCCCTGGAGGTTGGTAACCCAAACCCTGACTAAAAACACAGTAAAATGGATGTTTTCTTTGCCTTCCATTTTATAATACTGAAGAAAAAATAGATGTTTTTTACAACAGAATCTGAAATGCTGTAGCATTTCCATTGTACAGATGCACAGCAAAATGCTGTGACAACAAAATTAAATATTTCTGGTCTATTTATCTTTAAAAACTACTTCATTAACTAACTCCCTTAGCAAAGCAGAGTACAATTTGTGGCTCATGTAAAGAAATGTGTGCTTTCAAAGGGCCCGGCAAAATGTCAGAAAGATAACTGGTACTTAAAGGTTAGCAGCCCATAAATGCTTCTGACAACTACTTAGTAGGAAGCCCTTACTTTGTACTTATCCACTATAACACCAGTATAACACCATTACTCAAAGTACCACAACTTCCCTTTTATAGTAAGATAAACAAAGGTACATACAATACAAAAAAATTTAAGGTGGCCATGGGAAGTTTATCTTTAAAATAATTAGGAGGCCAGGTACCACAGATTAAATGCCAGTCTTCATTCTGTCTCTTAACAGAAAATGGAGGACAGTTGTAAGTATGAATGGTTTGATATCAAAGCATATAGTTTACTCCCAGCATTTCTACAGCAAGTTATAGAAAAATAATAATGAGAAGAAAAATGACAATGTCTCCACAGGTCTTTTCTTGTGCATGTCAGGCACCTACTGACTTTTACAATCATCCTGGGTTTATCTTTCAGCAGGAACAGATGATCTACCATTTAATCAAAATATTTATTCCAAGCAAAACAGCAGCAGAAAAAGTCAGAAGAGCATTAGCCATGAACCTTCCTCCTCGAAAATCCCCGAACACCTGTGATTGATGAGAGACGAATTGCAATAAAGCAAAAAAACATTTCAACTATTGCCATTGTGCATTTTAGTTTTTACAGCTCATATGGGTATCCAACTAAAATATTAATATGAACCATTGGCCTTCATTGTTTTAAAAAAGGAAATATAACAGTCTGGGATAAGA
This sequence comes from Euleptes europaea, assembly GCF_029931775.1. NCBI lineage: Eukaryota > Metazoa > Chordata > Lepidosauria > Squamata > Sphaerodactylidae > Euleptes > Euleptes europaea. Next base: position 89,561,192 of record NC_079312.1, on the reverse strand, counting down.
AAAACTTATTACACAGAAACTGTAACACATTTATCAGATGAACACATGGCGCCAAATTATTTTCTGATAAAACTACATTATATTAATGCAGGAATTTTTTTTACCATTTTTTACAGTGCCCCCCCAATTTAGTACTCCAAAATAAAACAAAAACAAGGCACAAACCTGAAATGAAAGGTAACATTAAAAAAGTCGATTTGAATATATTTAATGTTGTAAGTCTGCACTCTTTAGAGTTATGCTATTTCTACATGGTAATGATTTTCCATGTAGTTTTATTGTCAAATATGCATATCACTGGAGAGTGGGGGGTGGCTTAAAAAAAAGGTAATTGACACATCGACACAATACTGTTATAAGTAATTTCCTTCTTACAGCTCTAGAATTAAAACAGCTAGAATTTACCTTCTCAAAAAATAAATAAAACTCAGAATAATCAAATTATGGCAATCCCATAACCTTACTGCATTATAGCAGTATGTCAGGGCAGCTAATATAATATTTTATAACCTTGCCTTAAAAAGCATTTCTCTTTATCTGGAGTAAAATTTCTAAAATTAAAATAAAATTTCTAAAATTAAAACAACACAGATACGCTTACACTTGTTTGTTCTGCCTAAGCCATTTCCTATGGAATTTGACAATATGACAGCAGCCTTCTAGTAGACACACTGGAGTCACGCTTCCTGTCTGAACTAGGCTGACCCTGGAAAGCCAGGGAATATGTTACTACTGTGACAATTCAACCAAATGTGCTCCATGTTATAAAACCAAATCTAACAGGCTGCTCTCATTTAAAAAAAAAAAAAATCATAAAGCAGTGGGATAAAAGCACAAATACTTGACTTTGGCACCAAACAATAACTTCAATGGACTGAGTATATAATCACAGCTTGTGTATTATCAGATTTAAATATTTTTTCTTTATGTTTAAAACTGTTACATTTCTGCAGCAGTTTAAAGACACAGCTGTACCTAGAGGTGAGGTGAGACTACCCCAGCACTGTAATATTTCAGACTAATACGAAGATTAAAAACTACCCCGAACATTAACTCCTGTGTGGTGTTGTGATTAGAAAGATGGACTAGGAACTGGGAGGCCCAGGTTCAAATACCCACTCTGCCATAGAAGCTTACTGGGTGACTTTGGGCCAATCATACTGCCATGGGTCAACCTTAGGGTTGACAACCTCCAGGTAGTAGCTGGAGATCTCCCGCTATTACAACTGATCTCCAGCCGATAGAGATCAGTTCACCTGGAGAAAATGGCATCCTCGACTCTATGGCATTGAAGTCCCTCCCCTCCCCAAACTCCGCCCTCCTCAGGTTCCACCCCAAAAATCTCCAGGCATTTCCCAACCCAGAGCTGGCAACCCTAGACAGCCTGATGACAACTTTCTCAGATGAAAAGGAGGTGGAGAATTCAATCTCAGCCTTGGGCTGATAACAGAGGAGCAGTCATAGGCAGAAACTGTTGCACCATACCCTCCAGCTCAAGAATTTGAAGCTGTGTCTGAAGCCCAGCAACTGTCAGCCTCACCTTAAGGGTCACTGGAGACTTTGAGCAAAGGAGGAGTCACTTACACAGGGAGCTCCAGGAGAGACATAGAAGTGCACGATTGATGGCTCAGTGTAGACCGACCTCTGACTGTGACACTGAGGCAGTGCAGGGCTGATGAATTACACCTGGCTTGGAATGCCAGAACAGCCTAATTAACTACAGCTGGTTTATCTCTCTCAGCAAGAGGATTCCCTATTTAAGCAGCCAGCAAAGAGAGGATAGCTTGGCAGCAACGTGTCACCACCCTTTGCGTGCCTGTCTTCACATCCGTGCCCCCTGTGAACCTGAATCTTCTGGACTGGACCTGACCCATGCCTTTTGGACATGTGCTCCCCTGCTTCAATGTTTGGACTCTGGAATACCTGTGTTTTGACGGTGGACTGTATCTACTGCCTTAGCCAGCTGCCTGACTCAGGACACATACAATCTCAGCCTAACCTACCTCACAGGGCTGTTGTGAATATAAAATGGAGGAGAGGGAACCAATATATAAGAGCTCCCAAAAAAGGGTGGGATAAACTACAATTACTCAACTACATTCTGCAGGACCCTGCGGCCAAAGGCCGCCTGTGCTGAGGACCATGTGTGAATTTTATAATGTTTGATAAATGTTGAAACCGAGGACCAGGTTGCGGCCCGGCAAATTTCTTCCAGTGGGGCCTGTTTGTCAAAGGCTGCAGTGGTTGCCATACTCCTGAGGGAATGAGCTGTGATGCCCTCAGGCACTGGTTTGCCAGCTATCTTGTAAGCTTCAGCTATGCATGCCTTGATTGTGTTACTGATGGCAGCGGCTGACATCCTTTGTCCTTTACTGGGGTTAGAAATTCCTATGAATAGGAAGTCTGACTTCCTAATTTCTGCAGTACGCTTAATGAATGTGCGGATGGCTCTCCTGAGATCTAAGGTATGCCATAATGCTTCGGTTGTGCCAGATGGATTGGGGCAGAACGATGGGAGGTTTATTTCCTGAGATCTATGGAAATGAGAGTTTACTTTAGGACGGAAGGTGGGGTCAGGAGTTAGGACGACCTTGTCCTTATGGAAGACACATAGGCCTTTTCTAATGGAAAGAGCTCTGAGTTCCGATACCCTCCTAGCTGAGGTGATAGCTGTAAGAAAGAGGACCTTCATGTGAAGATACCTCATCGGAACCGTTTTGAGGGGTTCGAATGGTGGGCCCGTGAGAATCTTAAGGACCAGATTAAGATTCCATGTAGGGAACCTGTGGATGGCTGGAGGTTGAATTTGGGATACCCCTTTTATAAAGGCGGAGATGTGTCGATGCTGTGACGTGGGATGTCCGTCCGTGAAAGGAACGACGGTAGAAATGGCAGCCAATTGTCTTCGTAAGGTGGAAGCCTTGAGATTCTGTCTAACCCCTTCCTGTAAAAATTCCAGGATGCCTGGAATGTCAGGGTGAAGTGGGTCCATTTTCTTTCTCCTAGCCCAGCGGACGAAAGCCTTCCACGACGCGTTGTAAATGCGCCTGGTGGAGGGCTTTCTGGCTTCTAAAATTGTGTTGACCACTTCGATGGAATAGCCTAGCTCTAATAGTGACCGCCTTTCAAGTGCCAGGCGGTCAAACAGAACCATTGAGGGTCTGGATGTAGGATGGGTCCCTGACTGAGAGTGTTGGATTTTGTTGGAATTTGCCATGGGTCTTGACAGGACATGCGCTTCAGAGTTACAAACCATGGCCTCCGAGGCCAGTATGGGGCTATTAATATCACGTTGGCTTTGTATTGATGGATCTTGCGGAGGACTTTTGGTAGTATGGGGATTGGAGGGAAAGCGTACAGCAGTCCCTTGGGCCACGGGCTGAGAAGGGCGTCTGTGCCTTCTGCTTTTGGGTGAAAATACCTGGAGTAAAATCTGAGTACCTTGTGGTTTGATTCGGAGGCAAACAGATCTACTAAGGGGGTGCCAAATATTTCTGTAATCTGAAGAAATGTTCCTGAGTCTAACTCCCATTCTCCTTCGTCTAAATTTTGCCGGCTTAACCAGTCGGCCTGGCAATTGAGGTCTCCCTTGATATGTTCCGCTCTGATCGAGGGAAGATTGAGTTGAGCCCAAGAGAGAATTGCTACTGCTACCCTGTGCAGGGAAGAGGACCTGGACCCCCCCTGTTTGTTTATGTGCGCTTTTGTAGCGACGTTGTCCGTTCTGATAAGTACATGATGGTTCCTGATTGTGTCTGCAAACTTCCAGAGAGCTAATTTCACAGCTCTCAGCTCTAGCAGGTTGATATGAAGCCGTGATTCCTGGTGTGTCCAGCGTCCCTGGGCTACCTGATCTTCCAGGATGGCCCCCCATCCGAAAAGACTGGCGTCTGTGAAGACTTGAACTGGGTCTTCGTGAATGTACTGTGTGGCTTTGCTCAGGTTCGACGGAGCGGTCCACCACAGTAGACTGTGTCTGACACTGTGTGGAATTGTCACTGACTTGACCTTTTTTCTTGCTATGTCTACTTGGTGGGGTCGTAGAAGCCACTGAAGGGGGCGTGAGTGAAAGCGCGCCCATGGAACGATCGCTATGCACGACACCATCAGGTCCAGTAGAGCCGCAAGGGACATTAGCATAGCGGACCTTGATTTGGTCAGTTTGGTAGCAAAGGTTTTCAGTTTGCTTATTCTCTCCTGGGACAGAGATAAAGAATTGGTGTTTGAATTGACTCTGGTTCCCAGGTGTGTCATAATTTGGGAAGGTTGTAAGGAACTCTTGTCAAAATTTATGAGATATCCATGCTCCTGGAGGACCTGGATAACGCGATCTGTATGGGTGCGGGAGAGATTCGGTGTTGGAGCACAGATCAGGATATCGGCCAGGTACGGATGTACCTGGACTCCTTCCTGTCTGAGGGTGGCAATGACGGTTATCAGCACCTTCGTGAAGACCCTCGGGGCGGATGTCAACCCGAAGGGGAGGGCTCTGAATTGGTAATGGTTGGGGCCATAGGCGAACCTGAGGAATGGTCGGTGTAGTGGATGTATAGGAATATGGAGGTAGGCCTCCGTCAAGTCCACAGCCGTCATAAAGGTGCCAGGGAGTAGAGATTCCACGATTGACTTGACTGTTTCCATGTGGAAGTGTCTTCGAGCCATCCACTTGTTGATATACTTCAAGTCGAGGATGGCCCTCCAGTCGCCGTTTTTCTTTGGCACGGTAAAAAATATGGAATATACTCCCTGGCCCTTCTGAGAGCTGGGGACTGGCTCTATGGCTTTGATGTGTAGCAAGTGTTGAATTGCTGTTATTGTTCTTGAGTGTTTCTCTGATTTGAGTGATATTGGGGAATTTAGGAAGAGATCCCGAGGTCGGGACGTGAATTCCAAGAGGTAGCCATTTGATAGGATCTGGGAGACCCATTTGTCCGGGTTGGACAAGGCCCACCTTGCTGTGAACATTTGTAGCCTCCCCCCCACGTGGGTGTGACTGGCGTCACTGAGGGTTTTTTTTGGATAATCGGTCGCCCTTATCCGACCTGGCCTGGAAGTTTTGGGGTCTAGAGAATCTCCCCCCTCTGCGAAAGGATCTGGTATTGTTCCATGATCCCCGGCTTGACACCCAAGAGCCTCTCCTGAAGTCTGTTCTGAATCTTGGAGTGAATTTGGGGGAACGAAAGGAATGATACAGAGGAGAACGCTGGTCTTTTTTGATTTGCATGGGAAGGACCTGTTTTTTATCCTTTGTTTCAATAAGGATACTGTCCAGCTTTTCTCCGAAAAGCCTCCCCTCCTTGACTGGATAGGCCATCAGTGTGGTTTTGGCCTTAAAATCAGCTGGCCAGGACCTGAGCCATAGACCCCTTCTAATGGAGGTGACTGATGCCATTGACCTTGCTACTGAGGACATGGTATCTAGAGAAGCATCCGCCATCACGGTCAAGGCAGTTTGTACTCTGTCAAGATCGCCAAGAACTCTGAGGCTATCATCTGGTACGAGTTGTATAATTTTCTTGACCCATTAGTACGCAGCCCTAGCGAAGATGGAAGTGGTAGCGCTGGTCTGAATGGCCATGGCTGAGGCCTCATGCGCCTTCCTCGCCAGGTAGTCTGACTTTCTGTCTAACTGATCCCTCAGGGAACCCACCCCGTCTTCTGGGACCAAACCTGGTGACTGGAGGTCCAAAACTGGGGCGTCTACTAAAGGAACCTTGAGCATTTCCATAGCATGTGGGGCCAGATTGTATAACTTTTTGATACTAGTGGGGAGTTGTTTATTGGGAGTTGGGTGCTCCCATTCATCTCTGACCGCGTTAATGAAAAATTCTGGGAAGGGTACTGAATTAGTTGTTGGTTTAGGTCTTGGAAAGCATTCCTTGACCCCTTTTTTTAACTTAGACTTTGGCTCTTCAGATTGATCTGATTCCTCATTGAGATCAAGGGCGAGGATAGCCTTTGCCAAAAGGGCCTGATAATCCTCCCCAGAAAAAAGTCTGTTATGCTGTTCTACTTGTTGAGGTGGGTCTTCGTCGGAATCGAATTCCCCCTCCTCTAACTCCTCCTCCTCCTCATAATCTACAGAAGAAATGGGAGACTTAGAGAGATCCATTTGATTCTCCCTGGTTTCACATGGCTTAGCCTTCATTGCTGCTTTTGTAGGCCATGACCCACTCCTGCCAGCAGAGGGAGCATCGACCTTTGATTTTGCCTCATTTACAGCAGAAGTGCAGTTGGAAAAGGAAGGATTAGGCGGGAGATTGGGGGGGGGAAGGGAGGGGTCCAATCCCATAGGGGGAGGGAGGCGAGTTTGAAAGGATTGAAAGGCCATCCACTGACGCTGGAGGGCATAATTAATAAGGTCATCAGCATTTTGCCATGAAATAAATTGTGCGCCCGCCACCTCCTGGGAGGGGGGGGGGGCTGCCAACTCCCGGCGGGAACGTTCCCGTTTGCGCAGGGTTACCAGAGGATGCAGCTGCCATCGGATCCGAACGTCCCTGATGATTGTTGGGCGGTTTAGCCGGTTTTGGGGAAGAGGCGGGTGACTTGCGCCCGGCTTTCGCCCCTGCTCCAACTTTAACGCCGCGTCTCTTTCTCCGGGCGCCCGGTAGCTGCGGCGCGATTTTGCGCGCCTTTTTAGGCTTTTCTGAAGGCGCCTCCAGATCAGGCGCCTGGGTCTCTCCCGGTTCCTCTTTGCTCCCTAATGGTTTGCCTGGGCGGCCGTTGGGAGAACCGGAGCCCTTGGGGTTGCTCTGCACCAGCCCCCTTTGATAGTCCTTCTCTGAGAGAAGGTCGTCTTCCCTGACTAAAATGGCGTCGGCCATCTTGGCTAAGGTAATAAGGACGGGAAGAAACAAGGGGGGGGGGAAGAAGACAGACTAACACTTAAAAACACGAGGGCAAAGGACCAAAGGCAAAGACCAAGGACTCACGGAACTCTGATAGGTAAGGTGGAACACTGAAAGGGAAGAAATTGCTTCTAGCTAAAAGAAGTAAAGCCGAAGGCACGGAGCTGTGCGGAGTCGCCTGCTCCACCCGGATAGGCAGGACGGAAACTGGCTTCCTCAGGCTGTTTTCCCGCCAAGTATCACAGGAAGTCAGAATCTTTTAGTCCTGCCTACCCGGATGGAGAGGGAAAACAACCCGCAGCTCAGGATGCCCTTGCCTCAGGGGAGAAAAGAAAAGTAATTGTCTATTGTCTGAACATACAATAGTAATATAATAACACCACTTCAAGCTATATTAAACAGTCTCTAGCCTAAAGGTATTTAACAATGATTCCACCTACAGGATAAAAGACTGTGGTTTATCATAACATAACACACAGTAGCTTCGGAAAGCTTGTACCCAGACAGACTCTACTGAAGTTATCTAGCAAGTGTAGTGATACAAGGTCACCTTGACTTATTTTCCTCTTGACATTCGAGGATATCCAAATAGAGATAATGGATTTTGTAACAGACAGTTGTTAAATGTCATCTCATGCCTTAGCCATGCTATTGCATTGCTAACAAATACCATGCTACAAGGGAGGAAGAACAGATGGAGAATGAGAACACACTGAATTCCTTCCACGTCTGAGTTCTCCAATGGGAATGTTCTTTTTGGAGAACCACAGTTACACTGTGGAGGTCCGGACTTGTTTTCCAGTAAATAACCAACATTTTTAGCAACTATGTTTTTTGATGCCCAGTTCAGCTGCACTCTGCTTCATTTTGATGGAATGATTATCAGGTAACTACTCATAGTGCAACCTCTTTGTTCTGTGCTTAGTTGGATGGTAGGAGAATTATTATTAATTATTTATTTGAACCCACTTTTCTCCTCAATGGGGACCTTACAATAAAAAAATAGAAACAAACAGGACAAGGAGGGAGAGGGGAATCCAGAACAGAAGAAGAAGAAGAGTTGGTTTTTATATGATCTTTCTCTACCACTTAAGGAAGAATCAAACTGGCTTACAATCACCTTCCCTTCCCCTCCCTGCAACAGACACCCTGTGAGGTAGATGGGGCTGAAAGAGCTCTAAGAGAGCTGTGACTAGCACAAGGTCACCCAGCTGGCTTCATGTGTAGGAGTGGGGAAACCAACCCTGTTCTCCAGATTAGAGTCCACCACTCCAAACCACTACACCACGCAGGCCTCTCCCTTTCTCTACTAGCAGATCTTCCTTTCAGCAGTGGACTATGACCCTCAGGCCAAGAGCACTTTGGTTCCTGCCTCTGGTACAACTAGCAGGGCCTTCCCCACTTCCTCTCCTGTCAGCTTCATGATACTATTAGTTTCAATTTATTTCATTTATAGTTCAATGACCATAATCCACAAATCAAACATAAGAGCAAAATTCCATCTTACATCAGCTTAACTCTTTTTCTAATATCTGATTAAAAAATAGTTAAGCTGATGTAAGATGGAATTTTGTTCTTATGTTTGATTTGTGTATTATGGTCATTGAACTATTTTCTTTGTATGAGATTTCCTTTGTACCAAAAAGTAAAAATGAAACGACAAATTCAGATGATTTACCTGAGAATTTGGAAATCCAAGGCACCGACCAATTAGATTGAGGTCCAGCATAAAAACTACAAAACAACATATGCAGAACCAGCTCTATGCCTTACTTCCACAAGGACATACCCTTTGATATTGAGAAATTTGCTTAAATCTGCCCTTTGATAAAACTGATGGTAGGGCATTACATTTTGAGAAACTCAGCTTGACAATTTATTTGATAAGAAACTAATCCATAGGACCACGGAGAGCATGAACATCTGGCTGCTGACTCTAAGCACTGAAAGTCAATATTAATTCTCTGCACTATAACAGAAATTGCCTTTTGGTACCCAAACAATCCAAGCCATTGGGCAGAGTAACCCAAGACTAAGATTGTTTTTAATTTAATGCTGACAACCTACTATTTTTATATTAATCATTTTTATATTAAGCAAATACAATCAACAATTTATTATGGGTTTTCCCAAATAAAATCCTCAAACAAAATTTCACTGCTCTAGACTCCAAAGAAGGCAAGTTGCCTCCAGCCTTAACACAGCTGTTGGTACACAGCTATGAACACCAGAAACTGTTTTTAAAAACCAGACTGCAGTCTCTCTGCACTGTTATTAGTTGTGCCATGAGACATTAAGTATCACAAAAGAGGCCACACAGAAGGTACATAACAACAGATAACTTCATTGTAATCACAGAGCAACAACAGGAAGAAATCTTAAACTGAACAGGCTGCTTGCAAAGGTCAACTGAACATGAAGCACAAAGCAACAGAGTTTTTGTTACACTGCAGCATTTCCTAGTATGGCAGTTTGGGAAAGCCAATACACAACAGACATCTTTATCACAACAATATAATTTCTTTCCAACCCAAACTCTCAACCTTCAAATTGGGTCAAACAATTTTCTGACTTTAGAGAGGGGCTGTGGCTCAGTGGCAGAGCATTCTGCTTGGCATACAGAAGGTCCCAAGTTCAATCCCCGGCATCTCCAGTTAAAGGGCAAGTAGGTGATATGAAAGACCTCTTCCTGAGACCTTGGAGAGCCGCTGCCGGTCTGAGTAGACAGTACTTTGATGGACCAAGGGTCTGATTTGGTATAAGGCAGCTTCATGTGTTCATGTGACTTATAAATGCTAAGGACTGAAGCATCAGATGAACCATGAGCAATCTTAGTGCATTTAGTTTAGTTGCATTTAGTCCCTTGAAAAGGCAGAAGAATGTGGGAAATTTATGAGGTTGCTAGCAGTCAGTATGTGCCTTGTCGTGTTACACAATCTGAATCACTTGTGTGTATTTCCAAGCTAACTATAAAAATAATTATAAACCTAATAGTGTTAATTATAATACCTTTCCCTTATCCCTTAGAAGCTCCTTGATCTTGAGCAGCAATTACAATACCTGGAATCTTATATTCCATTTAAAATGTATGCTTCTGATAAAATAATATTGTAAGTGTTATTCTAATGAAAAAATGAATCCACCAAAATTATATGTAAGGCAGCTCTCAGTACTGCAGAGATAACACCCTTAATTTTAAAAGTTTGGTAGTAGATTTTGTTGTTGTTTTCAAGTGGCATCTGACTTATGGTGACCCCTGGTGGGGCTTTCAAGGCAAGAAATGTTCAGAGGTGTTTTACCATTGCCTGCTTCCACGTCACGACCTTGACACAGAGGTCTCCCGTCCAAATACTTGCCAGGGCAGACCCTGCTTAGCTTCTGAGATCTGACGAGATCAGGCTAGCCTGGGCTATCCAGGTCAGGGAGGTAGTAAAATACTAACATGTAGCTGACTGGGTACTGGGACATATATTGATCTTATTACTATGTTTAACCTGTTACTGTTTGAGTTTTGTCATCGTTGTTATGTGGAAAATCTAAAATAAGGAGGGTTTTTTAATTGTTTGGCAACAGACAAAAACGTCCCCAAACCCCTTCTATCCCCATTGGGTATGAGTGAGATGTGACAGTAACCAACACTACACATTTCTTTTAAGCCCTGCAAAAAGAAGCAAGGAAATATAGCCCTTTTCAAATTGCTTTCAGTAATCTAGAGAATCTAGAGACTTTCCCCATGTTGAGGGAGCACAGTGCGAAAGGTCTAATGTGGAAGTGCCTTAAAACTGACAATGACACACTGATAGAAAGACAGCACAGACAAGATGCAACTGACAACATCAGCTCGATCGTTAAAGCAACAACAAACAATTCAATTCTATTTTTTAAAAAGCAATGTCACCCTAAAAGTTTATATTCAATTTACATGGGTATTGAGTATATGTTGCTCTTAAGGAGAATACATAATCACACTCAACGCTTTTAAGACAAATGTTTTGTTATGTGAGCACTGGAACTGGGGATATATTATTTAAGAAAATAATGAATTGTATGTATATAAAATATCTTTTCAGTTACAGAGTGAGCTAAACAACGTTTCAGAGACTCAAAGCAATTTATAAATTAAAAACCAACAGTAAGTGGGGAGAAGAGATTATCTTCAAAGATACAGACCTCCATAAGACTCCAGGGCATTTCAGGAAAATAAAGATGACCCAGGAGGCCTTCTGGTATAACACTTGAGAGTTTCAAGGGAAAAAAGAAATAGTTTGACTAACGTGAGTTTAAAATCAAGATAAATACTTCCAGTTCGAAGATTTATTTTTAACAAAGCCATCTGGAATTAAGCCAACTGTGCATGGATTGTCTCTGAAGGCTGCAATCTCTCAGCAAGCTTTATAATGAAAACACAGTTTATATGTGTGCATTCTCCAGAGGTCTCACTGCAAGGTACTAGGGAGTCCCCTTCCACATACCATATCAGTCCTGGTTCCGGTGCTATAATGGGACTGTCAGTCCGATATATATGAGAATGTTTGCTCTTCAGAGACAAAAAGGAACATGAGTACTTATTCTGATTTAAAGAAGGTTTAGGGTGGAGGAGAGAAAGGGATAATTAAAAATTTGTACAATATGACACAATAATGTGGTTCTGTTATACAGCATGCAATATGAGCTGTAGTAATCCCAAACATCTATTAACATTTCATTAAAACAAATATGAAGAGATAGTCTTCCAGAGCAATTTAAAATGTCACTTGATAGTAACTGATGCATGTTTGTGTATACATTAATAAAACAGCACTAATTGTTTTCCAGTTATGTACCCAAGGTCATTACATAGTGCCTTCCCCAGGCTCAAGACAGCTCAGATTTAAGGAATTTAAGTCCACAAAATTGACACAGTTCAATTTTAAGTCCACAAAATTGACACAGTTCAATTTTAAGTCCACAAAATTGACACAGATTTAAGTCCACAAAATTGACACAGTTCACATGCACTAAATGTTTCATGAAATAGCCAGTTAGCAAGGCCTGCAAAACTAGTGACCCACAAAGCTGACTGCAACCCACCAGCTGTGTATGGTGACCTATTAGAGGACAGAAAAGCCTCTTCTTCCTGCTGCCAGTCAAGAACTGGAAGAAACAGTAGGGCAGTTGAGCCACTAAATTTCAAGAGAACTGTTAAGCAAATAAACTATCAGCCACAATACAACGCTAGAGGGTCACAAGCTGTATTCTCCAGTATTAAGCTTAAGTATCTACCATGCTAATTTGGCAAGGATTACATTCGGTGGTCATTGAGCCTAACAGGACCTTAACTTTGATAATCTGTGATGCCTCTGCTAAATCAGCATATTCTTTCTTCTTAGTAATTTAAAAATTGTTAATTTGGTGACTGCCTAAACTACTATGCCAAGCAGTGGCTCTCACATAGTGGTACTCAAGTATGAAAAGTGCACAACTTCATTCAAGTTGTGTAACCAACCACAATAGCAGAGATGGTCAATTTTAGAGCTTCAGTCCTTTTACTGGTCAGTTTCAGTTTCATATTTCAAACAGACTTTACCTCTGGAGGGGGGAAAAAATGAGGAGTGAGGAAAAAATGCTTAACTCCTTTCAATCACCAAAAAATAAAAAGCAACAAATTCTCATGCCTGTCATAAATCATTTTAAATAGCTGACGTTTAATATTTCTGTAAGTAAATATTATACCAAGGGTTTAGGATACCAATAAATCATGAAAATTGCACAAAATTGTGTATCCAATGGTTCTAATATGACATAGGCATCCCCACTCTCTCCTACTGGTCACAACCAATTAATAAGTAAATTGCAGACTCAAGTTCAAGCATCGACTCTCCAGTGACACTGAGATTTTATGTCAAAAAATGCAACTACTCATGGTTTATTATTTCATTTTTTAAAGTACCATACAACATCTGAACTTTATAGACCAGTAGGCTGCATGATTTGTTTTCCAGACTACAGCTAAAACATGTGCTTTTCAATTTTGATTTCATGTCATACCTGAAATGTATATCCTGAGTGAAACCAAATGAAATACAAACAAAAACAACATGGATGTTGTCAATCAAACAATGACTGTTTTTAATATGCAGTCTAACTTTCCCCCCAAATAGAAGAAAACTGTAGCCTACAATGTCAACCATATGGGAGCCAGACCAATTTCCTGTTAGTCAGTGTCACTTGATTAACACAACCCTAATAAAGTGAGAGGTGTAAGCAAGGGACCAAAGCCCATGTATGCAATACATCTGAAGATGACAGGAAATAAAGAGAGGCTAGTTTCAGAGGTATCTGACAAAGGGAGCTTCGACTCTGGAAAGCTTATACCCTGGCCTCGAATCTAGGAAATACAGGAAAAATTATTTTCAGAAGTGCAGTACAAAGCATGGTATCTATGAAAGTGTGATTGGTCAGCTACAGCTGAGTAAAGGTAATTCGTTTGCTGAATACCACTTTACTTGAGTCTCATATCCCATAATTGGAGTATCAAAACGTGTAATTCACAAAGCATGTGTTTTTGGAAAGGACACTTACTATGTCTAATACTCTAAGGCCATGTTTCTTTTGTTTAACAACCCCTTTTGTGTGTGTTAAGTGCCGTCAAGTCGCTTCCAACTCATGGCGACCCTATGAATGAAAGTCCTCCAAAATGTCCTATCTTTGACAGCCTTGCTCAGCCTTAACAAATCTGAATCCTGCTCTCAAGGGGACAGATCTAATGAAAGGCTCTTTAGAGAAAGAATCCACAACACTTAAGGCCCAATTCAAATGCTAATACCTGCTTGCACAGAGCAAATACAATTCCTTCACAGTGGCAATGCTTCGCTGAGCCTCTATCATGTTTGTAAATATCCACAGAGGACACATTAGAAAAGCTTGCGTATCTTTGCAGCCTCCACATGTAGCCCAGAATGTTTTAATCAGCCCTGGCAGAAAAGGAAAAGGGAGGAAGAAATAGATATTTTGACTTCTTTGTAAAAAAAGAGACAACTGTAATGCCTACACTGGAACTTTGTAGAGAAGAACTATATATACCGTATATACTTGCGTATAAGCCGAGTTTTTCAGCCCAAAAAAAGGGCTGAAAAAGCCCAACTCGGCTTATACGCGGGTCAATACCGTAAGTGGAGGGAGGGGGGACTTGCCGCCGCCTGCCCGCGAGCCTTCCGTGCGGCCTAGGAGCAGCCTGCGGGGCCTCCTGCGCTTAGGGAGGGGGCCGCCGCCTGCACGCGCGCCTTCCCCAGAGGGGTGGGGGTCTTCCGGCAGCCCGCTCCAGCCCCGCCATGTGGAGCGCGTCTGCGGCCGCCCTTCCTAACCCCACAGCAAAGGCCGAGCCGGCGGGACCCGGATCGGGAGGCGCGCCGGTCCTTCCCGGGACCCCTCTCCAAGCGCGGGGACGCAGCCAGGCGCAGCCCTGGAGAGGGTGGGAGGGGAGTGCACGGCCTGGGAGCCTCCGGCGAGGAGGAGGCGACGGCAGCAGCCTGTGGGTCCCAGGGGGGCGGCATCCCAGCCCACCCCCCCTGCGGCTCCCCAAGCCCCTGGCCCTGCGGGGACAGCTGCAGGCGTGCGCCTCTGGCCGGTATCTTGGCGGCAGCGCGGTGGCCTCCCGGCGGGGCTTCTTCGCCTGGAGCTCGTCTGCTGCCATCTGGGCTCGCGGGCAGCCTGGCCGTGGCGGGCAGCCCGGCGGGGAAATAAGGGAGGGAGGGAGGGAGGGAGGGAGGAAGGAAGGAAGGAAGGGAGGGAGGAAGGAAGGGAGGGAGGAAGGAAGGAAGGAGGGAGGAAGGCCAGGCGGCCCCAGCCTCCCTCCCCCCGCGTGCATTGCTTGCAACGCGCCCCCTGCCTACTGCACCCTCGGCACCCTTGGGAGACCCGCCCTGACCCGCTGCGTGGGAGAGGCCGGGCGGCCCTGGCCTGCAGGGCCTCCTGCGCTCAGGGAGGGGGCCGCCTGCCCGCGCACCTTCCGTGCGGCAGTTTTTCCCCCCATCCCACCCCAGCATGCCTTCTGTGCGGCGGCGACAGTTTCTTTCCCCCCACCCCATCCCACCCCATCCTAGTGCGACTTCCGCGAGGCAGTGGCGGTTTCTTCCCCCTCACCCCATCCCACCCCACCCCAGCGCGCCTTCTGCGAGGCAGCAGCAGTTTCTTTCCCCCCACCCCAGCGCGCCTTCTGCGCGGCGGTGGTTTCTTTCCACCCCACCCCAGCGCACCTTCTGCGCAGCGGCTTCTTTCCACCCCACCCCACCCCAGCACGCCTTCTGCGCGGCAGTGGCGGTGAGGCTGAGAGAGTGTGACTAGCCCAAGGTCACCCAGCTGGCTTCATGTGTAGGAGTGGGGAAACAAATCCAGTTCACCAGATTAGCCTCCGCTGCTCATGTGGAGGAGTGGGGAATCAAACCCGGTCCTCCACATCAGACCCCACCGCTCCAAACCATGGTTCTTAACCAGTATGCCAAGCTGGCGTAAATGTAGAATACTGTTAAATTTGAAATTTTGCAAGTTAATATAATGATTGCATTGTTGTTGGAAGCCACCCTGAGCCCAGTTTTTGCTGGGGGAGAGTGGGGTATAAAATGAATAAAAATAAAGAGTTGCAACTTCTCTGAGTGATGTGTTAATCTGCTACCACCAAGTCTTGAATGTGCATAGTCATGGCAACATCTCAGGAGGGAATGTTGGAATGCAATGGGAGGGGAAGTTGAAAGTGAATTGAAAACAGTGGATACTTTGATTGCCCACCATCTTGAGAGAGTTGCATAATTTCTCAGTTGTGCAATTCTCCATGTGATTAAAAAATAAGGAAAAATCATGCAAACAAATGAGCAACTATGCAAGAGAATCTAAAAAAAGCTAAAAGGAAGCAAAAAAGAGTGGCTGAGCTCATATCTGACCATCTTTTGTAATGAGGGACTAGACAAACATAGCAAAATAATGTAACCGTGGTCTTGGTATTTTCTTTCCTGACGTTTCGCCAGCAGCAAAAGAGACCCCCTCACCTCTGCAGGAGTATATCGTATACCTTGCAGCTGTGGACAAGTTTACATCGGGACAACAAAACGCAGCATACAAACAAGGATAAAAGAACATGAAAGATACTGCAGACTGGGCCAACCTGAGAAATCAGCAGTGGCTGAACATGGACTGACACAAACAGGACACAGGGTCTTATTCCAAGTCACTGAAAGACTGGACAATTCTACCAACTATTTTGTCAGATTGCACAGAGAAGCCATTGAAATTCATAAACATCAGCACAACTTTAACAGAAGAGAGTTTAAGACTTCCGGTGGTGACGCTGGGGTGAGTGCCACGTTCCCCCAGAGCTCCTGGGGGGAATCCAAGTTTGCGTTAAATAGGGGTGATCTATTTCACCCCAACTTAACCCTTGCAAGTGGGTTGGGTAGCAGGAACTCCCTGCAGCCCTCCATGCGGTTTGACCTCCTAGATACTCTGAGGGAGCTTCTTTAAGTCCCCCAGAGATCTAGATGCCGGTCCCGCGGGCACCAAGGGAATACAATTGCCAAAACGCAACTTCGGCTGAAGACTCTACCCTCCACCATCTCACTCACAACATAAGGATAACATCAAGATAAGTACCTCACCTCCAGGCGCCCAAGTGAGTACATGAGAATTCTTTGTCTCTTTACTGGCATACCGAATAACAGAGGGGGTAGAAAAAATATTCCCAGTAGCCTTGGCCCTCCCCAAATGTAAACAGATGAATTTGGACTAAAAGATCCACCAGCATAAACGGCAAGAACCTTATCAAACTGATCAGCTATAACCAAAACAACGAGCTGGACGGATAGACTTGTGATGGAATGAACTCCTAACCAATAAGATGCATGTCTTTTAGAGGAAGGGGAGGGAGAACAACTTTTGGACTTCCTGGTTTAAAGAGTCCTTTAGCAACGTTGTAAAACAGGGGATATCCAAGACCGGAAGACACTCTGTATTGTTTACTCCCTCTCTATCATCTGAGTAACACCAGAAACCAACCCGCAGGACCGGAAACACGTTCCCACTCGAGTCATACTGTTATAGTTCCTGAAGGAAATAACCAGCGAGAAGAGGCAGTAGAAGGTCCGCGGTGTAAGGAACTTCCGGAGCACTTCCTGCTTTTGCCGACCTAGAGCGTCCGGAAACTCGTTGGTATTTTAAAACTTTAAAGGACTATTTTTACGTGGAAAACTGCTCTATTTTACCCGAATTTTTTTTAAAAAAGCTGATTAGGGGCCTACCTTCTATTGACAGTTTGCTTGAATCCTGCCAGAGGTGACTTTCTTTTCCAGCTTTAAACATATGTAAATGTCTCGTTCCAGCTCCTTACATAGTCCTGCCTTCACTAAACTTAAAGAAACCACACAGAACACCATGGATAAGAAATTACAAGATATATTAGCCAAACAATCGGAGGCTAATGCCAAGCAGTTTGAACAGATGTCCACCCAGATGACACAACTGACTTCTATGATGACTACGCTGGGTCAATCGACCCAAGCCATTAATCAGAAATTGGATGTTGTTACTGAAGATGTAAAAGATGTCAAGGCTCAAATGTCAACTATGAAGATGGATATGCAGGCTATGGACACATCAATTAAAAAGGTGATAGAAGAACATAAAGACACAAAGAAAAAAATAGAATCCCAAGAAAAACAGATTGAAGTAATACAAGGCAATCAGGTTGTTGCAAAGGATCAAATTGCTATGATGGAGATGAAAGTTAGAGAAACCAACCTTCGTCTACGCAATTTACCAGAGCGATGGGTGAGAATAAAGAGACTCTCCTTCCCAATTTGGCTTACTTATTTAATATGGAAGAAGTATTAAGCCAAGCAATAAATAGAGCCTATAGAGTACCATTACCGGCAAGAATGAAGAGATCTAAGCCAAGGGATCTTATGATAGTCTTCTATGACACCAGGATTAAAGACAAGATGATGAAGATCCATTATGACAATCCAGTGTCAGTAGGAGACATTTCTTTGATACTCCTTAAGGACATACCAAGACATTTGCTCTCTCAGAGGAGTAATTACAAAGAATTTGTATCAGTTTTGAAAGCCAATGGTATCGAATATCGATGGATAATGCCACAGGGCTTGGCCTTTACCTACAAAGAAATAAAGACAACAATCACATCGCCAACAGATGTTGGGAAATTTCTGAGAAAATATAAGAGAGAACTTAGGGGCTTAACTTCAGAACAAAAAGAAGAGGACGAAGAAGAGGAAGAGGAACCACAGGGAGCAGAAGGTGGTGCTGATCAATAAATTTAATATTTTGCTTTGTATAATATTACAGTATGGCAAAAGTAATCTCATGGAATGTGAATGGACTGAATGAAAAAATTAAGAGGGCCAGAATTTTTAAACATCTACAGAAATATAAATACTCCCTAATTTGCCTACAAGAGACTCATATTGCAACAAGAAACAGAAAATATTTGGATAGACAAGTGCTTGGACGAGCATTTGTCACTTCAGCCAAAACAAAAACAAAGGGAGTAGTGATATACACACATCCTAGTCTGAGCCCTGAACTACTGTACAAAGATGATAAAGGAAGAATTGTAATTATTAAAACAAAAATATTGGGGCAAAAGACAATTGTGGTAGGAATATATGCACCTAACGAAGGGAAAGCAAAGTTCTATGAACAATTACATGAAGTAATCTCTCAAAATGCAAATGAACAGATTCTCTTGATGGGAGACTTTAATGGCGTTGTTTCACCGACTACGGATAAAAAATCGGAAGCAAAAGACAAAAATGAGGGATGTTTACCTAAAACCTTCTTCTCCATGGCTTCTGAACTGGAATTACAGGACATCTGGAGAACTATGAATGCTACAGCCAAAGAATTTACTTTTTATTCAGCAAGACACGACTCACACTCCAGGATAGATATGATATGGACCAGCAAATCAATTTTTACGCAATTACGTAAAATTCAAATTGTGCCTAGAACTTTTTCTGATCATAATCCAGTTACATTTGAGTGGAACAGCAAGCAGGCATTTAGATGGCGACTGAATGATAAACTTTTAAAAGATGTAAAGATTCAAAAGCAACTACAGGATTTAATCACAGACTTTTTTGAACTAAATCTCAATGGAGAAACATCTCTAAACACAGTCTGGGATGCATTCAAGGCAGTATTAAGAGGATTTATGATACAGAAAAATGTGGCATGGAAGAAAACTCAATTACAACTTACCAACAATATTCTTTGGGATTTACAAAAATTGGAACAGAAACTCCTTACAGCAACACAAGATGATGAAAAGAAAGATATTTTAATGAAGATATCTGCATCAAAACATCAATTGAATCTGGTAACGATGGAAGAAATGAATAGAAATTTAAAGTTTGCTAAACAGAAATATTTTGAACATGCGAATAAACCAGGGAAGTTTTTAGCATCTCAGCTGAAAGATTCTTTTCAAAAAAAGGATAATAACTAAAATTCAATCATCTAAAGGACCTGTGTATACAACTACAGATATACAAAAAGAATTTGTAACATTTTATACTAAGTTATATCAGAGAGACAATATTTCGAATAAGAAAATGGACAATTTTTTAAACTCAATACAAATGAAATCTCTTTCAACGGCCCAACAACAAATAATAGATGCCCCAATTACTAAGGACGAATTACAAGATGCAATAATGAAACAGAAAATGGACAAGACACCCGGCCAGATGGAATAACTGCGTTATTTTATAGAACATTTAAAGACAGTTTAGTGGAAATCTTTTTATCACTTTGCAATACAATTTTGGATAAGGGGGAGTCCCCAGAGACTTGGTCCAATGCATTTATATCATTGATACCTAAGGAAGGAAGAGATCCAGAAAAAACCTCCAATTATAGACCTATCTCACTACTTAATGTGGATTATAAAATTTACGCTTCGGTCTTATCGAACAGAGTAAAACATTTCATTAAAGATTTAATACATGAAGACCAAGCGGGTTTTGTTCCAGGAAGGCAAATTAAAGATAACATCAGAATCTTATTAGACTCGTTGGAATATTATAACCAGAATAGTCAACAAAAAGCAGCCTTTATTTTTTTGGATGCAGAAAAAGCCTTTGATATGGTCTCTTGGGATTTTATGAAAAAAATATTGGAGAAACTAAACTTGGAGACCGTTTTTTGAGAGGCATATCGGCAATATACACATCCCAGTACGCAAAAATTTTAGTAAATGAATCAATGTCAGATAATTGTTCAATAAGAAAAGGGACTAGACAGGGATGTCCCTTATCTCCGATACTCTTTATTTTGGTGTTGGAATCATTATGTTGTAAAATAAGAGACCTGGAGGACATCCGCGGACTAAGAATTAAGAAACATGAATTTAAATTGAGAGCTTTCGCGGATGACCTCTTGTTGATTTTAGAAGAACCAACACAATCAATGAAGCCTTTGATGGAGATTTTGGACATTTTTGGGAAAGTTTTGGGTTTTAAAGTTAATCGAGAAAAAACAAAAACGATATTTAAGAATCTGACAGAAATGGAACAGAGAGACTTTATCTTTTACACAGGATGGGAGAAGACTACCAAGGTCAAGTATTTGGGAATCTGGATCTCGGCAAAGAATAAAGAATTGATAATCAATAATTATTTTAAGTTATGGGAAAAGATAAAAACCGATATGATCATCTGGTCTAATAAAAAACTTTCACTCTTGGGACGTATAGCTACAGTCCAAATGAACATTCTACCAAGAATACTCTTCCTGTTCCAAAATTTACCTATAATTTCACATATCAAATACTTTAATATTTGGAGGAAAGATATCTTAAACTTCATTTGGCAAGGGAAGAAACCGAGGATTGCATATAAATACTTAGTGGACTCTAAAATTAGAGGAGGTTTTGCGTTACCAAACTTTCAATTATATGCTGAAGCGGCTGCTTTAGTATGGCTAAAAGACTGGATCAATTTATCTAATACACGACTGTTAGATTTAGAAGGATTTGACAATATAAGTGGATGGAACGGCTATTTGTGGTACAATAAAATTAAGATACAAGCATCATTTCGTAATCATATAATCCTCCTTATTTCATGTTTGGATGAGGTATAAACACATTTTGGAACCAGTAACACCGTTATGGATCTCACCTCAAGAAATGCTAACTTTGCGCCCACTTAGACCAGACAAGTTTTTAACCTATCAAGATTTGATTGTTTGGGATGGAACAAAATATTCATTAAAAGACTTTCAACTCTTAAAAGAAGACCTGCAATGGCTCCAATATTATCAAATTAAATCTGTTTTCTTGCAAGATATGAAGAATGGATTTGCTAAGGATAGGTCAGTGTTTCACAAACTTTTGTTAGATAATAAGACTCAACTGATCTCAAAAATGTATAGTCTTCTTCTAACAATATATTGTGAGCAGGAAATAATAAAACCAACAATGATTGACTGGGCGCAAACTGTGGGGCACAATATAGCCTTAGATAAATGGGAAAGACTATGGTCAAAGGATTTGAAAGGAATAAATGCACAATCAATTCGGGAGAATATTTATAAAATGATGTATAGATGGCATCTAACACGTAAGAAAATTGCAAAGATATATAAGGTGACTTCCCCTAAATGTTGGAAATGCAGTAAAGAAATTGGTTCCTTTTATCATATGTGGTGGACTTGTGATAAAGCTAAAGACTTTTGGGATATGATTTACAATGAAATAAGAATAATTCTTCAAAGAAATTTACCCAAAACACCGGAATTGATGCTACTCAGCATGATCCCAGATGATGTGATAATACAAAGGACATTTTTGATCTATGCTACAACAGCTGCAAGACTGCTGTATGCAGCTAAATGGAAAGGGGCAGATATTCCTGGAAAAAAAGACTGGATTATAAAAATGTTTGAACTGGTGGAAATGGCGAAACTTACAGCTACTTTAAATCAAAAGGACAGTTAGCAATTTATGGGGGAGTGGGAGGTTTGGATGAATTACTGTAAACATGAATTAAGACTGGGAAAAATGGAAGAATACTTATTAATCTGATCCATGTGATAATAATAATGTTAATAATTAATATTGAATAGATCATATAGTTTAGGAATGAAAATGTTATGGTTTTATTGGAAAGAATTAGGATCAGAACCCATCATGACGGAATTTAACCATTTTATTAAGAGGCAGACGGAGGTGAAGGGGAAGTCAAAATTTCTTTCTTTTCTTTTTCTTTTTATTTTTCTATTATTATGAACTTAGACTATTAGCAACATACCTAGACATTTAAATGGTATATATTTTTAAATTGTTGCTTGTCTAATGGAAAAGATATAAAACCAATAAAAATTTATTAAAAAAAAGAAGAAGAGAGTTTAAGAATGAATAAGGCTTGGCTTCCTGTCTTGAAAACCTCCAGACTAACGAAGACTACAGTCAACAATAGCCATGCAGCTTAGCTTTGGATTTCACACATTAACAGATCACTTCAGGATACAATGGTTCCATATTAACATACCACACCCTCATTAGCACATTATCTTGATACTTACAGGACAATGGTTAGCACATTACCTTTGTTACTTTTTGCAGGACAATGATTCAGTTCAAACCCAACCCCTTTCTGACTATATATTACTCTTCCTACACACTTGACACTGAGAGACACTGTCCTTCAGTGTTACTCCTCTGAAGATGCCGGCCACAGCTGCTGGCGAAACGTCAGGAAAGAAAATACCAAGACCACGGTTACACAGCCCGGATAACCTACGAGAACCAATGAACTCTGATCGTGAAAGCCTTCGACAATATAGCAAAATAACTGACGAAGACCAAGGATACCAGAAGAACAGGGAACTTGGCCACCCTACACAGGAGCAATGCTGGCACCCACTGTCAAGTAATAGAGTAAAGCAAGATTGCAGGGGAGTGCAGTTCACCAGGGAACTGATCTCTGTAGTCTGGAGATGAACTGTAATTCCGGGGATCCCCAGGTCCCACCTGGAGGCTGGTATCCCTAGGTAAGGCAATAATGGTTCCTGTCTTCACTCAAAGGTAACTGTGTTTAATATTTTATTAGATTTTTCAAGATTTGTTTAGAACTCTTCTTAAATGACACCACTTTCTTCCCATCAGCACTTGTTTTTGTCTCGTTTTTTTAAAGACCACAAATGCTTTGAAGCATAGATTGACATTTTAAATCAAACCATGTATGAGGCTCTTCTCTCCTCAGGAAGCCTGAAGCACAACTGCAATCCAATTAGGTCACTATTGCTCATCAGGACTGTACACAGGATGTGTGACATGGAAGAATTGTAAATCTACATTTGTATAATGAGCGACTTGACAGCACTTAACACACACACACACACACACACACACACAGCACTATCTGTGATGATGGTTGTTTGCTAAGATTTGTCCATCATTGCTTCCAAAAAGTTGACCTAAGCAGTGAATGTTTTCTATCAACAAATTGTCTCTCAAAAGCATCTTGCTTTGGAAAAACATATATTAGACTGCAAGAAACATCACCAACTCAAATGGATTCTCAAGGCAATGACCTCAGTGTCTTCACTGAGCAGAGTAGTAACAGTGACGGTAATTTACAGCATCTATAGTAAATACAAGTTTGAGTGGTAAACTCTCAAGCACAATTAATTTACAGTTAGCTGCTCAATAAACATTTAACTATTGTGTTTTGCAAAAAAATTAGGTATGTAAAAACCACATGAATTTCTGTTAGAAGAAATTCCAAGGACAGCCATAAACACTGAAGACACTATAAATAAATGTTCGGTAAATAAACAGATCACGGACATATGAATCCAGGCACTGTTTAGTCTTTAAAATTATCAACTTTGAGTCATACATCCATAGTAAAAAGAATATTTTCTGGCAGGGTATGAGCTTTCGTGAGCCACAGCTCACTTCTTCAGATATAGCTAGAATGTGAATCCATCTGTCTTTAAGTAGAGGAGAGTGAATTCAGACAAGCATTAGTATGTAAATGTTAACAGTATGTAAATGTGAATAGCAGGCGTGATGGGATTAGGTGTGGTATGCAGAAGAGTCTGTGATGGGTGTGGAGAAATCAGCATTGGGCTGAATAAAGACCTTACATTCATGGCTCATTACCAATGCTGATTTCTCCACACCGATCTCTCCCCTGGACATCACAGACTCTTCTGCATACCACACCTAATCCCATCACGCCTGTTATTCACCCTGCCAGAAAATATTTTTGTTAGTCTTTAAGGTGCTACTGGACTCTTGCTCTTTTCTACTACTGCAGACAAACTAACCCGGCTACCCACTGTGAATTATCTCCATAGTAAAGAGAGAGAGAGAGAGAGAGAGAGAGACCTGTTCTATAATTTCCATGCAAATTATTCCATAGGATAAAATATTGACAATTTCTCTAAACTCTAGCTAAAAATTCAAAGAATGGTCTTAAATTCAAATCTGGCTTAAAATGGGAGCTCCTGGTTCAAATCAAGTGAGCCAAACAAGGCCGTCTATTAGAGGAATGCATGTTCAGGCTCTCTCCTTTGAAAATAACATTTTTCTATGGGTGTGACATCAAGTTTGGGGGTTATTTTGATGTGCCATGTGAAGTGGGGCTCATAGAAGGTAATATCTGTGAATCCATTCCAATACAGACTCTGAAAAACAAACACAAAACTCACTAATACTTCTGTCCCCCTCCCCATTTAACATCTGAATGAGTCCTAAGAAACCAAGAATATGGTTTTTAATTTCCATTATCCCACAATAAAAGACCATGCATAAGAGGCATTCTGTCATTCAATTTTGGAGTATTACATTATCCCTAGATCATTACAGAGACATGAAAAACTCATAGAAATGTGGCACTCATAATATATATTATACTCATAATATAATATATCATGTCTACAGAAAAGTGGACTAAAACCTGTAATCTTTGTTGTATCATTTGGAACACCTGGTAGCAGTCATCACAGATCTAGAGAGATGAGTGTACTATGTTGTTTCAAACCCACCCACTCCAATTACTAAGAAATGTAATATTCTGACTTCCTCATCTTCCTGAGGTCAAGAGCTTGATCCAAAGAGAGAATTGGATAGGCTCCTTATTAGAACTGATAGAACTAAATCCCAGTCAGGGAGACCAAAGCTAACATTCTCACCAAGTTACAAATCCATACAAATGATACATTGACTTCTTCCACAGAATCCCAGAATGGAGCTTTACAGTAATACAGCAATACAGTTTTAGAAAACTGAATTATCTTTTTTGATATTAAGTATTTTCTTTGGCATTAAAGTATCTTGATAATACACTCTTCAGGAAAACCACATCAGTGCAGGGATGTGAGTCAGCAGTGCGATGTGGTAGCTAAAAAGTCAAATGCAATTTTGGGCGGCATCAACAGAAGTATAATGTCCAGATCACGCGAAGTCATGGTATTGCTTTACTCTGCTCTGGTTAGACCTCACCCAGAATATTGTGTTCAGTTTTGGGCACCACAATTTAAGAAGGGCTCGGTATGTTTAGACTGGAGAGGAGACGGCTGAGAGGTGATATGATAACCATCTTCAAATACTTGAAGGGCTGTCATATTAAGGATGGTGCGGAGTTGTTTTATGTTTTCCCAGAAGGTTGGACCAGAACCAAGGGGTTGAAATTAAATCGGCTAAACATTAGGAAGAACTTTTTGACAGTTAGGGCAGTTCCTCAGTGGAACAGGCTTTCTTGGGAGGTGGTGGGCTCTCCTTCTTTGGAGGTTTTTAAGCAGAGGCTAGATGGCCATTTCAGCAATGCTGATTCTGTGAACTTAGGCAGATTATGA